>NW_023270163.1:3268145-3885405 GCF_011800145.1 Mirounga leonina
CAACCCTCAGTTTGTTTCCTGAGATTAAGAATTCCTCATATCAGTGAGGTCATATGATACATGTCTTTCTCTGATTGACTTATTTTGCTCAGCATAATACCCTCCAGTTCCATCCACGTCGTTGCAAATGGCAAGATTTCATTCCTTTTGATGGCTGCATAATATTCCATTGTATATATACCACATCTTCTTTATGCATTCATCTGTTGATGGACATCTTGGCTCTTTCCACAGTTTGGCTATTGTGGACATTGTTGCTATTTCTTCTTTCTGCAGTGTTGGTCTGTGGACCACCAAGCACAGCGTGGGTGGAGAGTGGGGCCCCATGCAAAAGCCACAGGCTTTGGAGTCTCTTACATTCCCTAGCAGTGTTGGCTTGAATTCGTGTTTTTTAAAAAGATTTTATTTATTCATTCAAGAGAGAGCTGGTGGGAGGGAGCAGAGGGAGAGGGACAAGCAGAATCCGCACTGAGCGTGGAGCCCGATGCGGGGCTCCATCTCACGACCCCGAGATCACGACCTGAGCTGAAACCAAGAGTCCCATGCTCAACCAACTGAGCCACCCAGGTGCACCTTGGATTAGGTTTTTAATCTCTCTGTGCCTCAATTTCTCTATTTACAAAATGGGATCAATAATAGTACCTATCTAATAAAATTACGAGGAATTAATGAGATTGGGTTATAAGATTCTCCCCCCTCCAGTATACAGTAGGCACTCAAGTTGTAGCTATTATCTATGATCACTTTGACTACTATTTACCCCTGGCTCTGATACGTGTGACAGTCATTCTCTTGGCCTCAGTTTCTTTATTTGTAAAATGAGTTGGTTGAACCAGATCGTTCCTAAGGAGCCTTCTCATTTCTAGCATTCAAAGATTCTGGTGTTTAAATCAACATGTGCCCTCATTATCTATGATTTTGTTTTCAGGCCTACAGCCTCTGAGGCAGACTGTGTGGATGTTGCTGTGTGGGTGAGGAAACAGAAGCTCTGACAGACTCAGGTGCTTGGGAGGTAGACCCAAATGCAGCTTCTCTTGTTTCATTTCTTTTTCTTTTTTTATTAAAATATATTGTATTTCTTTTTTTTTTTTCGGTAGTTTTTAATTTTATTATGTTATGTTAGTCACCATACAATACATCATTAGTTTTTGATGTAGTGATCCACGATCCATTGTTTTTGTATAACAACCAGTGCTCCATGCAGTACGTGCCCTCCTTAATACCCATCACTGGGCTAACCAACCCCCCTACCCCCTCCCCTCTAAAACCCTGTTTGTTTCTCAGGTCCATAGTCTCTCATGGTTCATCTCTCCCTCCAATTACCCCCGCCCATTTTTCCCTTCCTTCTCCTAATGTCCTCCATGTTATTCCTTATGTTCCACAAATAAGTGAAACCATATGATAATTGACTTTCTCTGCTTGACTTATTTCACTTAGCATAATCTCCTCCAGTCCCATCCATGTTGATGGAAAAGTTGGGTATTCATCTTTTCTGATGGCTGAGTAATATTCCATTGTATATATGGACCACATCTTCTTTATCCATTCATCTGATGAAGGGCATCTCGGCTCTTTCCACAGTTTGGCTATTGCGGACATTGCTGCTATGAACATTGGGGTGCATATGGCCCTTCTTTTCACTACATCTGTGTCTTTGGGGTAAATACCCAGGAATGCAATTGCTGGGTCATAGGGTAGCTCTGTTTTTAAATTTTTGAGGCACCTCCACAGTTTTCTAAAGTGGCTGTACCAACTTGCATTCCCACCAACAGTGTAAGAGGGTTCCCCTTTCTCCACAACCTCTCCAACATTTGTTGTTTCTTTCCCTGTCCATTTTGGCCATTCTAACTGGTGTAAGGTGGTATCTCAGTGTGGTTTTGATTTGGATTTCCCTGATGGCTAATGATGATGAACATTTTTTCATGTGTCTATTAGCCATTTGTATGTCTTTTTCAGAGAAATGTCTGTTCATCTCTTCTGCCCACTTTTTGACTTATTTGTTTTTTGGGTGTTGAGTTTGAGAAGTTCTTTATAGATCTTGGATACCAGCCCTTTATCTGTAGTGTCATTTGCAAATATCTTCTCCCATTCTGTGGGTTGCCTCCTTGTTTTGTTGACTGTTTCCTTTGCAGAAGCTTTTTATCTTGATGAAGTCCCAAAAGTTCATTTTTGCTTTTGTTTCACTAGCTTTTGGAGATGTATCTTGAAAGAAGTTGCTGTGGCCGATGTCCAAGAGGTTACTGCCTATGTTGTCCTCTAGGATTTTGATGGATTCCTGTCTCACATTGAGGTCTTTCATCCACTTTGAGTTTATCTTTGTGAATAGTGTTAGAGAATGGTCGAGTTTCATTCTTCTGCATGTAGCTGTCCAATTTTCCCAGAACCATTTATTGAAGAGATTGTCTTTTTTCCATTGCATGTTTTTTCCTGCTTTGTCAAAGATTATTTGACCATAGAGTTGAGGGTCCATATCTGGGTTCTCTATTCTGTTCCATTGGTCTGTGTGTCTGTTTTTGTGCCAGTACCATGCTGTCTTGATGATCACAGCTTTGTAATATAGCTTGAAATCGGGCAACGTGATGCCCCCAGCTTTGTTTTTCTTTTTCAACATCTCCTTGGCGATTTGGGGTCTTTTCTGATTCCATACAAATTTTAGGATTGTTTGTTCCAGTACTTTGAAAAATGTCATTGGAATTTTGATCGGGATGGCATTGAAAGTGTAGATTGCTCTGGGTAGCATAGACATTTTAACAATGTTTATTCTTCCGATACATGAGCATGGAATATTTTTCCATCTTTTTGTGTCTTCTTCAATTTCTTTCATGAGTGTTTTGTAGTTCCTAGAGTATAGATCCTTTACCTCTTTGGTTAGGTTTATTCCGAGGTATCTTATGGTTTTTGGTGCTATTGTAAATGGAATCGTTTCTTTAATTCCTCTTTCTACAGTTGTGTTGTTAGTGTATAAGAAAGCAACTGATTTCTGTGCATTGATTTTGTATCCTGCCACATTACTGAATTGCTGGATGAGTTCTAGTAATTTGGGGGTGGAGTCTTTTGGGTTTTCCACATAAAGTATCATGTCATCTGCAAAAAGAGAGAGTTTGACTTCTTCTTTGCCAATTTGAATACCTTTTATTTCTTTTTGTTGTCTGATTGCTGTTGCTAGGACTTCTAGTACTATGTTGAACAACAGTGGTGAGAGTGGGCACCCTTGACGTGTTCCTGATCTTAAGGGAAAGGCTCTCAGCTTTTCCCCATTGAGGATGATATTTGCTGTGGGTTTTTCATAGATGGATTTTATGAACTTGAGGAATGTTCCCTCTATCCCTATACTCTGGAGAGTTTTAATCAGGAAAGGATGTTGTATTTTGTCAAATGCTTTTTCTGAATCAATTGAGAGGACCATATGGTTCTTCTCACTCCTCTTATTAATGTGTTCTATCACATTGATTGATTTGCGAATGTTGAACCACCCTTGCATCCCGGGGATAAATCCCACTTGGTCGTGGTGGATGATCCTTTTAATGTATTGTTGGATCCTATTAGCTAGGATTTTGTTGAGGATTTTGGAATCCATATTCATCAGGGATATCGGTCTGAAATTCTCCTTTTTGATGGGGTCTTTGCCTGGTTTGGGGATTAAGGTAATGCTGGCCTCATAGAATGAGTCTGGAAGCTTTCCTTCTGTTTCTATTTTTTGAAACAGCTTCAGTAGAATAGGTATTATTTCTTCTTTGAATGTTTGGTAGAATTCCCCAGGGAATCCATCAGGCCCTGGACTCTTGACTTTTGGGAGGTTTTGGATCACTGCTTCAATCTCGTTACTGGTTATTGGCCTATTCAGGTTGTCAATTTCTTCCTGTTTCAGTCTTGGCAGCTTATAGGTTTCCAGAAAGGCCTCCATTTCATCCAGATTGCTCAGTTTATTAGCATATAGTTGTTGATAATAATTTCTAATAATTGTTTCTATTTCCTTGGTGTTAGTCGTGATCTCTCCCCTTTCATTCATAATTTTATTAATTTGGGTCCTTTCTCTCTTCTTTTGGATAAGTCTGGCCAGTGGTTTATCAATCTTATTAATTCTTTCAAAGAACCAACTTCTAGTTTCATTGATCTGATCTACTGTGTTTCTGGTTTCTAATTCATTGATTTCTGCTCTAATTTTAATTATTTCTCTTCTAATGCATGGCTTAGGTGTTGTTTGTTGCTTTTTCTCTAGTTCTTTAAGGTGTAGAGTTAGTTGGTGAATTTGGGATTTTTCTATTTTTTTGAGGGACGCTTGGATGGCTAGGTATTTCCCCCTTAGGACTGCCTTTGCAGTATCCCATAGGTTTTGGACCGATGTGTTTTTGTTCTCATTGATTTCCATGAATTGTTTAAGTTCTTCTTTGATTTCTTGGTTGACCCAAACATTCTTGAGCAGAGTGGTCTTTAGCTTCCAAGTGTTTGAATTTCTGCCAAATTTTTTCTTGTGATTGAGTTCCAGTTTTAGAGCATTGTGGTCTGAGACTATGCAGGGAATAATCTCAGTCTTTTGGTATCGATTGAGACCTGATTTGTGACCCAGTATATGGTCTATTCTGGAGAAAGTTCCACGTGCACTAGAGAAGAATGAGTATTCTGTTGTTTTAGGGTGGAATGTTCTGTAAATATCTATGAGGTCCATCTGGTCCAGTGTATCATTCAGAGCTCTTGTTTCCTTGTTGATTTTCTGCTTAGATGATCTGTCCATTGCTGAGAGTGGAGTACTGAGGTCTCCTACAATTAACGTATTGTTATCAATATGACTCTTTATTTTGGTTAACAGTTGGCTTATGTAGATGGCTGCTCCCATGTTGGGGGCATAGATATTTACAATTGTTAGATCTTCTTGTTGGATAGACCCTTTAAGAATGGTATAGTGTCCTTCTGTGTCTCTTATTACAGACTTTAGTTTAAAATCTAATTTGTCTGATATAAGAATTGCTACCCCAGCTTTCTTTTGAGGTCCGCTGGCATGGAAGATGGATCTCCATCCCTTCACTTTCAGTCTGGATGTATCTTTAGGTTCAAAATGAGTCTCTTGTAGACAGCATATGGATGGGTCCTGGCTTTTTATCCAATCTGCAACCCTGTGCCGTTTTATGGGAGCATTTAGGCCATTCACGTTGAGAGTGATTATTGAAAGATATGAATTAATTGTCATCATGTTGCCTGTGAAGACGTTGTTTTTATAGATTGTCCCTGTAAATTTCTGTTGTATATCACTCTTGGGGTCTTTCTCCTTTTATAGAACCCCCCTTAATATTTCTTGCAGGGCCGGCTTAGTGGTCACATATTCTTCCAACTTCTGCAGGTCGTGGAAGCTCTGCATCTCTCCATCCATTCTAAATGAAAGCCTTCCAGGATAAAGTATTCTTGGCTGCATGTTCTTCTCATTTAGTACCCTGAATATGTCTTGCCAGGCCTTTCTGGCTTGCCAGGTCTCTGTGGATAGGTCTGACGTTATTCTGATGTTCCTCCCTCTGTACCTAAGGAATCTCTTCCCCGTAACTGCCCTTAAGATGGTTTCCTTGGTTCTAAGATTTGAAGTTTTACTATTACATGCTGGGGTGTTGACCTGTTTTCCTTGATCTTAGGAGGGGTCCTCTCTGCCTCTAGGACTCGAATGTTTGTTTCATTCCCCAGATTAGGGAAGTTCTCAGCTATGATTTGCTTAAGTACATCTTCTAGCCCTCTCTCTCTCTCCACTCCCTCCAGGATTCCAATTATTCTGACATTGGAACGCCTCATGGTGTCACTTATTTCTCTGATTCTCTTTTCATGGATTCTGAGTTGTTTTTCCCTGGCCTCCTCTTTTCCTTTTTTATCTATTATACTGTCTTCCAGATCGGTTATTCTCTCTTCTGTCTCAGTTACCCTAGCTGTTAGATTATCTAGATTGGATTGGATCTCATTGATAGCATTTTTAAGTTCTGCCAATTCAGCTTTCATTTCTGCCCTTAGAGACTCTATGTTGCCATTAATTGATTTGTCCATTGTAGCCATTGTCTTCACAATTGCTAGCCTGAATTCCATCTCCGACATCTTGGTTATATCTGCATCCATTTATAAATCTGCAGCATAAGTCATAATCTCTGAGTCTTTTCTGTTTTGGGGGCTCCTCTTCCTAGTCATTCTGTTGATGGGTGTTTGAGGGAATGTATAGAGTCCAAATTATTGACCAGAACCCAAGCAAGCTGCACCTGTTTTCTTGGGACCTTAGGGTTGCTGGCCTCTTGTTTTCCCAGCCTGTCTTCTGCAGGAAGGGCCTGCCGCGCTGTTACTCAGGCAACCCTGTTCGGGCGGAGTTGCCCTGCGCCCCTGTGGCGGGGGATGGGCTCAGTGGGAGTCAGTCTTTGGGGCTTTTGTTCTCTGGCGCCTTTCCCTGGTGGCTTTCCATGTCTCTTCTGAGAGTCAGAGCAGAAGAGACCATTTCCAACCCTCTGCCTCAGAGCAGAGAGATCGCAGTCTGTTCTTCAGTGAGCCCTCCAGGCCACACTGTCTCCCTTTCTGTTGGTGCTGCTATAAGCTGCAGCGTCCTCTGTTGTGCACCCCTCCGCAGCGCCCCCAGTCCTGCCTCCAGGTCGGGGCACGTCTCTGCCCTTTGTGCTTCTAAAACCGCCAGCCGCTCCCAGTTCATGCGCCCGCGGCTCCACCACTTGGGGTTTCCACCCCCGGGGGTTGCAGTTCACGTGTGCGCGACCCCGCCGGTCTGGTCCTCCACCCACCCCGGGGGCTGCCCTAAAGTCCTTTCCGGACGCTACCGGTCTGCGAGTCTGTGCCCCGTCCGCAGTCGCAGCCGCAGCGCGCGAGGCTGTCGCTCACCGGCGGTGTAGGGTCCCCACGGCCAGGCACCCTCCCGCTGCCATTTATCCTCCAATATCTGCCCGCAGAATCATGGCTCCTTGCTTCGTACCTCAAAACCAACCGCCTGCGATATTCTGTTTGTAGAGATCCAGATCTTCTTACCTCTCAGGCTGGTTTCGTGGGTGCTCAGAGTGGTCTGGTGGATATCCAGCTCAATTCCGGGGACCAGTTGAACTAGGGTCCCCTACTCCTCTGCCATCTTTCCCCTCCTCCTCTCTTGTTTCATTTCTACTGGGGTTCCCACTGCAGAGACTGTGAAGATTACCGTCTGCTGACCTCATTCATCCAGAGCAGAAGCTGAGTGGTTGGAAGGAAAAAGAAAAAAACCTCTACACCTGCCTAGCATCAAGGGCAATGACTGTGCCAGGCTGTACTGCTCCCCATAAGGCTTTGCGGGGCTGCTAATTGGTGTTTGTTGTATGAGGCACGAGAGCTAAAGTTTTCTGACTTTTCATTCCGCCTTAAGCCCTCTGCTAAGGGCTCTACATGTGTTATTTTACTGATTCCTTACAACATCCCTATGGAGCATTGTTAGCCCCATTCTACAGGTGAAGAAAATTTGACACAGAGAGGTTAAATGACAACCAAGGTAGCACAGCCTAGGAATGGTGGAATCCAGATTTGAACCCAGGTCTGTAGAACTGCAAAGCTTAGTATCACGATACTAAGCTACATACCATAGCTGGTAGTCACAAGGAGACAGAGGAACTTTAAAAATAGTGCAGAGTCAAACAGGGATGGGGACACTGAGTCATCAGGAAAAGTTCCATTTGCTTTAAGATTTTTCTGAAGGTGAGGTCATGTGTAATATATTTTAGAATAATTCTCTCTTTTTTTAAAAAAGATTTTATTTGTTTATTTGACAGAGCAAGAGAGCACAAGCAAGGGAAGCGGGAGAAGGAGAGAGAAAAGCAGTTTCCCCGTTGAGCAGGGAGCCCGACTTGGGGCTTGATCCCAGGACCCTGGGATCACGACCCGAGCATAAGGCAGATGCTTAACCATCTGAGCCACCCAGGCGCTCCAGAATAATTCTCTTTTAAAATGATCAAATGCTCTTTTAAAAAGTTCAGAAACTGGAGCACCTGGGTGGCTCAGTTGGTGAAGCGCCTGTCTTTGGCCTGGGTCATGATCCCAGGGTCCTGGGATCGAGCCTCACATCTGACTCCCTGCTCAGCAGGGGAGTCTGTTTCTCCCTCTCCCTTCCCCCTCTCTTGCTCTCTCTCTCTCGCTCACTTGGTCTCTCAAATAAATAAATAAAATCTTAAAAAAAAGTTTGGAAACCAAACAAGAAGAAAAGGATGAGTTTTAAAAAACTGGAAAACATAGACATGAGTTGTAATCCTGACTCTGTGGAAACCTGTCCTCATGACCTTGAACTGGTTCCTTCCCCTCTTTGGGCCTCGGTGTCCCCATCTCCACCAAGAGGGAAGTAGACTTGCTCGGTTCTTCTTTTGCTTCAGTGTGCATATGAATCACCTGGGGATCTCGTTAAAAGGCAGGTTCTGATCCAGCAGGTAGGGAGTGGGGGCTGAGAGTCAGACTTTCTCTAAGTCTCTCAGGTGAGGACAACACTGCTGGTCTGGGGACCATGTTTTGGTCCAGTGAGCGACTGGATCACCTCAGATTTAACTCTGAAGCCAAGGTATTAGAGTGAATCCCCAATTGCTAGGTACACAAAGAGTGTTGATTTTTCTCTTTATGGGACACCTTGTGTGGCTGTTCTCTGCACTTGACCTTTACCGCCTCGGACGCATTTCAAGTCACCTGAGTCTGGAGCTCCTGGGCTTTGACGCTGCCCACGGGAGACTGGCCTTGCAGGTGGGAAGTCGGTAGCTGACCTAGAAGGGCAACAGCTCCGTGCACAGTGAGTCTTGTGGATTCCCGGCCCCCCTTCTGCCCGCCGCTCAAAACCCATCTTTTCCCACCGCACCAGAAGGTGCCACCGGCTGTGCTTTTGGCCGGGGCTCGCCTGTGGCTGGCAGGGGGAGCTTTTAGAAGAAGTCAATTCCTGCTCTCCCTGTGGAAATTCCAGCCTGTCACTCCCGTCACTTGAGCCCGTTTCCCCAGCAGCCCTGTTCTCAGCCTCCTCACAGTGAGGTTTTTCTCTCCCTGATAACTTTTTTGGGTGGTTGAAATATCTGTGAGAAAAATAGAATTGATGCCTAAAGTATTCTGAAAACCTGAGAACCTTCAAAGCTCAGGGATATTTTAATGCAATCAGCTTCAAGATCCCATAGAACAAGTATCTAATGGATCTTAAACTGACTTGTTAAATTTTGCTCTTGTTTCTTTCCATTCATTTTCTATCCTTTCCTTTTGGGCGCATTTTCTATTTTGATTTTTTTCCTTTTAACTTTGTATTCTAAATGAAGTCTTTTCTCAGCTTCCCTAATTTCCTGTGTCTATAACTGGGATGGAAATGTGCAGCGTTTAGCAGAACCCTCCTCATGAGTGATGCTGACATGCAGAACTTTCTGGTCTTTGAGCTTGTCTTGTTCAAGTGCCCTCATGAGGCATGGAGACCTGCGCTCTCACTTCACTATTGGTCAACGGAAGAGTTCTGACCCCAAAGTAAATGGCTCAACTTGGAAATTCCACAGAGCATCCTATTGGTTTGAGGAGAACAGGTTTATGTTGAAACCTGTGAGAAACTTCAAAGTGGCTGGAAAACCAGATTGCCTTTATGGGGTCTGGGTTGGGCCATAGATTGTGTCCCTTTACCCTGTTTCAGCTCTGACCTCCAGGGGCTGGAACTGGCCCTCCTCCATGGTGGTCTCCCACCGAACATGGGCATCTACATTTTCAGCTGTCCTGGTTTCAAAATTAACTAGGAGTTTCTTCACCATAGTATAAGTAAGTAGTAGGACGGTGTGTTGGGTTTTCTATTGTTACTGTAACACTACCGCAAAGTGGCTTAAACAATACAGATTTATTATCTTACAGTTCTGGAAATCAGTAGTATCATTGCAGTAATAGTAAAAATGTCGGCAGGGCCACGATCCTTCTGGAGGCCCTAGGGGAGAATCTCTCCTTGGCCTCTTCCAGCTTCTAGAGGTTGCCTGCCTTCCTTGGCTCATGGCGCCCTTCCTCCATCTTCAAAGCTGGCAAAGGAGAGTCAAGTCTTCATATTGGAATCGCTCTGGTTGCTTCTTCCTCTTTCACTTTTTTAAAGTCTATTTCTTTTAATAATCTCTACACCCAATGTGGGGCTCAAGCTCATGACTCTTGAGATCAAGAGTCACTTGTTCTTCCAACTGAGTCAGCCAGGCACTTCCCTGTCTCTTCCACTTTTAGGCCATTTGTGATTATATCAGGCCAACCTGGGTTGAGAATCACCTCACTATCTCATCTCATCTTTAAATTCTTTTCTTTTTTTAAAAGATTTTATTTTTACTTATTTGACAGAGAGAGACACAGCAAGAGAGGGAACACAAGCAGGGGGAGTGGGAGAGGGAGAAGCAGGCTCTCCACTGAGCAGGGAGCCCGATGCGGGGCTCGATCCCAGGACCCCGGGATCATGACCTGAGCCGAAGGCAGACGCTTAACCACTGAGCCACCCAGGCGCCCCTCATCTTTAAATTCTTAATTGAATCACAATTATGATTTGTTTGTCCAGATTGCAATTCTCTTTCTCAAATAAACCCATCTTTTGCTGGTAAAATAATTGGCACGTTTTACTTTTAAGGTTAACAATGGCTATATCGAAAAACACAGGGGCACCTGGGTGGCTCAGTCGTTAAGTGTCTGCCTTCGGCTCAGGTCATGGTCCCAGGGTCCTGGGATCGAGCCCCGTATCAGGCTCCCTGCTCGGCGGGAGGCCTGCTTCTCCCTCTCCCACTCCCCCTACTTGTGTTCCCTCTCTCGCTGTGTCTCTCTCTGTCAAATAAATAAATAAAATCTTAAAAAAAAAAAGAAAAAGAAAAAAGTAAAACACATTGCCAGCTGCAGGACAAGATAAAGAGCCAGGCTGTTTCCCCACCTCTCCTCCTGGCTCCTTTGCTCTAGGGATCTTGGTTGATTTCAATGACTGACCACTGGGGCCACTTGTTTTTTTTGTTTTTGTTTTTTTTTAATCTTCTTCCACTTTAAATTTTGGCGCTTATATCTTAAAATCCCCAAAAAGGAGTGAGTCTGTGAAACCCTAGTCCCTCACCCCAATCCCAATAAAAGCAGAACTCCAGGCATGTGACCTTGTTGTGTGACCCCAGGTAGGCCATGTCATTTGCAGGTCCTGTAAATAATAAGCCTCCCCGCCCCAAAGTTCTCTGATAGTCATTGCTGAAGGGTGTCTTATGATCATAAGAACCACAAGGGCAGGTCTAGCCAAAACATTGGTTATTGGTAGCTGAGATTAGCACAAAACAGTGGAGGTGATTATGGTGGATGCCACATGCCCTTGGCTATCTGCACGTCTTACCAGGGCCGCCTTACAAATATGATGCTTTCCAGGGGCGCCCGGGTGGCTCAGTCGGTTAAGCGTCTGCCTTCTGCTCAGGTCATGATCTCTGGGTCCTGGGATGGAGCCCTGCATCGGGCTCTCTGCTCAGCGGGAAGTCTACTTCTCCCTCTCCCTCTGTGATCTCTCTCACTCTCTCTTAAATAAATAAACAAAATCTAAAAAAACCCAAAAAACAAAAACCCCACAAATGTGATGCTTTCCAGTCACCAATGTGTTTTTACTTCCATCTTCAGATTTATGATGCCAACTGAAGAAATGGAGTTTCTGTTATATTAGGTACTTGTTTGAGGTTATTCACCACCTATAATTAATAAGTGGTGAAGGTGAAACTTAAGCTTGGATCTTCTAACTTTAAAGCTTTCCACTATATTGCCTCAAATACCACTAGATTAGTGTGAAAAGGCCAAAACTCCATTTGCCCTTCGTGTGGGGATGTAACCAGAAGGGAAGTTTTTTTTTTTTTTAAAGATTTTATTTATTTATTTGACAGAGAGAAACACAGTGAGAGAGGGAACACAAGCAGGGGGAGTGGGAGAGGGAGAAGCAGGCTCCCCACTGAGCGGGGAGCCCGATGCAGGGCTCGATCCCCGGACCCAGGGATCGTGACCCGAGTGGAAGGCAGACGCTTAACTGACTGAGCCACTGAGGAGCCTAGGAGGGAGGTTTTAAGTGGAGAGTGTACTTGTGACGATCTTTGATGTAATATTGACCTAGAGGGTCTGTTCTCTTACTAGTGCTGTGGGATATTGTCCTGTCTTTGGCATGAAAAGGAATCTTTGCCTGGATACCATTAGCTATCATTTAGGGGTGCAGTCCTAACATTAAGTGGGCTCCTAATGAGCATTGGATGTTGTATTAGGCACATGCACCTATTATTTCTTTGAATCTTGGTAACCTATCCTGCATTATTATTATTACTATTATTATTACTACTACTACTACTGTTGTTGCCATTATTATTCCTGCTTCAAAGATGAGTAGAACAGGGCCCAGGGAGTTTATTCCCTTTCCCAAGCCAAGATTCAAGCCCAGGCAGTGTGACTATGGAGTCTGCTTTCTTTACAATAGCTAATCAGGACTGATCATTCTCTCCCCAGCATTTAACTCACACGGATCATAAATCTCTGTCTGACTCTGAATTTTCAAACGGTTTTTTGACTTTTCACTTTTCATAATCCATTTCCTGTTTGCTTTTCTAAATGACATAGGCCCTCTTCCATGACCAAGAGTGTCTGGCTTTCCTAATGACGAAATTTGCTTCCAGGTTATTTGCCCATCACTTTAAGTAGCCCTTGTATTGACTGTATGTTGCATCTTGCTTAATCTGTATCGACCACCTGACTTTTTGGAAATCCCTTGTTTGGGAGACAGCAATTACACAAGGTAGCACACTTTGGCTTGGCCCTTTCTCTTTGCCTTATCCATGTGGTCTTCTCAAGTAGTGACCTCATCAAGGGCTAGTGATTGAAGTAATGAATGTAAAATCAAGATAGCAAGTGCTTCAGTTCTGAGATGTAAACCCACTCTGCTCCGGGAAGGAGGCAGGGACTGTTCAGGTTAGCCGCCCAGTCAGCACAATCCACGTACCCTAGAGTAGCCAGTTCTGGGGCGTCTTGGCCTGGGGCATCTGTCCGCACCCCAGTTCGGCCATCTATAATATTAGATGCCTGAAGATCTTGTCTGAACTTCTTTCCAGCACTAAAATCCCTTAATTCTCATATCCCCCCAGTGCCAGACAGTTTAATTCTTTGATCTTATCCAAACTGAAGAGTAAGGCACTAGGCATGTGTGAAAGAAGGCATTTGGGACCCCATAGCAGAGTTGTCCTTTACAACTGGAGGAGACCCTGGGGAAAATGACCTTGTGTAGACATCAGCTGTGAGCAGATGCCACGGGTGTGATGCTCAGTTTCCAATGGTTGGCTCTGGCATGTTTAAGAGGCGCCAGCTTGGGTTTCTTTGGGCAGGAGGGAAACTTGGGAGTCAAACAACTGAATATTTTGGATGTCCATCTGTGGACCCCACCCAGGAATAGTCTGATTATAGGGCAGAGGCCCTGGGAAGAGCCAGGCAGGGGCTAGCCACCCCCGGGCAGGAATTAGGGAGGTGGCAGCAGTCTTGGGGTTTAGTAAGACCAGAGAGAGCCCCTGGGAGCAGGGGGACAACCCCATCCTGGGAACTGGGGCCCACTGGGTGAGAAGATCTGTACTTCCTGAATGATGGAGAGAGGAACAGGAAGCAGTAACTCAGAGGCCCACAGTCAGCACTTGGAATGACCCCAAAGTGCACCCTGGAAAGAGGTGGGGAGCGGGGCAGGTGTGTTATCTTTCCTTTGTCCTGAAGACTTGCCCAGGTCCAGGGTCAAGTGGGCCTAGCTAAAAGGAACTAGGAATGACAGAGCAAGGTCAAAAGTCATGGGACAGCCTCAGCCACAGTCAGACTGGCTTTTTCCTTTATCAGTTTCTGCTTCATCTTTATATCATTCTATGAATCACAGAACCCCCCCCCCCAAGGTCTGGTAACATTATGGCTCCCCACCACATACCATGACCATCTTTGAACTGGGTTCTGCTGACTGAACTCTTGAATTGTATGGATTTTGGTTTTGAAAATATAAAAAGCAGGCTTTCTTATTAAGAGACCATGAATCATAGTGGTTAAGAGCCTCTGGAGTCAGACAGACCTAGATTCAAATTAGAGTTCTGCTGCTTAACTGCTGTGTGAACTTGGGCAAGTGACCTCCCTCAATGGGCCTCATATTCCTTATGCATAGAACGATGGTGATAATAATAATACTGATGTGCCAAGGTTGTTGTGAGGATTAAATAAGAAAATGTGCTTGGCACATGAGAAGCACTGGACAAATGGTAGCTATGGTTACTATTGGCTTGTTCAGGTTGATCCCACCCTAGCATCTTCTCCTGTGTTCCTTTTATCGGCTTTCGAAATTAATTCAGTGTGTGCTGATTCTTCATTGATGCTATATGAATGAAACAAGATTTACCATATTAGAAGATGACATTCTTCATGTGTTTTTTGAGTAACTACCATGGCCCAAGTCAACCCTTAGTTTGGGGTGCTTAGAAATCCCCATGGAGTATGCTAGAACTGAGGGAATGTAATGTAATGGTCTGGAAGATGCCTCCCTTCTGTTCATAGATCATGATATTTCTCTGGTGCTTCCTAATCCTCCCCTGAGACATCTAAGTCGAGTGTAATTTTAAGGCAAAAATAGAACCAGATTTCTGGAGTTGAGTATAGTGAATCAGGAAAATTTATTGTATCCTGATCGTTTAGTGACATGGATAAAATCAGTGGGCCTGACAGGGAGCCTATTCTGGAGACTGCAGATCTGTACCAGTCAACACTGTCCACAGGTCCTGAAATCCAGTCTGGTTTTGAAGGGTCCCCCAATTTTTGAAAATGCTGCAAACCTGCAAAAGGATCTATAGACTTCAAAGGAAAGTCAGAGCCCTTAGAATATATCTGAGGAAAAGCACTGGAAAAGTACACAAATTGCTCAGATGTTTCTATAGCAGAAAAATCTGAAGGAGAAATGCTCCCCCTGAGAGATCCAGGTCTTCTAGAGGGAATAAGAATCCCAGGGCATGTTCATATGTAATATTTTATGAGACTGTTATTTCTATGAACTTGCTCTGATGTCAGATTTCCCTGAAAATTTTTGCAGTGTCTCATCTTATGTCAGCCTGAGCTGTGAGGTCAGAAATAGAGGATCTTAGATGTGTAATATGGATCTTAGAAAGGTTTGGCTACAAAGCTCATTGACAACTTAGATGTGGACATGTAGAAAATGGCGGAAGTCAGGAATGGTATCTGTGGGACCAGGGAACTGAGAACCTCTCAACACAGGGCCTGAACTGTATGATGCCATGTACTTCTACCCCTAACACATAAAACAGCAATGAACAGGATGATACTGAAAATATATTTGTTGAATGGCTGGATGAACAGACCAAGGGATGGGTGGGTGAATAAGAACAATCTTCACTTGCACCATATCTTGTTGGTTTATATATGTACCCCCACCTTTCAGCAGCCTGGAAGCCTCTTGAGGGCATCTGTGTATGTCCAGCATGGAGCACAGGAGGGCTAGATCCAAGCTGAGGGGTGCTGAGAGGGAGCGATACTGGAAGTCGGGCATGTGCTCTTATTATTTAAGGATGTGAAGTTTAAGATCTGATCATCTGACTGTGGGGGTCAGGGTCAGAGAAGGGCTCTGTCCTTGGGCAGATGGGGTTGAAGCTAAAGAGTGAACCAGTAACAGACACAAATATCAGTCCCCAGGTTTGTCATTTATTTGTATTTATTTATTTATTTATTTATTTATTTATTTATTTATTTAAGATTTTATTTATTTGACAGAGAGAGACACAGCAAGAGAGGGAACACAAGCAGGGGGAGTGGGAGGAGGAGAAGCAGGCTTCCCACCAAGCAGGGAGCCAGCCCGATGTGGGGCTCGATCCCAGGACCCTGAGATCACGACCTGAGCCGAAGGCAGACACTTAACGACTGAGCCACCCAGATGCCCCTTTATTTTTATTTTTTAATTGATTTTAAAGATTTTATTTTTTAAGTGAACTCTCCACCCAGTGTGGGTCTTGAACTCACAACCGCAAGATCGAGAGTCACATGTTCTTCTGACTGAGCCAGCCATGAAGCCCTTTAATTTTTTTAAAGATTTGTTTTATTATTTATTTATGTGTGTGTGAGAGAGAGAGTGAGCCCATGCACAAGCAGGGGGAGTGGCAGGCAGAGGGGGAAGCAGGCTCCCCACTGAGCAGGGAGCCTGATGAAAGACTCCATCCCAGGACCCTGGGATCATGACCTGAGCCGAAGGCAGATGCTTAACTAACTGAGTCACCCAGGCGCCCCATCCCTTTAATTTTTTTTTAAAAATTAAGTTCCATGAAGGGCCCCTTCCCCCTGCTCGTGCTCTCACTCACTCTCTCTGTCTCAAATGAATAAATAAAAAATCTTTAAAAAAAAAGGTAAGCTCTATGCTCAACACTGGGCTTGAACTCACTACCTGGAGGTCAAGAGTTGCATGTTCTAGCGACTGAGCCAGACAGCTGTCCCGCCTGATTCATCATTTAAACATTTTTAGCTAACAAACACTTGGCCTGCGCATGTGTAATGTGAGGAGCTGCCAGTCAACTGAACAGTTAGCACCGACCATGTTGTGCAAGGCAGAGACGTAGCCTTAGTGCCTCTACCTCCTAAATGTCACTGGAATCCATCTTCCTGCTCCCAATCACCACTCCTGGCACCCCACTTAAGACCCCCCTGGGGCCCCTACTGGCCTGTTTTTGTCCTTACCGCACTGCCTCCTTTCACAATTAGCCAGAGGAAAGCTTTTAAACAGAAATCTATTTCACTTCCCTGCTTCAGGAGCTTTCAGTGGATCCCCATCTGCTACCTGATAAAGTCCTATCGAGATGTACCATATCCTTCCTGTTGGCAGCCCTTCACTTCCTCAGCGCTATCCACTGGCTTCTTCCTCCCCTCTCCACCTTTGCCCTATATCCGAGCCATAAGGAACTACTTGCTGTTTTCTGACATTCTGCTGTATCTTTTTGCCCCCCAAAAGCTGGGATTTTAGTTTATTTTTTATTTTTAGGATTTTATTTTTAAGTAATCTCTGCACCCAATGCGGGGCTCTAATTCACAATCCCAGGATCAAAAGTCCCATGTTCCACTGACTGAGCCAGTCAGGTGCCCCAAAAGCTGGAATTTTATTTTATTTTTTAAAAAAGATTTTATTTATTTCTTTGGCAGAGAGAGAGAGTGAGAGAGAGAGTGATCAAGCACAAGAAGGGGGAACAGCAGAGGGAGAGGGAGAGGGAGAAGGTGGCTCCCCATTGACTAGGGAGCCCGATGTGGGGCTCGATCACAGGGCCCAGGGATCATGATCTGAGCCGAAGGCAGCCGCTTAACAACTGAACCACCCAGACACCCCCCAAATCTGGGATTTTACACAGGGATTTGGAATCGGGTCTCAACTGTCATCTTGAGTTCATATCCAGATACCCTGACCCCCAGATATGCCTTTTGTTCTAGTCACACCTGCTGCTCACTGTTCACTACCAGACCGAGGTTTTCCCGGAGCTCACAACCCAGCAGAGGAGGTCAAGGATGAAACAAATTATTAGATCATAATGAGGAAAAAGTTTCGGTGGAGGTAGGATCCAAATGCTGAGGGATATGGGCAAGATGGCTGTCAGTTAGTTGGTCTGCTGGGTCAGCGAAAGCCACAGGAAATAGGCACTATTTAAACCCTGACTTGAAGGATAACAGGGGTTTGTCATGCATTTCTAATGTGCTTGCTGTGACTTGAAACCTGCTTATTATTATTATTTTTTAAGTGTTGCCCACATACTGCCTCTAATTGTGTTTTTACTGCTAATTTGCCCAATCTCTGAAGAAAGAGTTCCTGAGTAATAGGTAACTTCAGTTAAGCATCTATCTAAATTATCATTACGTCCTACTTAGTGGCAGTTGAATGAATGAGGCTTTGTTACAGTGCAAATAGAATGGAGGAAGACAAAGGCGATCCAGGGAATGAATAGATGCTCAGGAGGGAACATTCTGACCTGGCCTTCTTCGCTCCCATCTTGCCTTATTTTAGGTCATGGCAACAATCATGGTAGTTTTTTTTTTTTTTTTTTTTCATTTTATGTCTAATGGATTTCTGATGTGGTTACTTCTGGCAGATTCATTTTCACTCCTGGTTCCGCCCTGCCCTTACTCTCAGGCGCACCCCCTCTCTGGAAGTCAGTGCCTTTGTCTGAACAGTGAAGAGGACTAATAGGATCTGTCTATTGCGTTTCAGGCCAAGCACGTCTGCTTTCTCTGCTGTGCTCACTCATGCTTCCTTTCGAGGGGACTGTGCCTTCTTGGGTTTTAAACTTTTCTTGTGGTAGAAGCTGTATACAGTAAAGTCCACAGGTCTTAAGTGTACAGCTCAATGCATTTTGACAAAATGAACACAGGCCTCGAACTGCCACCCGGTCGAAGATACAGAACATTTTGATTTTTTCGCTTCGCCACGGCCACCCTTCCTGCTATTGTTCCCACTGGCGTTACCATGGCTTTGTTAGGCCCGCTTCTGAGTGTGACATAAATGGAATAAATCAGCTCCTTTGTGTGTCTGACTTCTTTTGCTCCACACAACATCAGTGAGATTCATCCAAGTCATTTCCTGTAGAGGAAGCTCATTCTTTTTCATTGCCGGGTAGTATTTCAGTGTTTTGCACAGTTTCTGTAGTCACTCTTGCTGTTGATGGGCCTCTGGGTTGTTTATAGTGCATGGCTGCAGTGCATGAAGCTCTTATGAACATTTGTGTACACGTCTTTGGGGGCACATACGGACTCATTACTGTTGGGTATCCAGGAGTGGGAGGACTGTTTCTTCTCTTTTTATTATCAGTTTCTGGATCTAAAAAAACCTTTGAAAACCTCTGGACCAGGTCAGTGATTCCCAAACACAAGACTGTGGACTGACATCATGATCATCTGAGAAGTGTTATAAAACATGAAATCTTTGGGTCCAGTCCCCAGATATTCTGACTCAGTATCTGGGGTAGAGTCTAGGGAATATATCTGATTTTACAATTCCTGAGTGACGAGTGATTCTGATGGGGTGTTAGCACTGAGAATCATCAGACTGGAGAATCTTAAGGGCATTCCTGGATCAAACATGCTGTATTTCTATCACCTGCTGTCTCTGAGCATTCACTGCTTGGAGCCAGTCATTGTCTGGGACTTCTTGCACTATATTGGATTTTTCTGTCTGTTTGTCTCTTCCTCACTGCCTGTGCTCCTCTCTGGGGCAGAACTTTGTCTGCCTTGTATATTTATTGCCTGAATCTAGGAGAGGTGGGTCATGCAGCAGGTGCTCAGTACATATGAATGAGTGAATGAAAATATAACACAGATAATATATTTTTAAAATACGTTAAGAGAGGTCTATCTGTACAGATTTCATTGCCTTATTGTTGCTAGACTTTGGGGGGGGGGCTAATACCTGCTGGAACTGAGAAGTCATTGCTCACTTGAAATTCCATTTTGGGTTGAGTCCACAGCAGGGCAATAGGCTTTCCACCCAAGATTTGGCCAGAGAGATAAATTGCTCAAAGAGACAGTTCAGATTATGAATGGGTATGAGTTTATTGGATTGAATTAAATCTAGTGTCTAGTTCCCTCCTCTGCCACCCTGCCCCGACTGCATCAGGATGTGGAGGGGATAGGGACAAAAGAGATCAGAGAGTTTCAGGGAATTCCTGGCACATCTGAATTTAGTATGACCATATTTGGGACCCCACTAACAAAGGAATGAACTAGATTGCCTCCAAAGTGTTCTATGGGCATTGTGGAGGATACTAGAAAAGTATTATGAAAGAGCTCCTAGCCTCAGTTTTCTCATGGCCTCCTGAAACCATCAGAACACTCTGTAGTGGTTACTGAGCTGCGTGTGTGTGTGTGTGTGTTGTTGTTGTTGTGCTTAGGAAGGTGGGCACTGTGCAGAGAGAGCATTTTGCAAATAGAAGGCATGTATCCTGTGTTTGGTTGAGCTTGCTTTCTTTGCCTCCTACTTCATGGGCTTTTCAGAGGTAAACTTTTTTGGCTATACTTTAAAGGTTTCTTGACCCTCTTAGACAAGGGAGCACGTGAGTAGGGAGTCCCGTGGTAAAGGTGGAGACCTTCCTATATGCAGTATAAGCTTCTGAGTAAAATGCTTTCACTCTGTTCAGTGCTGGGATGATTCTGAGGTTTCCAACCTTTGGAGGGTCAATCCGTTCCCCTCCAGAGCTTCATGTGAAGCCTGTGATTAAGAGAGCCTATAACCACCTCTAGCTGGGCCACAAACTTCCTGGTATTCTAGTAAACTTAAACTGGCTACAGTTAATCTAACACCCTTCCTCCTATAGTTGTATCCAAATTTCCTTAAAATGAAAAATCTTAGAAATTGTTAGAACCAGTATTTGACCCTTGCCTAAGGTCAAATTAAAAGTCATTTACTGAGAACTTACATTAGGTCCTACACAGTGCAAGATCCAGGGGATTCTAAGATGAAGCATTTCCTGAGAAAATCACAACCAAATGGGAAAAACAGACATACATGCAAGTGACTGCAACTCAGTGTGACCAGGGCTATAACACAGGTTATAGCCCAAGCTTGAGTGACACGGGGGAAATGTGAGAGATTCTGTGTGGGCCGGTAAGGGAAAACCACAGAATGGAAGGTGAATTTAGGCTTCTTTCCCAGGACTTCATGATTTGTGTGTGTCTGTGCGCACGTGTGTATGTGAGTGTATATGTGGGTGGACGCGCACGCGCACGTGTGTGCAGGACACTATTGTATTGTTTCATGCTTGTTTTGTTGAACTTTCCTCTATCCAAAGTTTGGTATATTTGCCACTGGAATTTTAGCTAACCCAGTCAGCTTTGCCCTGATGCTTTTGTGCCCCTCCACCCAGTATAGGTCTTTCGTATTAAATGCTTGCTTTCTTTATTTTTTTTTTTAATTTTTTTAATTTTTTATTTTTTTTAAAGATTTTATTTATTTATTTGAGAGAGAGAGAAAGCATGAGGTGGGGAGGGTCAGAGGGAGAAGCAGACTCCTCGCCAAGCAAGGAGCCCGATGCGGGACTCGATCCCAGGACTCCAGGATCATGACCTGAGCCGAAGGCAGTTGCCTAACCAACTGAGCCACCCAGGCGCCCAAATGCTTACTTTCTTTATTTCCCTAATAAAGGAGGCTGGTTACTCTGGAAAGCCTACTTGAAATCCTTTACCTTCTCTTTTATGAGTCTAAGCCTCCAGCACACTTTAGAAAGTCAGCAACTTCCTTTCTTCCTCTCCCTCTTGCCAAGCCCTCTTATCCTTCTCTATACCTGTCTCTCCCATGAGTCCTTGAGAGCCACAGGGGCCCTTCTCAGAGGAGGTTTAGGTGAGGGAGAGAGGACATTCCCCAGGGAAGGTACTTCCTGAAATAATGTGGCCAACTAGTTCACCTCTGCTTGAATTGGCAGAAAAGAAACCTATATCTTTTTTTTTAAAAGATTTTATTTATTTATTTGACAGAGAGAGACACAGCGAGAGAGGGAACACAAGCAGGGGGAGTGGGAGAGGGAGAAGCAGGCTTCCCGCGGAGCAGGGAGCCTGATGTGGGGCTCGATCCCAGGACCCTGGGACCATGACCTGAGCCGAAGGCAGAAGCTTAATGACTGAGCCACCCAGGCCCCCCAGGAAACCTTAATCTTAATCAGGAAATCTTAATGGAGGATTGGACTTCCAAAGTTCCTGTGGTCTGGGTCCTTATCTTCAAATAATAATGAAGTTTATTTATTTTTCACATTTGTAGGTGAGAAAGCTGAGGTTCACAGAAATAAAGTAACATGTCCAAGATCACCCAGTCAGTTGATGGTAGGGCCTGGACCTAAAGCCAGGTCGTTTGACTCTCAGTTAAGGTTTCCTTCTGCTATACCACACCCTGGCCTTCTAATACCTGGCTCTCTCTGCCTCACTAAAGACAAGACAAAACAGACTTCCAAGATTCAGCCTGTACTCAACTACCAAAATGTAAAAACCAGAAAATTTGGAGAGAGTTTGAGAGTTCTGGGCTCCTTCCATTTGCCAATCTATTATGTTCTTTGTCACATCGAGAAAGTAAGATTCTAGATTTCAGCTCTGATACTGATTTTTTTTTCATCCTTATAGCCCCACAACACAGTGTAGGCCTTCAGTAAAATGTTTTAGGAAGGGGCAGATGGAACACACTCTAATTGTTAGCTGTATTTTGACTTTTTTTAAAAAAAGATTTTATTTATTTATTTGAGATAGAAGAGTGAGAGAGAGCACGAGCAGGAGGGCAGAGGGAGAGGGAGAAGCAGGCTCCAAACTGACCAGGAAGCCTGACACTGGGCTCGATCCCAGTACCCTGGGATCATGACCTGAGCCGAAGGCAGATGCTTCACCGACTGAGCCACCCCAGGCGCCCCTTAACAAATGACTGCTAAAGCTCCCATCTATGCCATATTACTGACTGTGTACGGTCTTCCCTTTTATCCCTAGAGTGACATCCGAAAAAAACCAGTGCTAAGTATCTTCACTTCAGAAGAAGGTTATGGGTGAGCAAGAGCAGCGGGGTGTGTGTGTGTGTGTGTGTGTGATCACGATAGCAAAAGGGATTTGTAAAACCAGATGAAGGGATGGGGTTATTTCACCCAGAGAAGAAAAGTTTCAAAGGGAATATGGTAGTGCTTCCAGAATTGTTACGTGGGAAAAGGTCTAGACTAATACGATGTTGCCAAAGGGCAGAATGAGAACCAATGGATGGAAGTTAGAAGGGAGCAAGTTTCATCTAGATAAAAGGAATAATTTGCCAACAGTTAGAGTGTGTTCAAAAACAGCTGCCTTAAGAGGCAACGAACCTTCATTTGCTGTATTTATTAAAGCAATGATATTGAAGAACGAAGTTCTACTTTATGATAAAGGTGAGAGTAACAAATAGCTTCTGAGGCCCTTTGCAAGTCTGAGATTTTCTGATAAATTTCTGGTGGAGAAGAACACAAAGGTCTCTGCCCTGAGATTTAGTCTGGTTTTTGTCTGACTCCTTTTACTGTGAATAATCCTTAAGAGGGTTCTATGCAGAATTCGGTACAATATAACTGCTGGGGCACATATAACGTTATCCCTAACCAGCCATGCTTTTCCTGAGTCTTGAACTTGTTTTGTACCACTGAGTAGTTCTTGAGATCTCTCTTACTGTCAAGTGGTTTGTTGTACCTGAACTAAAAATGTCACTGTGACTTCTCACAATTCTCCATTGACTTCACTCCTTTCCCCTACTTATTTCCAAATGTAGCATGCTATATTCATCAACCAAAATCATCATATTGATATTGCTTTAAAATAAGATTAATGTGAAGTATAACTAGAAAGCAAAATTATAAAATATTTGGATGATTTTTCTTTTTCTTTTTTTTAAAGTTTTGTTTATTTAAGCAATCTCCACACCCACTGTGGGGCTCGAACTCATAACCCCAATATCGAGAGTCCCATGCTCCTCTGACTGAGCCAGCCAGGCGCTCCTGGGTGATTTTTCATTACCCATAATTTAGAGGACAAACTTGAACTTCACATTTACAAGTGAAAAGTCAATCAAAGCATTAGAGTGGTTGCTAGGACGATATCCAAAGTATCAATCATCAGGAAATGGCATGTTTAACATCACCAAAATAGCTTATCCAGAACTACTTTTCCCAGAATCTTGTCAAACTCAGAAGTCCAAGTTATAACTTCAAAAGAAAATGATGGTGTTCCTCAGCTTCATATTTTCCTTCCAAATGACTGAAATACCCTAAAAACTGTGCTTCTTTGGGGGAAACACTCTTCATTTGTTTTAATGTTTATCACACAGAGTTCTACCAACAGAAATAGGGAGGTTTCTTGCAATATTTGAAAAAAATACAGACCCATCCATTTTTTGGAAGCTTTTTCTTAACTTTCCTATATATTCTCAGCTTGAGTTAGTTTTATTTATTTTTTTTACCATGTACTAGATTTTTCATATTTCAAAATGTATGAAATAAAGCTGCCAGGGAATTTCTAATCCTGGCTGAATTTGATCGCCATTATTGTAAGGAAACTTAAAGTTCAATTAGTCCATTCCTCTGATTTTGTAAATGAGACAAGTGTAGGAAAATTCTTTGCTAAGATTACAAAGCTAGTTAGCAATAAGTTCAGGACTCTCATTTTAGCAATTCTGTAGCTGAGAGCTGTCTAGGTCCTGGAAAAAGGGAGAAAATGGGCTCCTTGCAAGATCATTGCACTGTCATCTCTATGAGGCCAGACCTGGAAATTGGCAGGTACCTTAGAGGGACTGACAAGATGAGGATTAGCTAAAAATCTGTACATAGATGAGTCAATCTCTTCACTCTCCTTCCCTTCCTATATAGTTGGTGGCCAGGAATTTAGTTCCAAGCAAAAATTTGAACAGAGACTGTCCTAAAATATTTGAACTATTGGTATAGGAAGAACTAAGGCAGGTATTTTGGGGAGTATGTGTCAGCATAATGACCTTGTCATTTTGGGATAAGGGACTAGCCAGTTCCCTGACGATTCACCCTAAAATCTGCCAGTCTCAAATCCTTCCACATGCAAGCCCAGTCAACCTTCACATTTTCTCATTTTCCCATTGAAACAAACTACTATGGGTTTCTAGATATTTGAGGAAAGCCTGCAGCATAACCAAGAAAGAGCTAGATGAAAGAAGAGGAAGTGACTCAGGAAGCAATTTGAAAACAAACTAATTAGCATCCTAGAGAATGTGGTAGCTGTAAAGATATGTCCACAGCTTTTTGGATACTCTTCCCCTTAGTTGTCTCCCCTTGCGTGTGACCTGAACTCAGTGAATCATCTCTAGTAAGCAAACAAAATATGGTAGAAGTGATGGCATACCACTTCAGTGTTAACTTAAAAACTATGGAGAGCCTGGGTCTTCCATTTTGGCGTCTATTTATCCCTCCCTACCCTCCGAACCATCACTCACATCTCCAGAGGAAGCCAACTGCCATGTTGTGAAGGCAGCTCTAGAAAGAAGAAAGCCAGTGTCCATATTGTGAAAGAGGTCCACGTGGGAAGGAACTGAGGCTTGTCAGCAATCATGTGAATGAACTTGGGAGCAGATCTTCTGAATCCTGCTAATAGTCACGTGTGTGAGCTTGCATCCTCGTGAGAGACCCCAAGCCAGAACCACCCAGCTAAAAGGCTTCTGGATGCCTGGTTCACAAAAACTGTGAGATAGTAAGTTTTTTGTTCTTAACCACTAAGTTTGGGGTATGTTACCACATACTGATAGAAAACTACTACAGAGTGACTCAAGAAGAAATGGCATTGGTACGCAAGAACAGGATACTATGTACAATGAGGGAGCAAGAAAGCTCTCAGAAATTAAAACATGGTTGCCTTATTTAAATTCAGTAGGAGGATTTGACATAGGACAGATTTTAAAAGACAAATTGTGAAAGAAAGATGAAACTCAGTCTCCAATCAGGAGGCCTAGCATCCAACTAGTAGAAAAATGGATCCCTTTAGAAACAGAGAATGGACAAAATAAAGAGGAAGGAATAAACTTAGAATAAAACAAGAATCTTAGAGTTGAATGAAGAGGTGGATCTTTTTTAAAAATATTTTTATTTATTTGAGAGAGAGAGAGAGCGTGTGTGCACAAGTGGGGGGAGGGGCAGAGGGAGAGGGACAAGCAGACTTCCTGCCGGGCAGGGAACCTGACACAGGGCTCAATCCCAGGACCCTGAGATCATGACCTGAGCCTAAGGCAGACGCTTAACGGACTGAGCCACCCAGGCACCCCAAGATGTGAGTCTTTTCATTGAAAGGGCCTAAGGAGTGCAAATCGGGAAGAGTAAATAAAGACCCACTGTGAATTTCAGAATGTCAGAGATAGGTAAGTTCCTTGGAGAGCTCTCAGAGAGAAAAGAAAACAGGTCATATATAAAAAATGAGAACTGGTTTTTATAGATCCGTAGCACTGGATGGTAGAAATCAGTGGAATCATGTTTTCTGTGTTCTTAGAGAAAATGATTTCATCATATGTTTCTATACTCAACCTGTTTTACCCAGGATTAGGTGTAGCTTTGTCAGAAACCCCAAAATAACAGTGACTTGAAAAAATTTAGTTTCTTTTTTATGTAAAAGTCCTGGTAAGCTTCTCAGAGTGGCTATGACGTTCAGAGACCTAAGCTTTTCCTATTTTGTTGCTTTATGATGTATGGCCTTGACTCCATGGTACAAGATGATGGCATTCATGTTCCAGGCAGCGGTCTGAAAGGAAGATTGATAAAGAAGAGTCCCAACGGGGGGCGCCTGGATGGCTTAGTCGTTGAGCGTCTGCCTTTGGCTCAGGTCGTGATCCTGGGGTCCTGGGATCGAGCCCCGCATCGGGCTCCCTGCTCGGCGGGAGGCCTGCTTCTCCCTCTCCCACTCCCCCTGCTTGTGTTCCCTCTCTCGCTGTGTCTCTCTCTGTCAAATAAATAAATAAAATCTTAAAAAAAAAAAAAGAAGCGTCCCAACGGTTCATGTGAACTGCCTCTTCTGCATGATTCCAGGAAGCTGCCATATGATACTCCTTATATTCACCGTCCATACTTGCTTACAAGGGAGGCTGGGCAGTGTGCCCTTCATTTTGGGCAGCCTGTGACCAGCTCAATATTTTATTACTATGGGAGAAGAGACTACTAATAGGTTTTGTCACCCCAGCTGAGGATTTAATGAAGTGTGAGGTCAGAATATAGACAATTTTCAGATATGTAAGGACTTAGAAAAGTCACCTTTCCGGCTCTCTTACTTAGGAAGGTTTAGGGATTAAGCCATCAAACCAAGGGAGTAAGCTGAGAAAGAGGATGGATACAGAACAAAACCATGGTTCTAACTCTTGAGAGGAGTGAACAGAAGCCCCAGGATTTAGACTCTGCAGTAGATCTTCAGGACAGTCTAGAGAGGATCAGAAGAATTTGGGAAGAAGGGCTTCAGGGAAAATAGGGATTCCTTAAGGAGGGAGATAAAGGAAGAATAAGGGGATGTGATGAAGGCAAACAAAAACAAAAACACAAAACTAGACTACAAAGAGAAAGACAATTTCAAACTCTAGGATAAAAAAAGTTGTATAAGAGGCTGTGTTCCAAATATGAAGCAACCAATTCAGGTGGTTAGTGAGCTTCGAGAAAAAAGAGAGGAATACATTTCAAACAATAAGAGGAATGAGTGAGAAATTAGAAAATTGGAAGGAATTAGGGGAGATGTGGTGAAGAAAATACTGTCTGTAATTTACTTTCCCAACAAGAAAAAAGGAAAGGAATTCATAAAGTCCAGAAAAATACACACAAAATCAAAAGAAAATGACAGGTGTTGTGTCATTATGAAACAAGCTAAACTGTGGCATAATTTTGAATGCAAGAAAGGAAAATCTACATGAATATTCTTGACTCCAGTGTCACGATGGCCAAGACATAGGAATTGCTAAGAAGAAAATGTAATCATAGCACATAGTTTGGTTCAATACCTTATAATACTGACTTATTCATAATAGTGTGAATGCTATTAATTAATCTTTTAAATTTTAACATCAACTTGGACTCAAAGCACAGAAAATGATGTTAACAAAAGGAATATACATGTTACCAACCTGTACAATGTATAATTAAAATTACAGTGGGTAGAATTTGGAGGTAGAAAGGAGAAAGAAAGGTGAAAAGGAGACTTTCAAGTTTGGGAATCAAGAGAATTTCTATAATTGGAGTGCCTGGGTGGTTCAGTCGGTTAAGCGTCTGAGTTTGGCTCCAGTCATGATCCTCAGGGTCCTGGGATGGAGCCCCAAGTTGGGCTCCCTGCTCAGTGGGGAGTCTGCTTGTCCCTCTCCCTCTGCCCTTCTCCCCGCCCATGCTCTCTCTCTCAAAAAATAAATAAAATATTTTTTAAAAAGAATTCTTTAATAATCGAAAAACAAAAAAACATGAGGCTCTCAATGATAGAGAACAAACTAAGGGTGGAAGGAGGGAGGTGGGTGATGGGTATTAAGGAGGGCATCTGTTGTGATAAGCACTGGGTGTTGTATTTAAGTGATGAATTACTGAATTCTACTCCAGAAACCAATATTGCACTGCATGTTAACTAAGTAAAATTTAAATTAAAAAAAACTTCAAATCTATAAAAATCAAATACAAGTCAAATGACATGAATTAGATAATGTTGCTCCCAAGCACCTCAACTTTGGATATATTTCCTTTATGATAAGGAATTTCCTTTATGATAAGGAAACACATCAGATTGTGCCTTTTTTGGGTCACCTGGTTGGCTCAGTCGGTAGAGCGTGACTCTTGATCTTGGGGTCGTGAGTTCGAGCCCCACAAGGGGTATAGAGATAAGTAAGTAAAACTTAAAAAAAAGAGTTGTGCCTTTTTATAGATAGGATTTTTAAAGATTTTTGTTTATTTATTTGACAGAGAGAGACACAGCGAGAGAGGGGAACACAAGCAGGAGGAGTGGGAGAGGGAGAAGCAGGCTCCCGGCCGAGCAGGGAGCCCGATGCGGGGCTCGATCCCAGGACCCCAGAATCATGACCTGAGCTGAAGGCAGACGCTTAACCACTGAGCCACCCAGGCGCCCCTATAGATAGGATTTTTGAGAATACATTGGTGGAGGTATGGTCTTCTGGATTTCCCTCAGCAAAATCACCACATGATGTTGGGCAGAAGGGTTTTTCTAACTTGAGTCTAAATTCCGTTTTATCCTAAGACTCAAACATCTCTGTTGTAAGGAGTCTAACTCCACTTTTAAGGTCTGACTGCTGACCAGATTCTACTCAACGCTCCCCTTTCCCCTGAGCAGAAAACCCAGGTGCTCCCGCCTTTGGTGCCAGCCAAGCGACACAGTCCCAAGGTAGCCCCCCTTCCCGGCTCTCAAGCCATTTGAGAACATCCTGTGAGGCTGTCCTGCTTTCCTTGGAGAGTAATGTAGGTAATAAGCCTTTTTATATCCTCTTGGGGTGTCTGTGGCTTCATCAGTGTCAACATTCCCTGCAAATTTGGGGTGGCATCAGTTCTTCTGGGGGTGGCCACAGCACCTGCCCTGTCTGGAGTAGGATCACGTGGGTATGCTAGGGAACCTTTATAGGAGGGTTTGAGAAGCTCCCTGGGAAAGAACGGTGGGGGGAAGTAAGATCAGAGAGGAAGTGGTTGAGTCAAAGACGATGGGCCAGTGGCTCCGGAGGACAGCGCTTCCAAGAACAGCAGCAGTCTCTCATTGCGGCTGTTGATGACGCAGACAGTGACAGCAAGAGCGGTAGTCGTGGGGTCACTGCCTCCAGGCCACAGCGCTGGGCGTCAGGGCCCCTGGCACGGACCTCGGTGCCTGGGACTGGTCGTCTCCCTTAACCCCGGGCGGGAGCAGCGGCCCCTCCTGACAGCGGAACGTTTGCTCGAGGTTTAGCCAGTCTGAGTTAGACTCTTGGCTCCACCACTTCCTATTTTGGGCGAGATATTTCCCAGACACCCAGTTTCTTCCCAGGGTCGCTCTGAGGACTAAATAAACTCTAAATTTATAATCAAATGCAAATCACTTAGCACAGTGCGGAGCACATAGTACACACTTATTAAGTGTCGCTTATAGGAATTGTTTTGGCTTGTATTATTCATCTCAAGTTTGAGTACGAATGTCACTGCCACTTTCCGCGTTGTCAGGGACCAGGAGCAAAACTTACATAAGGCAGAGAACTAAAAAGAAACACTGGCATGACTTTCAGTAGTCAGAGCATGTGTGGAAGAGAATAAGACTTTTCCTGAGGATTCCTGTAATGATTTGGAAGGAATGAGAAGTTGTCTGGAACCAGAGAAAGACTATTTGAGGCTGTCAATCTTCCCACAGGCAGGGGAGGCCTGAGAAGTGCTTGTTACAGTAAATGGGCTGCTCAGGTTACACTGGCCTTGGGAAACCTTCCTTTGATGACTTGTGAGGTAGAGAAAGTTACCCTTTTTCTCCCCCTTATTTATCCAAGAGTGGTTTTATTTAGTTGATCTCAAATGGAAACTGATAGGCTTTTTTTTTTTTTTAAAGATTTTATTTATTTATTTGACAGAGAGAGACACAGTGAGAGAGGGAACACAAGCAGGGGGAGCAGGAGAGGGAGAAGCAGACTTCCCGCTGAGCAGGGAGCCTGATGCGGGGCTCGATCCCAGAACCCTGGGACCATGACCCGAGCCGAAGGCAGACACTTAACGACTGAGCCACCCAGGTGTCCCTCAAATGGAACTTGATAGGCTTGATGGTTTCAAACAGCATTGATTTGGTTCTTTTTAAAGATTTTATTTGTTTTTTTGACAGAGAGAGAGACAGCGAGAGAGGGAACACAAGCAGGGGGAGCGGGAGAGGGAGAAGCAGGCTTCCCGCCGAGCAAGGAGCCCGATGCGGGGCTCGATCCCACGACCCTGGGATCATGACCTGAGCTGAAGGCAGACGCTTAACGACTGAGCCACCCAGGCGCCCCTGATTTGGTTCTTTATTACATTGAAGTGCTGATTTCCAGAGCTTTGACATTTGGCAAGTGTCCCCCCCCCTCCCCCTCCGCCGCCGCCACCATGCTTTTTACTTCCCTGATACTATGGCCCTGTCTTCCACCTTTGCTAGGTAGCCTGCTCCTCGAGTAGAGGAACCCTTCCTCACTCCTTTTGGGACCTTTGGAAGCTAGCCCTGTGCCAGACACCTGTTTGGCACTTAATTAACTCTTTGCTAGGTGAATAAATAAATGAATTACATGGAACACCCGGTTGAGATCAATGAGCAGTGCTATGGGAAATAAGAGAAGCTAACAGATAGGAAGGAGTCATTCAATGTGTACCCTTTCCAGGGCCACCCGCATATTGATTACTATGCTATTCCCATCAAAACAGTCATTGGAGACAACAACATTAACTCGTTGGAGTGGCTCTTTTTCAACATAACTGGAGAAATCAAAGGAAGGCACTAGAAGGCTCTCCTGACATATAGCATCAAAGGCTTACTTGTAGGATATTCACTAGATCTATGAATGTGGATGGGGACCACCTGACCATTCATTGGCTATAAATGTATTTCTGCCACACGATATGGAAAATGCGTTTTCTGAGAAGGAATCTAAAGCATTTCCCTACGTGCATAAACCTCTCATCTCAACCCCTGGTCGGAGTCAGATTTCCTGTGTGGACATGGATGTTGACCCTCACCATTCCCCCAAACATGGGCACCTTCTTTCCCTTTCTAGCATATAACTGCAAGTGGAGGAGGTACTATTTTTCCTGAGTTCAGAGGACATCCACGGTGGGCTGGCTCCCCAGTGCATCAGAAGGTGCCAGAAGGCCTCTAGAGCCAGGTTTCTCTCTGGTCGCTTTCTCTCTGGGGACTGGTCAAGGACTGGATCGCCTACCAAGGCTCAAGCGGCAGTGGGAGAAAGCAGGCCCAAGCAGCTCCATCTTAGGGGGTGGGCCTGAAGCAAACAAGAGGAGGGAAGCCTGCCCGTGGACCTGTACCTGAGCAACGTTGATCTGGAGAGCCCCTATCTCTGAGATCCCAGTTAATCGTGCATTAACAACGGTTTAACCCCCCCGCCCCCCGCTTCTGTTTAAGTAAGCATTGTAAGTTATCTGCTTTTCAAAGTACTTTGGAAACAAACTCAAGTAGAAAAGCATCATCAGAGCTTGGGTCTGGCATAGAGTACATTAGCGTTGCCATTGCCCTGCTGATTTAACTGGCCCAGTAAGCATGCTGGAGGTGTTTGGGATTGTAATTAAAGTTATGGCGCCTGGAAAATCCTCCGTCTGTTATTATAATTTTTTTTTTTTCTGAAATAAACTATTCTAGCTCACCAAACTTATGGGGCTAATTAGAGCCTAATTAAAGTTACTTGTTTCTATTTTAAAATCTGCCCACTGAGAGAGCCGCAAGGCAGGAGGGAACATATTTTTAAAGTGACAGTTCTAAAAATGCTTCCCACCCTGGTCCCTGAGCTGCATTGCTCTGATTCATGCATTGATTTATTTCCGATGAAAATGACGGTCTGCTTCATCTTCATTGCAGCTCTGCTCCCAGGGCCTCCTCTCATTTAGTTGCGTGAAAGCATTTGTTTCATGAACAAAGGACTCTTCTTTTCCATTCGTCTTTGGGCTGGACAAGCCGACCATTGCATTCAGAGGGCAGGTCCTCTCGAAAACGGCTCATGGGAAAAGCAGGCGCAAAGAGACCAGGAATCAGTACAATACTGAATCCAGAGAGGAGAGCGGGTAGCGTTGGTTGAGGACTTGCTGTGTACTGGATGTGGTTCCGAACAGTTTGTACCAATTTAATGTTCACTCTAGCCAAGCAAGCTCTGTACTGTGCATCATAGATGTTATGGAAAAGGAAGCAGGAAGTGAAGAAGGGTGAGATCAGCTGTCTGTGAGGCCACAGAGCTAATCGTGTTGAATCTGGGATCCAAAGGAACATCTGATTCAAAAGTAAGCTTCTCCAGAACAAACAGTCGCACAGTCCACCGTGATCCCTCCTACAAAGTCGCATCACTAAGGCAGTAACCCCCTCTCTGCCTCAGGCTTCTTCTTCTGTAAAACAGAAATAATAGTACCTAAGTTGCCACTTGTCTGAGCTGTAATGAACAGATAACATGATGAATTTGAAAGTTCTTTAGAAAATGGAAAGTGACACTCACGCATTCATCTTAGGAGACCTGTGGACCATATACCCTTTCTATGAGTCACCTCTTTCAGGGATGTTGCTGTTATTCTCTTTGTGCCAGAGGCAACTAATACCATCCAGGTCTTAGACCATTTCCCTTGGCTCAGGTGCCTCTGACAAAAGGCAGATCTTTCCTCTACATCGCAGAGCCTTTCTACATGGGAACACTGGGAAGCCCAACTTGATGTGTAGTCTTTCTCTTCCCTAATTGTCCCCTTGCTCCTCTTTTTCTCATGATCCCCTGAGTGCTAGCCACCTAGGCCAGAGTGTGCTGTTGGTGGCTGGTCTACCTCCCCTGATGCCCCCCCCCCATATGGTACACCACGCTCTCTCCTACCTGCTTTGAAAGGAGGCAGAAGGCAAGGCAGGGGCTTGACTAGGCTGGGGAACGTGCAGCGTCCAGGGCGCACCACTTGAAGAAGTACCCACTCTCAAGGTCATGCAAGTACCTCGCTTACCTTACCCTGATCTGGGGCCTGAGCAAGTTTGTGACCATGTTCTGGAGGTCTGCTCCTCATCAAAGAGTCTGGCTGTGGCTTTCATGAAGTTCGGATGTGTGTTTCTGGTCCGGACTGTGCCGCCTTTTCCTTGTGTGTACCAACCCCAGTGGAAATTCTAGCTTACGAACAAAGTAAAAATAGTTACAATTTATTGATTGCCTACCGAAAGCCAGGTCTGTAATTAGCTACTTTGCATACATTATTTCTAATCATCACAACAGTTCAAGGCCTTTCAGCGAAGCCCACACTAGTTGCAGAACTAGAAAAGACAGCTTGGCTGTCACGGGAGGGCGGCTGGCTAAACTCCCAAGCTCCTTCCTGGCCTATTGCCTTTGGCCATTTGAATCCTCTTTTAGGGATGCTTTAAACCAAGAGGAGGATGAAGGACAGGAAAGGTTCTCGGGTCACTTGGTGAGAAAGGATGCTGAAGTTCTTGGGCAAGTTTACACTTAAACAGAAGTGGGTTGAGTCACCGTGTTAGGGACAAGCTATGGATATGTTGGTGGTGCTCACCAGCCTGGCTCTTCGGACGAGACTAAATAGTCGCTATTGGAAGGTATTTTGCTTGAGTTCCAACACACTGTGTAGATCGCACAAGGGATCAACTTCTGTAATTAAGCCCTTATTACTGATATCCCCTTGCAGTGACTGGAACCCTAAGAACATGTGACAAGGTTTTGATGGGCAAGAGAGATGTTGAAATGTATAAATTTGAGGTGCTACCAAGAAAACATGGAGGAAGTAAGGGGAGGGGTCCTTGGCTGAGGGGAAGCTTTGGCCTTCCTCAGCAATTCATTCTTGGTTTGTTTCCCTTTGGCTGTCACTATAGCACAGGAAATCGAGCACTCAGGCAATGCTCACGCATGGAGTTTGAGAGGTCCTCAGCAGGCTGTGATGTGCTGGGTCACAGCGATAACAGGGTGACTGGACAGGGCATTCGAAGTAGCATTTGTCAGGGCTGATGGACATACAGTATTTTCTCTGCCATCGTAGGGGCAAACCTAGACATCACATGGTATTTGTTTTATTAGGAAAATAGCATCAGGGGCGCCTGGGTGGCTCAGTTGGTTAAGCGTCTGCCTTTGGCTCAGGTCGTGATTCCAGGGTCCTGGGATCCAGTCCTACATCAGGTGGGGGGGGGGTCCCTGCTCGGCAGGGAGTCTGCTTCTCCCTCTCCCTCTGCCCCAACCCCCGCTCATGCTCTCTTTTTTCTCTCTCTCTCTATTAAATAAAATCTTAAAAAAAAAAAACCCAAAATAACATCATGACATCATGAAACACATGTTGTAAAAAGGGGAAAAAATCAGCTATCATCCTACAACTGAATACCATCCTTATTTTAGGTATTTTCTAGATTTTGATCATCTTTTTTATTTTATTTGACAGCGCACAAGCAGGGGCAGCGGCAGGCAAAGGGAGAGGGAGAAGCAGGCTCCCTGAGGAGCAGGGAGCCCAATGTGGGGCTCGATCCCAGAACCCCGGAGCCCAATGTGGGGCTCGATCCCAGAAACCCGGGATCATGACCTGAGCTGAAGGCAGACGCTTCACCAACTAGGCCACCCAGGCGCCCCTTCATCTTTTTCTTTTAAAAAAGATGTTTTTATTTATTTTAGAGAGAGAAAGAGAGAGAGCATGAATGGGAGGGGCAGAGGGAGAGGGAGGGAGAATCTCCAGCAGACTCCCCGCTGAGTGTGGAGCCCGCCATGGGACTCGATCCCATGACCCTGACATCAGGACCTGAGCCGAAACCAAGATACAGACGTCCAAACGACTGTGCCACCCAGGTGCCCCAATCATAGGCATACCCTCGTTGCTTCCTTTGGGCCGATTATACTCCAGTGAGAGAAACACAGGGCCATGTTGGGTGCGGAACAAGCTCGCCAGGGCTGGAGAGGTTTCAGGCTGAGTGGCAGAGGGCAGAGAACTGACCCTTCTGATTGTGGCAACACTGATTTCAGGGGTGACGAGGAGGTTACAGTTTTCCAAAGGGCAGAGGTTTGCAGGTCACTTCACTGGACGTTTCCCAGCCTGAAGTGAGCAAGAGCCATTCCTGTCTACCTGTGACTTTGATTGTGGGTAGCCCTGGACTGGGGACTCGGTGTTTGTTTCATCCAGTTTCTGAAATCTTGTTGTCACAGCAACTGAGAGCATCGCCGGCAGGTGTGGCTTCTTCTCTCCTCACCTTCTGTACCAGTCAGGGCACAGATTGTATTTAATTATCTATAGAAGTAGCCTTCCAGAGCCTGACTGCAGGCCTTGCTCATCATGCGGCAGCAGGGGAAAAAAATCCAGATTCACTAAAATCTCCAGGAACCATTTCGTTATTGTCATTATATAAAAGGTTACCACCTCACTTTGGTGTGATTGTTAGAAAACATGCTTTTGTCTTTTATTTCTATTTTGCCTCATGAATACTAATCAAATTATGATGGCTACGTAGTCGATCGGAATGATGGGGGTCACGAAATACAAAAGATATAATTACATGTATTTTTCCCGTTTTATAGATATGTGTATTCAGATTTTACCAGTGTGTACACATTATCTGAGGATAGCTAGCTACAATATTATCCTGGGATTAGAGAGGAGAGATTCCCTTTCTCTTCTTATTCTCATAGTCTACAGCATCACTAGAAAAGGAGCCGTAAGTTGTTGGGATACACACACACACACACACACGTACACACACACATATATATTTACATATATATGTATACAAATACATGAATATGTGTTTCTAAACACACATACATGCACACACATTTATGTATGTTCCCTTAGAGGAAGGGGCTAAGTAAGGTAAATTGGAACCAAAACTCCTGTTGAAATTGAGGTATTTTATGGGCTCCTTCCTACTCCTTCCCGATTTTTGACATGAGCAAACAGACTTAGGCATAGATAAATGCTATCTCAGTACAACTCAGGGTGGGCATTTTTGCCTATTATTGATGCATGCTAAACGTATTATGGGAAATGCATGATAGTAAAAACACATGTGTTAAGATTTAGATTGCCAGAAGAGAGTTGCCCATATGGCTTCTGGCTTCTGTGGGCAACTTAAAGAGCTGCCCAAGATCACATGTATGTGTCACTTTTTTTTTTAAAGATTTTTAAAAATTTATTTATTTGAGAGGGTGGGGAGAGCACAGAGAGAGGGGAGAGGGAGTGGGAGAAGCAGACTCCCCACTGAGCAGAGAGCCCGATGTGGGGCTCGATCCCAGGACCCTGAGATCATGACCTGAGCTGAAAGCAGATGCTTAACCGACTGAGCCACCCAAGCACCCCTGAAGATTTTATTATTTTTTTAAAGATTTTATTCATTTGAGAGAGAGAGAGAGAGAGAGACAGGAGAGAGTACAAGCAGGAGGAGAGGCAGAGGGAGAGGAAGAAGCAGACTCCCCACTGAGCTGGGAGCCAGACATGGGGCTCAATCCCAGGACCTGGGAATCATGACCTGAGCCAAAGGCAGACGCATAACCATCTGAGCCATCCAGGCACCCCGAGGATTTTATTTTTGAGTAATCTCTACCCCCACTGTGGGGCTTGAACTCACAACCCTGAGACCAAGAGTCACATGCTCTGCTGACTGAGCCAGCCAGGTGCCCCACGTATGTGTCATTTTTTGATGGGGACAAGACCTATTTTAATTAAATAACTGTGGCTAACAACTCATCTAGGGTTTAGGGACTGGAAAGGTAGGAAATCCTCCAAAGGATTTGCTAGAATTATTAAAACTGCTCAAAGGATCTAGCCTTTTGCTTTTCTGGACATCTCTATCAAGGCCTCATTTGATACACATTTACTGAGCACCTATTATGTATCAGGTGCTGTAAGACGCCAGAGATACGGTGATGAATGAGACAGAGACAGTCGCAGCCTTCCCTAGTTTATGGCCCAGTAGTGGAGATAGACATCCATCAAGTATCCCCACAGCTGGATTTATAAGCCGTGATATCAGGCAGATAGGATCTGGTTTGGGAGCCCAGTGAAGGCCTTTACTGAGGTAGTAACATTTTGGCTGAGAGCCTAAATGTGATTAGGAGCGAGAGAGGTTAAGAGTGGTGTGGAAGATAATTTCTCACAGAGGGGGTAGCCCAGAAGCAGGAGCTTGGAATATTCCGGGAAGCAAGGGAATTCTAGCATGGCTGCCATGGGAGGAGCAAAGAGAGAAACGGCAGACTGAGTGCAGGGGGTTGACAGGAGCCACACCATAGCAGGGTTTAGAGATTTTGAGATTTTTTCCTAGGTATGATTGGAAACCTTCCAAAAGTTTTGAGCTGAGGAGTGACATCAGATTTATTTATGAGAAGACTCACTCTGGCTGCTAAGTGGAGAATGGAGGGGGGACGTGGGTGAAAATGGAAGGATAGTGGTTGTACTGATGGCCGGACAGGAGATACACGCAATGGGATAGTCTACAGTAGCTGGTCAGGTGCTTGGAGGTGTGGTTTTAAAGTTACAAAAATGGAAGAATCACCTAGAGAGTTTAGCTGGAGAAAAGGGCATAGGACAAAAATCACCCAGCATTGAAGCAATAATGGAGTCATTAAAAAGAAAAAACAAAACAAAACAGTGGTTGGTGAGGTAGGGGGATCACCAGGAGAGCGTCAGGGCACAGAAACAGAAAAGGACAATGTTTCACAAGGAAGAAAGTGGGTTAACTTTACTGAATGCTAATGAGAGGTCAAATAAAATGATTAGCCTAAAACGTGAAGGTCACTGTTATCCTCAGTGAAAGCACTTTTGATGGAGTGATAGGGGCAGAAAACAGTGGAGTATGTAGAGGGGAAAATCTGAGGTGAAATCTCCTTAGCTCAACATCCAAGCTTATCATTTTACAAGTTCTGCTTTCCACACAACCATATGTCGCAACTTAGCTAAATTTTCTGCCATTCTATAACCAGAACCCCCTTTCCTCCAGCTTCCAATAACAGCTTCCTCACTTCCTTCTGAGCCCTTACCAGCAGCACCCCTGAAGTCCAGATTGCTAGCAACAGTCTGTTGGGGGTGATTTAGGCTTTCTCCATCATGCTTTTCAACATTCTTCTAGACTCTTCCCACGGTCCAGTTCCAAAGCTGATCCCACATTTTACATATTTGTTTTAGCAGCACCCCACTTGCAGGTACCAAAATCTGTTTTCTGTTGATACTAAACTTATCAGGGACTTAGCAGTTTAGAAAAGCACAAATTTATCATCGTACAGTTTCTGTGGGTCAGGAATCCAGGCATGGGTTGGTTGGGTCCTCTGCTCCTTGTCTTAAGAGGCTGAAATAAAGGTGTTGACCTGGGACGGTAACCTCATCTGCTTCCAGAATTCAGTTCCAAGCAGTTATAGGAAGGAGGATCCTGTTTTCTTACTGGCTGTCAGCCAGGGTTAACTCTCAGCTCCTAGAGGCTACTTTCAGACCTTAGCCATGTAGTCCTTACACAAAATGGCAGCTAATTTCTTAAAGCCAACAGGAGAACTTCTCTCCAGTCGGCTACAAAGGAGTCTTGTGTAATGTAAGATAATTATGGGAGTAACTATCCTATCACTATTTGCCATATTAACAGGTCTCACATCCAAGGGATGGGGATTCTATAGGGCTTGTACACCAGGGAAGCAGGAATCTTGGGGGCCATCTTGGAATTCTGTCTATTGCAGAAAGGATCAAGTGAAAGAGAAAGGCCTTGGAAAGGAGAAAAAAGATTTTATTTATTTATTTGAGAGAAACAGAGTGCATGAATGGAGAGAGGGAGAAGCAGAGTCCCCGCTGAGCAGGGAGTCTGAGGTGCAGCTCGATCCCAGAACCCTGAGATGAGGACCTGAGCCGAAGGCAGATGCTTAACTGACTGAGCCACCAAGGCAGCCCCAAGGGTTGATTTCTGTTAAAAGTGCAGGGGCTGGGGCGCCTGGGTGGCTCAGTTGGTTAAGCGACTGCCTTCGGCCCAGGGCATGATCCTGGAGTCCCGGGATCGAGTCCCGCATCGGGCTCCTTGCTCAGCGGGGAGTCTGCTTCTCCCTCTGACCCTCCCCCCTCTCATGCTCTCTCTCTATCTCATTCTCTCTCAAATAAATAAATAAAATCTTAAAAAAAAAAAGTGCAGGGGCTTCTTCTTTCGAATTGGAGGGAAGGGAAGATGTGTGGTTATGCATGCTATGAGGATATGAGGTCAGGACATTATGTCAGAAAGATGTGGGAATTCTCATCTGTAGTTTGTATTTCCTCTATAAAGTAAGAGAATTAGTCACCTCTAGGGGAGCAGGTCTTGTTGCCTGGGCACAGCAGATGGGAGCTTTGGGCTTAGCCCGAGGACAGATAGCTTCTCACTTGGGAACAGGAGGCTTGTGATACTTGCTTGGTTGTGCAGACCTGTCCACTTACATTAGATACCCAAAATTTGATTTTGGTCTCCCAAAGTGCCAGTTCTCTACTTATTAAAGCATTCCCCCAAATGAGGCCCAGATGCCAAATTCTGCTTACATTTTGGGTCTGCGTCTGCCTAAGTTTTCCTGTCTCTTCTGGTTTTCTGTAATCCAACCCCGGCCCACCGATGTGCACTTGACATGTTGCCTATTCTTTCTCCTCTGGCTTAATTCAACCCACTCCTAGCACCTCACGCCATTCACCTCACTATTTCTTTTGCCAAATTATTTCTTAGATCTCCTCCTCAGCCCTCTGGATTGTGACGTCATTTTCTTTCTTTCAGCCTATGACCTCTGCCTTCATTTTTGACTCTTAATTTTATTTCTATTGATTTCTATGAGGAAATTTCCAGGTAACATGCCTGGTCTCTGAGAGTTCCCAAATAAATCTGTGTTGGTATTGTGACCATGGCTTAGTCATTAAATTTTTTTTAATCTTGATCCAGGGCCTATCGTTCAGTCTCATTATTTTTTTCAGTGTTAATCCCAGGTATTTAATCAAGTCTTTATTTTTTTTTAAAGATTTTATTTATTTATTTATTTGACAGAGAGATACACAGCGAGAGAGGGAACACAGCAGGGGGAGTGGGAGAGGGAGAAGCAGGCTTCCCGCTGAGCAGGGAGCCTGATGCGGGGCTCGATCCTAGGACCCTGGGATCATGACCTGAGCTGAAGGCAGACGCTTAATGACTGAGCCACCCAGGTGCCCTTAATCAAGTCTTTAAACAGTATCTCTTGATTCACTTATAAATTCATTAATTCAGCAAATATTTGTTGAGCACCTTCTGTGTTCTAGGTTTTTGAGATACAGCAGTGAGAAAACTATCTGTCCTCATGCAACTTATATCCTACTAGGGGGAAATAGAATAAATGAATATGTAAATAATAGATAGTGCTAAGTGATTTGGAAAAAATAATAAAATGGGAACGTGGATAGGGAGTGTTTGAGCAGTGTTGCTATTTTCTCTGGGCCAGTTGGGGCCAGGAAAGCCTTACTAATAAGGTGCCAACTGACCAGAGACCTGAAGTGAGAAACTGGATCCTACTGATATGTGGAGGACCATATATCTGTTCCAAGCAGAAGGAGAGCTAGTGCAAAGACCATGAGCATGCCTACATTTGGCATCTTTGAGGGGTAACAAGAGGCAGTTACCAGGCAGTAGAAAGTGCCAAGAATTGAGGTTTTAGAAGCAAGGAGTTTTGGGGCAGATCATGCAGGGTCATGTAGGTCAATGTAGGGACCTTGGGTTTTACTCTGTGGGAGAATAGACTATAGGAGGGCAAGGGTTGAAGCACAGACACCACTTAGGGAGGCAACTGCAATACTCTGAGTGAGTGATGTTGACTCCAAACACATTAGTTGGAGAGAAAGTGGTGCTTCTGGCTCTTAGTGTTGCCCACTTCCAACTGTCTGATGCTGGCCTCTCAGAGCCCCTACCTGTGTTATGCATTATGTACATATATTAGTATGTGTATATGCATCTTCGTGTGTATTGTATAGAGAAAGGATAAATCAGAATTTCAAGATTTCTACTTATTGACTCCCAAGTTGGCCATCGGCAGCTGACAACAATATGTGTCTCCACCCCAAAGCCAGGCAGTAGATGAAAGCTTTGAGGCAGTCACCACATGACAGTTGAACATGACATACAAGAGAACAGAGCAAGCTCTCTCCACAGAGCAATTTGGCATGAAGACCGCGGAGGAGCAGATGTGACTTCAGCCATGCTGGGCTTTGGGGGAAGTTTAAAAATCAAAATATGGGTTTTTTGTTGGTCAACTTAGCAGATGAATTAGGCTATTCCTCTAAAGAAGTACGTTGACTTAAGTAAAGTCTCATTTTGAACAATGAACCTGGACTTTGCGGATAAACTCCATAGGCAGTTTATCTAGGTTATTTTATTTTTTTATTTTTTTTAAAGATTTTATTTATTTATCTGAGAGAGAATGGGAGACAGAAAGCATGAGAGGGGGAGGATCAGAGGGAGAAGCAGACTCCCCGCCGAGCAGGGAGCCCAATGTGGGACTCGATCCCGGGACTCCAGGATCATGACCTGAGCCAAAGGCAGTTGCTTAACCAACTGAGCCACCCAGGCGCCCTATCTAGGTTATTTTAAATCAGTGCTTTTATCTGTTGCCAACAAAGCTATGGGGAACCTTTTTTTAACCTCAAAAGTGTGAAACCCATTAGTAAAATCCCTCTTTGATGTTTAAATTACTGTATGTCAAAGGGGGAGATCAAACTGTAGCTCTTTCATTTTTTAGAGGGAGAGCAAGAAATGGAGAAACTTTGAGACATATTATTGATCATAAAGTCCATTTAAATCCCTCCATCAAGCTCTGACTTGCTCTTAAGAAAGGATGTGATGAGCACTGGGTGTTATACGCAACTGATGAATTATTGAACTCTACATCTGAAACTAATGATGTACTATATGTTGGCTAATTGAATTTAAATAAAAAAAAGGCTGTAGGAAAAATTTATGAATCTGCGGCAGCTCTTCAACCCATTTCTTCTTTTCTCCTTTGAGACAGTCTTTGTTACTGGGAATCAAGACAATAACATAAAATGAATATCTTTGCAAAAAGTAACTGGATAAAAGTAATAGTGAAACACACACATTTTGGGGTGCCTGGGTGGCTCAGTCGCTAAGCGTCTGCCTTCGGCTCAGGTCATGATCCCAGGGTCCTGGGATTGAGCTCTGCATTGGGCTCCCTGCTCAGTGGGAAGCCTGCTTCTCCCTCTCCCACTCCCCATGCTTGTGTTCCCTCTCTTGCTCTCTCTCTGTCAGATAAATCAAATCTAAAAAAAAAAAAAAAAAAAGAAACACATTTTAGGAAGTGCAAAATATATATGGTTCTAAAAAACAATAGGTATGAGAGTTCAGGATTATTATGTTTTTATTCATTGTCTTTTAACAGAGATGGGAAAAAGTGTAATTGGGTTAGTGGTTGTAAATGAGGGCTTAATCCTGGAACACAGTAGGTGGCAAATACTTGTTGAATGCATTAATATCTCAATGGGCTAATTTAATATTATGGGGCCACATTTATGTCAAAAATAGATTGTCTTCAAGTAGGTCCACCTCTCATGTCATATGTAGACTGAGCTTTTGTTACTGTGGTAGCAAAGTTCACCACAAGCAGAGGATTAGAAACACCTACTTTAATTTAATGGAAACATAATCAGGTCCTACTGTATATGTAGCATTGTGCTGGGCATAATAGGAATAATAGAATGCACAAAGGTGGTGACAACACTTATAGACATGACATAATTAATAATATGAAATAATGCCAAGTAAGTTCTAAATTGTGCATAATCAGGTACAAGGAAGTGAAAATATTAAGTGCTATGAAGATTCAGGAAAATTAAAGAAATCAGCTTTGACTGGAGAGCTTAGGAGTTTTCATCTCCATTTAGCAATTCAGTACTGAGTAGTGGACCGCACAGGGCTGGGGATTCAGCTATGACTAAGTCCTTATCCCCGCTCTCTAGGACAGCACTGTCTGATAGAAATATAATGTGATGGAAAGAGTGAAATTGGACCCCTATCTTATACCACTCACAAAAATTGACTAGAAATGGTTAAAGGATTTACACATAAGACCTAAAGTGTAACATTCTTAAAAGAAAGCATAGGGAAAAATCTTCTTGACAATGAGATTTTGGATGTGACACCACAAGCATAAACAATGAAAGCAAAAATCAAGTGGGACCACATCAAACTAAAAAGCTTCTGCACAGCAAAAGAAAAAAAATCAACAAAATGTAAAGGTGACCTATGGAATGGGAGAAAATATTTGTAAACCATATATTTGATAAGAGGTTAATCTCCAAAATATATAAGGAACACATATAACTCAATAGTGAAACACAAATGATCTGATTAAAAATGAGCAAAAGGTGGGGGCACCTGGCTGACTTAGTAGGAAGAGCATACAACTCTTGATCCCGGGGTTGTGAGTTCGAGCTCCACGTTGGGTGTAGAGATGACTTAAATAAATAAGTAAACTTTTAAAAAATGAGCAAAAGGTGTTGAATAGACATTTCTCCAAAGAAGACATACAAGTGGCCAACAAGTACACGAAAGGGTGCTCAACATCACTCATCATCAGGCAAATGCAAGTCAAAACCACAATGAGATATCATCTATTAAAATGGCTATTATAAAAAAGACAAGAGATAACAAGTATTGGCAAGGATGTGGGGAAAAGAGAACCCTCGTGCACTGTTGGTGGGAGTGTAAAATGGTGCAGCCACTGTGGAAAACAACATGGAGACTCCTCAAAAAATTAAAAATAAACTACCATAGTGATCAAACAATCACACTTCTAGGTGTATATCCAAAAGAAATGAAACCAGGATCTCAAAAGAGATATGCATACTCCCAAGTTTATTGCAGCGTTAGTCACAAGCACCAAAACATGGAAACAACCTAAGTGTCCATAGACAGATGAATGTTAAAGAAAACGTGATATATATGTGTGTGTGTTTACATATATATACATAAATATATACATATACACAGAGTGGAATATTATTTAGCCATAAAAAAGAAAAGAAATCCTGCCATTTGCCACATGGACCTTGGGGCCATTAAGCTAAGTGAGAGAAGTCAGACAGAGAAAGACAAGTACTGTAGGCTCTCACTTATAGGTGGAATCTAAAAACATTGAACTCAGAGTAGAGGTGGTTGCCAGGGGCAGGGGTGGGGAAAATGGGGAGATGTTCGTCAAAGGGGAGAAGTTTCAGTTATAAGATGAAATTTTGGGGATTTAAGGTACAGCATGGTGACTATAGTTAACCATACTGTATTGTATACTTGAAAGTTGCTATGCTAGGAGAGCTTTAATGTTTTTACCATAACAACAATAAAATTGTAATTATGTGAGGTGAAGGATGTGTTAACTAATGTGATTGGGGAAAACATTTCACAATATATACGTGTATCAAATCATCACATTGTACACCTTAAACTTACACAATGTTATATGTTAACTATATCTCAATAAAGCTAGGGAAAAAAAGAAATACAATGTGAGCCACATATATAATTTAAAATTTTCTAGTAGCTACATTAAAAAAGATAAAAAGTAACAGGTGATACTGATTTTTAAAAACTTATTATTTAACCCAATATAGCCAACAGATTACCATTTGATGTTCATGATTGTAAAAAAAAAAAGATACTAACATTAGGGGGCACCTGGCTGGCTCAGTCAGAAGAGCATGTGACTCTTGATCTTGGGGTCGTGAGTTCAAGCCCCATGTGGGAGGTAGAGATTACTTAAATAAATAAACTTAAAAAAAATACTAGCATGAGGACAGAGGCGTGGACTCCCTGGGGTCGTTCCTGGCATTTGGTCTTCCCTGTGCCTTCCTTGTCCAATGTGAGGTGACTGTGGACAGAAGGAGAATGTGGCTCGTTCCAGGCCTCAGAGGCACCAGTAATACGGTTAGCTTAAAAAATGACAAGTTTGATAAGAGTGCTCAGATCAAGAAAATTAATGCAAAACTTCATGATGGGGTTTGTCAGCACCGTAAAGAAGGTCTTGAATGGTGTGTAAAATACAACAAATAGAAACCATTGTCAAAGCCTTAAAAATATGTTAAAATGACAAAAGTCAGTGAAGGATTCTTATCACATAGTGTGTAGACTATGTGCCTGTGAATTTGAAGTTTGTGCAAAACTTAGAAAGAAAGAAGACATTGTGGGCACGTGGGTGGCTAAGTTGGTTAAGCATCTGCCTTTGGCTCAGGTCATGATCCCGGGGTCCTGGGATCAAAACACACTTGCGGCTCCCTGCTCAGCATGGAGCCTGCTTCCCCATCTCCTCCCTGCTCATGTTCTCTGTCACTATCTCTGTCTCTTTTTCAAATAAATAAATAAAATATTTAAAAAATAAGACATTGTTATTATGTTTAATAAACAATCAGAAAAGACAGAAAATACTGAAAGTAATCTATGTTCCAACCATAGAAGTCGCAGAAAAAATGAAGATAGTGGTGATGATTTAGACTTTGATACTGATTTAGATGATACAAAGATAATCAAATGGATTACTATATTAAAAATCAGTTGGAAAACATGAAATTCTGAACAACTTTTGACTTTTGAGGGTTTTAAAAAAAAATCTGTGAAATCCTAATGAGAAAAATAGCAAAAAACACATCAAAAACTAATGATGTAATGTATGGTGATTAACATAACATAAAATAAAATAAAAAATAGCAAAAACCTATAGAAAACAGGCAAAGTTTATACATCGATAATATAAATTATGTAAGATACTGGAATAATTATAAAACTTTCATCCAGAGTTTTCTTATAATAAATTCTTAAGTAGTATATGTCAGAATACCTGCCAAAATGAGTATTAGAATATCATATTGCAGTTCATGGGAATTATCTAGAAGAGTATACTACCTCTCATCAAACTAAACAAGATTCAGAATTGATGGAGAAATCAGATAATATTATTATAGGGTAGCCTCAAAAATTGGTCCTTAGTAAGTGCCTTTTGATCGACTGATCTCAAGTAAATGGCCCACATTACAAAGTCCCCTTACTCATTATATTTGTTTGTTATAAAAGGTTATTTATTTTTTATAATAATGTTTTTCTTTGCAAGTATTTTTACATACCTGATCACATTTTTACCTTTCTTCTCTTGTGAACTATACATACAGAAAAAATACATAAAATGCATATGTGGAGTTTAATAAATAATTATAAAAAAAGGTCATACATCTATCATCCAGATGAAGAAACTACTTTTAAACAAACAAAAATACTAACATATGTTGGATTCCTTTTTTTTTCTTTTAAGTCTTTGAAATCCATTCTGGATTTTATTTTATTTTATTTTATTTTATTATTTTTTTAAAGATTTTATTTATTTATTTGACAGAGACACAGAGAGAGAGGGAACACAAGCAGGGGGAGTGGGAGAGGGAGAAGCAGGCTTCCCGCTAAGCAGGGAGTCCGATGCGGGGCTCGATCTCAGGACCCTGGGATCATGACCTGAGCCGAAGGCAGACGCTTAACCAACTGAGCCACCCAGGCGCCCCTGGATTTTATTTTATTTTAAAGATTTTATTTATTTATTTGATGGAAGGAGAGAGAGAAAGCGAGAGAGAACACAAGCAGAGGGAGTAGCAGAGGGAGAAGGAGAAGCAGGTTCTTTGCTGAACAGGGAACCTGATGTAGGGCTCAATCCCCGAACCCTGGGATCATGATCTGAGCTGAAGGCAGATGCTTAACCGACTGAGCCACCCATTCTGGATTTTATACCTACATACAACATGTCTCATTTGGGGCTAGCCACATTTCAAGTGCGCAATAACCACTCGGGGCTAGTTGCTACTGTATTGGACATCATAGCTTTAGAGTTCCATAGTCCAGATACTTCAAGAAGTAACACTTGTGTAATAGCCACCATGCTATGAGTTGTTCTAGAGTCACAAACAGTGGAGAGGGAGAGGTCGTGCCCTTTTAGTTTATGGTGAAATTCTTCAAAACAGTGATGTCTGTTTATTACCTCTGTTTTGTTACCTTCCATTTATGTCTTTCTTCCTATAAATTGTCTTCTCTTCCCCCACAAATCCACTGAAACTTCTCCCAAAGATGACCTCCTATGTCTCCAGCTGCTTTCTAGCAAGTCTTCCCAAATCTGAATTCACGTCCCAATCGCCTGCAGATCTTATTAAAATGCAGGTGTAAATTCAGTAGGTCTGGAGTGGGGCTTGAGATTCCGAGTTCCTAACAAGCTCCCAGGGGATGCTGATGCTGCTGGCCCAGGAACCACACTCTGAGTCGCAAGGGTCTACTTCGGTCCGAGTTTGGTCAGAAAGGTAGGAAGCACTCCAGGTGTTCTAGCAGGAGGCTCTAATCCAGGGAACATGATGCTGGCATAACCCTTGGAATGGGGCAATGGTCAGGCGGGCTGAGGAAATCAGGAAGCACAGGCACAGGAGAAGCTGTTAGCCATGTTCTCAGCAGCCTACAGCACCAAAGGGAGCTTGCTCAGAAACCACTGCAAACCGCTCCTGCTTCTCCTTGTGTTTTGCCTTCCAAATGGCACAGAACCCTGGCGGCAAGACAATCTGGGAAATACGGCTTCCAAGCCTCCAGCCCCCGAGGAAGGAGTGATGGGGCTGATTATTAACAACAGTATCTGGCACACATTCCCTCGAGGTTCAGTCCTCAATCCTACTCCTCTTCTCTCTCTTTCCATGTCTCTTGCACACGTCTTCCAGACACCTAGGCATCTCAGTGAAAACACTTGGAATCCTTTTTGACTTCTATCTTTTCGGCAACTTGCAGATAGTCACTGAATCATTTCCACTCATTTGCCATCTTCATGGGCTCTTATTCCTTTACGTTTGGATAATCAGAGAAGCCTTTTTAACTGTTTGCCTTTGATCTGCCACCATCTGGCCCCCTCCTCCCCTCTTCCCCATGTACTGCTACCAGGAGTAAAAGGAGCTAGCAACATCTGAATTAATTTATTTTAAAGCATGTGGACTTTCATTTCCTTTAAAGTTATTTCTTTTTAAGTAATCTCTATACCCAACGTGGGCTCAAACTCACGACCCCAAGATCAAGTCTCATGTTCTCCCAAGGGAGCTAGCCAGGTGCCCCAATATCTGAATTGATTCTACCAGGGAGAGGAGCAAATTTACATATTGAGGCTATAAAAAATATTGTTTAACATGAGTGCTCAGAATGAGAGCCCCTACAGACTCTCCAAAGGGCTTTTTCTCTGGGATGCAGGAAGCAGCTGTGGGACCAGTACGGGTCTGGGGAGGCAGAAAACTGAGTTCTTGTTCTGCCCTTACTCTCACTGTGTGGTTTTGGACAAGTCACTTCCCCTCTCTGAGCCTCCTTTACTCCTGAATAAAGTGAGATGGGTAGGCTAAACTATCATTTCCGGCCTTTTTTTTTTTTTTCCCGCACTCCGTTGACAGATAACTTAAAAAACGCGTAATATATCATGTTTGATTTAGGGACTGAAGGTAGGTTAACATGGCCAAATTAGAAAGATAAGTTTCCCCATCTGACTGTAAATCATAATAGGTAGTTTTATTTCACTTGTCTTATAATAATAAACTCAACAATTGTATTCATACCATGGACACTTGAGACGATGTGTTATGGAAAAGAGTGGCCTGTCCAACTTCCTTACCAAAGTGCTGCCAGAGAGCCGACGATAGCTTCTTTCCAGGAAAACACCAACTCTTCTCCAATAGTATGAACTTCTCCAGCTTTTCCCCAGTTTCACACCTTGCTAGAGAGATGTCTTACATTTGTTTTAAGTGTCTGGATTACTGATTGATAGATATTTGAAAATCTTGCACTCTGTACTTATTTATTTTTTGAAGACTTTTTTTCAAGAGCAGTTTTAGGTTTTCTACAAAGATTCCTCTTGTATCCATTGTCCATACACATACATAGCCTCCTCCATGCCCAACATCCCCCACCAGAGTGGTGCATTTGTCACACCGATGAACCTACATTGACATATCATAATCACCTCAAATCCAGAATTTACCTTAGGGTTCACTCTCTGTGTTGTGCATTCTGTAGATTTGGACCAAAGTATAATGACATGTATCTGTACAGAGTATGACAATATCATACAGAATATTTTCACTACCCTAAAAATCTTCTGTTTTCTACTTATTAATTTGTCTCCTCCCACCTGCTCCTGGCAACCACTGATTTCTTATTGTCTCCATAGTTTTGCCTTTTCCAGAATCTCCTACAGTTGGAATCACACAGTACATAGCCTTTTTAGGTTGTTTTTTTAACTTAGTAATATGTATTTAAGTTTCCTCCATGTATTTTCATGGCTTGAAAGCTCATTTATTTTTAGCACTGAATAATATTCTATTGCCTGGAAGTACCACAATTTGTCCATTTACTTACTGAAGGACTTCTTGGTTGCTTCCAAGTTTTGGTAATTATGAATAAAGCTGCTATAAATATCCATGTGCAGATTTTTCTGTGGACATAATTTTCATCTCCTTTGGGTAAATACCAAGGAGAGTGATGGCTGGATTGTATGGTAAGAGTATGTTTAGGTTTATAAGAAATCACTGAACTGTCTTCCAAAGTGGCTATAACATTTTACATTCCGACCAGCAATGAATGAGACTTCCCATTGCTCTACATCCTTGCCAGCATTCGGTGTTGTCAGTGTTTTGGATTTTGGTCATTCTAATAGGCGTGCGGTGGTAGCTCATTGCTCTTTTCATTTGCATTTTCCCGATGACATATATGGATTATCTTTTCATATGGTTTTCTGTCATCTGTATATCTTCTTTGGTGAGGTGTCTGTTCAGATCTTTAGCCCATATTTAAATGAGGTTGTTTGTTTTCTCATGATCGAGTTTTAAGAGTTCTTGGTATATTTTGGATATATACCATATGTGTCTTGTGCAAATATTTTCTTGCAAACTGTGGCTTGTCTTCTCATTCTCTGGACAGTGTTTTTCACAGAGGAGAAGTTTTTAATTTTAATGAAGTCAGTTATTTCTTTCGTGGATCATGTCTTTGGTGTTGTATCTAAAAAGCCATCATCATACCCAAAAGGATCTAAGTTTTCTCCTATGTTATCTTCTAGGAATTTTATATCTTTCTGATTTACATTTAGATCTGTGATTCATTTTGAGTCAATTTTTGTGAAGCTTGTAAAGTTTGAGTCTACATTCTTTTTTTTTTTCTTTTGCATGTGGATGCCCAGTTGTTCCAGTACTATTTGTTGAAAAGGTTATCTTGGCTCCATTGTATTGCCTATGTTCCTTTGTTAAAGATCAGTTGATTGTATATATTTGGGTCTATTTCTGGGCTCTCTGTTCTGTTCCATTGATCTATTTGTCCTTCTCTCTCCAACACCTCACTTTCTTGATATCTATGACTTTATAATAAGTCATGAAGTTAGGTAGCATCTGTCCTCCAACTCTGTTCTTCTTCAATATTGTGTTAGCTGTTCTGGTGTTTATTTTTATAAGGTATATCAGTTGCTAAATATTGACATGAGAGGGATAGCTTCAGGCTGCTCTTTGAAAGCATTTCTTTGCAAATGACACTTTCTGGATGGGGGTAGTTTTTATTCCTAGTAAATGAATAGACAAATTATATATTCATTACTTTATGGTCTCTTTTAAGGTTGGCTTTTGAAGTTTTAGAGCTAGTGTCCTGTTTTATCTGAGAATGTTGATTATTCACAAGTCATAGATCATCAAAAAGCAAATTGGCAGAATTATTACCATTTTTGTAATCCTCAGTCACATGCTGTATATGAGCATCAGTGTTCCTTATGTTTTCTGTCTTTAACCTAGTATACTGGGGCACCTGTGTGGCTCAGTCAGCTAAGCGTCTGCCTTTGGCTTGGGTCATGATCCCAGGGTCCTGGGATTGAGCCCCTCATCGGGCTCCCTGCTCAGTGGGGAGCCTGCTTCTCCCTCTCCCTCTGCCTGCCCCTCTGCCTACTTGTGCTCTCTCTCTCTGTCAAATAAATAAAATCTTTAAAAAAACCTAGTGTATTAAAGATGAAAATTAAATGTTTATGATAAGGATAAAAACAGTTTCTGCTATGTACCAACCAAAACCCTGAAGTCAGCTGTTGATAGAGATGCATTATGAGCAAGCTCGTCTATTTTTTTAAAGATTTTAATTATGCATTTGAAAGAGAGAGAGATAGAGTGAATGCAAAGCAATAGAGAGAGCAATGGAAGGGGGAGGGGCAGAGGAAGAGGAAGAGGGAGAAGGAGAAGCAGGCTGAGTCACCCAGCCACCTCCAAACTCATCTATTAATCAACCACCACACTCACACTTGATACTTACTTGAAATGGAAACCAAACATTAAAATAATTAATTAAAATGGACTGATTTTGGGGAGGGGATAGAGGGAGAGGGAAAGAGAGAGAGAATCTTTTTCTTTAAAAAAAATTTTTTTTTTAAAATTTTATTTATTTGACAGAAAGGGATAGTGAGAGCAGTAACACAAGCAGGGGGAGTGGGAGAGGGAGAAGCAGGCCTCCTGCTGAGCAGGGAGCCTGATGCGGGGCTCGATCCCAGGACCCTGGGATCATGACCCGAGCCGAAGGCAGACGCTTAATGACTGAGCCACCCAGGCGCCCCTAAAATTTTTATTTATTTGACAAAGACAGTGAGAGAGCATAAGCAGGGGGAGTGGCAGAGGGAGAGGGAGAGGAAGAAGCAGATCCCCTGCTGAGCAGAGAGCCTGATACGGTGCTTGATCCCAGGACCCTGAGATCATGACCTGAGCTGAAGGCAGACGCTTAACTGACTGAGACACCCAGACACCCCTATAAAGGACTGATTTTTAACAAAATTTAATTCCAGTATAATTAACATACAGTGTTACATTACTTTCAGGTGTACAATGTAGTGATTCAACAATTCTGTACATTACTCAGTGTTCATCACAGTAAGTGTACTCTCTCTTTTTTTAAGTAATCTCTATGCCCAACATGGAGCTTGAACTCAAGGACCCTGAGACCAAGAGTCACGTGCTCTACCAAACTGAGCCAGCCAGATACCCACAATTAGTATGCTCTTAATCCCCTTCACCTATTTCACTCCTTCTCCAACCCCCATTCCCGACCCTCTGCCAACCACCAGTTTGTTCTCCATATTTAAGAGTCTGGTTTTTTATTTGTCTCTTTTTTTCTTTGTCCATTTGTTTAGTTTCTTAAATTGTATAGTGGACTGATTTTTAAACATAGAAATTGAAACAGATACAATGGCTGCCATCACCACCTGGAACCCTTAGGACATGCTTGCAGATCTCTGAGTGTTTGCAAGAAACACTGGGGTTAGTGATCTCTCAGGACTCTTCCAGCCATAATGTTTTATGTGTCTATGGATTAAATTGCTAAATGGCTCCATGAACTGGAGAGATGCAAATTACCTTGTAGGAATTCTGGCAGTTATGGTTGTTATGGGAATAAAGACTAAATATTTTAGAATCCTTAATTTCGGTTATCTTGAGAAATAGTATGCATTTTCCATAATGCGGTGGTTTGCTTCCTTTCTCATTTTCATTTTAGTTAAGCTATTGCATTGTGTTGAGAAATTATAGGAGGGAGAGAGGAGTCCTTTCCAAAGAAAGCAAAGAGGACATGCTGAATAAAGGAGAAAAGATCATCTGACATTTCTAAAGGTAAATTAAGTGTTATAAAATGTCAATAGGAAGTAATACTTTATCTCATGGTTATTTGATTTCTGTCTTTGATTCAAGGTTGCCTTTTTTCTCATCTTGGTATTGTGAAAAGACAGCATTATATTGAACATTTCACAAGAAATGTCAATTCTGTATTCTCATTTATATGTTTTAACATAGCTTGTGGAAAGTGTAAGAAAATGCTGTCTATTTAACTTGACTGAAAACAAATTGGATCAGACTGAAACAGATAGGAAATAAATAAGCAAAGATAAAAACATTTTTGCTTTCTGTACTTCCTTACCGACCCTTCTTTGTAGTGAATTTTCTTAGATTTTGTATTTGTCTGTTTGGCATCCATTAATTGATGGGCCAAACTAATGGCCAAAGTTGTTTATATCCTGTCTTATGATCCAGCTTTGACTGAATAAATGGATAAGGAAAGAGTAGTGTGTGTGTGTGTATATACACACAGAGAGTGGAATATTATTTAGCCATAAAAACAAAGGAAATCCTGCCAATGTGACAAAATGAATGAACCTAGAGGGCGTTATGCCAAATGAAGTAAGTCAAGCAGAAAGACAAATACTGTATGATCTCACTTATCCATGGAATCTAAAAGTATTGAGCTCAGTGAAACAGAGAGTAAACTAGTGGTTGCAAGGGCCCAAGGTTGGGGGAAGAGAAAGACTTACTATATTGTATACATGAAATTTGCTAAGAGGGTGGATCTTAAGTGTTCTCAACACACACACAAAGGAAAACGGCAACTCCGTGAGATGGTAGGTAGGTTAATTTGCTTGATTTTGGTAATTATTGCAGAATGTATACATATATCAAAACATAAACTTATACACCTAAATATATGCAATATTTATTTGTCCACTATACTGCAATAAAGTTGGCGGGTGGGGAGGAAACCAAACCAAAACATAATTACAAAATTTTTCTTTGGACTGTCACTTCAGTCACCCTGATAGAAACCAAATACCCAACAATACACTGTTTGGGTGGTGTGAGCCACAGCGCACAGCAGGACCGGGACCCTGGAGGTGCAAGCGCCACATGGGAGCTGGGTGCTTGGGATGGCCCAGGAGGCAAGACACCGGGCACTAGGGAATTGGGATGCTCTGCGGGAGCGGGGCTCTGCGAAAGGTGCCCACGCTGCCAAGCTGGGCAGTGGTGAAGCTGCTGGCATGGAAGCTACCAGTGCTACAGGAACGAAGCAAGAGTACACCCTGAAACCAGGAAGCAAAATGCTTCTCTGCCAGTGTCTGTCCAGCTCCCTTTATTGACCAAGCTTAACATCATGCCTGCTGAGAGGACACCTATTTCAAGTGCTCGGACCCATTTCACAGAGCAGGCAATAGTGGTCAATTTTGAGAAAGTATATACTCTAATATATATATGTATATTTATATATATACATATATACATATATATGTGTGTATATATAGCATGTTATATATGTATATATAGTAGGTATAATAATGTGTATACAGTAGGTCAGGTGGCAATAAGTGCTATGGAGAAAATTAAAAGTTAAAACAAGTTAAGAGGACAATGAATGACTGAGTGGGATCTACTTTGGATTGGCCAAAGGGCTGATATTTGAGCTGAAGTGAGAGTGACACAAAGAAGCAAGCCACGTGACCATATAGAGGACGTGTGTCCACTGGTAGAAGAACCAGCAAGTGCAAAAGCCCTAAGACAAGAAGGGTCTAGACTTTTTGAAGAACACGAAAGAGACCTTTAAGATTGGCAGCAGGTCATATCCCCGGAGCTGGGGACAACCAAAGCCACCCAACTGGATCTAGGAGATCTCAATAACTTCGACCAGCCCCACGATGAGAAGTTGTTCCCTGTCTAAGTGCAGAGAATAAGGCAGTCTTTTGGAAGTTCTCATTTCCAGATACCTTGTGGATTTTAAGTCTGTTGCCACTCCTTAAAAGGTTGAACATGGAGTTAGAGGACTCAGCAGCACCACTCCCGGTTATATGCCCAAAGGAAATTAAAACATATGCTGACGACAAAAACTTGTGCATGAATGTTCGTAGCTGCATTATCTGTTGTAGCTCAAAGGTGGGAGCAGCCCAGATGTCTGCCAAATGATGAATGAATAAGCAAAATGTGGTGGACCAGTCCAGTGGAATAGTATTTGGCCCCCAAATGAGTGAAATATCACTACAACATGAAGGAGATGCTACACTGTGGATAGACCTGGGAAACATTCCGCTCAGTGAAAGAAGCCAGGCACAAAAGCCCGCTGATAGATGGTGAGGTTTTCTTTGGCGGGGTGGCAGGGGGGAATGATGGAAATGATTGTGATGAAAATTGAATGTGGGGATGGTTACAAAACTCTGTGAATGTACTTGAAAGCGTTGAATTGTACACTTTAAATAGGAGACTTGTATGGCATGTGAATTGTATCTCACTAAAGCTGTTACAGTAAAAATCTATTGCTAACTCCTTGCATGAAAGGTCCAGGAATCCTTTGGAGTCTTTAATACAGACTGAAATGACATATCTGTTGGCATGCGCCTTTTCAGTGAATCAAGTACTACAGAACAAGATCTCAAAGTAGACTCAACCCATAGTGTTATTGACATGTATATCTGAAAAGGCCTGAAAAGTCCCCTACAAATCCCAGGTCAGTTGTCATATGGATTTTTGCCTCATTCTACCACTAGCTCATAGGAGAAACACTGAATTTGGAATCAAGATCTAGATTTGAAACATAGAGCTGTCATTTATTAGCTCTGCAACCTTGAGCTATTTACTTAAACCTCTCTGAGCCTTAGTTTTCTTTTTTCTTTTTTGAAATAGGAAAAGTAGAACACGGGTCTACAATATTGTGAGAAGCAAACTAACTAATGTATATAGAAGTGGCTTAGAAGTTATGCAGTTATACAGATGCAATGAGCTCTTGCTTGATTAACATGCACGCTTGTGTGCGTGTGCTCACTCACACTCCAAATGACCCCCCAAACATTGTCATTCCATCATTTGGTAGAATGTTATCTAAATTGCATTTCTCCAGGAAGCCTGCTCCGTAGGCTTTGCCACAGCAAAACCGACCAGTCAGCAAGCCAGGTTGGTTCATTTGATCAGTATGATTGCTAAATCTTTCTTCCCCATTTTGCAGGAAAGGAAGTCGAATTGACTCTACTTGTGTGGCCACTCAGATTTTTTAAGAGAGAACTTTCTATAAGGAGTACAGGGCACTCTGGATGTGGTGCCTTTGGTCTCATTGCAACATTTAAGCTGGGGCAGACTCTCCTTGGGCAGCTGCAACCAGTGACTGAGCACAGTAGTGTCCTAGAGTCTGGCTATTTCTACCTACCACTCTGGAGTCCCCCCTTAGGCTTGATGAGACACTCTAAAACCTGCATGACGGTCTGAGGCTCCTTTGAACCAATTTTCCTTTCTTCTTTCTTCTTCCCTCCTTACATGCCATACCTGCGTTGCTCACTGCAAGCTTTCCACGCCTACTCCTGCCCTCTCTTCCCCCTTATCTATCCCAATGGCTACGCCCAATAAACCTTCTGCACTTTTAACTCTGTCTTGGTATCTCCGTTCAGGAGGAGCTAAACTGACATTCTTTGGTAGGGCCAGGACTAAAACACAGTCTTCTGACTCCAAGCTCATTCCACAGAGTTGTCTGGAACCATCAGACATAGCTCACTGGATAGCTCACTGGGACTAACTCGAAGAGACCAGCTAGGTTCATGAACTGTCGCCTGGGTTTACCATGACCCAGTCCCTGTATAGTCCTGTATGGATAAAACCAATTTTTTTTAAAAGATTTTTTTTAAGATATATATATTTTAAAGATTTTATTTATTCATTTGAGACACAGATATATATATATATATATATATATATATATATATATATATAGAGAGAGAGAGAGAGAGAGAGAGAGAGAGAGAATGAGCAGGGGGAGAGGCAGAGGGAGTGGGTGAAGCAGGCTCCCCGCTGACCCGGGAGCCCGATGTGGGGCTTGATCCAGGAAGCTGGGATCATGACCTGAGCTGAAGGCAGATGCCCAACCATGTGAGCCACCCAGGCACCCCTTTTTAAAAGATTTTATTTATTTGAGAGACAGTGAGAGATGGAGAGCATGAGAGGGAGGAGGGTCAGAGGGAGAAGCAGACCCGGCTGAGCAGGGAGCCCGATGCGGGACTCAATCCTGGGACTCCCCGATGATGACCTGAGCTGAAGACAGTTGCTTAACCAACTGAGCCACCCAGGCGCCCCTGGATAAAACCAATTTTTAAAAAAATTTATTTGAGAGAGAGCGAGTGAGCAGGAGTTGGGGGAGGAGCAGAGGCAGAGGGAGAAGCACGCTCCCCGACACGGGGCTCGATCCCAGAACCCTGAGATCATGACCCAAGCCGAAGCAGAGGCTTAACCGATTGAGCCACCCAGGCGCCCCTGGATAAAACCAATTTATAGAAAGAACAGGTTCTTGTGGTTGAATCCAATATAGTTAAGAGCATTCACTCATTTGGCAAGAGGAGAGAAAGGAACCAATGAAAAACTTCCTGTGGGCCTTCTGTAGACACGTGCAAAAGTCTGTCCCACCACCCACACCCCTGCAGGTATTACCTGCAACAAATCACTTCCCTCCTTAATGCCCAACTGAGATCAGCTACACAGAGACTGGAGGTTTGGAGTCAGATCTGAGATGGCAGCAGGGAAGGGGTAACTTTTGTGCAGAGCACGTTAGGAGATTACAGACCTGCCAGGATGAGAGGATCGGATCTCAGAGGTGAGGAAATATGCAGACCAGAAAGGCAATACCGATTTGCATTGGCTGCTTTGCATTTTTTCCCCCAGAGCCCCGAGACAGCAAGATCTTTTGTGCCTTCTTCCCCACCTATATCCTCAATTAAAATGCAAACAAATAGACTTTATTGAGCATTTACTATAGGCCAGGCTCCATGCTAGGAATCTTGGGGATTCCCAAACTTAGAATCAAATGGAGAGACATATATAAGATGACCTCTAAATGCAAGGAAGGGTGTGAGCAGGACTCTAATAATAGTGCTAAGAGTGACAGCAAATGGAGAGATTGGTTCTGAAAGGGACTCTCTAGGAAGGCTTATTGAAGTCGGGGATTACAGGGCTGGGGACACAAAGAGGAGTAGAAGTTGAGCAAAGCGGGCATTCCAAACAGCAGTAACAGCACGAAGAGAGGCACCAAGGTGAGTGATGACGTCACATTTATGGGACCAGACAAGGAGGGTTGGGTCGTTGCATAATCAAGTTCAGGGCAGGGAGGAGCCGTAAAGATGGAAGAGGCCAAGTCACACGCGGTCTTGTGTGCCGGGTGAAGGAGCCTCTATCTTATTCTAGAGACAACCAGGAGTCACTGGCAGGTTAAGTGTGTGTGGAGGGAGCGGTGTCTATGTAATTTTTTAGCACGAGGGAACCTACCCGTGAAGCCTGCTGCATCCTGAATACAGCTTCCAAAATGCGCATCTCCAGACCACGCTGCGTTTAGGTACTCGAAGGGTCCTAGACCGTGGTGAGGCTGCTCAGCGTGTTTATAGATTTCCCTTCTCTCATCTATAAAATGAATATGACCCCTGAGGTTCCTCCTACCCTACGCTTGGACGATTCTGTTTTTAATAGCTTGTCTGGACACAACTTAGGTGATCATAGCTCGGCTTGCGCCGACGTGAGAATCTACTGGAATTGGGTCTATACCATCAGCGTGAAGTAGTTAAGCAATTAGCAATTTAATCTGACAGTGTCGTGGAGGTTCCAGAGTAGATTTATTTAAATTGGGTCAACTATCTGGTGAAGACACTTCCACTGTCTGAAAGGCACACTACGCAGCTTGTTTTTTTTTTTTTTTTTTTTTTTTTTTTTTAAGATTTTATTTATTTATTTGACAGGGAGAGAGAGAGAGCACAAGCAGGGGGAACAGCAGAGGAAGAGGGAGAAGCAAGCTCCCTGCTGAGCAGAGAGCCTGATGTGGGACTTGATCCCAGGACCCTGGGATCATGATCTGAGCCGAAGGCAGATGCTTAACCGGCTGAGCCACCCAGGTACCCTCGTAGCTTATGTTTTTAAAACCACTGCTTTGGTTCCACATTTGGAATCTGATGCCTATTTTGCATCGGTCCCAATACCTCAAGAAGCAGGAGGCTGTCAGGCTTGCTGAGTTGTCAATGTGTGGGAAATGCCCCCCAGCTAATCCCAGTTATGAAATCTGGTGGCTTGTGGGGTCCAGGAAGGCAGCCCGGACAGGCAGCTGCATAGTCAAGTGTTGCAATGTTTTTTTTTCTTTTCTTTTCTTTCTTTCTTTTTTTTTTCCTTTTTAAGCATACTTTTGCCCCAGTCCTTTCCAGTTAAGTGTCTCCTCGGTGATGATGAAAGTTTGGTTTCTTCAGCAGGTCATAATTGCAAAACGATGAAGCCAGGGCTGGGGAGGTGGGTATTTTCTCGCCTGTCTTGACCAGAATCCGGGACTTTGCTTTTCATCAGACTGTGACTTCTTAGCAGGCTCATACTCTTGATGAGGACTCTGGTTTAGCCGGTGAAAGGAAGCTTGCACCAGGAGACTGTCAAGTTGCTCATTTAGCTCTTCCCGAGGGGCCTCACTTCTCTTTCATAATGCTCTTCCCGAATATCTATGTCATTCAGCAGCTTTTATTGAACGGGCATTGTTCTCTCAGAGATGAGTAAGATATGTTCTCTGCCTTGAAGAGCTCATTCTTTTAGGGGGTGGACACTAAAAAAGCAACTACCATTTCGTGTGACAAGTGCTATTAAAGGGAAATATACGTAGGGACCAAAATGAAGGAGCAATTAGTTCCACCTAAGGGAGGAGAGAGTGAAACAGAGTGACACTTGAGCTGGCCTTGGGCGGGGAAGGTGTGGCAGGTGGTTGAGGAGCGGAGGCTTGATGTGGGGGAGGATGTGCTAGACGGGGGGGGGGGGGGGGGGGGGGGCGACTCAGAGTCCCCGAAGCATACGAGAGCGTGCCATTGTCAGAAAGTACAAGTCTGGTGGCCCCAAATTTCAAATTGGAGCAGGATCGTAGGGGATTTGGGGAGGCAAGTGAAGACATATGGGGTTTGTCTTGTAGTTGTTGTCCCTATAGGTGTTAGCCCGTGACAGTCTGTGAGCATGACATCCTTTAGGAAAACACTTAAAGAGGCACTGGATATGGGATCCGAGAGTAACCCTCCTGAAATGCAGAGCTATCCCTGACCACAGGGGTATGGCTTCATTGTGCGGTGTGTGTGGAGCTTTACTTGGCATTAATCCTTATCTGGAAGATTCTGGGCAGTTGTACGAGTCTGTTCAGGCTGCCATACCACAGACTGGGTGGCCCGAACAACAGAGATTTATTTTCTCACCATTCTGGAGGCTAGAACTCCCAGATCGAGGTGCTGTTGGCAGATTCCATTTCTGGTGAGAACGCCCTTGCTGGCTTACAGATGGCCGCCTTCTTGCTGTGTCCTCACGTGGCCTCTTCTCTGTGCGTGTGCAGAGAGAGATCTCTTGTGTCCCTTCTTCTTTTTAATTTTTATTAACATATAATGTCTTCTTTGTTTCAGGGGTACAGGTCTGTGATTCATCAGTCTTAACACAATTCACAGTGCTCACCATAGCACATACCCTCCCCAGTGTCCATCACCCAGCACAAACCATAAGAGACTCTTAATCTCCCTTCTTCTTCTTATAAAGTCACCACTTCTGTAGGATTAGGACCCCACTCTTAGGACTTCCTTGAACCCTTATTACCCCCTGTAACAGGCTCTGTTTCCAAAAACAGCCACATTGTGGTTTGGCATATGGCAATTCAACCATATGAATGTGCGAAGGAAACACAATTCAGTCCATAACAGCAGCTGACCTTCCTTCTTGTCCTTAGCAAACAACCCCCACAAACTTGCTGAAAGAACTTTAATGAACACACACTCTACAACTATCATTTCTGCAGGTAACAAATGGAAGCCAAATGTGAAGATTCCAGTTTTGTCCAATGTCTCCAACATTGTATCTTTTAAAAAAATATTTTATGTATTTATTTGAGAGAGAGAGAGCACACAAGCAGAGAGTGGGCAGAGGGAGAGGGAGAAGCAGACTCCCTGCTGAGCAGGGAGCCAGACCAGATGCAGGGCTCCATCCCATGACGCTTAACTGACTGAGCCACCCAGGCACCCCAACATCGTATCTTCTGATTCTTCTACTGGCAGAGAGGTCAGAGACTCCTCCTTTTCCCAAGCGTCCAGAGCACGAGCATCTCTGCCCATGCTAATGTTTGACCCGCCCTTGGGAAATTTCTCACTCAGCCCCAGGTAACCATGACCTGGTCTTCTGAACAACCTGCCTTTCCCTGGTTCTAGCATTGCCTTCCATGGTTTTTTCTCTCACTTCTCCCCACCACCCCCAACTTCTCCATTTCCTGGAGTCAATAATGCTCTTTCCTCCCCAATCTCTAGAACTTGCTGGAAGTGGTAAGCCAACTTCTTTCATCTGAATTGTAGGTACTGAGCTCGGCCCTTTAGTCTCAGCTCCCTTTTCTGCAACTCGATAGGGCATGTGAGCAGTGAATGCCACACTGGTTCCTGAAGCCCACGCCTGAATGACTCATTCATTAAATGCCTATTGAATGAGTGCCACAGAACAAGGTTAAGGTCAGTAAAGCCTGGAGCTAGAAGTACCAGTTGTCTATAAACTTAGCATGCAAAGTTCCACATAAAAGAAAAGCATTTCAAACATCTCAGCATCATTTTAGAACCCTGCCTTCGCTTTTCCACATACTGGTTTACGTATATTTTTATTTAATACAAAATTATTCATTGGCCATTATTTATAGATAGGAAAGTAATATATATTGGAAGCATGCTGTTATTTTCACTTGGAGAATAGGATAAAAATACCTAGTTGTGATAAAATGTTCAGTAGCAATGATATAATTATATGTTGTATCCACAGCCCCTATAACAGTGACTTGGCCCAGACGAGGTGCTTAGATATTTGTAGAAGAAATGAGTGAATACAAAATTGTGATAATATTTAACACAGATTAATTCAACAAAAATGCACTGTGTACCAACTAAATGTTACGCAGTTTGCTAGGGCCTGGGGGGTCTAGCTGTGGTCACACCTGCTCCTAGGCCCCTTGTCTATGCCAGGTGGTCATGCTCTTTGAAGCCAAGTTTTGGGAGTGATCCACAGGGAGGACCAGCTAGATTAGCCTAATCCAGAGACAAACTTTGTCTGTAAAGTTCCAGAAAATAAATATCTTAGGCTCTGTGGGCCGTACAGTCTCCATTGCGACTACTCAGCTCTGCCTTGTAGCATGAAAAAAGCCATCCACAATAATGTAAATGAATGGGGTTGACTATGTTACAATAAAATTTTATTTACAAAAACAGTCAAGCCAGATTTGGCCCATGGGCTATAGTTTGCCTACTGCTGGAATCACTGTGGGAGCCATCAGGGTGAAATACCACCTTTATACACGTAAAATTATAGAATTTTGGAACAGAATGGACTGTACAGATGCTGCGCTCTGTTTTACTCGAATAGCAAAATCCCAACCCCAGTAAATCCACACTCCATGTACCCACTGCTCACCTATCTTCTTACTGTTCAGCTATTGGTGAACATGAACTGAGAAAAGCATTTACAATGGCACCAAAAACCACAAGATACCTAGGAATAAACCTAACCAAAGAGGTAAAGGATCTGTACACTAGAAACTACAGAATGCTTATGAAAGAAATTGAGGAAGACACAAAGAAATGGAAAAACATTCCATGCTCATGGATTTGAAGAACAAATATTGTTAAAATGTCTATGTTACCAGAGCAATCTACACATTCAATGCAATCTCTATCAAGATACCATCAGCATTTTTCACAGAGCTGGAACAAACAATCCTAAAATTTGTATGGAACCAGAAAAGACCCCGAATAGCCAGAGGAATGTTGAAAAAGAAAATCAAAGCTGGGGGCGTCACAATTCCAGACTTGAAGCTCTACGACAAAGCTGTAATCATGAAGACAGTATGATACTGGCACAAAAACAGACACATAGATCAACGGAACAGAATAGAGAGCCCAGAAATGGACCCTCAACTCTATGGTCAACTCATCTTTGACAAAGCAGGAAAGAATGTCCAATGGAAAAAAGACAGTCTCTTCAACTAATGGTGTTGGGGAAATTGGACAGCCACATGTCTAAGAATGAAACTGGACCATTTTCTTACACCATACACAAAAACAGACTCAAAATGGATGTAAGGCCTAAATTGTGAGACAGGAATCCATCAAAATCCTAGAGGAGAACACAAGCAGCAACCTCTTTGACCTCGGTTGCAGCAACTTCTTGCTAGACACGTCTCCAAAGGCAAAGGGAACAAAAGCAAAAATGAACTATTGGGACTTCATCAAGGTAAAAAGCTTTTGCATAGCAAAGGAAACAGTCAAAAAACTAAAAGGCAACCCACAGAATGGGAGAAGATATTTGCAAATGACACTACAGATAAAGGGCTGGTATCCAAGATCTATAAAGAACTTACCAAACTCAATGCCCAAAAAACAAATAATCCAGTTGAGAAATGGGCAGAAGACATGAACAGACATTTCTCCAGGGAAGACATATAAATGGCCAACAGACACGTGAAAAAATGCTCTACATCACTCGGCATTAGGGAAATACAAATCAAAACCTCCATGAGATACCACCTCACACCAGTCAGAATGACTAAAATTAACAAATCAGGAAACAACAGATGTTGGTGAGGATGAGGAGAAAGGGGAACCCTCCTACACTGTTGGTGGGAATGCAAGCTGGTGCAGCCACTCTGGAAAACAGTATGGAGGTTCCTCAAAAAGTTGAAAATAGAGCTACCCTATGACCCAGCAATTGCACTACTGGGTATTTACCCCAAAGATACAAATGTAGTGATCCAAAGAGTCACGTGCACCCCAATGTTTATAGCAGCAATGTTCACAATAGCCAAACTATGGAAAGAGCCCAGATGTCCGTCGACAGATGAATGGATAAAGAAGATGTGATATTATTATTATTATTATTTTTAAAGATTTTATTTATTTGACAGAGAGAGAGCAAGCACAGCAGGGGGAGCAGCAGAGGGATGGGGAGAAGCAGGCTCCCCGCTGAGCAGGGAGCCTGATGTGGGGCTCGATCCCAGGACACTGGGATCATGACCTGAGCTGAAAGCAGATGCTTAACGACTGAGCCACCCAGGTGCCCCAAAGAAATGATATTATATATATGGAATATTATATATAATAATATATATAATGGAATATTACTCAGCCATCAAAAAGGATGAAATCTTCCTATTTACATTGCTGTGGATGGAACTGGAGGGTATTATGCTGAGTGAAATAAGTCAATCAGAGAAAGACAATTATATGGTTTCTCTCATATATGGAATATAAGAAACAGCACAGAGGATCATAGGGGAAGGGAGGGGAAATGGAATGGAAAGAAATCAGGGAGGGAGAAAAACTATAAGAGACTCTTAACTCTAGGAAACACACTGAGGGTTGCTGGAGGGGAGGTGGGTGGGGGGATGGGGTAACTGGGTGATGGGTATTAAGGAGGGCACGTGATGTGATGAGCACTGGGTGTTATATGCAATTGATGAATCACTGAACTCTACATCTGAAACTAATGATGTACTATATGTTGGCTAATTGAATTTAAATAAAATAAAAAGGAAGAAAGGAAAAAAAAAGAGAAGAAAAGCACACGATCGTGCTGACTGGTTTCTGTTTAGTAAATACATGACCACTAATGCCAACTGAGTCCTTAGGGCTACCCAGAAATCTTACTTCATTTACCTCATATACTCATTATCCCTCCTAGAAGACTTGTTTTTTTAAGTTTCTATTTACATTCTAGTTAGTTAACATAGAGTGTAATATTGGTATCAGGAGTAGAATTTAGGGATTCATCCCTTACATACAAACCCAGTGCTCATTACATCATGTGCCTTCCTTAATGTCCATCAACCAGTTACCCCATCACCCCACCCACCTCTCCTCCAGCAATTCTCAGTTTGTTCTCTATCATTAAGAGTCTCTTATGGTTTGCTTCCCTCTCTCTTTTTTTCTTTTTTTATTAAAGATTTTGTTTATTTATTTGACAGAGAGAGAGACACAGCGAGAGAGAGAACACAAGCAGGGGGAGTGGGAGAGGGAGAAGCAGGCTTCCTGCAGAGCAGGGAGCCCGATGTGGGGTCGATCCCAGGACCCTGGGATCATGACCTGAGCTGAAGGCAGACGCTTAATGACTGAGCCACGCAGGCGCCACCTTCTCTCTTTTTTTTTAATGCCCGTTCTCACCAAACCTCCAGCACCTCCGTGGCAGCTATGGATGTGTGTGCCTGGATCTCCCTACAGGAGAGGAGCGCAGCTCGCTCACAGTCTCCCAGCTGTTATCTTCTTCAGGAAACATCTCAGCCTTCCGGGAAAGGCCACATTCTTCCCAGGGATGCCCGAACCAATGGCTGAAAAGGACAGAGGTACAAGGGCCGGGCCATTTTGGCCAAGGGAGAACTCTCTAACTCTTCCTCTTTGCCCCAGAGCTCTGCTATGGGTTGGCCAGGACTTTTGCAAATCTCATCACCCTCTGAGGTTCTCTCCTCTGGATTCTGTTTCCTCCACCTTTCCTTTTCACAGGCTTCCAAATCTACAGCCTAGTTTATTTTAAACAGAAATACCATATACAACATGAAAAAAAACATTTAAAGCTAACTTGCTTTTTTTTCTGGTCTTAGCACTTAAAATGTTTGTTGTAGCAAAAGATTTTTTTAAAAGATTTAATGTTCAATCTAGTTAAAGGAAAGCACTGAATCATCACTGCTAATGGTTCCTGTTGCTTAGCTCTGTTCTCTGCAAACCTTTCATTGCACCAGAAGGACTGAGCCTTTCTCCCGGGAGACTAAAGCAGCAGTTCCAACACCAAAGAGCATCACTGACCAAGAGATAACCAAGTGTGACAAGGACTGACAGCTATTTTTCCACACCATTCAGAATAGTAAGGGAGTCTGTACTCCCTTATAGGGCTTTGTCTCCCCAGTGACTTAGAAATGCATTTATTGCATCTTATACTTGTGACTTGACTCTATGATACAAGATTTCTTTCTTTTTTTTTTTTTTTAAAGAGAAGCACAGGGTATAAATAGTTATTTTGGCTTTCTGTTGATTGACTCAGTACTGCATCCATTGGCTGATTCTCATGTAATATTCACACCTCCCATTTGCACAGTGCTTTGCAGTTGGGAGACTTTGCTCTCCAATATGTCATGTGAAACTTTTTATAATCTCATGAGGGGACAAGGACAGTATGATTACCTGTGTCTTACATATAAGGAAAATGAGGTTCATAGAGGTTAGGTCCTTTTCTTTCAATGTTATGTAGCGGGAAGATGCAAAAGCTGTCACTAGATCTAAGTTTTTCAAGTTTGGTCGAGACCCTTCTACCGTACTGCATGGCTTGAGAGCTATTACTCTGACAACATACAGGAAGACCTCTGTTATTTCAGGCCAAGCTTTTATCAAGCGTGGCTTAGTGCGTGTTAGCAAGGAGGTGCATGAGGAACAATTGTTTTATTCTAGTTTCATGAGATGCAAAAGAAAATAAAATATGCATTAATAAAAACTCCTTTGAAGTATCATACTTGCATGCCCTGCTGCAGTATTAAAAGCTGCTAGTTGTTCATATTCACTAAGACTATTTTTTGTACAAAAACTAATTTGATTGTGACTCCAAGTGAAGGTTTAGTGGATACAACAATTCAGGAATGGAAGAAACAGAATTATCTGCCATTGGCATTTGGCTACCAGCCAGCATGCTAGACTACCTGATTAGACTTATCAATAAGCCATTGGCCATAATATGACCGTTGAAAATATGCCCAATGATTTATTTGGCCCAGGGAAACTGGAAAATGAAATCAAGCAGTTATGGAAGGGTTTTTTTTTTGTTCCTTTTATAGCTCTCCAACTAAGCAGAATAAATTCACTAGGATTAAAAAGTTGAATTTACAGTAATTTAATAAAGCCAGTGAAACTTTTAAATGGGTAATTACACTTATCATATTAAAGGGAAATAAGAAAAGATGTAATAAAGCTTATGGAAATACGATTTATCCAGGAGAAGAAATTAGGAAATAGAGATATCTTAATTTGTATTATGCAAGCAGTATGTGGATACCATCTTGTAGTGAAAGATGACCTCAAACATGCAGAATATAAGATAAAAATAAAAAGTATGGCTTTATTTCCCTTTTCTTTCTCAGAGATAACAACTGTGAACATGTACAAATAAACATTTTTATGTCAATTGGAATTTATTCTTTGTATAATTCCATCACTCTCTTATTTTCACTAAATGATTTATATTACAGATCTTTCTATGTCAGTGCATATGTCGTTGTATTTAAATATATCATATTAGGGATGCCTGGGTGGCTCAGTCAGTTAAGCATCTGACTCTTGATTTCGGCTCAGGTCATGATCTCAGGGTCATGGATCGAGCTCTGTGTGGGCTCTGTGCTGGATGTGGAGCCTGCTTAGATTCTGTCCCTCTCCCTCCGCCCCTCCACCCTCCACACATGTGGATAAAAAATAAAAAAATAAAAGTATCACATTGATCTATAGTATAGATGATACTATAATTTATTTACCCACTCACCAATTAATCACCATGTAGGTAGTCACCCAGCAAAGATGTGGTCAGCAGCATCATATATGCCCCTTGAATCACATAAGGGTAAATACCAAGAAATCAAACCATGGGTTTGAAGTATCAGTGCATTTAAAATGTAGACCCCCCCCACCACCAATTGCTCTCTAAAAGGACTAACCATTTATTGTTATTCCCAATAACATATGAGACTAAATGTTTACTGACAAAAGTGTATATTATTATAATTCAAAAATTTTGTTTATAATTTTATTTGTGTCCTCTCTATTTTTTACTTGGTTTGTCTATCTAAGGTTTGCCAGTTTTGTTTATCTTTTTCAAAGAACCAACCCTTGTTTTTTGTCAGTCTTTTCTATTATCTTTCTATTCTCTATGTCATTTATTTCTACATCATTTCCCTTCTGGTAACTTTGGGCTTAGTTTGTTCTTATTTTAAAGATTCCTTGTGGTGTAAAGTGAGGTTGCTTATTTGAGACCTTCCTTTTTTCTTCATGTATGTGTTTATCCCTAAAATCTTCCTTTTAAGGACTGTTTTCTTTTTTGCTATATCCATAAGTTTTGGTATGTTGTGATTCCATTTTCATTTATCTCAAGATACTTCTTTATTTCCATTTTGATTCTTTTTTTGATTTGTTGGTTGTTCAGGATTGTGTTGTTTAATTTCCATGCATTTGTGAATTTTCCAGCCTTCCTTCTGTTATAGATTTCTAGTTTCATTCCATTATGGTCAGAAAAGATACTTCATATCATATCTACCTTCTTGAATTTGTTTCGACTTGTTTTGTGGCTGAGCATATGGTCCATCCTAGAAAATGTTCCAGGTGTGCTTCAGAAGACTGTGTATCTTGCTCTTGTTGGATGGAATGTTCTGTATATGTCTGTTAGGTCCACTTGGTCTATAGTGTTGCTTGAGTCTGCTCTTTCTTTATTGATTCTCTGCCCAGATGATCCATCCATTGTTGAAGTCCCCAAATATTATTGCTGCTTGTTTCTCCTTTTAGTTTTGTTAGCATTTGCTCTGTATATTCAGGTGCTCTGATGTTGGGTGCATAAACACTTAGAATTGTTATATCTTCTTGAAGGCAAATAAGTAAAATTATGAGACAGGAGACATTACAGCTGATACTATAGAAATACAAAGAATCATATGAGACTACTATGAGCAACCTATGCCAATAAATTGCACAACTTAGAAGAAATAAATACATTTATAGAACCATACCACCTACCAAGACTGAATCAGGAAGAATTAGAAAATCCGAACAGACCAATAATGAGTAAGGAGATTGAATCAGTAATCAAAAAGCTCCCAACAAAGATAAGCCCAAGACAAGATGATGTCATTGGTGAATTCAACCAAACAAGAATTAGTGCCATTTCTTCTCAAACTCTTTAAAAAGATAGAAGAGGACAAAATACTCTCAAACTCATTTTATGAGACCAGCATCACCCTGATACAGGGAAGGACACTAGAAGAAAAGAAAGCTGCAGGCCAGTATTCTTGATGAATATAGACGCAAATATTCTCAACAAACATACTAACAAACTGAATTTAATAGCACATTGAAAAAAATCATACACCATAATCAAGTGGGATTCATCCCTGGGAAATAAGGGTAGTTTAATGTATGCAAACAAATAAATGTGATGCAGCACATTACCAGAATGAAAGATAAGATTAGCATGATCATCTCTATAGATGCAGAAAAAGCATTTGTCGGAATTCAACATCCTCTCTCTCTCTTTTAAAAGATTTATTTATTTGAGAGAGATCATGACCTGAGCCAAAGGCAGACTCTTAACCGACTGAGCCACTCAGGTGCCCTGGGAGAGTAGATTTTAGAAGTTTTCACCATACACAGACAAAAATGGTAACTATGTGAGGTGATGTATGTGTTAACTAACTTTATTGTGGTAATTATTTCTCAACATATACCTGTATAAAATCACTACTTTGTATACCTTAAAGTTATACAATGTTATGTCAATTATATCTCAATAAAGCTGGAAAAAATTTAAAATTTTGCCATCTGATGGACAAAAAATTGTTATGCTTGGTATTCTAATTTTCCTAATTAATAATTACAATGGATATAAATTTTAGGTATTTATTGCCCATATGATCCTCCTGTAAAAATGTCTATGATTTTTGCTTAGTTTCCTACTGAGTTTTTGCCTTTGACATTAGGTTGGTAGATCTGCATATATTCTGGATTTTATTTTTTTAAAGATTTATTTATTTATTTGAGAGGGGAGGGGCAAAGGGAGAGAGAGAGGGTCCTCAGCAGATTCCACACCGAGCATGGAGCCCGAAGTGGGGCTGGGTCTCATGACTCTGAGATCGTGACCTGAGCCAAAACCAAGAGCCAGGCACTTAACAGACTGTGCCACCCAGGTGCCCCATATTCTGGATTTTAATTGTGTCTGTAGTTTATGGTTTGTTTTTTTTTTTTAAGATTTTATTTATTTGACAGAGAGAGACACAGCGAGAGCAGGAACCTTTGTGCACTATTGGTGGGTATGTAAAATGGTGCAGCCGCTGTGGAAAACAGTATGGCAGTTCCTTAAAACGCTAAATGTAGGGTTGTCATATGATCCAGCAAGTCCGCTTCTGGGTGGATACACCCAATGTTACAACGGTATCTCAACATTTGTACACACGTTTCTAGCAGCATTATTTACAGTAGCCAAAAGGTGGAAGCAAACATGCCCATTGATCAATGAGTGGATAAACCGTAGGTGGTATATATATACACTGGAATATTACTCTTTAAAGAGGAAGAGAATTCTAACATGTGATACAACATAGATAAACCTTGAAGCATTTATACTAAGTGGCCAGTCACAAAGAGACAAGTACTGTGTGATCCCGTTTATGTGGGGTATCTAGAGTCAAATTCATAGAAATAGGAAGTAGGACGGTGGTTGCCAGGGGCTGGGGCGAGTTAGTGTTTAATGGCAATGGAATTTCAGTTTTCCAAGATGCTCAAGTTCTGGAGATTGTTTGCAAACAATGTGAAAATACTTAACCCTACTGAAGTAGACACTTAAAAAAGGATTCATATGGTCAATTGTGTGCTATGTGTATTTTATCACAATTTGAAAAATGGGCTTTTGGCTTTACTAATCAAGTCTATGTTTCTAATGTTTTCCATGACTTAATTTCGGCTTTTATTGGTTCTAAGTTCTCCCTTTTGCCTTCTTTGCAGCAATTTCTTTCTTTTTATTAGCATTTAGAGTAAAAAAGAAGTGTGTTAATATCTCTCAACATGATTGCAAACAAATGTCAAAATTTTCTTTTATTTCCAGAATTTTTACTTTATATTTTTTATTATTTTTTTAAAGATTTATTCATTTATTTTCAAGGGGGGGGAGGGAGAGAGGGAGAGGGAGAGAATCTCAAGCAGACTCCCCACTGAGCATGGAGCCCGACACATGGCTTGAACTCACAACCCATGAGGTCGTGACCTGAGCCAAAATCATGAGTCAGACGACTAACTGACCGACCACCCAGGTGCCCCTACTTTATGTTTTTTAACTATTGCTAGGCTCAGAAAGGCCTCTGGATGCGTTATCTTTTAGATTTTAGATTGAACATTTTCTCAGTACTAAAAATTGTCTTGGGGCGCCTGGGTGGCTCAGTTGTTGAGCGTCTGCCTTCGGCTCAGGTCATGATCCTGGGGTCCTGGGATCGAGCCCCACATCGGCTCCCTGCTCAGCGGGGAGCCTGCTTCTCCCTCTCCCACTCCCACTGCTTGTGTTCCCTCTCTCGCTGTGTCTCTCTCTGTCAAAATAAATAAATAAAATCTTTAAAAAAAATTGTCCTAAAACGCTCTTTTTACAATTCAATATTTTGGATGTGAGCTCTTCTTTGTATTAATATCAACACACCTGTAGGTTGTTGGCTGGTATATTCATTTTTTTTTCTTTCTGTCCCTTAATTTTCAATCATTCTCTGTCCTGTTGGTATAGATCTGCCTCTTATCAATAAAACACACCTGGATTTTGAAAACCAACTCTGGAAGCCCCTGTTTTGTAATAGTGGAATTTAACACATACACATTTACTGTTATTGCCAGTTTGACCCTATTCCTGCCACCTAATTTTATATTGTCTGTTTGCCATGCTTTTATTATTTTGCTTTCTCTGCCTGCCATTTGTTGGACTGATCAAAATTTCTTCATTCCATTTTTCCTACTAGTTCTATTTTCTAATGCTTTAAAAAGTTTTTTAAAGATTTTATTTATTTGAGAGAGAGAGAGAGAGCAAGAGAGAGAGCAGAAGCAGGGGTGGGGGAGAGGCAGAGGGAGAAGGAGAAGCAGGTTCCCCACTGAGCAAGAATCCCGATGCGGGACTCGATGCCAGGACCCTAGGATCATGACCTGAGCCTAAGGCAGATGCTTAACCGACTGAGCCACCCAGTCGCCCTAATGCTTTAGAATTTTTATACATTCTTAAACTCCTATTTTTTATAAGCATCTAGAACTAATCAGTATTTTTATGTTCCCTCCGAAAAAGAAGAAAGTCCATTACTTCCTCTCATTCCCCTAAGATCCCGTGTAGTCTTCATTCTCACGTTTTTGTTCTGTATTGTCATCAGTGTAAACACATTTATTTAGATGCAACCAGAAATTATTCTGCATTCTTTGCTCGCCACTCATGTGTCCAGTATCATCTTCCTTCCTTCCTCCCTCTTGTCATTTCCTTCCTTCCTTGTTCTTTTGTTAGAATGAGTTATCAAATATTTCTTTTGGAGAGAGGGTCTCTAGTTAGTGAGCTTTCTGATTTCTTGTTTGTCCAAACATGTCTTTAGCTTACCCTCATATTTGACTGGTGGCTTGGCTAGATACTGATTTTTAGGTTCAAAATCATTCTCATACAGAATTACTAATGGTAAGTCTGGTGCTGGCCTGATTTTTGTTTTCCTTCTCTGGAAGCTTTTCAGATTTTGACATCTGAAATAGTGCCAGGATGTGTCCAGATGTGGGAGAGGGGGGGTCCTGTCTTCATTCATTCACTCTGTGTGATATTCAGCGGATCCTTTCACACTGAAATATTCTGTGTTTCCTTCACTGTGGGGATTGTTCCTCTGCTAGCTCTCAGATTATTTCCTCTTATCCATTCACTAGGTTCTTGTTCTCTTGACTCCTATTACTGGTTTTGGGAATTTATATCTCTGAATATTCCCCCCCCCTCCCCAGTATTCCATGTCTTGTCACTTTTTTCTATATTCTGAGAGATTCCCTCAATTTTATCTTCCAGATCATGAATTTATTTATTTATTTTAAAAGATTTTATTTATTTATTTGACAGACACAGCGAGAGAGGGAACACAAGCAGAGGGAGTGGGAGAGGGAGAAGCAGGCTTCCCGCCGAGCAGGGAGCCCGATGCGGGGCCTGATCCCAGGACCCCAGGATCATGACCCGAGCCGAAGGCAGATGCTTAATGACTGAGCCACCAAGACGCCCCCATAGTTTTAGTTTTTAAATACCTTTTCTTACTGTTGGATTGCTTTTTGTCATAGAAGTCTGTTCTTTTTAATGAATGAAGTCTCCATTCACATTCTTCTAAGTATGTACACTTCTCCTTTCTCCCTAAATTACCTAACTCCTATAGAGTTAGCTGTGGACCTTCGTCCAGGCCACACATTTTGGTTCTTTTCTTTCATCTTCCTTGTTTCTCTCAGATCTAAAGATCTTTATTTTGAATGAAGGTTTGCATAGATTAGTCTAGATCTGAGATGAGCAGGTCTAGATCTGAGAGGAGCAGTTCTGTTGGCCCAATAGTACTCTCCTCCAAGTTACGGCCAGTAGATGACTGATGCTCTGGGTGAGTAGCTGGAGTGTGTCAACTGGAAGGCCTCTCTACCAGGCGGGTTGGCTTAGAGGCCTCTGTAATCCACTACCACTAAGAGGGTTCTATGCTGCTGGTGGAGTATATCTCTCTTCTAGGTAATGCTGCTCTCCTCACCCATCCACATACCACACACACACACGCTTGCTGTGGAGGCCCATGACTACTGCATGGCCTTCTCTGCTTCTCCATCAGGTTCCTATACTCTTGTAAGGAGCTTTGTCTGGTCAGGCAGATCATTTTGGTTTTAGCTGAAAGTAAAATGCCACAAGTGTGTGTGTGTGTGTGTGTAGCTATGGGGATCGCTGGGAGAGGATAGCTTTCTCTTACATTCTGAATATTGTACATTAATTACCTTGAAAACTTTCCCAGGGATCCCTTGGGTTCTTTGTCTTCTCTCTTCTTGGAGTTTCTCTAATTCTGTCATGCCCTTAGAAGTGGTTTGTTCCTTCCTGTCCTTTAGGCCGTTTTCTCTTGTTCCTGTATCTTAGACAATTCAATTGCATTTCCTTCAGGAAGCTCCTCAGAATGTCTGAGTCCTTGGTTGTATTTGCTCTTGTTTTTCGGTGCCCTTGTGGGCATGTGTGCATTTGGTGGGGGGTGAGGGAGAAGTGTGTAACACATGTACCACAGTTCTGTCAGTGTTCACAGTTTGAGAAGTTCAGGCAGACCACTTGATGAGTCCAACACCATGTAGCTGAAAAATGACAGCCATCCTTTCCTCAGCATCTTTTCTAGGCCCTGTGGTGGGTACTTCATATGCATTTTCCCTAATGCTCAAACACTATTAGAACACAAGCTCCATGTGGACAGGGATCATCGGATGTCTTTGCCCACTGTTAGATTCCTAGTGCCTAGCACAGCACCCAGCACATAGTAGCTGCCCAGTAAATCTTTGTTGAATGAAAACCCTATCAGTAGAGTTTTACTACCATTTAGCAGATGGTGAAACTTAAGCTCAGATAGTTTTATTAGCCTCCTCTAGAGTGTAAACACTGGAGTGAGGCTGCAAAGACAGATCCGTATGTCCTAAGCTTGCTCTTATGTACCTCAATACGATTATAATGGGTTCTTTCTGTGAAACTCTAGAAAAGAGATATGAACAATTGGTCCAGAGCTCAGTTTTTCTCTCTATAATGACGTTGTAGGTCAAGATTTGCTCTTGTGTGTGATGCAAAACAATAATCTCTTCTCTAGGGCAATGGACACAGATTTTAGATGGGAGAAACGTGGCTTTAGAGAAGTTCATATTAATAAGGCCTGAGACTTGTAGTTTTTTCTGGGTTCAAAGTGACTCCACAATGTGACATGATTAATGCAAAAATTTACTTTAGGGCAAATATATGCAAGTATGATACCCAAGTCAAGTCCCACTGTATTCTATACTCCTCTGAGAGTTCTATTTCTGGGACATTAACAGACCATGTCACACGTGACATAGTAAAGGACAAAGTACATTTTCCATCTGGCTGTATTTGTGTTTCCAATTTACACTTCTCTCTTTGTACCCCGAGACACTGCCTTCATTCAGGACCTCATCATTCTTTGCCATTCCAACAACACACCGACTTATCTCTCTGCCCATAGTCTTGTCACCTCAGATCCATCCTCTACCCAGCAGTGAGAGCAATCTTCCAAAAACAAAAATCAGATCACAACATACCTCTTATTAAATCCCTTTAATGACTCCCTGAGGGCCTAAAATAAAATAGCATTAGAGGTGATGACCTGTATGATCTGGCCCTTTTACTCTCTCTGGCTTCATTTCCCATCACTTCCTTCCCTTGCCCTGGGGGAGGAGGCAATGTTGAACTGTAGTCGAGGTAATTTGATGAATTGAGGTCATGTAGTACAGATACTCAGTATGAATACGTTATATCGTCTAACTCTGTACTTTCCTACGTTATATGGCTAAGTGTTATTTTGTGCTATGGATATTAGGGTATAGGTCTCAGAACCCAACTGGATAAATACAATCAATATGATTACTTGCAAATGCTTATTCGTCAAGAGGGGCAAATTGGCTAGATTCCAGAAGATATAAATCTTAATCTCCTAAGCCTTTTTCTTTTTTTTAAAAAGTTTTTTTAAAATTTATTTGACAGCGAGAGTGAGAGAGCACAAGCAGGGGGAACAGCAGAGGGAGAGGGAGAAGCAGGCTTCCCGCTGAGCAAGGAGCCCAAAGCGGAGCTCGATCCCAGGACCCTGGGATCATGAATTGAGCCGAAGGCAGATGCTTAGCCCACTGAGCCACCCAGATGTCCCTCCTAAGCCTTTTTCTCAGTTACAGACATATTAGAGTTCGTTGGTGTATGGGAAGCAGCGGCTAAGGGCAGGCCAGGAGGTCCAGGCTCTCAAATCTAGAGAAGTCAAAGGGTCCTGGGTGCCTGAGGCTGCACCTAGCAATTTAGGGAAAGCCGGTTGGGTAAGGCAAGTCCGCATGGTGTTTACTCTGGTTTGGTTCTTGTCTTATTTTGGGTTTCCTTGCCCCCGTTCCATCTTATTGTAACCAGAAAGAACTCAGGGTCTTTCAGATGAATTTCCTTCCTCATTTAGCCAGCAACAATATAGTCATTCATGGAGCCACTCGTTTGTCGTTTACAAGGAGACTACAATGAGACACATGCTCTGTTAGGTGCTGAGGTAGCTTAGTTGGAGTGCTAGTTGCTGTAACAAACAGCCCTAACATCTGGGTAGCTTAACCCTAGAAAAGTTGAACTTCTGCTCTGATCGCAGGCCCGTGTCAGGCAGTGGGAGAGACTTTTCTCCGTGCAGCCGTTTAGTGAGCTGGGCTCCTTTCATCTTGAATCTCACCCTCTTCTTGGTGAGTGGAGGCTTCTCTCATTTGGTGGGTACCTGGAGAATGAGAGAGATGTGAGCCAGGCCTGGAAGAGGCTCATATCACTTCTATTCACATCCCTTTAGCTAAACTCAGTCACATGACTGCTGGTAAATATAAGGGGGACTGGGAGACACAGTCTTCCCGTGAATCTTAAGGCAGAAGAAGAGAACACAACCGCTGGTGATCATTAGTGGTGTCTAAGGATAGTGCTTACAGAGATTTAGCTTTATAGTAATATGCAAAGAGGTTAAGATCTGGAAGTATGGCTGCCAAGGGGGAAAGTAGTGGGAAAACGCAGGGTGGGAGCATGACAAGCATAAAGAACTATGAGGAAGTACCGTTCTTTTTTGCTGAGAGAAAAGTAGGGTCAAATGTCTAAGTGTCATTATTGTCCTTGGATTTTTAAGTAGCTAGACAAGAGTCTTGTCATTCATGCTTTCCAATACCACTTAGCTGAGCTAAGTGGAAGAAACCGAAATGAAACACGTCACTACAAATCCTTCTGCATTGGCTGAGCAGTGCTCTTTGCCACATCCTGAGCTATGCAGGCACGGAGGATGCAAGATGAAGCAAGCCAGTCTTTGCCCTCACATAGTTCTCAAGCCAGTGAGGAGGGATGCACGTATGCAGCCACCCAGGTACCACTTCGGGGCATACCCTGCACTTCTGGTCCAGGGACATGATGTCATTGCGGCGGAGCAAGTGAGGAAGCCATTCATCCCCACTTGGGGGGCCATGGGTAGCAAAGACCAGCTCTGCATTGGAGCCTTAGAGGATGCGTGGGGTTATGATGGGAAAAGGTGGGTTCTATGGACAATAGAAGCAAAAAGAAAGGAATGAGCAAAGACAGGGAGATGAGAGTATGTGGCATCTCTAAGATATTTCTCAGGAGCTGGTGGCTTATTTTTAAAACCTCAGCGGTCTTGAGAAAGACCTTATGAGACAACCGTCTGTCCTAATAGCGAGCGGTTTATAACAGCAACATTTGAATCTATTATTACACACAAAGACTATTTTATATGAAATTGTGGAGGTCATTTGAGATATTTTGAGTTTTCTTTTGGGCAATTGTCTCCTGACGTAAATATCAGAACAGCAGAAATATTTGCAGCCATATTTATGCTCTTTCCTATTTATTCATTTTTATTTAACCCTATGTAACATTTATGATCTGCCAGGCACTGTTGTAAGAACTTTACGTATTCACCTCTTGAATTCTTAAAACCACCTTGGGAGGTAAGGATTATTATTATCTGCATTTTTCACATGAGGAAACTAAGGCCCAGAAATGTGAAGTAAGCTGCTCAAGCTCATACAGCCAGGAAGTGGTGTCAGATGGGTTTCAGACCTCCCAGCACACCAAGGCCCCAGAGTCTGGACTCTTAATGGGTGGGCGACTTTCCGTCATTACTCATATCAAATAATACATAATGAGACATATTCTGTGCTACCAGCCACCTTGGAGTTCATGGAAAGAGGATACACTTCATGCGTAAGGGGGTCCAACTTGCACCGAGGCCCTGAAGATGAACTTTGCCGAGTGGGGTGGGCCCAGGGAGAGGTGTGAGGGGAGCGTGGCTACGGCCTGGGGCATGGCGACGGTGGAGCAGAGAACGCAGAGCCACACAGCAGACTGTGCAAGAGCAAAAGCAGCAGGCTCTGGCAGCAGGTGGGAAGGAGGAGGCAGCGAGAGGCCCGACTTTCCGGCAGCGTCCATCTGTTGTCTTGTCGCTTGTCTGCCAGTCGAATTTAGCTGGGTGACTTCTGAAAGCCACCTGCCCTTCACCTCAGAACGCACTGTTGACAAGCAATAGTAGTGCTTACAAGGGAGGAAGCGAAGAGCTAGCTCCCTCCATTAGTGGTCCTTGAAGGCAACAGGGTGGAGCATTTCCCGTTCGCCAACTCTCAAAATGCTGACCCGCCGGCATCTTCCCCAGAGGACCCCACTGGGCCCAAAGCCTCTTGCACTAATGATAAATCCCACCCCGCTGGGGCTCCTCAATCCAGAGATGATCAGAGGAGACAGGAGAAGGGAGAACCTCGGCCCGGCAAGCCTCCGCTTAGAGCAAGCCCGGCGATCCCCAGGTTTGGGCATGCACACCGGGACAGCTTTGCAAATTAACTGGGTGCCGAAATGAACTATAATTGAAAACCAGTTGCTTGTATCAGTTCAACCCACTGAACTCTGTTTGCCATGGTAGCAGGTTTTTTTTGTGTGTGTGTGTGTTTTTTAAAGATTTTTATTTATTTACTTGACACAGAGAGAGACAGCTAGAGAGGGAACACAAGCAGGGGGAGCAGGAGAGGGAGAAGCAGGCTCCTGGCTGAGCAGGGAGCCCCATGTGGGGCTCGATCCCAGGACCCTGGGACCATGACCTGAGCCGAAGGCAGACACTTAACGACTGAGCCACCCAGGCGCCCCGCATTTCTGTGTTTTTAACTCTTTCATTCTGTCTTCCTTTGACCAGAGTGTCTCTCCTGGGGTTCTAAGAGAAGTGCTCCTTGTTGAGGGTATCTTGGCCTGGTGGTTAGGACAAAGAGGTCAACTTCCCTCCTCTTTGGCATCTTCGAAGCCAGGTTGCCTAGCCTTGGGCAAGCTGCTAAACTTTCTAGGCCTCTCTGCTCTCCTGTCTGCTGCCCAAATGCATGCTGAGTTTCCGCAGTGAATGACCCACTCAAGTACAAAGAGTCAAGATGTGAAATCTTCCAAGCCCTCTGTGCCTGGTGCCGTCTGCACGCCCCCCACTCTGCCCTTAAGTGACTAGTTCAGAAGGGTGTGCAAACTCACAGACAGGAACTCTTGCAGCCTTCAGGTGAATGACAAGCCATTCCAACCCAAATCTGCGTGCTCTCCTGTTCACAGGGCTTGGCGTGGGGATGGGGAACTGTGCATTGGCTGTTGCTGGAGCTACATATCTCTGGGGACATTTTCCTTCCCTTTGTTTCATACCCAGAACGCAACTTGTCAAATTACTCATCTGATCTATCCCAGTGACTTGCTATTTCACTTTTATCTATTTTTATTTTATTTTTCTCGGAACGACTATAACCTTCTTGACAGGACCTGCATTTGCGATTGGGATGGGAGACTGCTTTCTCGGCTCGGTTATTTTACCCCATCTTTCTTTTTAATAGAGGTGTAATTGACATAGAACGCTGTGTAACTCTAAGGTGGACAACTGTTGATCTGATACACGTTTCTACATTGCAGTATGATTATCACTCTAGTCAAGCATCAGCTGATGCCCCCCTCACATAATTATTTCACTTTGTTTTACTGCATCTTAAACCAAAGAAGAACTTGTTCTCAGATAGGAATTCATGGGAGTGCTAAAGGTGGTTACGGCGGAAGTGCAAGGCATGGAGCCTTGACAGGTACGTGGGGTGATTGATTTTGGTCAATTTTAAAGGTCAGCACATCTTCCGTCCGCTTCCAGTCTCCAGGTCGAAGCTCCTGTAAACTAATGGGCAATTTTAGTTTTACCAGGTTTCCTTAATTCCCAGGGCAGGTGTGTTAAATCTCCCCCTGGTTTCTCTTAAAGTGACAGCAGGTTTTAATCTTCCTGTACACACTGCAGTAGCTGTGCACACATTTCATTAACAAAAGAAAAGTGGGAAGCATTAAACCTGTGGGTAACTTGTGCCTAGCATTTGGTATCAGTAGACTTTAAGATGCCCCAAAGTAAGGATAAGTCTGTGTGCCTTAAATTCTACTTTATTTCAAAAAGCTTGAGTAGTCATAACAAAGAAATTAAACTCCATCTAGGGAATTAAAACATGTAAGAAGACTCTCTGAATTAGTATTCAGCTGCACAATTCTCTAAAAGCATAGTGGCAGAAATAATAAAACAAAGCAATTTCCAGGCAAAAATTCGCATTCTGAATGGGAAAGCCATAAAATGTGAGGCAGCCAAGTCTTTTAAATGAAACACTGTTTAATATATTTACATGCTGTCCTTCACAGGTTTTTGGAATTATGTTGACATTTGTTCTCAAGATACAAAATTGTTCAAAGATAGCTGGAAAGTCAACACTGGGACTTTGATTTGTCTTGGTTTTATTACCATTAAAGTGATTTATTATGTCTATTTCATAGTTCTCCTCCCTGAGAATTTTTAATGCATTGCTGATGTTTTATTAGTTGGAGAATTTTTTTTTATACCAAAGACTCTGCCTATGGATTCTGTACTTACTGGTATAAAAAGTAAGGACAGATTTCTATTGCCTTCCTAGCTCATTTTTATTTGAACATAATTCATATTATGTACAAACAGAAATATTTATTGCCTACTTTCTATCTTTTTTCAGTTTTCTTTTGTTTATTTTATTTTATTTATTTGTTTTTAAAGTTTTTCTTTAAATTCCAGTTAATGTACAGTGTAATATTAGTTTCAGGCATACAGTATAGTGATTCAACCCTTCCATACAACACCCATCACCCGGTGCTCATCACAAGTGCACTCCTTCATCCCCATCACCTTTCACCCATCCCCCCACCCACCTCTCTTGCCTACTTTCTATCTTAAAGGACACAGGCTACTGTACGTTTAGGTGCATGCCTCTTCCTCCACGCTGTCCTCCCTAATCCAGTAGTAGAAAATCATTTCCCTTAATCCTCTGATAGGGCTTTTTTATACCTCCCTCATAGTATTCATCGTAGAGTTCACTGTGCGTGTTAATCTTCTACTCTATAGTGAGCTCCTTGAGGCCAGGTACTAGGGGCTGATCCGAAGTTGTATCTACCTACAACCAACACTTGGCCACAAATGTCTGCTGAATGAAGCCCTTGCGTGGAAGGTAATGCTTGCATTAAGAATCTTACTGTCTTCCTGTTCAGCTGTTTGTTTCACTGAGTATACCCTTTTTCCCCCAGTTGTGTGCTGAGTCTGGAGAAAGAGTTGAAAAACACAGTCCCTACATATAACGGGCCACATTTCAGGAAGGAAATTTGTAAATCAACAATAAATATATCTGGCAGGTTTAATAAAAATAACCTTGTAGTTATTTTGGATTAAAGTCATTTCTATTTTATTTAAAAAGATTCCATCAAAAGAAAATTCCTCTATTTTTTATTTTTTTCTAAATACATTCCATCTTAATTTTTTTAATTTATTTAAATTCAATTAACATAGTGTATTATTAGTTTCAGAGGTAGAGTTCAGTGATTCATCAGTCTTATATAATACCCAGTGCTCCTCACATCATGTGCCCTCCTTAATGTCCATCACCCAATTATCCCATTCCCCCATCCACCTCCCCTCCAGCAACCCTCACTTTGTTTCCTATGATTAAGAGTCTCTTATGGTTTGTCTCCCTCACTGATTTTGTCTTGTTTTATTTTTCCCTCCCTTCCCTTATGATCCTCTGTTTTGTTTCTTAAATTCCACAGATGAGTGAAATCATATAATTGTCTTTTTCTGATTGACATTTCACTTAGCATAATATCCTCTAGTTCCATCCACATTGTTGCAAATGGCAAGATTTCATTTTTGATGGCTGCATAATATTCCACTGTGTGTGTGTGTGTGTGTATACATATATACCACCTCTTCTTTTTTTTTTTTTTTAAAGATTTTATTTATTTATTTGACAGAGAGAGAGATAGAGCAGGAACACAAGCAAGGGGAGTGGGAGAGGGAAAAGCAGGCTTCCCACCGAGCAGGGAGCCTGATGTGAGGCTCGATCCCAGGACCCTGGGATCATGATCTGAGCCGAAGGCAGGCACTTAACGACTGAGCCACCCAGGCACCCCATACTACCTCTTCTTTATCCATTCATCTGTAGATGGACATCTGGGCTCTTTCCATAGTTTGGCTATTGTGGACATTGCTGCTATAAACATTGGGGTGCAGATGCCCCTTCGGATCACTACATGTGTACCTTTGGGGTAAATACCCAGTAGTGCAATTGCCGGGTCATAGGGTAGCCCTATTTTCAACTTTTTGAAGAACCTCCATACTGTTTTCCAGAGTGGCTGCCCCAGCTTGCATTCCCACCAACAGTGTAGGAGGGTTCCCCTTTCTCCACATCCTTACCAACATCAGTTTCCTGACTTGTTATTTTTAGCCATTCCGACTGGTATGAGGTAGTATCTCATTGTGGTTTTAGGATTTGTATTTCCCTAATGCTGAGTGATGTGGAGCATTTTTTCATGTGTTTGTTGGCCATTTGTATGTCGTCTTTGCAGAAATGTCTGTTCATGTCTTCTGCGCATTTCTTGACTGGATTATTTGGTTTTGGGGTGTTGAGTTTGAGAAGTTCTTTACAGATCTTGGATATTAACCCTTTATCTGTAGTGTCATTTGCAAATACCTTCTCCCATTCTGTAGGTTGCCTTTCAGTTTTGTTGATGTTTCCTTTGCTATGCAAAAGCTTTTTATTTTGATGAAGTCCCAATAGTTCATTTTTGTTTTGTTTCCTTTGTCTTTGGAGACGTGTCTAGCAAGAAGTTGCTGTGGCCGAGGTCACAGAGGTTGCTGCCTGCATTCTCCTCTAGGATTTTGATGGATTCCTGTCTCACATTTAGGCCTTCCATCCATTTGGAGTCTATTTTTGTGTGTGGTGTAAGAAAATGGTCCAGTTTCATTCTTCTGCATGTGGCTGTCCAATTTTCCCAACACCATTTGTTGAAGAGACTTGTCCTTTTTCCATTGAATATTCTTTCCTGCTTTGTTGAAGATTAGTTGACCATAGAGTTGAGGGTCCATTTCTGGGTTCTCTATTCTGTTCCATTGATCTATGTGTCTGTTTTTGTGCAGGACAATTTCTTTAAATCTAAACAGAAAGGCTCAGTCTCTGCAGTTCTTTCCTTTTCCTGTAGGTGATACTGAATTTTTTTTTTATTATTAACATATAATGTATTATTTATTTCAGGGGTGCAGGTCTGTGATTCATCAGCCTTACACAACACACAGAGCTCACCATAGTACATACCCTCCCCAATGTCCATCACCCAGCCACCCCATACCCCCACCCCCCTCTCCTCCAGCAACCCTCAGTTTGTTTCCTGAGATTAAAAGTCTCTTATGGTGATACTGCTTTTTATTTAGAAGTTGTTGAATTCCACCTAGGCACCATGCCTATGTCTGGGGAGCCTGTCCCCAGGGAAACTATGTAGGTCTAAGGCTTACAAAGGTTCTCAAACCTTCGTGTCTTTAGGAATGGGGTGCTTGTGCATTCCAGGGACTTAGGACCAGAGGTTTCATTTCTGTAGACCTGGAATGGGGCCCAGGAGAACTCCTTCCCTCTCCCCCTCAATGCACCCCGACTTGGCACCAGCAATCCAAGTGACTCTGCTGCTGGTGACCCACAGTCTATAGAGAGATGTCATCTTAGACCTTCCTAGCATAGCACCCACCTACTAGTTCATTTTCAGTGTAAATATAAGTACTTAGTACTGAGGACTAACTGCGAGTTCTTGGGGGTAGGGTAGGGGGAGAACATCTCAAAGGAAGCCATATTTGAGCTAGGCCCTGAAGAATGAGAACAGAAGATTCAGAAAGACTTCCCAAACAGAAGGAACAGAGAACAAAAGGGTTTGGGGATCAGAAGGCGCCTGGGTAGCAAGGGAATCAGCAAGCAGGCTGGTGTGGTCCAAGTCAGGGACAGAGGGAGAGGACTAAGAGTCTCAGCTCTACTAGTTGGCTAGCTGAATGACCTTGGAAAGATGCATAACCTCTTCGAACCTGCATGATAATGCTGATAATGCCTACCATGCTGTAAGAATAAAGAAGAGGTATGTGAAGCATGGAACATTGGCCTGGCTCAAAGCAGGCCTTTAAGAAATGGTCATTGTTCTTATTAATACTGTCCATATGGTTGGAATTTTCCATCAGTAAAATGAGCACATGAACATAAAGTAAAAAAAGAGAGAGGCTATAAAATTCAAAAAGCCACATCCATTTATTCATGAATTATCAAGAGATTTGAGGCACGCCTGAGATCTAGGCTTTAATCCTCCTGCTCATTGAATGGCATCTATAGACGACTTAAAATGTGTCCAGCACTGGACAATTCTCTCAGTTCTCTTTTCCCTTTTCAGTGTGTAGACTCAGCCAGGAGGCAACTTTGTTCTCTTTCATCAAAGAATAAAACATCTTAATCCTGAAATCCCAGCCCCGCTGCACAAACAGGATCCTGTTTCTCCAATAATGGAAACTCCCCATTGCCTGGAGGGTGAAGTCTGCGTTCCTCGGGGCAAGTGCCTAGTTCCCAATGACTGACTGCTGCCTTCTCTCTCAGCACCAACTTGAAGTAACAACTGACGAGTCAAGAGGATACATCTGACCGGTATGTAGCTGTAACTCAGATACATTCTTCCCCACCCGAACACATAAAACTGTTGACTATAGACCACATCTTTTAAATATTTTGTGTTTATTCTATCAAATGAATTCATTCTGGTAAGTATTTGCAGCAGTGTCTGGCTTTTGGCAAGTGCCATCCATAGGTTAAATAAAATAGATAACAATATTTCCAGCCTTCTGAGGAAGGGGGGCCATGCTAAATGCTCACTCTCTCCCCCCTTTCTGAAAACTGCCCCAAGTGCAGCCTGGGTTGTGTTTTTTGTTTGTTTGTTTGTTTTTTGTTTTGTTTTGTTTTTAGTTTCTTTTACTCAAATGATTACTCCAAACTAAATCTCTTAGAGAAACCTTTCCCAGCCCAGGGATAGGAGCAGAGTGCAGTTGGGTAAATTATTGGAGTTGAGAAGGGAAACAAGAAGTGAGCAAACAGACATTCCAGGATAAACATAATTTGCTGGTTTGCAGACAAGTGCTTGAAAGTCATAGTTCTTGGGGTGCCTGGGTGGCTCAGTTGGTTAAGTGTCTGCCTTCGGCTCACGTGATGGTCCCAGGGTCCTGGGTTCGAGCCCCGCGTCGGGCTCTCTGCTATCAGGAAGCCTGATTCTCCCTCTCTCTCTCTGCCTGCCCCTCCCCCTGCTTATGCTCTCTCTCTCTCTGTCAAATAAATAAATAAAATCTTAAAAAAAAAAAAAAGAAAGAGTTCTTGAATTCTTAGATCTATGCTTTCCATGGAGGCTGCATGATGTAGATCTAAGTGCCTTACCTCCCATACCTGTTTTCACAATCTGTGAAGGGATGGAATCACACTGCTGTTCTAGACAGTCCTTTGTGCCTACTTGGACTATTGTATCTCAGACGTGCACCATTGTACAAGAAGGGCCCAGCTTGTTGGCAGTTCATACATCTTCACCGAAGCAGGAAGAGGGTAGTAAACTTTATTAGTGTAAGTCTGTAGTTTCAGTGAACTCAAGAGCCTCTTTGGGGCTGTTCTAATTTCTCTCCTCCCTGTACAAGATGCATGGGGCTTTCCCTTTGTTTTTTTTTTTAAGATTTTTTTATTGGGGCACCTGGGTGGCTCAGTTGTTAAGTATCTGCCTTTGACTCAGGTCGTGATCCCGGGGTCCTGGGATCGAGACTCCCTGCTCTGCGGGGAGTCTTCTTCTCCCTCTCCCACTCCCCCTGCTTGTGTTCCCTCTATCGCTGCTCTCTGTCAAATAAATAAATAAATAGAATCTTTTTAAAAAATTTTATTATGTTATGTTAGTCACCATACAATACATTATTAGTTTTTGATGTGGTGATCCATGATCCATTGTTTTCGTATAACACCCAGTGCTCCATGCAGAACGTGCCCTCCTTAATACCCATCACCGGGCTAACAAATCCCCCCTCCCCCCTCCCCTCTAAAACCCTGTTTGTCTCTCAGAGTCTATATTCTCTCATGGTTCATCTCTCCCTCCAATTCCCCCCCCTCGAATAAATAGAATCTTTAAAAAAATAAAATAAAATTCTCAAACTCAAGAAAAAAAAGATTTTATTATTTATTTGAGAGAAAAAGAGAGCATGAGTGGAGAGGAGGGGCAAAGGGAGAGGGAGGAGCAGACTCGATTCCCCACGTGGGGCTCGATCCCTGGACCCTGAGATCATGACCTGAGTCAAAGGCAGATGCTTAACCTACTGAGCCACCCAGGTCCCCTGGGGCTTTCTCTTTGGAAGGTTATTTTCCTCTCTGCTTCAGAAACTCCTCCAAGAAGTTTCTACTCCACCTACTTTTGTGACTTCATAAATTTGTGTTTTTGCTTATGCCTGTATTTTACTTTCAATATGGTTATAAATAGCCACCTGTCCTGAGCCCTTGTCCTGTCACTGGGATTTAGTGAGCAGGCAAAACTCAACATCCATGAAATCCCTGATCCCTGCACTTGATACATTCATGGCCTAGTGGGAGAGACAAGACATTTAAGAGTAACTAGAATATTCATTTCAAATATAGTACTCATGAGTACTCATTTTGTGCCAGGTACTGTACTGAGTACTTTTTCAGGCAACAATCCCCACAATAGCCCTGTGGAGTAGAGATTTGTATTGTTCCAATTTATAGATGGAAAAATTGAGAGATGGGAGGGAATTGTGAGCACATCAGAATATAGCTTAATATTTGATCCATTTGAGTCTCCCCGGTCTTGCCTCAGTGGAGATAAGAAGTAGAAATATCCTTGATGCCAAGACAGCTCTCTGTGCATAAACCAGATTGAGTCATGGGGACGTTGGTCAGAATTCTTTTCAGTGACTAGATGAGAATAGACTCTTCTAGGACCTGAGAGTCCCTCCACCCTTCCAGAGTCAGAGGGACAATGCCCGCAGGCTAGAAGGCTTGGTTTGCCATTTTGGGAGGCTTCGGGATAGTTATCCTTTCTAATTTCATACTCAAGGTTCTGGACGCACCATGGATTTTTCTAATTCAGTATAGCCCAGTGGCTGACTTCACAGGCTCTGGAGACAGAGTGCCTGATTTCACATCCCAGCCCCACCTTTCCCTAGCTGTATGTCCTCGGCAAAATCACCCACCTTCTCTGTGCCTCAGCTTTTCCATTTGTCAAATAGGATTTCTAATAGCCCTCTTATATGTTTGTTGGACAAGTTGGAACAAGCCTGGCTGGAAGAAGGCACTCAATAAATGGTATCTATTACTATATGTATCTTACTAAGGGATTGTTCTTACTTTTCATTGGACTTCTTTCAATCTTCAGCCTCTGCCATTCTGTAGCGGTAACTAAGCTCCACGTGTAATGACAACGTATATGTCTTTTCCATAGACCACTGAAGCAGCCATGCCTGGTTGAAGTGGTTTGCCAACTTCCTTAAATTTGGCCTCCCTCATATTTGATTTGGATTCACTTCTGTTTACCTGGTGCATGCAAATAGACACTCAGTTGGGAAGAATGCTGAGTTCACTTAGGAAGAACACCCATTTGGTGGCACCCGGATGGCTCAGTCCATAGAGCATGTGACTCTTGATCTTGGGGGTTGCGCATTCAAGCCCCAAGTTGGGTATAGAGATTACTTAAAAACAAATCTTAAAAAAAACCAACCAGAAAGAACACACATTTGAATCCCATACTGCAATCTTGTTCCAAAATTGAGAATCACTGAAGAACCTTCCATAGAAGATGCTGTAGAATGTGGGAGGAGAAAGTGTCCATTAATGAGTCATAAAAATCATGTAAAGATTCTGTTTAACGAACATTTTGGAAGACCCACTATGCAGTAGACTCTCTGATAGGCGCTGAGGATACAGTAAAGGGGAAAAAAAGTTCATGCCATTTAGAAGCTTGTAGCCTGCTGGTAAAAACATAAACAAGCAGATGATTAGGACGGGGTATGGCAAGTCCTATGATCAAAATAAGCAAAGGCACTGTGGGGAGCCAGGAGGAGGACCTAGCCCAGCCTCCTGTGAAAAGCTTTTTTGCTTAGAGGATGAGAAAAACTCCTCACAGAGCACAGGCCCAGGCCCACCCACCCTGCCTCACACTTGCAATATGGTAGCAGCCTGCCAATGATTCTTCATGGCTCCACCAACTCCCACCCGTTTTTGGCAGAACTGAAGGTGAATTTGTCAAAAAGATATTGGTAAAGAAGAGAAATCGATAAACATCAAACCAGAAAAAGCAGCATGTGAAAATTGTGTCAAAATTGAATTATCTTTTATAACTGTACAACTGTACACACACACACGCGCGTGCGCGCACATGCACACACACGTGCAGAGTTAAGTTTTGTGTACCCTGAGGCAATTTTGAAATGCATTTATGTGCTTTTATGCATTTCTGGCCATTTATCCCTCATAAAAGATTTTTGGTAATTTCTATAAATGATGGGAAAGCTTTGCAGTGGGTTCCTTTGTTAATAATGTGAATTCATTTTTCGAATTGAAAAAAATTTAATTCATTTTCCAATTATACCAGCTCTGCATGTTTTTTAATGCTGCTTGAATTTTCAAATTTTGCCTCTGGCCCTAAATGAATTGTCAGGAAGTAAAATGGTCAAAAGCCATGTTAGCAGTTACTAGTTCCCTTATTAATGACTTTAGGTGATTTTAGAGCATGTTTGATATTGCCAAAATATTTTGTCCATTTTCTAGATAATTTTTCTCAGAAAATTTTAATTCATTTTTAGTCAGAGAGGCTTATTTTACCTATTTATTATTTTAAACCACTGTAAATTGCTTTTTACTTTGGACTTAAGTAGGGTTAATAGTCTTCGGAGCAAAGAAAAACAGAAAGAAATCTTTTAGTAGGATTAAGAGGATTAGCGGTTTGGTTTTTGGATAATTTTGAAATAAGCATTATGTTTATAAATGTTGATTTAGCATTCACATCAAAATGTGAAATGAAGAGTTGAGAAATCGATGCTGTGGATCACTTCTTATTTATTAATCCTTACACGTTTCATAGCTTTCACCAGATTTAATTAGATATTCTACTCCCTGAGCTTGGCCAATCATAGTGAATAAAGATAATGTAGACAAGACCCGCTAAATACTGCCCCAACCACTACCTGGAAACATTTGTTTTCTGGCAATTCATTGTGTCAGCTTATCTGCCATTTCAACCAATTGTTTTCAAACAAAATATTCTCTTTCCTTTCTACTGTCCCCAGACTTCACCGCTTCAAACCTGCCTGTCCCCAAGGCTCTTTCTTGCTCAGAAAAGTCCTCTGCTTATTAGCAGGATAAATCACAGCTTTCTCAGCTTGGCATTCAGCATCGAGGCCAGAAGAGATACTCGATGACTTTTGTTGGTCATAAGAAAACTACTACATAAGGAAGTGGAAATTCAGAGAGGTTAATAACTACTAACTACTCCGAGGATACCTTGAATTTGAACTCCTCTCTGTTGGACTCTTATGTTCTTTTCATTGCTTTCTGCCATATCGCTAGCCATATTTCTATGGCTCTAAATCCCAGCTCTGCCAGTTAATTTGAATGTTTTGACTTTTTTTATCATGCTAAAATACACACAACATAAAATATATGCTTTTAACCATTTCGAAGTGTATGATTCAGTGGCATTAAGTAATTTACAATGTTGTGCAACCATCATGATTATCTGTCTCCGGAACTCTTTTGTTATCCCAAACAGAAACTTGTTACCCATTAACAATCCCCCTGACCCCAATATCTGGTAACCTTCATTCTACTTTCTCTCTGTATGAATGTGCCTGTTCTGGATGCCTTATGTAAGTGGAATCATATAATATTTGTCCTTGTAGGTCTGGCTTATTTCACTTAGCATGGTATTTTCAAGATTCATCCACATTGTACCATGTGCCAGAATTTCCTTCCTTTTTCAGGCAGAATATTTCATTGTATTATATACCACATTTTGTTTATTCATTCATCTCCTAATGGGCATTTGGGTTGTTTCTACCTTTTGGCTATTATGAATAGTGCTGGTATGAACATTGGTGGACAAGTATCTGAGTCCCTGCTTTTCTTTTGAATATACAGTTAGGAGTGGAACTGTTGGTTCATATGATAATTCCATTTTTAATTTCTTGAGGAACCACCATATATTTTCTACAGCAGCTGCGCCGTGTTACATTTCCAGTAACAACAGTAGGGCACTGAAGACCAGTCTACAAAGCGTGAATAGGTAAGGATGAGAAATGTCTGAAGAGGCATTGATGGGACAGGACACATGACATCTCTTTCAAGTGTTTTGAGAAGCAAACAGATAAGCCTGCATGATGAGTTTTAAGAGAGAGATTGGATCTCAACAGGCACCGACAGGAGAGGGAGGACATTCAGGTAGAAACTGTGGCATGATGAAAACTTTGCTATAGGAAAGCTCAGGTCAGGTTTGTGTCCCAGCAACTCATTCAGTTTGTTCACAAAGGGGGGGGGGGGGGGGTAAGGCTTTACTGCAGAGGGCCTTGAATGTCAGAATAACAGATTTCTAACTGTTACTAATAATACTTTAATAAGCAGTAGGAGCTTGTGGAAATTTCTGAGAAGGAAAGAGATCTAAAGAGGGCTGGGTCTTGAATCACATTTCCTCCATTCTCATGTTTTTGTTTGGCTGGATGTCATGTATCCTCTGGTAGATACTTCACATGTATCCAACGTCCAATAAATGATTGATTGATAGCACAGAGCCCTAGGCCCCAGTCCATTTTCTGATGTGTTGTTTATGTGAATGTGTAGAAAATCAATGGCTTTTTTAACAGTCTGACTCCCTATATAATTATTTTGTCAAAGCTACCAATGTTTTTCCAGAATAATGAATGGGTTACCTGAGTGTGTCTTTTATTCCAGTGGATTTTATAGGAACTGCAGCTGTTTTATTAGAGTGTGTCTTTGCTGGGACAATTAAAAAGAAAATGGAGCTATTACAAATAGAATGTAGGACTCCAAACCAGCCCTCAATCATTTTTTGGCTGCAGATATGAAACCCCAGTCAGTCCCAGCCTACACTCTGTGGTTCAGTCCTGTGATGGCAACGTGAATAGTAGTTTATTTATTTATTTTTTCAAAATAGGCACGATTCATATTGAAATCAACATAGAGAAGGACAAGGTTTTCTTACAGTCACCAGATTGGATGGCATATTTTTCTTCCTCCATACAAGAAGAGTGTTTGTGCTTTCTGAGATCAGCAGAAATTGAGGCATTGGCCAGCTTCTTTAGTGTGTACAGGGGCTTCAGCTTCACATTATTCAATAATAGACCACAAGGCCATTTACATGTAGCTATAACAATTTAAAACAACTCAGACTCACTCTAAAGGCTCAAATTCTACCACATAAGGATGTTATCATCAGGAAGCAAAAGGGAAAACGAATATTCAGAAGTGCAATGGATTTGTGTAAATAACGTAAGGATGAAGATAACTACTTTTTTAAAAAAGATTTTATTTATTTATTTGACACAGAGAGAGAGAGAGCACAAGGAGGGGGTTGTGGCAGAGGGAGAGGGAGAAGCAGGCTCCCTGCTGAACAGGGAGCCCGATGCAGGGCTCGATCCCAGGACTCCGGGATCATGACCTGAGCTGAAGGCAGACACTTAACCCACTGAGCCACCCAGGAACCCCTGAAGGTCACTACATTTACTGAGTACTTACCATGGGCCAGGCACTGTGGTAGACATTCTACATATTTACTTCTCCCAACATCCTTGTAGGGTAGGTGTTATTCTCCCCAGATTATAGATGAGGTGACAGTTATGCAGTAGGCAGACTTGGCTCCAGGATCTATGGCTTAACACAACAGAGGTTAATTTCTTATTCCTGTCATCGGCGACTTGGCTCAATAGGGGACTCTACTTCATGCAGTCCTTGAGGGACTTGGGGTTCTTCTATCAAGAGCTCTCACCCTCTGAGAGGGCCTTGGAATTCTCCACTGGATTGTTTGTATCCCTCTGGTAGGTAATGTAAGGAAAAGCCAAAGAGGATGGATGGTGAAGGGTGCTTGAAACCCTAGATAGTAGATCTTGAATACACATTCCATTGGCCCACTCTTAGCCACATGGACCTACATAACTGCAAGTGGGTCAAGAAATGTGGTCTAATGGTGTGTCACGGAAGACAGGGAGAGAGCAGATGCTAGTGAGTCCAAGAATGCTTTGCTATAGCTCACCCTTCTGATTACCACATTTCCACACATACAGCACATTAACTGTCTACCCCTACCGGAGGTAGAGAAAAGCCCAAAGCCCCATCTGGTTCTTGCATCAATCTCAGGTGAGGTGAACCACAGTCTTTTCCATTAGGTCCAGATATGGCTCCACTTGACTCTGCTTTACGAAGGAACAAGTCACTTTTCCCCCACACCACCACTCCGGATACAATGGCGCCATCTAGCAGGACCGTCTCTTCTTATTTATAAGCAATAAACAGATACTTGGAGAAGGCACAAGACTGCCTCTGATGTAGAGCTGGATCATGAATCCAGGTCTCCTGACTCTCAGTATATGTTAAAGGTTATATTACCTTCCCCGATTTGGGAGCCAATTATTAAAATGTATGCCATTAATATGAGTCACTGAATGGGAAGAGAGCTTTAAGATCCAATCCCCCATCCAATGTGCAATCTCCTTCTACTTGCCTTATGTGTGTCTGTCTGCTAAGAGTCCAGCCTTAAAGCATCCCAGGACCTCCTTGCAAAAGGCAGATAGGTATTTGAGGGCCATTAAATTTAGACTGTTGGCCATGAAAGGCTTCTCTGTGTCTGTCAGGGATCTCAGTCTGCTTGTGGCAATGGGCACATTGTAAGGAACAATGGCAACAATAGCAACAACCAGTAGGATTTACTGAGAATCACTGTGTACCTGGCATTACAAAAGGACATTATGTGGACTATTTTTTTAAAGATTTTATTTTTTTTAATTTTTTTTTTAAAGATTTTATTTATTTATTTGACAGAGAGAGACACAGTGAGAGAAGGAACACAAGCAGGGGGAGTGGGAGAGGGAGAAGCAGGCTTCCCGCGGAACAGGGAGCCCGATGCGGGGCTCGATCCCAGGACTCTGGGATCATGACCGGAGCTGAAGGCAGACACTTAACCGACTGAGCCACCCAGGCGCCCCTAAAGATTTTATTTTTAAGTAGTCTCTATCCCCAACGTGTGGCTCGAACCCACAACCCTGAGATCAAGAGTCATGTGCTCCACCGACTGAGCCAGCCAGGCGCCCCATTATGTGGATTATTTAAATAAATCTTCACAAATCCCCACGAAAGTGGTAGTGTTGTTATTCCCATTTTACAGTTACGGAAACTGAGACTCAGCATATAGCCTCTTGTTCAAGTTACTTAGCTAGGAAATAGCAGAGGCAGATTTCAACACAGGGCTATCTTTCACTGAAGCCTGTGCTCCTAAGTACCAATGACAGGTACAGGTGTCACTGGAGCTTTCTGCCTCCCTTGGAAAAAATGGAGCAGTGCTGGTTAGGGGTGGAACATGACACTTGCCGAACATTCCAGCAGGACAAGGGGGAAGAAAGGAGGGGCAAGGCACTGCTGCTGAGTGCTGACTCCTTGAAAGTACACAACAGCTTGGGTTCATCTCGGTGTCGCAATTCCTCATGATCGATGCAGGCTCAGGCCTCTTGAAATTTTCAGTGCATAGTGCTGGAGTTGATATTAGAATTCGCTCAACACACCTTGGAAAGGAATTCCATTCCTCCATGAGAGTAGCGTGCTTGGCTCTTTCTCAGTAGCCAAAAATAAATAAATAAACAAAAAGTACATTTATCATGATGAACCCTGAGTAATGAATAAAATTGCTAAGTCGCTATATTGTACACCTGAAGTAGTAGTTAAAGATGGGGGTAAATAGTGTCTCTCCTGGTAAAGAAGCCTCAACTGTGTTTCTGGAGGCAGACGCGCTACCATTGCGCCACGAGGTCACCGCCTCAACTGTGTTTCTAATAGTTGCACAAGAGCAGGTGATACAAATTCATGCACGTGAATTCCTTTCACATCATTTGCTGTCAGTAAATCTAATTCTTAGGTTGTATGTGTCCAGAGATTTTCCTCTTACCTTTAATGCAAATAAAGTAGAATGTTCTGGACACAGCATTTGCTCTTCCTGAAAGTCCCTGGAGCCTCCAAATGTGTGATAATTAGATTTATGCTCATTTCTAATTAACCTAAACTTGTTGGGAAGCATTTTGAGAGAGCAAGGTTGCAGAGCACATGGCAGAGCGGGGTGAAAGGTTTTACACGCAGCTCTTCTGTCCCTGTCGTGCACTGTGCTCCAGTCACACTGGTCCTTTTCCCATTTTATAAACGCAGTGACACCTGCCTCAGTTGTTCTCACCTCAGGGCCTTTGCACTTTCTGTTCCCTCTGCCTGTGGTGCTCATTCCTCAGATCCTTGTATGGCTGCTTCTACCTTCTTCTGCTCTGGTGGAAGAGCGTGCCCCAGGACCAGTAAGTGACAAAGACCTCCAGGTCTTTCCTGACTACCCTATTCCAAGTAGGTTTTCTGATATAGGAACCCTCTTGCACTGTTGGTGGGAATGCAAACTGGTGCAGCCACTGCAGAAAACAGTATGGAGGGTCCTCAAAAAGTTAAAAATAGAACTACCCTACCCTATGATCCGGTAATCTCACTACTGGGTATGTACCCCCCAAGTACAGAAACACTAAATTGAAGGGCTACATGCACCCCTATGTTTATTGAGCATTATTCACAATAGCCAAATTATGGAAGCAGCCCAAGTGTCCATCCATAGATGAATGGATAAAGAAGAGGAGGTATATATACAGGAATATTATTCAGTCATAAAAAAGAATGAGATTTTGCCATTTGTAACAACATTTGTAACGACTGAGCCACCCAGGCACCCACAGGACAGCCATTATTAATTAAGAATTAATTATCCAGGGGCGCCTGGGTGGCTCAGTCATTGGGCGTCTGCCTTCGGCTCAGGTCATGATCCCAGGGTCCTGGGATCGAGCCCCACATCGGGCTCCCTGCTCCATGGGAGGCCTGCTTCTCCCTCTCCCACTCCCCCTGCTTGTGTTCCCTCTCTCGCTGTGTCTCTCTCTGTCAAATAAATAAATAAAATAAAAAAAAAAAAAAGAATTATCCAGGGGTGCCTGGGTGGCTCAGTGGGTTGAGTGTCTGCCTTCGGCTCAGGTCATGATCTCAGGGTCCTGGGATCGAGCCCTACGTCGGGGTCCCTGCTTGGCGGGAAGCCTGCTTCTCCCTATGCCCCTCCCCTACCCCGCTCATGCTCTCTCTCTCTTATAAAATAAATAAAATCTTTTTTAAAAAAAATTAATTTTCCAGCCCAAAATGTCTGCAGTGCTGCAGTTGAGAATCTCTGGTGTAAGATGGTAAGGTTCATGAGGGTGGGGATTGTGCCTGCTATATTTATCATTATATTCCAAGCTCCTACAACAGTGCCTGGCATAATAAATATGTGCTGACTGAATAGAGGAATGGATGGGTGACGATGAAGGGACCCAAGGAAAGGCTCCAGATTCTGCCCTTTGTGTTTGCAAGGTGCCAAGACAGGTTGTTGGGTTCTGTGCCACTGTGCTCTGGGCTGGTGGCCAAGCTCAAGGCTGCACAGCCCCGTGGAATGGGGAAAAGGTTTAAGGCCAAATTCTAGGTGCATCGGGGCAGACAACCACAGTCATCCAAACCAAGCAGGTAAAATAAACAGTTTCCAAACTGTTTCTCATCTTACAAATCCTTGGTATTCACCATTTCCGTGACATGATTTTGGAAATGTGAGTTAATAGAGACAAAAAGGTTGATGAAATTATGAGATAAATCAAAGTATGTAATTGGTCATGCGTGGATTCTTACACACACCCACACTCTCAGGCTGTTTTGTTTTCCTCAGTTGCAGTCATGCTATATGGTCAGTTTTATGACTCTACAATTCACTTAACAATATTACATGGTGACCTTTTCATACCAGTGTGTGTTTTAGTAAATGTACTTTAGTCCTTTTAATGGCTGAATAGTATTCCCTTCAATACATGTTTCAAAATTTAACAATCCCTTATTGGAGAACATTTAGGTTGTTTTCTGTTTTTCATTTTTACCAAAAAGAAAAAAGCTTTTCATTGACTTTTGGTCCCCAGCCTTCCAGAAAACTTATTTAGTAATTCTAGGCATTTCCTCAGTCTAATCCAATAATTTTTTGGTTAATACATGGTTTAGATTTCAGCCTCACTTGGTAAATAATGAAAAATTGTCCTCCTCCTTCTTTTCCCTCCTCTCCTATTTTTGTCCCGGGGGTAATATACGTGGCAGTGGGGACTTATATATCATCCTGACATCAGAGAGAGACCACCTAGCATCAGCTTGCTGTCATTTTTGACATTGCACATTCATCCCTCATTCCCATTCTCTGGTTTATGGTCATTTCTCATTCTTATAGTCTATGAAGTTGCCATGAATACAGATTATATTAGTGACTACTGACCCACTGCTCACACACACACAGTAAAACAGATGGACAGGTACGTATACATGTATCTCATGTAGATTATAATCTTTTTTTCCACATAGATTATAATCTTTTTTTTAAGATTTTATTTATTTATTTGAGAGAGAGTGCATGCACAGAGGCATAAGGAGAGGGAGAAGCAGACTCCCCACTGAGCAAGGAGCCCAATGCGGGGCTCGATCCCAGGACCCCGGGATCATGACCTGGGCCGAAGGCAGACGCTTGAAGACTGAGCCACCCAGGTGCCCCCCCCGCAGATTATAATCTTAAATCAGAAAATCAACTCATCTTGGTAGTTTCCATTTTCTTTACAACATCCAAAAAAAGGAGTAAACCAGGTTCAACAGTGTTCCAAAAACCAAACACACACACATACACACCCAAAACCAGGTTCAAGAGTGACTTGCTGGAAGCTGCCTCACTAAGAAGTGATGGAGTTGGGATACAGACCTTGTCCAACTGGCCCCAAAACTGGAACTTCTGGCCCCACACTGCACTGCCTCTCGCTGGCTTCATTCTCTGGTCATCTCTGGGGACCTCAGCTGGGAATTTGTGGGTAAAGCCGCTGCAGTTTTGGCTGATCTGCACATGTCTGCTAATGACCAGGAAAGTGCTCGAGTATTGATTTTGCAGCTAAAATAACTATTAGTGAGTAGGCAAATTCACAAGTACAGAATCCACAAGTAAGAAGGATCAACTGTATCTCTATTGCTATGGCTTCTCTGGTTATTTTGAGACTCAAAGCTGAAAATGCAATTCATTGCTCTTTTTGGGTTATTTGGGGACCTCCCCTAGGGCTAGAAACTTCAGACTTTAGATCCAGTTGGTGGAGATCAACTAACATGATTTCACCAGATTATCACTCAAAGCCTTTCCTTATTCAAAAACATGAATAACTCTTTTCTTAGTTTTCTCTATATTAAATATGAGGGTTGAATGGGGTGGCTTAAGGTCATTTCTAGATATGATTTTATTAGTTTCCTGTGGTTGCTGTGACAAAATATCACAAACTTAATGGCTTACAACAACAGAAACATGTTCTCCCATAGCTCTACAGGCCATAAATCCAAAATCAGTATCCCTGGGCCAAACACACAGTGTTGGCGGGGCCATGCCACCTCCATAGGCTTTAGGGAAGAATTCCTTCCTTGTCTCTTCCAGCTTCCAGTGGCTGACAACAGTCCTTGGTTTGTGGCCGCATCACTCCGATTTTCAAGGTTAACATCTTCAAATCTCTCTCCACTCCATTTTCACATCTTGCCTCTCCTCTATGTGTCTGTCAAATCACTCTCTGCTTCCTTCTTATGTGATACCATTTAGGGTCCCACCTGGATAATTCAGAATGAACAGCCCATCTCAGGATTTTTAACTTAATCACTTCTACAAAGAACCCTTTTCATTATAAGGAAATATTTACAGGTTCCAGGGAATGAGACCTGATGTTTTTGGGTGACCATTATTCACCCAAAACCGACTACGGTAACCATCCATGAATTTTATGTCTCTCCACAAAGTCAAAGATGAGGACCTAGAAGCCATCAGAAAAGGTGGTCCATGGTGCTTCTATACATACTTCTATTCATGTGAGCTACCAGACTTGGTCTTTACCTAAAGTTATAGAACTTTACCTAGGTGGGTTATTCATTCCAAAAGAGATTGGAGAATGTTTCAGATAAGATCTAGCGTGCAGTTGAGCTGTGCTCTTCTCAACAAGCTGGTAACAGCAACTCCTCTAGAGCCATCTGACGATGAGTTTGCACCTGGTAAGAACTCCGCAGGGCAGATGTCTCAGGAAAGTGGTAATAACTTCTTTGGCTTCCACAACTGGCTAAAGTGAAGTCTGTTGTGGCATATTAACATTTTAACTGAGCAGGAACCTGATGTAACATAGGTTTAACATGAATCATATAGAGATGTACTGTTCAAACAAAATTAAAATGCTCTTAAATGGACAGAACACTTTTGGATTCTCACCCCGGCGCTGTTTTCCCATTTCCCTCTAAAAATGTGGAATTACCACTTCAAGCCAGAATAGCCTTAAGTAGCCAAATATTTACAAAAAGGCTCGCATGTTTTCTTTAGAATTTCTACATCCCCATAGGAGATAGGCTTCGTCTTCGCTGATTAACAATCTGTTATATTTATGTGGAGGTGCTAGCTGCCAGGTGAGGGGGTGTGGCTTTGGAAATGCTGGAGATTTGTTGCCTTGTTTTAATCTCTTTGAATTCTTGTGTTGGGGGTGACTTGTGGCCCAGTTGAGAGAGATTGGCTTACAGGGCTAAATAAGAGTAATTTTGCCACAGTAGAGGCTTGATTTAATGGTTGTTGTTGTTGTTGTTGTTTTTCCTGCAGGCATAAATAAGACTGTCCTTTTCTATCTGGTTCGGCCACAAAACTGGAAATTAAGTGACTGAGTAAGTAAGATGAATTCTTTGTCTTCATAGCTACTATTCACATATACCCCTTCACTTGCACATCTGAATCTATAGGAGTCCTTGTTTCCATTTCTGATGGTAGAATTATCTTCACTTCCTTTTTTTTTTTTTTTTTTTTTTTTTAAATCCGGGACACTAAGTATTATAGACTCTGGAAGTTATCAACAGCATGGCCTCTGGTATATATGTATGTATGTATTTATTATTTTTTAGAAGTATAGTAGAGATACAATTAGTTTCAGGTGTACAGCATAGTGATAAAATATTATTGACTATATTCTCTATGCGGTACTTTTCATTCCTGTGACTTCTTTCTTTTTTCAAAATTTTTATTTAAATTCTAGTTAGTTAACATATAGTATAAAATTGGTTTCAGGAGTAGAATTTGGTGATTCATCCCTTAGATAACACCCAGTGCTCATCAAAACAAGTGCCCTCCTTAATGCCCATCCCCCATCTAGACCCTCCCCCACCCGCCTCCCTCCATCAACTCTCAGTTTTTTGTTTTTGGTATTTTTCAAATTTTTATTTAAAAACTTACTTCTTTCATAACTGGAAGTTTGTACCTCTTAGTCCTCTTCACTTCTTTAGCCCATACCCTGCTTCCCTCCCTTCTGGCAACCACCAGTTTGTTTTCTGTATTCATGAGTCTATTTCTGTTTTTTTTATTTTTATTTTTATTCCACATATAAGTGAGATCATATGGTATTTGTCTTTTTTTTTTGGTCTGACTTATTTCACTTAGCCTCAAAGCCTCTAGATGCATCCATGTTGTCATGAATGGCAAGATTTCCTTCTTTCTATGGCTGAGAAGTATTCCGTTGTATCTATATACCACCTCTTCTTTATCCATTCATCTATCGATGGACACTTAGGTTTATTCCATATTTTAGTTATTATAAATAAAGCTTCAACAAACAGAGGGGTGCATATGTCTTCTAGAATTGTTTTCTTTGAGTAAATACCCAGAAGTAGAATTATTGGGCCATATGGCAATTCTATTTTTAATTTTTTGAGGACTCTCCATACTGTTTCCCACAGTGGCTGCACCAATTTACATTCCCACCAACAGTGCACAAGGGCTCCCTTTTCTCCACATCCTCACCAACACTTGTTATTTCTTGTTTTTCACATATTTAAACCACCTAAAAATGCACTACGGCTTAGTAGCTTCCTGCTCTTTCCATCAGCCATCATCAGCTTTCTCATGACCATCCTAGTCCCTCCTCCCAAGGGCCCCCAACAGATACTCCTCCGAATTGAAACAATGGATTATAGTTCAGGCCTGGTTATTACTGTGAGGCAAAGCTCTCAAGGGAATTTTGTATCTAGTTAAATAATAAGTAGGGCCACTTTTATGATTTTTCTCTGCATTTTCCAGAGTAGCTTTCAGAACAGACTGTCTATGTTGATAAACTAGATGTTAACTAGTTTAACTAGATAAATTAGATCCAAGGCATTCAGCCCTGACCAAATGCAGTGAGAATTTTGGGGCAGTCTCTTCAAGTAGGCTATCTTATCTTCATTAATGATGGTGATTAGATGCTTTGTTATCTGTATTCTATTTGCTTACAAGGATGATTTAAGGTGGTTTACAATAAAAATATGTTTATGATAAGACTGTTAAAAAAACTCCATGGAGACTGAGGAGGAGGCAGTTACTAATACAATAATGACCAAATGTTGGGGTTGACTGTGAGCTTCCTGGATACCAGGATAGAAAAGAAAACACAATGTGTTAACACAATTCCTATTACCTGATACAAAGAAAATGTACACTTTCCTTATGGGGGGCAAACCACATCCTGTTTACTAAGTTCTTCCTGGGGTCACTGATTGGGAGGGGAGTGGCTGAGATAGATACAGCTTTCTAAAAGTTATTTATCATAGGGATCCATATGCAAGAGACATTGGACAACAAAATTGAAAGCATCTTCAAAAGCTGTTTATCATAACATGCAGAGAAGCATCATTCATTGTCATTCTGGGCATTAAATTTTGAGCAGTTGTATTGAGCATTAGTAAATACCAAGGGCCTAATGATAAGGTAGTCATCGGGAAATGTGCTCAGTGGGAACTCAGCTTTTTTGTTTGTTGTTTTATTTTTGCGGTGGTTGTTTTAGTTGTTATGTTTTTTAAATAATCTGTTTGCATAAAAGTCTCACATTTTGGGGGTGCCTGGCTGGCTCAGTTGGGGGAGCAGGCGACTCTTGATCTCGGGGTCATGAGTTCAAGCCCCAATGTTGGGTGTAGAGATTACTTAAATAAATAAACTTTAAAAAAAAGTCCCACATTTTGTACTTCATGGGTAGGTCAGACAAAAAGTGATATATGGTCTTGGATGAGCTGACTCAAGAATTTTGTTTGACTTGGGCTTTATTTTCTTGGGTTTTATAAAAATGGAAGGGTAATTTTCTCAGAAACATACAATACACTTCTGATTCTTAATAGCATTACTCATTAGACTGTAATTCAGCGATACTTCTTCTGAGGGCTGAGAGGCCATATTCAGGCTTTTTTAGTCAATAGACCTTCACTGTTGGAGCAGAATGAATCAACAAGTTCTTTAGATACAAGAAATTGCCTGCTATCTAATAGCTTAAGAGAATAGTGTCATCAAACTGACAGCAGACAAGAATGCTTTCAAAAGACAATACTACAGAATAAAAGTTTCTCTTGTTCTGTGTCTGAGGAAAATAAATGTACAAAAGGGTTAAAATGTCCAGTGATTCCAGATCAAAGCTCCATGGCATTTGAATTAAAAACAAGGAGGCCCTGTCCCTACTCGGCCACTCATTGGCCCAAGGTGCTTGTTCTTTAGGTCCCAGTTTGCCCTTACACAAAATAGTAGTGTTGGATTAGATGATATCTAAATGTCTTTTAATTTTATTATTTTCTAATACTTTATTTTTAAGTAATCTTTCCATCCAATGTGGGGCTTGAACTCAACCCTGAGATCAAGAGTCCCATGCTGTACTGACTGAGCCAGCCAGGTGTTCCTAAGTGTCTTCATTTTTTAAAATTATTTTTAAATTTTTTAAAAAATATTTATTTGAGAAAGAGAGAGAGTGCAAGTGCACAAGCAGGGAGAGGGACAGAGGGAGAGGGAGAAGGAGACTCCCCACTCAGCAGAAGCCTGATGTGGGGCTTGACCCCAGGACCCTGGAATCATGACCTAAACCAAAGGCAGACCTTTAACTGACTGAGCTACTCAGGCACCCCTGTCTTTTCATTTTAAAAGCTGGTTTTATGGGGCGCCTGGGTGGCTCAGTCATTAAGCGTCTGCCTTCGGCTTGGATCATGATCCCAGCGTCCTGGGATCAAGCCCCGCATTGGGCTCCCTGCTCAGTGCGAAGACTGCTTCTCCCTCTCCCACTCCCCAACTTGTGTTCCCTCTCTCGCTGTGTCTCTCTTTGTCAAATAAATAAATAAATAAAATCTTTAAAAAAAAAAAAGCTGGTTTTATGAAATCCAAAAGAGATTACATCTAGCTATAGCAAGGGACTGATTATCAGAATGAAAAGTAAAAATGGGTGAATGTCTGGTTCTGCACTTGGGTCCAAAACGCAAACTATACACCTACAGAATATGGGAGACATAACTTCATACTGACAAATGGTGTTGCTGGGCAGACATTTTCGACTGTAAAAATCACAAGGGGTCGCTATATTGTCTAGCCACTGAAACAGTTCTTCAGATACATCACTTTAGAAGTGTGTTACCTAAACTGAGAGATGGAAGTCCCAGCCCTCTTGCGTGGGTATGACCATGTTGGGTGGAGGATAGGCATCTGGGGTGGAGACTGGGCTTCCATATATCATATGAAGAATGAATGGAGGAACAGAGGATGGTTGGCTGGAGAAGAGAAGACTCAGAGGGGACATGAATACTGCCTGTAAATATGTTACATGCCCTTTGAGATCTTTTTTTCTGTCATTCACTCCGTTGCCCCTGGCTTCTGATTGTATTCAGCCAATGAGAGGTGCCAGCAAGAGATTACTAGGAGAGAAGCAAAAGAAAGACAGGGTATTTATTTTCCCCTGTCCTCATTGCTGAGCTTTGGCTTGGCAGTGTCTGTGGTCCTTTCCTGAAGGCTGTAGCTCCTGTTGGGCTTCATTCTCTTGCAGGTGCCTCTCTCTGTAATTCCTCTTCTTGTCCCCTCAGCAACTTTTTGGCCAAGGGTTCTTTAACAACCTTTCACCTGCCCCCTCATACACGGGCTCTTTATTCAACTTTTTCCTTATATCTTTGAAGGCACCATCTGTTTCCTGCTGGTATCCTGATGGACATATGTCTTCATGTAGAAGACAGACGAAACTGTGGTGTTGGAGGAAAGTGCTAACATTAAAAGATGGAAGGTGTAGGTCGCCTGGGTGGCTCAGTCGTTAAGCGTCTGCCTTCGGCTCAGGTCATGATCCCAGGGTCCTGGGATCGAGCCCCGCATCGGGCTCCCTGCTCAGTGGGAGGCCTGCTTCTCCCTCTCCCACTCCCCCTGCTTGTGTTCCCTCTCTTGCTGTCTCTCTCTCTCTGTCAAATAAATAAAATCTTAAAAAAAAAAAAAAAAAAAGATGGAAGGTGTGAGGAGAAATAGTTTGGCTCCACGGTTCTACCACTAGAGCTCTCCTGAAATGGAGCAGGTTACCTCAGAAGGTAGAGAGCCAGGCGCCTGGGTGGCTCAGTTGGTTAAGCGACTGCCTTCGGCTTAGGTCATGATCCTGGAGTCCTGGGATCAAGTCCCGCATCGGGCTCCCTGCTCGGCAGGGAGTCTGCTTCTCCCTCTGACCCTCCCCCCTTCATGCTCTATCTCATTCTCTCTCTCAAATAAATAAATAAAATCTTAAAAAAAAAAAAAAAAAAGAAGGTAGAGAGCCCCTATAGCTTGGAGGTGTTCAAGCCAAATATCTGAAGTTTAGGGGGAGGAGGAGAGTGAGCAGAGATGGGAGTTTGGAATAGATAACTTTTTAAATGCCATTTAATTTGATGTTTTAAGAAACAGTAAATTGTGTTGAAATATTTTCTCTCTTTTGTTCCCTCCCACATGCCTTCTTTTTTTTTCAGCTTTATTGAGGTATAATTGACAAATAAAATTGTAATATATTTAAAGAGTACATGATTACATACATACATATATATGTAATGAAAGGGTTTTCACAATTGAGTTAATTAGCACATCCATCACCTCACAGATTTATTTATTTTGTGTGTGTGTGAGAATTACTCTCTTAGCACATTTCAATTCTACAATATAGTATTGCCAACCATAGTCATCATGCTATACGTTAGATGGAAATATTTTCTTTCTCCTGATTTGCATCCAAGCTCAACATTGCAAGGTAAGCAGAACTCATAAACATAGCCACACAACTGGATTCTCCTCTCCATTCTGCACACCTTTTGTGTGTGTGGCGTGCTAAGAGGGTTAACAATAGGCAAGTTGTCCTTTTTCCTTTCAAACAGAATCAAAGCCTCAGATATTTGCCTGTACTAGGTGACTGTTATGGTTTCTTCCAGTCCTTCCTTCTTTCCTTCCTTCCTTTCCCGCTCCCTCCCTCCCCCTTCCTCCCTTCTTTCTATTCATTCATTCATTTCTTCGGCCCACATTTCCTCAACAATACAGGTGTCAAGAAGTACGCAAGCTGCTGCCTTAGAAGGTTGGGGAGGGGCAGCTATACATTATAAAAATAAAGAACACATAGCCCATGTGGCTCATGCCTTCAAAGAGTTCACAGTCTCATAGGAAAGACAGGCAGATGCTGACAAAATATTTTATTCTTGTTTTCTCATACTCTGTATTTTGGAAATTCTCCCCTTCCATGCCCACACATGAGGCTTTCCTCAAACCCTTCCTCTCCCTTTGTTAATGCATGCTTCATCTTTCCCTATGCTTTCTCATATTCTGAAATGCCACTCCTACAGCCCCTTCTTTGTAGTTGATTCTCACCCCCTCTCAGTCATCTCTTGACTCTCTTATCAATGCTACCATGATGACACTCACAGCTTGGGCTAAGGGAAGCACTTACATATTGCTATCTGCTTCCAACCAGTATAATGAAAGGTTTGTGTCCTCTTTTTTCCTTTGAGAAAAAAAAATCATCATAGTCAAACAAGAAAACAACCTGTAGTTATGACAAAACCTGGGAAAGGATGTATAAATGCAACAGAGCAAACCCTGCTCATTAAAATTGAGGAGGAAAAGAAACCATTTTGAAAGTGTTGAGAAGCCTGATAAATAAGTATGCATTAAGAATCATTGTAGCTGCACTCGATCAGAATTTTTTCTTTAAAGGATTTCTAAAAGTGACTTTCAAGTTCTTACACTTGTTGGCCTTACTACCCCAAATACCTTCATCATATTAACTGCAGTGAGATCTGCATTAAGACCACAGAAGACCATCATACCCAACTTGCTGGCCTCGTTTTTGAAACCTCAAATACCCCACTATTCCTTTAGGGGTCATTACATTTAGAGATATTGGATTATGGATTTAGAATGTAATAATCTCTGTCAGTCATGTTAACTAAACACATATTGCAGAAGGAAGAAGGAAATAAGGTGATAACCATTGTACAGAGATTGTGATGAGCCAGGCTAATGAGAGAGTTCCTAGCAAAGAAAGTGGTCTTTTCTTGACTGGGACTGGTGTTGAGGATAAGCGTGTGCTTTGTATTGTGCTCACTACAGTTCAAAAGCTATTGATGTTCCACACTTTGCCTGTACCGTATTGATTTGAATAACTAGCACTGAGTCAAGCGCCCTCTCTAGTTGTAGAATATCCAACCTAAAGTGGAATGGGGTAGGGGTATGGCATATGGTCTCATTACCAAAGGTATGGTTGGGAATTGGGTTAACTTTTGCCATTTTACAGAATATGAGAAATGTGTGTTTTCCACATCCCAGAGCATTGAAGGGGAAATTTCCTCCCAGCTTTGTGTGCCAAACCTTGTCTTGTTAGAAGAAGAGAATGTAGCTAAGTAGATATCATATCTTATGCAGGTTTTTGTTTTTTGTTTTTTGGTGCTCATCTTTTTTTTTAAGGTTATTTATTTATTTGAGAGAGACAGAGAGCATGAGCAGGGGGGTGGGGTAGAGGGAGAGGGAGAAGCAGACTCCCTGCTGAGCAGGGAGCCTGACGCAGCCTCATCCCAGGACACCGAGATCATGACCTGAGCTGATGGTAGACGCTCAACTGACTGAGCCACCCAGGCACCCCTCATCTTTTGTTTTAAGATTTATTTACTTATTTGAGAGAGGGAGAGAGAGCATGAGCACCAGGAGGGGCAGGGGGAGAGGGAGAGAATCTCAAGCAGACTTTCTGTTGAGTGTGGAGTCCAATACGGGGCTTGATCTCACAACCCTGAGATCATGACCTGAGCCAAAATCAAAAGCTGGACGCTTAACTGACTGAACCACCTAGATGCCCTGGTGCTCATCTTTTACTGTGATGTTGACTAGTCTTAAAGTTAGATAGTGGCCCTAAACATCTTTGGTATAGACCTGCCCTCTTCAATAGTCACTCTCCATATGTGGCTATTTGAATTTAAATTAGTTCAAATGAAATAAAATTAAAAAATTCAGGGGTGCCTGGGTGGCTCGGTTGGCTGAATGCCCAACTCTTGATTTCGGCTCAGGTCATGATCTTGGGGTCCTGGGATTGAGACCCATGTTGGGCTCTACTTTCAGCATGGAGTCTGCTTGTCCCTTTCCCTCTGCTCCTCCCCACTCTTGTGCTCTCTCCCTTTCTCTCAAATAAATAAATAAATATCTTTAAAAAAAAATTCAGAGCCCCACTAGTGTTAATGTATTTTCAATTGCTCATGTGGCCAGTAGCTACCTACCTATTAGATGGTATAGATAGAGAACATTTCCATCATAACAGAAATTTATATTGGAGAGCACTTGTATAGCCAACTCCCTTATTTAGCTTTATTGTAGGATTTCATGGAAATCCTCACATTCCAAAGCTAGGGCGAGTAATAGAGATCTAGTACACATGACAACTATAAAGTAATGAGTGTTCAGCTGACTGAAGGGAAGTGGGGTCAGGAAAAGCATGCCATTCTAATCTTGTGTGATTTGGAAAAATATTTTTTATTATCTGTATGCTATTTAATTGGAGGAATTAATAATACATTAAAAGCAAAACAATAAAGAGAAATTTGAGGTATTTTGACATTTACTGTAGAGCTTTTTACAGTTGAAAAACCTGATGTATGATAATATATGAAAAGCTTTTAGCAGTCTCCAAATGTAAGTGCTATGGTCTTTTTCCTTTAGGACTTAACAACTGGTTTCCTGAAATGGTTCTTAAATATTGACCTAGCTAGAAGCAAAGCCTTGGGGGACTGGGCTTGCCCAAGTGTAACATTACGTGTCATATTGCATTAATGTCATGTAGCACCACAAGATGGCAGGTTCAATTGCAGATGTGAGAACACATGACTATTCTCTGCAACTGATAAATGGTATGTATCTTACTTCGCAGGAATGTCCATTGAAATAACTGCCCATTATATCTTAAGCAGCTTTCCCCAACTATATGCATTAGAAAAGGAGTGTTACCCAAAAGACCAGAGCATATCCAGGTTCCACACATATTTTCATAGTTCCTCTTAGAGGCAATGGAATTTTGAAAGCCTGGAGGATGTTGTGCACAGGTGTGTGTATATGCCCATGTACATGTGTGTGTGTGCGTGTACACACACACACACACATTTCTGAGGTTGTATTAAAGGGGATCATTAGAACATAAGATACATAATAAAAAATAAAAATTAAACAAACCAAAACAATACAAAACATACATATATCAGTATGTATGTTGAATGGCTGTAAATATTACAGCTTAACATTTTCCTCCCCCTCTTTTTAACCCTCCTCCTCCTTTGTGATAAATACTAGTGTGAGAAAAGTCTGGGATATGTAATTTTCTTTATTGTCCACAGTCTTAAATAGAGCCACAGAACCCATTCTTTACAATTAGCAAATCAACGATTGGAAAGATTGCCTAAATAAAGTCCATCTCTTGTGAGTGCTCTTAGTGAGGAAGATGAAAGACATGATTCTGGAGTCTCATTAGGTGTGATTCAGTTGTCTGTTGCTTCTTGTTCACATGTTCCACTATTCACATTGAATGATGAAGGCACTGTAAATGAGTTATTTCAAGATGCCAAATGCTCTAGTATCTAGCAAAGCACTTTATTTCCATGGGATGTTTTATTCAAGTTGGCAAATTATGGGCACAAAGATTTTGAAAATAACACTCACATATCAAACAAAGGGAAGGACTGTGAAAGTTTATTTTTCCCTAAAATGTGCTATTGAAATGCAATCTGATTTTTGCTCTTGGGTCATAGATGTCACTGCATGGTCATTTGTCATCAGGGAGCACTACCTAGTACCCGTGTTTCCTTTGGCCAGAGAAAAGGTAGACCAATTATGAGGTAAGTAGGCAGATTTGAACTCTAGTGTACATTTTTGAGTGGTACCCATTGGTCAAGGGGTCCTCTAACTCATTTCCAAAATTTTCATGATATTATGAATCATTTGGAGAACTTGCTAAAAAAACAAAAACCAAATTCACAGTCCCACAAAAAGAATCTGAAACACATTCTCCAAGAGAAAAGTTTGGCAAGCTAGGTTAACAAGCTCTCCAGTTGATTATCATTATCAAGAATTTGGGGAAACACTTCCTAGCTTGCCTTCCAACATGTGGGAATGATTTTAGAAATGCTTCATTGTGTTTGACCTAAATATTAAGGATCTACCATAGAATTCAAAAAAATGGTCAAAATGTTTGGTAGTTCTAAAATTCTTTTCTAGATGTGATGACTTTGGAGGTGAGCTCTGGAACTGAGAAATAATCTGTCTTATTGGAATCATCCTGATAAATAATTCATATTCAATATAAGAAAGCCCCATAATGCTTATTATATGGATGCTTTGTTTTGGGAGGATCTGCTCATGTGGCTCATATGCTTCTGTGGTACCACCATGGTCAGAGTTATGATCTGGGAAGAAAATTATGATCTTTAGCCTAGGAGTAATGGTATTGATTGTGTTTCTCTTCCTATCACTTGTCTCAAACCTAGTGTTCTGTATGTAATTAGAAGATAATGGTGATCATTGAAATAATTATGCCACCTTGCCGATTCCATGACAGAGACATCAGGGTATGATGATATATATATTTTATAGAATGTTGTATATAAAAACATATGTAAGACTTCTGCTTCCAGGCAAGATGGAATAACAAGATTCACATTCACCCTCCCACCTGAAACACCATCTGAACAAAATACACACACACACACACACACACAATATGAAACAATGGTTTTCAAGAAAATGTGCATCAAATGACAACAAACAAGGGTGCCTGAGAAGTGGAAAATAAAAAGGTGACTCTTACAATTGTTCCTGCTTATTCCTTAAAAGAATTTCCAGGATAAAAAAAAAAAAAAAAAAAGAATTTCCAGGCTGTACCACAGGGAGAAAGAATTAAGTGGATCCAGGTGAATTCTCTGACTTGAAAAGATAGAGCTGAGGGACTGAGGGCTGGAGTCTGTAGGATAATGTGCTGGAAAGGAAAGAAATTAACAGAAATAGAAATATTGACACCTGCAGAGGGTCTCATTCATGCATTCAGCAGAGTGCATGCATTTGAGGAAATTATCCCAGGGCAATGGAAGAACCATCTGAGAGGTTTAGAAGGAACAGTACTCAGTGTTAACATGGGGCTGGAAATAGTGCCAGTTTCCATTGGCCAGATAGGAAAAACTCATAATCCATGGGGTGGTAGATACAGTACTCTGAAGAAACTTGCCTTAGTAATGGGGGGAATAATTAGCCTTAGACCAAACACTTCTCATCCCATTTGGCACATCATAAACCAAAGCCAAAAAAGGATCAAACCATTTCTAAATAAGTTAACTGCATCCCAGAACAAAGCTTAAGGATAGTTATAGGAAGACAAAAATATCCAACAACCAATAAGATAAAATTTACAAAGTCTGACATCTATGAAAATTCTCAGGCATGATAAGAAATAGGAAAATAAGTTCCACAATAAGGATAAAAATCAGTCAAAACCAACCCAGAACTAACACAGAAGTTGGGATTAGTAGACAAAGACATTTAAAAAATTATGACAACTACATTACATATGTTCAAAAAGTTAAGTAGAGATGGATGATACAAAAAAAGACCCAAATTTCACTTCTAGAGATCAAAACTGCAATGTCTGAAATAGAAATTGCACAGAATGGGATTAAGGACAGATTAGACATTGTAGAAGATAAGATTAATAAACTTGTAGACAGCACTAGAATCTCTCCAAAGTGCAATATAGAGAGGAACGCGCACAAAAAAAAAAAAAAGAAAAGAAAAAAAGGCATCTGAGAGTGGTGAGAAAGCTATAAGCACCCTAATATATGTGCAATTTGAGTCTCTGAAGGGGAGACAGAAAAATGTTTCAAAAAATGGCCCCAAATTTTCCAAATTTGATGATAACTATAAACCCACAGATCCATGAAGTTCAACAAATCCCGGCACAAGAAACAAGAAGACGACTACACCAAGATATAACACAATAATCTTCTCAAACTCAGTGATAAAGAAAAAAAATCATAGAAAACCTAGGGGTGCCTCGGTGGCTCAGTTGGTTAAACGTCGGACTGTTGGTTTCTGCTCACATCATGATCTCAGGGTCCTGGGATTGAGCCCTGTGTTGGGCTCCCCACTCAGCAAGGAGTCTGCTTGAGGATTTCTCTCCCTCTCCCTCTGCCCCTCCCCCTGTTCACACACATTCTCTCTCTAAAATAAATAAGTTAATATTTAAAAACAATTGTAGAAAACTTACATGCCAACAAATTAGACAACTTAGAAGAAATGGATAAATTCTTAGAAACATATAACTTTCCAAAACTGAATCAGAAAGAAATAGAAAATTTATAAAATCTTAAAAAAAAAAAGGGGGATGCCTGGGTGGCTCAGTTGGTTAAGCGACTGCCTTCGGCTCAGGTCATGATCCCAGGGTCCTGGGATCGAGCTCCACATCAGGCTCCCTGCTCAGCGGGAGGCTTGCTTCTCCCTCTTCCACTCCCCCACTTATGTTCCCTCTCTTGCTGTGTCTCTCTCTGTCAAATAAATAAATAAAATCTTTAAAAAAAAAGAAATATAAAATTTGAACAGACCAATTACTAGCAATGAAATTGAATCAGTAATGAAAAAACTCCCAATAAACAAAAGCCAGATGGCTTCACAGGTGAATTCTACCAAACATTTAAAGAAGAATTAATACTGGGGCACCTGGGTGGCTCAGTTGGTTGAACATTTAACTCTTGATTTCAGGTCAGGTCATGATCTCAGGGTTGTGAGATCGAGTCCTGTGTGGGGCTTCACACTGGGTGTGGAGCCTGCTTGGGATTCTCTCTCTCTCCTCTACCCTCTGCCCCTCACCCCCTCTCATGAACTCTCTCTCTCAAAAAATAAAAAAAAACAAAAAGAAGAGTTATGACTATTCTTTTTTTAATGACTATTCTTCTCAAACTATTCCTCCCACCCCCAAAAGAAGAAGAGGGTGGAAGACTTCCAAATTTATTCTATGAGGCCAGCATTACCCTGATACCTTCATATATAAAGATAAAGATACTACAAAAAAAGAAAACCACAGACAAACATAGATGCAAAACTCCTCAACAACATATTAGCAAATGAAATTTAAAAAATATTAAATTAAAAAAATTTAAATTTAAAAAATTATTTAAAAAAATAATTCACCATGATCAAATGGAATTTATTCCATTGTTACAAGGGTGATTTAATATTCACAAATCAATGTGATATATCACATTAACAAGAGAAAGGATGAAAACCATATGATCGGGGCACCTGGGTGGCTCAGTTGGTTAGGTGACTGCCTTCAGCTCAGGTCGTGATCCTGGAGTCCCAGGATGGAGTCCCGCATTGGGCTCCCTGCTCAGCGGGAAGTCTGCTTCTCCCTTTGACCCTCCCCACCCCATGCTGTCTCTCTCTCTCTCTCTCTCATCCTCTCTCTCAAATAAATAAATAAAACCTTTAAAAAAAAGAAAAAAGAAAACCATATGATCATCTCAGTGGGTGCACATAAAAGCATTTGACAAACTACAACATCCATTTATGATAAAAACTCTCAACAAAGTAGGTTTAGAGAGAACATACCTCAACATAATAAAAGCCGTATATGACAAAACCACAGCTAATCTCATACTCATTGGTGAAAGAGCTTTTTGTTTAAGATCAGGAACAAGACAAAGATGTTCACTTTCACCACTTTTATTCAACATAGTGTTGGAGGTCCTAACTATAGCAATCAGAAAAGAAAAGGAAATAAAAGGCATCTAAATTGTTAAGAAGTAAATCTTTCACTATTTGCAGATGACATGATACTCTATATGGAAAACCCTAAAGAATTCCACCAAAACACTAGTAGAACTGAAAAATGAATTCAGTAAAGTTGCAAGACATAAAATTAATATACAGAAAGCTGTTGCATTTCTATACATTAATAATGAAGCAGCAGAAAGAGAAATTAAGAAAACAATCCCATATACAATTGCACCAAAAATAATAAAATATCTTTTTCACAGAACAAGAACAAATAATACTAAAATTTGTATGGGAACCGCAAAAGACTGCAAATAACCAAAGCAATCTTGAGAAAGAAGAACAAAGCTGGAGGCATCACAATCTCAGACTTCAAGACATACTACAAAGCTGTAGTAATCAAAATAGTATGGTACTGGCACAAAAATAAACACATAGATCAATGGAACAGAATAGAGAGCCCAGAAATAAACCCACGATTATATGGTCAATTAATCTACAACAAAGGGAGGAATATACAATGGGAAAAAGACAGTCTCTTCAACAAATGGTGTTGGAAAACTGGACAGCTACATGCAAAAGAATGAAACTGGACCACTTTCTTCCACCACACACAAAAATAAACTCAAAATGGATTAAAGATGTAAAAGTGAGACCTGAAACCATAAAACTCCTAAAAGAAAACATAGGCAGTAATTTCTTTGACATCAGCCATAGCAACATTTTAAAAGATATATCTCCTGAGGCAAGGGAAACAAAAGCAAAAATAAACTATTGGGACTACACTAAAATAAAAAGCTTTCACACAACAAAGGAAACCATCAACAAAACCAAAAGGCAACCTCCTGAATGGGAGAAGATATTTGCAAATGATATATCCAATAAGGGTTTAATATCAAAATATATAAAGAACTTATATATTATATATATATATAATATAAAGAACTTATATAATATATATATAGTTATATATAACTCAACACCAAAAAAACCAAATCATCCAATTAAAAAATTGGCAGATAATCTGAATAAACATATATATTTTTAAAGATTTTATTGATTTATTTAACAGATAGAGACATAGCAAGAGAGGGAACACCAGCAGGGGGAGTGGGAGAGGGAGAAGCAGGCTTCCTGCGGAGCAGGGAGCCCAATGCGGGGCTCGATCCTAGGACCCCGGGACCATGACCTGAGCCGAAGGCAGACACTTAACGACTGAGCCACCCAGGTGCCCCAGAATAAACATATTTTTCATAGAAGACATAAAGATGTTTAACATCACTCATCATCAGGGAAATGCAAATAAGAATTACAGTGAGATATCATCTCACACCTGTCAGGCTAAAATAAAAACACAAGAAATAACAACTGTTGGTGAGGATGTGGAGAAAAAGGAACCCTTGTGCACTGTTGGTAGGAATGCAAATTGGTGCAGTCATTGTGGAAAACTGTATGGAGTTTCCTTAAAAAATTAAAAATTGAAAATACCATATGATCCAATAACTGTACTACTGGACATTTAAGGAAAATGAAAACACTAATTCAAAAAGATATATGCACCCCTATGTTTATTGCAGCATTATTTACCATAGCTAAGATATGGAAGCAATCCAAGTGTCCATCAGTAGAAGAGTGGACAAAGAAGATGTGATATAATACATATAATGAAATATTACTTAGCCATAAGAAAGAACAAAATCTTGCCATTTGCAACAACATGGATGGACCTGGAGGATATAATGCTAAGTGAAATAAGTCAGTCAGAGAAAGACATATACCATTTGACTTCACTCACATGTGGAATTTAAGAAACAAAACAAAGAAAGAACAAAATGGACAAATATGATCCAGCAATCCCACTTCGGGGTATGTATCTGAAGGAAATGAAATCAGGATCTGAAAGAGATACCTGAACTCCTGTGTTTATTGAAGCATTATTCACAATAGCCAAGATACAGCAACAACACAAGTGTCCATTCATGGATGAATGGATAAAGATGATATAGCGCATATATATATATATATATATATATATATATATATATACAATGGAATATTATTCAGCCTTGAGAAGAATGGATATCCCACCATTTGTGACAACATGGATGAAACTTGAGGACATCGTACTAAGTGAAATAAGCCAGTAAGTCAGAGAGAGAAAGACAAATACTGTATGATCTCATTTATGTGTAGAATCTAAAGAAATAAGAAAAAAAAGGGAAAAAAAAGTTGAATTCATAGAAATAGAGGGTAGAACGGTGGTTACCAGGGGCTGGAGTGGGGCGGAGGTGGGAGAGATGCTGGTGAAAAGGTGCAAGTTTTCAGTTACAAGATGGATGAGTTCTGGGGATCTAATGTACAGCATAGTGACTATAGTTATAATACTGTACTGTATATGTGAAATTTGCTAAAGTAGTAGATCGTAAGTGTTCTCACCATAAAAAAAAAAAGGTGACTGTGTGAAGTGATGGATGTATTCATTAGCCTGATTGTGGTAATTATTTTCACAATGTATATGTATATCAAATCATCATAGTGTACACTTTAGATGTATACAGTTCTGTTTGTCAATTATACCTTAATACAGCTTGTATGACACAGGGAGAAATGCATAATTTGCAGTAATATAATCTAACACGGCAAGGTGTTCCCCTGCCCACTTCCGATAGCCTTCCAGTGAGAATGATCACAAATGGTGTTTCAGATTTGCTCTCTTGGAGCCTTGAGAAACATGCAGTGATGAGTTGTTTTATTACTAAGTGTGGAAGAAGAAATTGGCCCTCTCCTCCTGGAGAGGGGAAAAGATGAGTTTTCATTGACTACTCTTCATAATTTTCTCAAAAAAGGTGATAAACAAAATTCATTAAAAACTTTCTCTGGATGCCTTATGGTGATATTTTATGCAGAAAAAACCATTAAGTACACTTTGTTTTTTGAGGCATAATAAATGAAAATGAATTTGCATGTTTCCTGAAAGCTTTGTCTTGTAATTTCAATAGGTTTTCATGTGGAATTGTTTTCCCAAGTTCACTTCTTGTAATTCTATTTTTGAATATGTATTGTGAAATACTTTAAGCCTATATATGTCATAAAAAATAATAGCTGAAGTAGCCCTTAGGGGAAACTCCATAATATTGGTATGGCTATTTTAGTGCATTCATAATTGAATGGGTGAGCAGAAGAGCCATGAGTTTGTGTTTCTTATTATACAAAATCTGCTGATATAATGGAATATGTTATGGCCACTATATTTTGTACCACCATAATGGTGCCGTGTTGTGTGGCACTAATAGAAAAACTCTATGCCATATAGGTGTCTGTACCTTCAGAAAATAAGCCAGAAAGAGAAATGAAGCACAGACTTTTCACCCATTTTCATTTGAAGGTGCTTTCTCCTGGGAAAGTAGCAGTTTCAGGTTGCTTATGCTTGGTGTCAAAGAAGAAGGCTGGGCTGGTAATCCTAAGACAAGGGTCTACAACAAGTTGTATTATTGTCCTGTCTTAGGGAGGTCACTTTCTCTCATCAGGCAAAAGAAGGACTTGGATTAAAGGTCCTTCGAGATCTCTTTGTGTTACAGAATTTAAACAACTCCTTCCGGCAAAATTGAGGGGCTACAAGAAGAAATCAGGCAAGAATCCTTATTTTTTATTCAAGTAAACCTTAAGACAACATTAACCATGGAATAATGAAGCTTCAGTGGAAAATTAGTAAATTCTATAAATGCCACATTTCTTTTGAATTGACAATAGAGGGGCAAAATGAGACATTCAAGAACAAAACAGATGCACATAAGGGAACACAGAGAGGGGCAAACCGTAAGAGACTCTTAACCATAGGGAACAAAGTGAGGGTTGTTGGAGGGGAGGTGGGGGGGGATAGGGTAACTGGGTGATGGGCATTAAGGAGGGCACTTGAAGTGACGAGCACTGGGTGTTGTATGTAAGGGATAAATTCTACCTCTCAAACTAATAATACACTATATGTTAATTAAATTGAATTGAAATTAAAAAAATGAGACCAACAGTGCAGACTGAGGAAACGGTATGACGGGATGAGTATTTCAAGTGAAAAATTATGGCTGGTCATTATCCTAAAGTATCTGTAGCGGCCAATATCACTAAAATATAATAACAATTCAGTGCATTGATATAGAGAATGACAGTTCACAAATTTCTTTATTACATATGGCAGCATTCCTTTTCCATCAGAGTATATGGAAAGTGAAACTAAGGACTATCCAAACATCGCTTAGAGGGTCAGAGCAGTAGTCAAAGCCAAACAAAGAACATGTGGTTGTGGATACATCCACATAGATGTGTTGGGTGAAAAATAGCAGTTGTAAAACAAACCAAAATTGGTATTTGTCTTAAGGAAACAGTCAATTCTTTTCAAAGTCTGCGATACTTTCAAGAATTCAATTACCATTTGCAATTGAGAATGCATATGGGAGGCTCCTCCAAATTACCCTTTAAAGAAAAGGGAGCTATTGCATTCCATCTTTCAGATGTTCCCTCAATCAAGAAGGTGAGTAGCGATGCTACTTTTTAGTAGAACCGATGATTGAGGAAGTGAATCAATGAGTTTATGGTAGATGTTCTGGGAAAAGTGCTTGCAAGTCTTTTACTAAATTCGGTTTTGAAACTTGTGTAGAAGAATATCCAAAGTGGGTTTTTTTCTCATTGATGAACAGTAATAGGCCTTTGCTGTTCACCTGTTGGAAAATGCCATTTTCCTCATCTCTTTAAACAAGCAGGCATGTCACCTATAAGTTATTTCACTGCAGGAACAGCAAGCTCTGGGATTTCCGGGAAGGTCGCGAGTAATCATGTTCTTCCTCAGTAGCAATTTATGGAAATGAATGTAATTTTATAAAGAATGTGGTACAAGGTGTTCTTGGAAGAAAATAGTCCTGATGCTTATCCTTAATCAAGGCAGAAAAGACATTCAGAGATGCTGCTGGGAGTAGGAGGAAGTTACTGGATGAAGCTCACTTGTCATGATGAGCACCGGGTGATGCATGGAAGTGTTGAATCGTTATATTGTACACCTGAAACTAACATTACACTGGATGTGAACTAACTGGACTTTAAATAAAAACTTAAAATACAAAAAGAAGCTAAACAAAAATTAGGAGAATTAGTTTTTAGCCCTAGTTCAGCCATTTACTTACTGAGCCTGAAAATCTTTTTCTGTAAATAGGGATGCTGTTAACACTGCCCAACTCATAGAAAAGCTCTAAGGAACCAGTAATGAACACACACACATAAAATCACAGGGCTTAAAACTGTCATGCACTATAGAAATTATATTCACAGTATATAATAAGATTACAATTAACTAGTAGCCTTGAATTGTATGTTAACTATAATGATAAGAGCTTTAGGTGTAGAATAAGCTGGTGCAGAATTTTTTTTTTTAAATCCACTTCAGCTCTAAGGAGCTATGCGGGCTTGAGTGATCTTTTTCCTAAACTGGACCCACATTCCTTATCTGAAAAGTGAGTGAGTTGAACCAGAACAATGATTTTCAAGTTGTTGTAATATATGGAACAATGTATTTAAATGAGGTCTCAGGAAGAAGCTTATTATTTTTTTTAAAAAAGAAGCTTATTATTTAACACAGATAAAACCAGAACTTCTCTGGTTAAAGTAGGGGTAAAGGTCCTAAGTTATTGCCCTTGAATTCTACCTCCCCATTCACCCACGGTCCCTGAGACCACTCTTTGAAACTACTGGACTAGATATCTTGGGTTCTGTCCAGGTGTAAAATCTTTTCTGATTCATGCCATTATAATATACAACCTGCACTTGGTCTTAACTCCATACAAGTGTTTTCAGATCATGAAAATCTCTTTCCCCTTGACTTTTTGGTGAGGAAAGTCACTTTGCAGTATATGTTTTGATCATGCAAAGATCCAGCTTTGAGCTTAGATTTTCTTCTTGAGCACGGATCAGTCAAAAAGACAGGGAGGTAAGATTTTGTCTATCTAGCATGAATGGAGTGTTTTCTGGGTGGGTATCTATAAAGAGAATGGGATACTGGAATTTTTATTCTGGTTTAAAGCCAGTACCCTCGATTCCATTTTTTTTTTTCTATAACTGTGAGTTAGAGCCAAAATTATTGGCACTAGAATCCTGGATCCACAACTTGATTGCTGTGTGACCATGGCCCATTATTGAATGTACCTGAGCCTTAATTTCTGCATCTATAAAATTACTCTAAGATTGTTGAGAGGATTAAATGAGATAATGCATTCAAATCTTCATGACCCACAGGGGATGATAAATTAGTGTTCAGTTCATTTCTCCTTCTCTTTGAAAACAAGAGTGTGTTTCACTGCTGACATGGCTATTGATTAAGCACTTTGTAGCCAACTGTCCTTTACTCTTATGGAGAAGATTATATCAAGAATGAATCTATGTGTAGTCTTCAAATTCCGTTTTGTCTATTTTAATATCCTTATTTGTAAGAAAACCTATCCAGAAGGCTGTCATGTTAGACTCAGCCTGAATGGAGATTTCTCCTCTTTGACCCATTCTGCTCTTGTATTTGAAGGAAGACTAGCAACACAAGTGAGTACAACGCTGCCCCACATTGAGATCTTGGTAGCGAGGAGGAATTCATATAATCCAGAACTTGATAAAATCAGCCTTTCACTAATTGAAAGTATTTTTTTCTTATGTATTAGATGATCTGCAGGTTTATGGATAGGCTTCCTAGACCTAAGTCCCAGTGAGATCTTTTATGATCATAAAAATGCACAGGGAAATGGAAAAGTATTAGAATATTGAATTAAAATATGTTTACTATTCTCACTGTAACACTATACCAATTTTTATTACATTTATTCTGTTTCTTAGAGCATAACAGAATATTATATCTAAGGCAGAAAGCCCGATGAAGATAGCAAGGAAATTTGAATTACATTTTCATATATCTACAGTGTCATATGACAAAATGAAAAATGTAAATAATATAGTTAGTTCTCAGAAAGATAGCCATTAGAATCCATCTTATTTTATTAAGATATATCAATGTCAGTGAAAGCCAGCTTTTATTTTCTCAAGATGCTAAATCATCACGTGACTTTGTGCTGCAATGTCCATGGATGGTTTTAGCAATCCAGAATGCAATACGTCTGCAATGCCTCTCTAATACAACTATTTTTTCTTCTTTAATTAATATCATCTAGAGGTGTTAAAGTCTCATTATGACTGGGTCCTTGAGGGCTGTGACTGTGCTTTCTTAGTGCTTTGTAAATCCCATAGCACCTGGGTGTTAATAGACACTTGAGGATGACATTTTATGTCAATAGCAGAGGTGTTTAATAACACACACGGAGAAAAGATCTTTGCTGCTACGCTTATGACATTTTAAGACTTCTTTTATTCTAAGATAATACCGGAGGTCATATAAAATGGAGACCAATCAAGGTACAACAGGATTTGAGTAAGAACCAAACAGTTCTAATTTGGAATAATAGATTGTTTTATTATAAAAGAGTTCAGACATACAGAATGTACTGTGGAAGGTTTTACAACACCCACATGTACACCACCCAAAATAAGTAAAAGTGCTAATATGTTGCATATTTGCTTCAATTTTTTTTTTTTTTTTAGAAAATAAAATGTTTTCATATACATTTCTTCCTTTTGAATCTCTGTTTATCCCTTCCTGGAGGTAACACTTAGGCTGGACTTGGTATATAGAATTCCAGTCCATACTTTTAGAGTTCTACTGTGCATGTATGTAGCCATAATCAATATATCATCCTGACCTGTTCATTTTAAAATATACATAAATGGTGCCCCACTGTTCATGTCATTTTGACTTACTTCAATCACATTATTGAGTGTTTCTCTGTAGCCTGCTTGTTTGTGGTTTGTGTTATTTTTCCCCTAGTTTCCTAGGATTTAGAGTTGTCTTTACCTTCTCCAGCCCTGTTTTGTCCCTCTCCATACCAATTTGGAAGTTATTACTTTGTGTTGGTAAAGGTCCAATGCACAGGGGAATATAGAGATTACACACATCAAAAGGGGTTATTGAAAAAAGTTCAGTGAAAGAACTGCACACAAAGGTGTGGGCAGGGTTAACAAAAACAAGGGTTCATGAATAATCTTGGGGTTCCTACACTAGGCTCAAAGAGACAGAGAGAAGCTGTTAGCACCTTGAGTTCTGAGGCGCACGAGGAGGGAGTGTTTTGCAGGGCCCAGCAAGTGCAGCAGCTGCAGGAGGGGGCCATCAGTAGGAGCTGTGGACTTCAGCAGAGGGACACTTGGCCAAACCAAGAAGTCAGACAGCCAAAGAGGCCAGCTGATGCACTTGTTAGAGGTAAGCCTTTAGATGCACAGAGCAGGACAGCAAAGGGTGAAGACTCATCTTAATTGGCAAATGGAAAATACCCAGTGTAAATAAAATCTTTAAAAAAATAAAAAAAAAGAAAAAAGAAAAAAGAAAAAAAAAGAAAATACCCAGTGTAGGCATCCATTTCTGTTCCTTTAATGGCAATGGTTAACATTTTTAACACAGGTATTTAAACCCTAAAGCTAATCAACAGCTTTGCTCCTTAAGCCTTCAGAAAGATTAAATCAAACTCTCCCATTCCATGTATGCAGAATATTTTACCTTGTTTTTGGCCCCTCCCTCTTTTTTTCACCATTGTTATTGTGGTTACTCATTGTCAATATTTATTTAGGTGTAACAAGATATGTTAACTAATTTCTTTGCTTTTTCATCCACCTTCTTCCGTTATGGGTCCAGTTTCCTTTATTTACATAGAAGAGTTTTCCTGTGGAGGCGCCTCATGCCTTTAAAGTGGGGGCAGAGCTCTGGGGGCGAGGAGGGAATCTGCATTAACTGCGGTGGGGTTTCTCCAGTTCTGGTCTTCATGTTAATTCCCAGCATCCAATGGGCATTGCAACTTTGACCTTCCATTTTATGAAGGTCACTCTTTTTCATCCAAGATATGGTAAGGCTGGGGGTAGGGCAGGACAGGGAAGATTCCTTGCCTTGTCCTTGGACCTAAGGAATACTTTTTTCCCCCTAGGTCCACTGTTGCAAGATTTTTTTGGATAGGCTTTATTCAGGGAGCCCAGTTCCAGCTCCTTAGCCACACGCATGCCTCAGGGCGTCTTTCAAGTTCATATGCCTCCTACTCACCTTCTGGCTTAGAGGTCCAGCTTTATTTTTGTTACTAAGGGTTTCCCTTTCTTGCTTTTAGCCTTGGGTATATACTTTTTCAAAGAAGAATGTATTTCATTCAGTACTTTTATTTGTCTTAAGGCAGAGGGAATGTTTTCTGTGTTAGCTTCGTTGACTATAATGACTAGAAGTTCAATAATGGATTACATGCTGCTCTATAATCCTATGGAGAACATTTCTGCTTTGTGCTGTTAGTTCTGTTGCTATTTTGCATCCACTTTTCCTATTCTTTTCCTTTCCTTGCTTGGCTTTTTGATCTCTTTACCTTATTTGGCTTATTTTTCTTTCTCCTGCCTTTTTTTATATACTCGATTCAGATGATTATTTTTATACATTAAATAAAAATGGAAACCTGCCATTCTACTTATTATGCTTTCCATTCTATTTTAAGCTTTTCATTTTCTAGTTGTCTCCAAAATCTTATTTGACTCTTTGTTGTTTCCACTCACTGGATGTCTCCTCTACACTGTGCGAGTTCTTCAATTAGTCACATTTCACCATCTCTCCCTATGCGTGTGCCCATGTCTTGTCACTTGCTGATTTCATTTGCTCCTCAGCTTGCTGCATTTGGGTAGTTGCCTAGAGACAAATTCTGGGCATTTTTTTTTTTTTCTCTAGATATCCAGGATGGCAAAACTGAAGCACTAAATAAAACTGCCATCAAGTTATTTTTTAATGGAAATCATTTTTCCTCCCATATATGGGTAATGTTGCTCAACTTCTGGAAGAAAATAAAGATTTTATTTTGGGGTGAAAATAAAAGGAAGATATAAATTGTAAATAGATACTCACCTGGCTGCAGCTTGTTTTTATTCAATATCGGAACCCGGGAAATCTGTAAGACATCACCAATTACCGTAGAAGAAAATCAGCGCTTAGATTCTTGGTGTTTGCATTGAACAGTCCTTTGAAGAGACTTGAAAATTATTAGGTATCCACAGTCCGTTTTGCAACCGAATGGGATTATCCTTTCTACTTCTTATTCAGCTCTCTTTTTCTTCCTCGGTGTTGTTATTTTTAGTTTTCTAACATCAAGTGTATCTTAATTAAAACAATACATGTAGAGAGTTGAAACAAACCCAAAGGCTTATAAAAAACATGGCACTCCTCTGCCCACCTCTCTCAGCCCTGTTCCTCAGAGGCAACCTACTTCCAAATGTTTGCCCTCCTTCTGGAGCGGCCTTCCATATTTCTAAATAACATGCACATGCTGCCAGTACTTGATTTTTTTTTTTTCAATTTTAGGCATTAGTTGTTTTCTTTGTCCTGCCAAAAGTGTAGATTTCGCTCTCCCACACCACCCCCACGTACTCTAGTTACCCCTCCGCATCTTCTTTGCGGGTCTCCCGAATGAGAGCCCCTGTCGTGTTTGTCCCTCGGATTGGCGAGTTTCCTCTGCGAGGAGTGTCCCATCACCCGCTTCGGGGATATACATCCAAGTCCTAGACATCAAGGAGGGAGAACACTAATCTTCAGAACTGGCACAGCATCACTCCTCTCTCGCAGGGCCAACCCGGACTCAGGCTGACAGATCTGCAGAAGAGCCGGAGCACTAACGAAGGAGTTCTGTGTTGACTGCTGCAGGCACAGATTCTCAGCGAGCCCTCAGGTTTCAGATCGGCTTAGTGAGGGAAGGCCAATCCTATCTCCATCTCCTGACGTGCTGTTCACCTCTCTGGTCTGCTTTTTCTTTCTTCTTTCGGCTTTTGGGCCTTTCTTTTATTGTCATTTTACTGAGGATTCTGGAGGGAGTGGTAACAATCGTGGATGTTTAAATCCACCATTTAAAAATCAGACATCACCCCCCCCCATTTTTTGTTATCTCCTTCAACTACTCTCTACCTCATAAGAAGAAGTATCAAATAGCCACATTCACAAATAACTATGCTCGGTTCTCATTAGGTTGTTGTTCTCACTGCATTTGGCCTAGGGTAATTTTATGGCTATATCATGACACGGAAATGTTCTTTATTAAAAAGTATCTGTTCATTAAACTTTGAAAATCTGAAAAACATTGGCAATTATGGGGTCGGAAGTAAAATGAGATTTTTTGCTTTTGATTTTGTTTTTGTTTTCTGTAGACAGCAGGGTGAAGGTATGTAGTTGTAGGATGAACTCCACTGGGGTGGATCTGGGTTGTGAGTTCTGACCATAGGAAGACAATGGAACGTAAATGAGGAGAGTAAATGGTTTGATCTTGGACTTCCCTAGATTAGAATCCAACCTTCCCCCAACCTTCTGACTTTACTTTACCTTTCTGGTTCCCAATCTCCGTGTACCTCAAATTGAGCTAAACTACCCAAGCCACGGGTTTGCTGTGTTGATGAAATGAAATATTACATGTAAAATCCGAGCATAAGCTTTCTGGGACACTTTATTCCAGAAAGTGTAGAGATTTATCCCTAGAAAATACCTAGACAAATATGCAAGCATTTTTATACTACGATGTTTCCTGAAAAGTTTATAATGGCAAAAAGTGTAAAACAACCTAAATGTTCATTACTAAGTGATTGTTTACACAAACTTTATGATCCATAGTACTGAGAATGTAGTACTATGCAAATTTTAAAAAGAAATTTAATTATTATTTTAGGCACGTAACATAGTGGTTAAAAGTAACAACTCTAGAGCCCAACTACCTGGGTTTGCATTCTGGTGGGCCACTTACTAACTGCATGACCTTGGGCAAGTCACTTAACTTCTCCGTGTATCTGTTTCTTCTTCTATAAAATATGGATAATAATATTAGCTAATTCATTGGGTAAAGCACTTAGAACATTGCCTGGCATATAGTAAGGCTATATAAATGTTTTCCAACATCATTTATAGCCAGATAAGAACAGATATATGTTGTTGCATTTTTAGATATGCTTTGGCCATTTTTTCTTACAGATTGAATTCTTTAAAGTAGTTTTGCATATCCCAACATTTTAAAAAAGATTTATTTACTTATTTGAAAGAGAGAGAGAGTGCGTGCGAGCGTGTGCACAGTGTGGAGGGGCAGAGGAAGAGAATCTTCAGACTCCCCACTGATCATGGAGCCAGATGCCGGGCTCGATCCCATGACCGTGAGATCACGACCTGGGCCAAACCAAGAGTTGGACTCTTAACTGACTGCAGGCACCCCGACCCCAACATTTTTTATGTGTCAGTTGAAGAACCATATTCAATAAGGCATAGGCGTTTGACAAGGGGCAGACAATAGGAGAAATGTGCTGGGAGCATTAAGTGTCTCCTTATTCTAGAACATCATTGACTCCATAAACATTTTCTTAGAGCAGATGTTCAGTAATACATCTGACCTTTGGGAAGAGAAAAAATATGGATTTATTCAGAAGGCATATTGCCAACACAGAAATCATCTCTGAATAAATTCATGGGTAGATTGATTGATTTTGTATTACCATAATGAAATATGGGAGAATAGAAAATCTACTGCAGTGATCTGACTTACAGCTAGAAAAGCTAAGCAAATGTTTATTTCCATGATCTTGGGAAGGTCATTTAATGGCCTTGCCTTTGTACTTGCTGAGCTTCTCACCTGTAAGTGCACTAGACACACAATGACACCAAATCTTGTATTTCCTTTAAGTGCCAGATGGATGGTTTTCAAAAATATTACTTGGTTTTATCTTTACAACAACCAATAACACTATGAATTAATTAGGATGGGTAGTTTATCCCTTTTAACAGCTAAAGGAATAGGCACTCCTGTCTAAAATCACTTGTGCAGAAGAATAGAAGCTGGTAAATGTTCAAACTGAGACTTCAATCCTGGTCTACTGGATTTAAGTCCAGTGGTCTTTTTTTTTTTTTTAATTTATTTATTTGAGAGAGAGAGAGAACACACAGAGGGAGAGGGAGAAGCAGACTCCCTGCTGAGCAGGGAGCCCGACCTGGGACTCGATCCCAGGACCTTGGGATCATGACCTGAGCCAAAGGCAGACACTCAACCGACTGAGCCACCCAGGCCCCCTAAGTCCAGTGGTCTTTCCACTATACCATTCACTTATTCATCCATTCAGTTAGTGCTGTTAACTTTGTAAAGCCTTATACTAACTGGGACTCAAAGAAGTAGAAGACAGTCCTTAACCTGTTATACTCTGTTACTTTGATTGAGGAGATAAAATGTAAAATAGCTTAAAAAGGAGAGTATCATATATAACAGTGGAAATGGTCACTTTGAGCTTGTGATCTTTCATGAAGCCTTAATGGAGGAGAAAGATCATACACTGTCCTAATTATGATCTTTGGGGTATTATTTGGGGGTTGAGAAAAGGTGATAGACAGCAGTAGCAAAATAAACTTGCTCATTGTTGAGAGGGACAGAAGGAGTGGAAGCAAGAATGGATGAGAGGACCAGCAGGTGAAGAAGATGGGGCTGGTGGTGATTGCCTGCCTAGGTCAGGCACAGGCATTGGCCATGACATTCTAAGCAGCACAGAACCACCAGAAGCTATTAGATAGAGAAATGAAATGGGGAAAATTTTAGGAAGAGTACCCTGGCAGTAGTGGGGGAAGCTAAAACAGAGGGGGGTACCTAAAAGGAGGAAAGTGATATTCCAATTGTAACTGCCTTGCACATGAGGTGTTTAAGGAATAAATCCACAGTAGGGAAGGCAGAACTTGCCATGGAGATCATTTTGTTTTACCCGTCCCCCACCCCAGCCGTGAACTCCAACTAGGGGAAGGTTTGACAGTAGAAGATGAGAAACAAGAGGGAAGAGGAAAGAATTTCTGAGTGCAACGAGGAATTGGCTTTCAAGCAGCTCTCTCTCTCTAAATAGTTTGTCCCCCATCTCAGACCACTCATGTCCAGAAACCTCCACTCACTTCACAAAAGTAATATATGACACATTCATGGACAATTTGTCTGAAAGCAGTGGTGGCTTGAATTCACGCTGAAGGAGAGCCACACCTTTGAATTTCAAGAATATGCATGCATCGGGCACCTGGGTGGCTCAGTTGGTTAAGCGACTGCCTTCGGCTCAGGTCATGATCCTGGAGTCCCTGGATCGAGTCCCGCATCGGGCTCCCTGCTCAGCGGGGAGTCTGCTTCGTCCTCTGACCCTATCCCCTCTCATGTGTTCTCTCTCTCTCAATCTCTCTCTCTCAAATAAATAAATAAAATCTTTAAAAAAAAAAAAAGAATATGCATGCATCTTTGGATGAAATAGCAAATAGATCCAGTTGAGCTAAAATTCTAGCCAAATGAAATTTGTGTGGCCCAGGCAAAGGGCCTCGTACTTCAACTGCAGACATTGACTCTAGGGATGCTATCCTGTTCAAATATCTGTTCTGGCATACAGATATGTGTAGATCGATGTGGAGCCATGAGAGATGTAAATACAAGGGATTCTGAACGGAATTCCAAAGGAAGAGAAGGATCTAGACCAATACAAATGGGACAGAATATATTTCCATTTTCTCATTGCCTTACATAACAGTGGTTGATATTTAACACATAATCCACACTATATTTATCCCCGTTCAGTGGTTAATGCCAATAATAATGAGGATTTTCCATCTATGCACATATGCATTGCTTATTTTCATGAGTACTCTGTATGCTAAGTATAATTCTTCTCAACCTATAGTACACTACCTCCTCTCCCAATTCAATGCTTACATTGAATATTCTAGCCTAGTAGTTTTCCCTAAAAGAAGATTGTCCAGAGAGAAACTAGTTTCTTGGCACATCCTAAGGAGAACTTGGAGATGAGTTGATGACAGCAACAATGTAGAAAAGATAAACCTTACAAAGGAGGATATGATGGTCAAGAGGAAGGAGGCTCCCAGACAAAAGTTTACCAAAAAGCCTTGTGGCCCTGGAGAGTGGCAGTACCCCTTCAAGCAATGGGTTGGAGGACACATTTTGGAGGCTCATCATAGATCCTTCATGTTTGGTATTTTAGATTTGAATGGAGGTGAGATACTCAAGCTGAGGTAGCCTGCAGACAGCTGGAATGTGTGTGTGGTTAGAGTTCTTCTTGAGAAAAGAGAAATATCAGTTTAAGAGATGCCAGCATAAAGTCGAATAGTAGAAGGTTGTGGGTGTGGGAAAATGAGAAGCGAAGAGCTGAAGGCTTAGGTCTGATAGCTACAGTGAAAAGAAAGAGAATAAGACAGTAGGGGAGTAACTGTAAACATGGGCAGCGGATAAGGTTGCCAGATTTCACAAAAATACAGGATCCCCAGTTATATTTGAATTTCAGATAAACAATGAAAGATTTTTTTCCCCAATATATCTCAAATATTACATGGGGCATACTTATCTGAAAAAAATTCATCGTTTACCTGAAATTCAAATGTAACAGTTTAACTGGGCCTCCTGTATTTGTTCTGGCAAATCATTATCATTTTGACTTGATAACACATCAAAAGGTTTAGAGATGAAAAAGGGTCATGTGAAGCATTTGCTCCATGGTCTTTTCTCTGTCCCTGAAAGATTAGTTTTTTCAGTTCACTTTAGGAGGTAAGTGCATGGAGAATATGATTTTATGTCCTGAGTTTAGGATAATGTAGGAATGGCAAAGTCATATGCAATTTGGGGCAGATAAACTTAGATCTGTTTTGTAAGTAGTTTCCTGTTTATTGATTTTAGAACTTTGTCAGAATTCATACATGCTCGTTGGCAGAGTAGAGATTGCTGTTCTTTAATTTATTTTATAAAACTATTGATCAAATTGTTTACATTATGCATTTCAAGTAAAACTGTGTTTCTAAAGATACAATGCCAGTTTAGCAATACTAAAGATTGTAGTCAAGAAGAATGCAAGGATGTGAAAATTCTTTTTTACCTGCAACAATATTGAAATTTTGACTTCAAGTTCTTGGTTTTGACTGTGCATTATCATTAAAAATAGATTAGATTCATATTTTGTAATGCATCTTTGAGTCCTTCTAGTGCGCTAATCCACCAGAGTGATCACCTTAAAAAATGTCAAGAAAACAAAATCCAAAATGTATGTATTGATTTTTTAATCAGTATTTAAACTGGAAGTCCAAAGACTTTTTGCAGCTCAATAACATTCTAATCAAATTATATCTGCTTTTTTCCTAAATCATTTCTTGCCTCATGTACTATAGCTACAATTAGTATGGTAATGAATATTATCCTTGGTCTGCCATGAAGTAAAGTTTATAAGGTTGTCATTAAGAGATTGATCCATAGATTAATTTTTGTTTGTTTGTTTTCATAGAGTGTAAATGTTAAACTGTCCACGAGTAATATCTTCCATGGGAGACATTCTACAATCTAGAAAAGCCATGTAATATATCCACAAATGAAAGATAAACCATCAGCTAGGTTTTATCCTCTTGTAAAATAGAAATACTTTATGTTAAAACTAAAGTCTAAATCTAATTAAAGCTCACAAAACCTTTAGAAAACAAGACAACCAAAATTCCCAAGCGAAGGACAGCCCTATTTGGAATGATCTCAACATCCTTTAGAGGTGACTTGTTTGAGTGGTAGGAGAAGCTTGCCTAATTTTTTTTTTTTTTTTTGCTGTCTTAATTACATCCTTAGTCAACATGTTTTGCCCATTTGAGCCTCAGTTTTCTTCGCCATACAATGATAATAATAACATTTGTCTCCCTCATAATTTTGTTGTTAGGATTAAATGAAATATAATGCATAAAGTATGCTGCATTGTTCCAGTTATATAAAATGCCTTTGATGAATAGCAGCTATTAATATTATTGTAACTCTTAATGTTATTATTATTGTCATGATTAATTCAAACTCAAGGATATGGAAAAATAACATAAAACCTATGAAAAATCCTGCAACAAAAGAGAAGATGGGAAAAGTAGGAAAGCCTTCAAAACCGTATTTTTCCTGAAAGAAATTTAACATGTGAAAAGAAAGAAAACATTTACTTTTTTGTAATGGGATAAAAGAGACTTAAATGAAATAAGAGTGTAACAAAGGAAAATCAAAATAATATTCATTAGGAGAAGTAAAAATCTAACTGGATTTTGTAGAAAATGTATTTAGCAATAAACCCAAAAGCAACGTAAAATTCACAGTAAATAATTTATAAAAATACATGTCACCCTGAATTAATTAAAATATTAGTACAATGGCAGGCATCTATTGTTGGAACTTCCTAGTAATTATTGTCATGTCACACATAGTGTCTACTCAACGTGGGACTGTTGTTGCCTCTTGTCAAGCAAAGATACATCTATTTTTCCTATATTTTGATGTGCTATTTTAATCAAGATTTATGGTAGTTGGGATGCCTGGGTGGCTCAGTGGGTTAAGCGTCTGCCTTCGGCTCAGGTCATGATTTCAGGGTCCTGGGATCGAGTCCCACCTCAGGCTCCCTGCTCAGTGGGGAGCCTGCTTCTCCTCCCTCTGCCTGCCACTCCCCCTGCTTGTGCGCGCGCTCTCTCTCTCTGGCAAATAAATAAATAAAATCTTTTAAAAAAAAGGTTTATGGTGGTTAAAATGTCTGCCCCATGTTATTTATTATTCTGGTTTATCTAAGGGTTCATTCAGTACGTATTTTTTGCATATCTACTCTATGCCGAGTACTAAGCAAAGTACTGGGGATATAATTGTAGGCAAGACAAACATGTTCTGTAGCGTCTTGGAGCCTATGGTCCTGTGGATAAAGAGGGTCATTAAACAATAACCATAGGAAAGAAATGTAAAGTGGTAGCTGGGACAGATACTACAGAGGATGGATCTTATGATTAGGGAGAAGATTTTCTGAAGAAGAAGCGATGGGCCTGAGGTATGAAATGTAACTAGGTAAACAGAAGGGAATGCTGTCCCAGTCTAAGGAGTCGGTGTGAGCAAAGCCCTGTGCTGAGAGGGAACAGTGACTGAAAGAACGCCAATGTGGTTGGCGCATAAAGAGTAAGGGTAATACAAGAATGGGGGTAGGGTCAGACCATAGAGAATGTATTAGGAGTTTTATTTTCCTTATCCTAGTAGCAAAGAGAAGTCATTGAAAAGTTTGAAGCAAGGGAGTAATAAAATCTGTTTTGCATTTTTTAGATTACCCCGGCTGCAGGAAGAGGATGGTTTGGAGGGAACCCAAGTAGCTGCAGTTAGGAGGTCATTGCAATGGTTTAGGTGAATTATGGTGGCAGCTTGGCTAGAGTGGTAGTGGAGATGGGGAGAGATGGGTGGCTCCCATTTAGAGGTAAAATAACCTGGAATCGGGGATCATTGGATGTGGGATTAAGGAAGGTAGGAGTAACAAGGGCAGGTCCTGATTTTCTGGTTTATCGAACAGAATGGACAGTGGTGCTCTTAATGGAGAAACGGAACAGCAGAAAAAGATGAAGTTTTGGGTAGAAGGCTCATGAGCTCAATTTTAGAAATACTGATCCTGAGGTGCCTTTAAGACATTTGGGAAAAAAATTTCAAATAAACAATTTGAAACACAGAGCTGATAGTCAGGAAAGGAGTCTACTTTGGGGATGGAAACCTAGGAGCCATTTCTATATAGGTGATAATTAAAGCCATGAGTGTGGGTGACTTCGCTTGGGAATGAGGAAAGAAGTGAGCTTAGAACCAAGTCATGATGTACTCTAATATTTAATGGCCAAGTAGAGGAAGACACATCTGTCATAGAAAAGGAGGAAAAACAGGAAGGGAAGGAAAAAATATAATGTATGATGTTATCCAAGAGAAGAGAGTGTTTCCAAACGAAGAGGAGTGGCCGGTGATGTTACATGTCATTGAAGCCAAGAAAGATGAGAACTGGAAAGTGTCCATTTGCTTTAGCAACATGAAGGTCTTCAGTGACTTTAGTTGTGATATCGCTGAGAGCCTGATTGAGTGGATAGGGAATGAATGGGAAGTGGAAAAAATGCAGACAAATCATGAGTACAGAGGACCCTTTTTAAAAGATTTGGTTACAAAAGGAGAAGAGATAGGATAGTAATCTGGAGTAGTATGGGGTTCGTTGAAGCTTTTATTAATTTTTTTGAAGGGTGGAGGCTTGAGCATGATTAAACCTAATGGGGGAATCTATTCGAAAAGAGAGAAGGGACAATTGCTAGTGCAGGGCGTGGGATGCTGAAAAAGATGGGACCCGAATATTGGTGGAGAATTTGACCATAGGTAGGAGAAGTGGCTCCTATAATGTTATAGGTGATGGAAACAGAGCATGGATTAGGTATGAATATGTGTTTGGTGGCAGAGAGATAAGAGCCTTCCCATCTGGTGACTTATATTTTCTCTGTAAAGTAGCAGGTAATATCATCTGTGAGAGGAAGAGGGTCAAATGGTAGGCGCTGTTGATGAATTGTCTTGCTGTTTGTGGACAGAGGGAATGTCGATTAAAGGGATGCGGAAGGCTGGCTAGGCAGTGCCGAGGGCCCATTTGTAGCTGATGGTCATGAATTTTCAGTGGAACCGATTTGTATTTTTGTGCATAATATGGTGTCCAATATTATGCCAACAAACAGTTTTCAACAAGGGTCCCAGCTTGAGCCTAAAATATGTTTCCTATGGAAATCATTCAGGTCTGCAGGGCCAGCTAGAGAAGCTCACAGATGTTAAGGGCGGCCACAATCTGCTGTCGTGGCATCTAAAGCATCGCAAGAATGCAGCTGTTGCATAGAGTCCCAATGTCCGCATTAGGACGCTTATTTCCCACCCTTTTCCGGAGCTAGAAGAAAATGATGAACGTAACCCGGATATTTCTGGAATGCAAGTTTAGGAAAACTTTCTTGGCAAATAGGAGAAAGCAGAAATATGTTGCGGAGGCAGAAGAGGCTTATTGAAATTTTAAATCTGAGAATTCCTAAAACGAGGGAATGATGGATTCAGATATGGCCACTGTCATGGGTTCGCTGATTCTCCTGTATGGCAGAGGCTTTCCTCTCTCCCTCTCACTCATTCCCAGGAGGATGGTCTCTGCCCTTTGTTTCACTTGGCTCTCCGTTAGTGCTTTCGGAGAGTCATCCGTCACTCACACGGCTGCCTCCCAGTCTCTGTGATGGTTGTAATTGAACATCCTTCTTAAAACTCTGTACTATGAAGGCACATAGGAAAAAGCTGATGCTAGGCGTGGGTTTCTACAACTCACTTTCTAGGCCGTTAGTCTTGGGGGGTTGGGTGAGCATGCTGAAGAAATCCTGCATAAAGAACATATGCTCTCAGGAGTAGGTGTGTCATGCATGGGGTTACACTGACTGATTGAAAACAATTCTTTTGGTTTTAGCATCCCCACTGAAATGGGGCATCTGTGCACCTGTAAATTGAACATGATGGTAATATCCGCCCCGGACCTCTCAGATCTCTGTAAGGTGCCTTTAAGAGAACGGGCAAGGAACAGCTTTAAAACTGTCACAGAACAAGTGAGCCGGAGTGTTTCCTATTTGATAATCCAGATTTTCTTTCATCGCACAGCTAGTTTCTGCCCTTGGCTTTGAAAGCAGCTGTGAGTTGTGTTCCTCTTTTCTTCATTCAATCTCCAATTATTCTGGAAAGACTTTCCTCTCCAATTCACTCATCACATACTGAACGCCTACCAAGCACTAGACACTTGTGGTCCCTCCTTCAAGGAGCGTATCTTCAGGTCGTGTAGGTCATGTAAGCACTTCCCTTCCCAACTATATACAGAGATACCTTGGAAGAATTTCCATTTACTCTTCTTCTTCTTTTTTTTTTTTTTTAAGATTTTATTTATTTATTTGAGAGAGAGACAGCGCTTGCGCAAGACAGCATGAGTGGGGGGAGGGGCAGAGGGGGAGGGACAAGCAGGCTCCCTGCTGAGCAGAGAGCCTGATGTGGGGCTCGATCCCAGGACCCCGGGATCATGACCTGAGCTGAAGGCAGACGCTTCACCGACTGAGCCATCCAGGTGCCCCTCCATTTACTCTCTGAAATGCCTGACTTCTAACAGTAATGGTGTTGGCAACCTTGTGATAGTGCCTTCAGGCTCCCATGTTTATTTGACTCTTCGCATTCCTTAGGAAAATGTCTGCTTTCTCTCAAAGGTATTCCTGTGTTAAGTTCGTTTTATTCATAGTATCTGCTTCCACGTTGCTGATACCTGCATTGTGATCATTCTTGTGGTAAAAGGTGAAATTGTTACACTGTCATGAGCCAGGGTTAATGTAGGAAGGTACAAAGTTACCATTTGCATGGTGGTTGACTGTGTTTTTTGTTTTGTTTGTTTGAGAAGGTGGTGTGGTTTATTTGCTCTAGCTTACGATGCTGGTGGAATGTGGTACTGATGTATACAGATTTCTGACATATAAAGATTTCCTGATTTTATTGATTTTACATAATACCTGGTTTTAGAGCATCAACACAGTAGTTGCTAAGTAACCACATTGCTCTAATGGCCCTGAGATTTTAGTGAAAGGGATATAAAAGTATTCCGCTGTAGAAAGCATTTTATTTAGATAAATACTCTTCCTGTTATGCCAATAGGATTTACTGCTTTTCTTCTAAGGCTTGTCTATACAAGTGGAGATTTGAAGTGACCATTGCTTTCAAAGTAAAACACAAATGTTGACATAAATTAGCCACTTGGCCGAACTTATTTATGAAATTCACCAATTAATTGATGGGGTTTCTACTTCACTACCTGGCTATACTCAGGGCAGTATTCAGCCTCAATAATAGCATATTGTTACGGGAGTCTTATGCATATTGTCAGATTTCCTTTTTTGAGATACTTGTCAAGCGAAGCCACATTTGCATACACATTTGTAACAGGTGTATTTCTATGTATACCCAAGGGTGTTCTGACTTTCTTTTTATTTTATTATATTATGTTAGTCACCATACACTACATCATTTGTTTTTGATGTAGTGATTCACGATTCATTGTTTTCGTATAACACCCGGTGATCCATGCAGTACGTGCCCTCCTTATACCCATCACCGGGCTAACCCATCCCCCCACCCCCCTCCCCTCTAAAACCTTCAGTTTGTTTCTCGGAGTCCATAGTCTCTCATGGTTCGTCTCCCCCTCCGATCCCCCCCCCTTCATTTTTCCCTTCCTTCTCCTAATTTGTTCCACAAATAAGTGAAACCATATGATAATTGACTTTCTCTGCTTGACTTATTTCACTTAGCATAATCTCCTCCAGTTCCATCCATGTTGATGTAAAAGTTGGGTATTCATCCCTTCTGATGGCTGAGTAATATTCCATTGTATATATGGACCACATCTTTATCCATTCATCTCTTGAAGGATATCTCGGCTCTTTCCACAGTTTGGCTATTGCGGACATTGCTGCTATGAACACTAGGGTGCATAGAGCCCTTCTTTTCACTACATCTGTGTCTTTGGGGTAAATACCCAGAAGTGCAATTGCTGGGTCATAGGATAGCTTTATTTTTAAATTTTTGAGGAACCTCCACAATGTTTTCCAAAGTGGCTGTACCAACTTGCATTCCCACCAACAGTGTAATGTCTTTCTCCACAACTTCTCCTTACATTTGTTGTTTCTCCACAACTTCTTACATTTGTTGTTTCTTGCCTTGTCAATTTTTGCCGTTCTATATGGTGTAAGGTGGTATCTCAATGTGGTTTTGATTTGAATTTCCCTGACGGCTAATGATGATGAACATTTTTTCATGTGTCTGTTAACCATTTGTATGTCTTCTTTGGAGAAGTGTCTGTTCATGTCTTCTGCCCATTTTTCAACTTGATTATTTGTTTTTTGGGTGTTGAGTTTGAGAAGTTCTTTATAGATCTTGGAAATCAGTGCTTTGTAGTGTCATTTGCAAATATCTTCTCCCATTCTGTGGGTTGCCTCTTTGTTTTGTTGACTGTTTCCTTTGCTGTGCAGAAGCTTTTTATCTTGATGAAGTCCCAAAGGTTCATTTTTGCTTTTGTTTCACTAGCTTTTGGAGATGTATCTTGAAAGAAGTTGCTGTGGCCGATGTCAGAGAGGTTACTGCCTATGTTCTCCTCTAGGATTTGGATGGATTCCTGTCTCACATTGAGGTCTTTCATCCACTTTGAGTTTATCTTTGTGTATGGTGTTAGAGAATGGTTGAGTTTCATTCTTCTGTATGTAGCTGACCAATTTTCCCAGCACCATTTATTGAAGAGACTGTCTTTTTTCCATTGCGTATTTTTTCCTGCTTTGTCTAAGATTATTTGACCATAGAGTTGAGGGTCCATATCTGGGTTCTCTATTCTGTTCCATTGGTCTATATGTCTGTTTTTGTGCCAGTACCATGCTGTCTTGGTGATCACAGCTCTGTAATATAGCTTGAAATCGGGCAACGTGACCGCCCCAGCTTTGTTTTTCTTTTTCAACATTTCGTTGCAGATTTGGGGTCTTTTCTGATTCCATACAAATTTTAGAATTGTTTGTTCCAGCGCTTTGAAAAATGTCATTGGAATTTTGATCGGGATGATGTTGAAGGTATAGATTGCTCTGGGTAGCATAGACATTTTAACAATGTTTATTCTTCCGATCCATGAGCGTGGAATGTTTTTCCATCTTTTTGTGTCTTCTTCAATTTCTTTCATGAGTGTTCTGTAGTTCCTAGAGTATAGATCCTTTACCTCTTTGGTTAGGTTTATTCCGAGGTATTTTATGGTTTTTGGTGCTATTGTAAATGGAATCGTTACTCTAATTTCTCTTTCTACAGTTGCACTGTTAGTGTATAAGAAAGCAACTGATTTCTGTGCATTGATTTTGTATCCTGCCACATTACTGAATTGTTGTATGGGTTCTAGTAATTTGGGGGTGGAACTTTCTCCAGAATAGACCACATACTGGGTCACAAATCAGGTCTCAACCGATACCAAAAGATTGAGATTATTCCCTGCATATTCTCAGACCACAATGCTCTAAAACTGGAACTCAATCACAAGAAAAAATTTGGAAGAAATTCAAACACTTGGAAGCTAAAGACCACTCTGCTCAAGAATGTCTGGGTCAACCAGGAAATCAAAGAAGAACTTAAACAATTCATGGAAACCAGTGAGAATGAAAACACATCGGTCCAAAACCTATGGGATACTACAAAGACGGTCCTAAGGGGGAAATACATAGCCATCCAAGCCTTACTCAAAAAAATAGAAAAATCCCAAATTCACCAACTAACTTTACACCTTAAAGAACTAGAGAAAACGCAACAAACAATGCCTAAGAGAAATAATTAAGATTAGAAGAAAAATAATTAAGATTAGAGCAGAGATCAATGAATTAGAAACCAGAAACACAGTAGATGAGATCAACGAAACTAGAAGCTGGTTCTTTGAAAAAATTAATAAGATTGATAAACCACTGGCCAGACTTATCCAAAAGAAAAGAGAAAGGACCCAAATTAATAAAATTATGAATGAAAGGGGAGAGATCACGACTAACACCAAGGAAATAAAAACAATTATTAGAAATTATTATCAACAACTATATGCTAATAAACTGAGCAATCTGGATGAAATGGAGGCCTTACTGGAAACCTGTAAGCTGCCAAGACTGAAACAGGAAGAAATTGACAACCTGAATAGGCCAATAACCAGTAACGAGATTGAAGCAGTGATCAAAAACCTCCCAAAAGTCAAGAGTCCTGGGCCTGATGGATTCCCTGGGGAATTCTACCAAACATTCAAAGAAGAAATAATACCTATTCTACTGAAGCTGTTTCAAAAAATAGAAACAGAAGGAAAGCTTCCAGACTCATTCTATGAGGCCAGCATTACCTTAATCCCCAAACCAGGCAAAGACCCCCTCAAAAAGGAGAATTTCAGACTGATATCCCTGATGAATATGGATTCCAAAATCCTCAACAAAATCCTAGCTAATAGGATCCAACAGTACATTAAAAGGATCATCCACCATGACCAAGTGGGATTTATCCCCGGAATGCAAGGGTGGTTCAACATTCGCAAATCAATCAATGTGATAGAACACATTAATAAGAAGAGAGAGAAGAACCATATGGTCCCTCAATTGATTCAGAAAAAGCATTTGACAAAATACAACATCCTTTCCTGATTAAAACTCTTCAGAGTATAGGGATAGAGGGAACGTTCCTCAAGTTCATAAGATCCATCTATGAAAAACCCACCGTGAATATCATCCTCAATGGGGAAAAGCTGAGAGCCTTTCCCTGAAGATCAAGAACATGTCAAGGATGTCCACTCTTGCCACTATTGTTCACCATAGTACTAGAAGTCCTAGCAACAGCAATCAGACAAGAAAAAGAAATAAAAGGTATTCAAATTGGCAAAGAAGAAGTCAATCTCTCTCTCTTCTCAGATGACATAATACTTTATGTGGAAAATCCAAAAGACTCCACCCCCAAATTACTATAACTGACTTTCTTCTATTTGTTTTGTTTGAAGAATACTCTGCAAAACTTTCCCCCTGGAAGTTGGAAAAAAGCATGAGAAAAACAAATTTGGGGAGATAGTTGTCTTTTCAGTTTGTGTATCATTGTGACTCCAGTTTTCAAACCCCACTAACGTTAAGTGCTGGGGAAAAGGATCCACAGCTTCTGTCTTCAAGGAATTCATAATCCAGTGAGAAAAAAACCATATACAGGGATAATTGCAGGGGTGGGATTACTGCAGAAGTTTTGTGCTGCTATGAAAGCAGGCGGGTGAGAGCAAACATATCTACTTGGTCAGGGAAAGAGTCAGGGAAGGCTTCAGGTGGTATGGTGTACTGAAAATAAATGGGGCTCAGGGAAGACTAAGCAGATATGGACAGACCCCATATCTCTTGACAAGCACGTCCATATTTTGGGTAAAATACAGTTATATTCATATATATGTATAAGTTTAACAATAATAAATATAAAAATTCAATCATAATAACATATAAAAATAAGTTTCATATATATTATATATGAAATATAATATATTATATAATGAAAAGTAATATATAGGTTGTATGTATATTATATATGATTTATGTTTAATTTTTATATATTATTTATTATAAAATTTACTATATATTTTATTATATAAAACAGAGAGAGAGAGATTGAGAGAGCTGACCTCAAACTAAATGACCCGAAATGAAGAGCAAAATGAAAGTCTGAGCAGTGACTGTGGACTAGAAGCTGCTGTTTCAGGGTGTTGCACAGGGAGAGGGATTCCAGGACCAGGGTGGAGGAGGCAAGAGGGCCAGAATGAGACCTCTGGAGAACTAACCTAAATATGGAGCTAACATGTTTATGAGAAGACACACTCCAGACTAGAAATTACTCGAATGACCATCAACAGTGGAATAGTATAGTCACACCATGGAATCCCACGCGGCAGTGAGCACTGAGGAACTCCGACTGCACACAAGGACATAGGGAGTCTCTGAAACAACGTCAAGAGAAAGAAAGGCAGACACAAAGGAGTAGGTACTATATGACTCCATTTAGATACAGTTCAAAAATAGACAAAATTAATCTATGCCGTTAGAAGTCAGGATAGTGGCTAATCTTGGTGGTGAGAAAATAGTGAATGAAAAGGGAGATGGTGGGGCTTCTGGGATGTATGTAATATTCTATTCTGTTGTTGTTATTATTATTATTATTAGAGTGCTGATCACACAAGTGAAAGTTTGTAAAAATTCTTCAAGCTCTGTAGTTAGGTGTCCTTTTCTGTATGTATAGTATGTTTCAGTAAATAGTTTTTAAAAGAGAATTGGGAAAATCTCACCAACTGGTCTTGAAGGCAGCAAGGAAATTCAACTCCTGTCTGCTTCCTCATATTGTGTGAAAAGAAATAGAAAAATCACCCATGAGAAATCCTAGATGTGTGCCACAGATAGGTATGGGTTCTAGTGTTACACTCCTTGTGTGGGTTAATCCACAAGTTCTCAAAAATAAAACAAAAATGGGACAAGGGCCATTAAAATCTGTGTGGGAGCCCCCTTAAAGGGAAATACAAAACCACTTTGAATGGGCATTTTTGCAACCCAGAGCACGTAAAACTCAATGAGAAACATGAAAGAAAAACAAATAAAGCAACTTTAAACTGGGGATTAGCCACATTAAGAAAAACAAAACTACAGATTTAGCAAACCAAGAAATGCAGATAACAGGATGAGTTGGAAAAGACTACAAGTATGTCTAAAATGATGAAGAAAGTGAAAGAAAATCCAGAAGTCAAAATGCATGAACTGGAGAGCAATTTTTTGAAAAAGAACAAACAGAGCATCAGTAAATAAAATGGGAACAATAATATGAATACATATAATTTGATCCACTCAATAAGCCAGCTTAAGTGATGGGTAGATATAGAATACTTCCCCCAACAAATAGAGAATACATCTTTTTTTGTGCCCCGAGAATACATCTTTTTTTGTGCCCCGAGAATACATCTTTTTCAAGCACACATGGAATATTTACCAAAAAATTTACCTTGAACTAGGCTGCAAAAGAAGTCTAAACACTAAAGGATTGATCACATTTTGCGATACAACAAAATTAAATAAAATGAAGCAAATAGCAAGGGGAGGCTAACATCACTTTCTCATATGTTTGACAATGAGAAGTGTACTTTTAATAACTCATGAGTCAATGACAAGAGCTAATAGAAATTAGGATTTAGTGATGATTAGATGACAAGAAAAGCACCTCAATTCAAAAATGAGCAAAGCAGGGGCGCCTGGGTGGCTCAGTCGTTAAGCATCTGCCTTCGGCTCAGGTCATGATCCCAGAGTCCTGGGATCGAGCCCCGCATCGGGCTCCCTGCTCTGCGGGAAGCCTGCTTCTCCCTCTCCCACTCCCCCTGCTTGTGTTCCCTCTCTCGCTGTTGTCTCTCTCTGTCAAATAAATAGATAAAATCTTTAAAAAAAAAACAAAACAAAAATGAGCAAAGCAGCTAAACTGGTACATGGATGGAAAATTTTAGTCACAAAATGTTATATATAAAATAGTGCCGAGAATTAATATGTTGTATTCATCTCACAAACATAGAAGAATGAAGTAAACATAAACAGAACAAAGAGAATGATACAAATATAAATATAAATATAAAAAGATTTTCTGGTTAGATCAGTAAATCAACAAACCCCGAGGTTATTCTTTTGAAAACAGGTGAATATCTCACAACATCACTCAAAGGAACAAATAATAACATTGACAAAAATAAAAGAAAGCATTAGGAATTTAACAATAAATAGTATGGAGATTAAAAACATGAGAGAATATTCAAAACAACCTGTCAATAAATTTAAAATCTTAGATGCAGTGGATTTTACTAGAAAAATATTTTTTTACATTGAAACAAGATATATATATATATATATATAACTAGTTGATTCTACATATATATATATATATATCTCCCTCTTGTTTGATACTCGCCAGTTGATTCTACATAGTTCTACATAGTGCTTCTCTTTCTCAAATGATATCTAGCAGTGGAATCTTAATTTAAAAAATTCACAACTTTCTCAGTTTGGACAGTTAACTATTATTTCATTTTTATAACATACTATTTCAAAGTAAACATGCTATATTTAATTTTTTTCTTCAAATTCAAGATTAGAATCCATCTGAAATGATTCTTAGCACATGCCTTTTAGCTTTGAAAAATTTTTTTGTGGGTTTTTTTTTTTTTTTTTTTTGGTGGCAATACTAAGAATTCTGCCCTGTCCAACAGCTGCCAGCATTAGTTCCTTAACGAGAGCTTAAAAGAGCAAAGACCCATATTTCAAGGCTGTTAGAAAATAATTGATTTCTTAGGGCATGATCCTAAGGCACCTGATAATATTCCAGGCTGGCATAGATTTAGACTTTTCCTTTGTCTTGCTAAAACTTACTGTATAAAGCAAGAGTCCTTTTATTGACCCACCTGATCCAGTTAATCTATGAATTATATTTTTAACCTTATCACCTCATTGTAACTGAGGGAAAGTATTTCAGTTTGACATATTTCTTACTCATCTTAACCTCTTGATATAGAAAGGCAGGATTTCTTTGTGCTAGGTATTACCATAAAGTATATGAACCAGAAAGAACTGGCATGAGTGAGATTTGATCTAAATCAGCCCTGAAAGAAAGAAATGTTACAAATAAGAAAGAAATGTTGCATTTCTATCAGATGGTTCACAAGGCGGGTAGAAACATGGTGCCATTGTGTCTTTCCGTGTGTGTGAATGCACAGCTACGCACACCCATCTGCACACATGTGAACACCGGGGAGCTAGGGACAATGCACACAGTATCACCCCATTCCGTTTTACAGATGGAGAAAGAGACTCACAGTTTGAGAGTTCCCTGTCAAAGGCATATAGTTTCACATGCAAATATTTGTGGCCGAGTTTGCCAGTCTTTTCTCCTTAACACTGCAGACTCATCTGAATTGAGGGTGGTTACTCCCTGGGAGTGAGGAATGTCATTCACTTTCTCCCTTCTTGTGTTCCTGGCATAACCACTATTCTTCAGTTGCCTACCATGTGCCAGGCACTTCAGATGAGTCCTCTGTGTGAACTGGCTTCCCTTGGTCTTATCTCCGTCTTGTTTGATACTCGCCTTGCCTTCCACTCACCACCAAGTAATCGAGTTCCACCAAAGCAAACCAGGGCTGGGTATGGTGGGCTTCTATAGATAGCAGTGAATCCTGTCAAGTGAGTCTCACTTTTGTGCAAAGAAATAATGGCTATTTTCGGAGCAGAATGCCTCTCTAAATTGGGCCATAAATCAGTTTCTCATGGAAAGGTCAGAGGGAACACCAAACATGGGGGAAAGAGCACAGTCCACAAATTTGAATCTATACTGGGAAATTTTGTCAAATGTCCTTGACACATTTTTACTAGATTTCGGGAATTTAGGGTAGCTATTAATTGGATAGGGACATTACACATGGCTCTGATCGTTTGGCACAATAAAGGCATATGGCTGACATCTACAAACATCCTTTGGCTACTCATTGTAAGGTGACCCTGCATTGTGGCCCCTGGCCAGTTCATTCTTATTATGGATGCCCAATTTTTGAATCAGACTGTATTTCCGTGGAAGGACTTGAGTATGGTTGACTTCTGAACTGCAGTCTGCCAAAAACCCTAATGAAAAGTTATAAAATGCCCCATGATGTCATAAAACCTAGTTAGAAAGGAGCTGCCTGAATTTCACTTGTTTTCAAAATAACCAGTCATCTAACCAATGAAAAAGCCTTTTCTTTCCAAGAAACAAAAGGTTCTGCATACGCATCCATACAGCCAAAGCATTGCTCATTCCCAAGATGGCAAGCAGAATGGTACTGGAGTCCCTATACTGTAATGATACGTGGCAGTTTTTCCCTATTAAACTGCCAGGATTCATTGCTGCTTAGCAAAGGTGTCATAACAAAAGCATTTATCCAAGTTCTTGAGAAAATACAATCAGAGCTAATGGGGGAGAGACTGTGCATGAATACTAAGTGTTATTTTTTATGTTCCGAGTCTTTCTTTCTTTCTTTTTTTTTAAAGATTTTATTTATTTATTTGACAGAGAGAAACACAGCGAGAGAGGGAATACAAGCAGGGGGAATGGGAGAGGGAGAGGCAGGCTTCCCGCGGAACAGGGAGCCCGATGCGGGACTCGATCCCAGGACCCCGGGATCATGACCTGAGCCGAAGGCAGACGCTTAATGACTGAACCACCCAGGCGCCCCGTTCCGAGTCTTTCAAAAGAAATACAGATATGTTTGGGAAAAAAAATAGAAAGCTACAATATTCATTCTTTCTGAGATGGGCTGCCACTTGGCGATGTCTGCATCCTCCCGTGAAGGTTGTGGGGCTTGGGTTGAGCTATCTGTCTGGGTGATGCCCCAGGCCCAACCTCCTTTGTTGTAAGCTTGTGTAGTCATTTGCCAAGTCCTCTCCCTCCCTGCTACAAGTTAATATGCACAACGAAACTCGTGTGGAAGTGTGGCAGATATGTAGGTCACTTAACTGCTGCAGTAAAATACAAATTCACAGGAAAATCGCTGACATCATTAGTCTAAAGCATTAACATCTGCAGGTTACACATGCCAGACACATAATATCTGTTAATTATCGTTGTAATTGGGGACCACTGGGAATGTGAATCAGGATTTATGTGGAAGTTTTGCTACTTTCAGAAATACCGAATTCTACTTGTAACATTTAATTTATGAAAATGAAGCAAATTCTATATGTGGGTAGGGATATAGGTGACTCCAGTCTGTTATTTCTTATTTTCTTTTTTTTCCCCAAAGACATTTGATGAAGCTTAATATTGGCAATCCGGAAACATAAACTTTCAAGTTCTTTGTTTAAACAACATAGGGATCTGCTAATTATACCTGAGTAAAAACAAAACAAAAACAAAACAAAACAAAGCAAAACAAAACAAACACAAAAAAACCCACAGGGATCATTTTGTTAAAACTTTTTAATTCTCTGTTGTCTTGTGTGACTTTTCATCATTATATGTGACACAGTGACTCTTACCCCCCCACTGTTTTTGATTAACCTCAATATTTCACATATCTTTTATATAATTTTTTTTTTTGAGAGAGAGAGAGGGAGAGAGAGAATAGAGGGGGAGAGCGGAGAGGGGCAGAGGGAGAGGGGGAGAGAGAATCTTAAGCAGGCTTCATGCTCAGCACGGAGCCCAACTCCGGGCTCGATCTCATGACCCTGAGATCATGACCTGAGCTGAAACCAAGAGTTAGACACTTAACCGACTGAGCCACCCAGGTGCCCCTATCTTTTATGTACTTTGTAGTTCAGTTGTCTTTTCATCTCTGTTTATGCTGTATTGAAACATCTCTCAGAGCTCACTGATAAAGCCGATACTGTATCATAACTGTGTTTATTGAAAGCATGTGTGGGGTGCCTGGGTGGCTCAGATGGTTAAGCGTCTGCCTTCAGCTCAGGTCATGATCCCAGGGTCCTGGGATCGAGTCCCACATCGGGCTCCCGGCTCAGCGGGGAGCCTGCTTCTCCCTCTGACCCTCTCCCCTCTCATGCTGTTTCTCTCTCGCTCGCTCTCTAAAAAATAAATAAAATCTTAAAAAAAAAAAAAAAAAAAGAAAGCATGTGTGGCCTGAGATGAGGGACTCACCAATTTCATGAGTTCAAGGGATGTGAAAAATCCACAGTAGAGGTTTTATAAGTGAAACTTGGGAGTTTGGAGGATAGGGAAATCGTTACCATTGTAAGTGACCAGTAGCTTTCCCTAGATTTGACAAACTTGATGTTTTTTTTGTTTGTTTGTTTTGTTTTTTTTCCTACTAGTCTTATCCTTGGCAAAAGGAAATATCAAATACCATTTAGAAGCTTCCTTTACACTGACATTTCTAAGCAGTTAGTGATCTATAACCAGATTTTCCAAATGCCCTTTAACTAGCACTGCAACTAATTATCAGCTTTTCTCTACCTAGCAGATTTGCATTATTTTTTGTAATTTTTATATTCCCCCTTCCAAGATTACACATACTTAGAACAAATGATTGGATTCAAATAAGACTTGGACCCTGAAGGAAATTTTCCTGAATAACTTAATGATACATGGAGGGAATGCATTGGAAGGAGAAAATATTAGAAGGGCTGCAAATAGCATGTAGATGCTATGAAAAGTGGCAGCATAAATGGGTAAGGAGGAGGAAATTGATTAAGTCGCTACATAAATCTAGGTAACATCTGAAAACCTGAAAGGTATAGAAATATAGTTACAGGAAGTCCAAGTACAACATTCTAGATGCAATTTAATTTCAGTCCACAAACAAGGCATGCAACTGTAACTTCATTTTCTAAAAGAACTTAATTTTTATTTTGGAATCCTAATCTCTAGGGTAGCAACAAATTACTGTGAGTCAGTTCAGGCTTTTTCCCTTCCCTTGGGGCCGTGCCTGAATTCTGAAGGAGGTTATATGTGTCAGGGTGCAGAGACTTGTTTTGTCTTGTTTTCATACATCCACCCTGATATTTGACAAGACATGCGTCAGTCCATCCTATGTGCAGTAAAATGGTCAGGCAGGTCACTGAGGTGATACCCACCATTCCTTACCTAGTGGGCCCTTGGGTCCCTCTGTCCTCTACATTCATCTCATGTTGGGACATATAGAAAGCACTGGGCTGCCTTGGCATCACACTTGGGAGAAGAGACATCTATGGTACTAAGGCTCACTTTGACTTTGTAGTCTGCCACTTCCCTGATCTGTCCCTTGGGCACAGTCTATCCTGCCTTTGTATTTCACAAACCTTTCTAGGGTGATTTGCCTACTCCTGGGACTAGGTCCTCTCTTTGGGACCCAACGTTTTCTCTTGCTTCCCCTCTGATTTTCTCTTTTCCCCTAGCTTGCGGAATTCCATTCTAGCCTAGGGAGGGAGGATGTCTTTCTATTATTTGCGAGCATTCTTTCAAAATTGATTCTCCAAGGAGCATAGGGTTTTGAGTTTCAAAAGCTAGGGAGATACTTCTTTTGCTTTATGGGACAAAGTGCAGGAGTGGGAATACCAAGAAATCACATTGGTTAATATTTCAAAGATATTATCTAGCCATATGGAAAGCAAACATAGAAAATGCTAGAGAAGAAAGGAGCACAGTGATCATATCTGCCTCTCCTAAGACAATATTGGCCTCTGGGGCCAAATGAAGTTTTTGGGTATTATGAGAAGAGACCTAATGCAGAGCTTTCTTCTCCCGGGACTGTCCTGAAGACAAGGATATGAGATTTGGGATAAGGGTCATAATGCAGAGGGATCGGGGGGTGAGCATGTGGCACAGAGCTTTCTGAAACCTCAGGAGAAGGTCAAGGTCACTTGCCATTCCCACATCAGTATGCTTTATCGACCTGGTCCAAAATAGGCTGCAAAGGAGATGGACAGTGGCCTTTCCCCAGTGTCTCATCAGGAAATTTGCTGTCCACCTGCTCCCACTCCTTGAGGCACTATCAACCTCTTGGATATGCCGACCGCCATATATGAGCTCCAGAGAGCCAGCAAAGAATAATGACACATTTGCGGGGTTTCGGAGGTCTGTTCAATGTGTACAAACAAACCATGTGCTCAGGGAATTTGAAATTTAAATGGAAAAATAAATGCCAGAAAATAGCCGAAATGTATGTAAAATAAAAATCCTGAGAGGAGTTACCTTACCAGGTATCAGAACATAATATGAAACCATTATAATGAAGTTCATTTATTCATTTATCTAACTGGTATTTAATTGATCTCCAGATGTGAGCTAAACCCTGTTCTAGTTACTGGAGATAAAGTAGTGAACAAAACAGACAAAACGTGCAGGAGTAGAGAATAAGCAAAAGAAAAATAAGTTAGGGACACCTGAGTGGCTCAGTCGGTGAAGTGTCATGATCCCAGGGTCCTGGGATTGAGCCCCGCATTGGGCTTCTTGCTCAGCAGGGAGCCTGCTTCTCTCTCTCCCTGCCACTCCCCCTGCTTGTGCTCTCTCTCTCTCTGTCAAATGAATAAGTGAAATCTTTAAAAAAAAAAAGAAAAGAAAAATAAGTTAAATATAGAGGTATATTATAGGTTTATAAATGGGGTGGAGAAGGGTGCCCAGGTGACTCAGTTAAGTGTTCGACTCTTGGTTTTTGCTCATGTCATGATCCCAGGGTTGTGAGATAGAGCCTTGTGTCAGGAGTCTGCTTAAGACTCTCTCTCTCTCTTCCCTTGCCCTCCCCCCACTCATATTCTCTCTCTCAAATAAATCAATCTTTGTTTTTTTTAAAGATTTTATTTATTTATTTGAGAGAGAGAGTAAGCACAAGTGGGTGGGGGGAGCGGTGGGGGAGAGGCAGACTCCCTGCTGAGCAGGGAGCCAGTGGGAGCCCAACTTGGGGCTCGATCCCAGGACCCTGAGATCATGACCTGAGCCAAAGGCAGACACTTAACCGACTGAGCTACCCAGGTGCCCCAATACATCTTAAAAAAAATAAATGGGGTGGAGAAAAACAAGGAAGGGATGGGCAATGCAGGGGGCAGGGTTCACAATTTAAAATCTATTGGTCAGCAAAAGTGGTACTTAAAGCAAAGGCCTGACATGGGAAACATTCAGCACAATTATTCTAAGGTGTATTGAAGGAAAGCAAGGAGGCCAGTCACCGGCTGCTGTGATGAGAATAGATTGAAGAAGGTAAGGGTGGAAACAGGGAGACTAGTTAAGGAGGTGTTTGCTGTAATACAGATGAGAGCTAATGGTGACTTGGGCCACCATGGTCTGATTCTGGATGCATTTTGAAAGCAGAGATGACAGAATTTGTTGACAGACCATATATGAGCTGTAGGAGAATGACTCAAGTATGCCTCTAACATTCTGGGCTTGGGAAACCAGAATTATTGGTACAGCACAGGAATTAAGATACTAGACTCTTTTTTTTTAAGATTTTACTTATTTATTTGACAGAGAGAGACCCAGTGAGAGAGGGAACACAAGCAGGTAGAGTAGAGAGGGAGAGGCAGGCTTCCTGCTGAGCAAAGAGCCCAATGTGGGACTCAATCCCAGGACTCTGGGATCATGACCTGAGCCGAAGGCAGACGCTCAACGACTGAGTCACCCAGGCGCCCCAAGATACTAGACTCTTTAGCCAGACAACACGGGCTGGAAACTTTTCTCTGCAACATACTAGCTGTGCACCTTGGACAAGTTACTTGATCTTTCTGTGCCTCAGTGTTCTTATCTATAAAATGGGGCTGATAGTATCTACCTCATAGAGTTGTTGGAAGGACTGAGTTACATATAAATGAGTTACATGCACAACACCTGACACATAGTAAAAGATTGCGACAGTGTTTTGTTTTGTTTTACTGAGGTAGACTGTGAAAAGAACGAGTGAGAAGGAAAACCAAGTGTCTGATTTGGGAACATTTTACTGGGATCTTTTGATTGGCTCACTCGGCCCCCCCTTCTATATTCTCTAGTCCTTCCAATATGTATGCATATTTAGGTCCCTGTCTTGAGTCCCTGTTTGCTTGCAATAGCTAACATGGTTTCAGTTTCCTTTCCTGAATCCTGACCTATATGGAAGTGATAAATTTTAGGTGTCTATTAGACTTAACAAGTAAAAATGTTGAGAAGGTAACCGAATACAGGCATCTTGAGTTCAGGGCAGAAGAAGGGATGGAGATTTAATTTGGAAGTAACGTGTAATTGGTGTTTAAAGCTATGAAACAATGATATGGCCAAGGGAGCAAGTATAGATAAAGAGCAGCTTTAGGGAGAGAACCCTTCGGTTTTCTACCATTTAGAGGTAGTGCTCCGGAAGTCAAGTGGATAATGAAGTGCTTCGCTACCCAGGAAGCTGCAGCTGCTAGGGAAGGTCAGGTAAGACTGAGAATTGACTCTTGAATTTAGCTTCATGGGAATCATTGGTGCGTGGGACCAAAGGACTTTGAGGGAATTGATGTGGGATGGCAGTTGGGGCAAAATTTTGATTGATTAGAAATAGTGACAGCAATCTAGAAGCTAAAAGTCTTAAAAGAATAAGGAAGATTAACCTGGGGTCAGTGGATGACCCTGCAAATGATGGGTAATGGGTTGCACAGGCTGGGGGCACAAGGTTCAAAGCTGGAAGGTTCGGGGCAGAAGGGAGGAAGAATGGGATGCATGCAGCACTGGGAAGGATGGAGAAGATCTATCCTACCTCCAGGCCCGGGGGTATGAATTTGTGATGGATAAATCAGACACTTCTTGAGAGGGCTGTGGGGAAACTGGAGCCCTCGACGGGATTTCAGATTTCTTTGGGACAAAAGATAAAGGGGAGCATTCAGTGAGTATTGGTAATAATGGGATAGAAATAAACAAGTAGAAATAGATCTTTAATATATATGAGTTTTCTGTCAAATGTAGTATTTTGACTTAGATATTTATGGATTATCAAATGGTGGTGGCATAATTAGCTCTTCATCTGGAAGAAAATAAAAATATACCCCTATCTCATACCAAATACAAAAGTAAGTTCCAGATGGACTGGATCTTAACTGTTAAAGATTAAGATAATACAAACTCTGCAAGAATATTTAAGAGACTACAGGGCATAGGACTCTTGATCTTGGGATTGTGTAGGGATGAGAAAAATCTTAAATAAGATTATACACTCAGAAGCTGTGACTGAAAAAAATGTACATATTTGTTATATAAATTTTATAAATGTCACTGAAAATTATAAAGTGAATAAACAATAGACTTGTAAAACAGAGGATTGCCACACAGAGTTCAGAAAGAGACGTTATATCTCTAATATATAATGAGTTCTTCCAAATCAAAAAGATAAGGAATCCAGCAGAAAAGGGTACAAGGAAATGAATAGGCCATTTATAAAGGAGGAAATCCAAATTGCCAAAAATGGGTTAAACAATGTTTAAAGTAATCAGGAAAATGCAAATAAAATAACAATGAATATCACTTTTACTATCAGACTGGCAAAATTTAAATACTAATGTCTATTGATTGTGGGCTGCAAAGATAAGAGTGTTCTCTGACATTGCTTTTAAACTGTGGATTATTACAGTCTTCTGGGAAAGAAATTTCATATCTATAAACAATAAAATAGTTATGTACCCTTTGACTCCTCAACACCACTCCCAGTGATTCTGCTTCACAGACAGAGAAGCCCCTGTTTATAAGAATGTATATATGTGTGTGTTTAGGAAACAAAGTAAATCCCTAGCAATAAGGAGATCTTTAACGAAATTATGGATCCATCTACACTGTGGATTTATTACAAAACCGTCAAAAACAATGAATGACAGCTGTATTGAGTGGCGATTGGGAAAGATTCTGTGGTGTATTTTTAAGTGAAAAAAAGGCAAGGTGTGTATAATCAATTTTTATAAGATGGTGATAAAAGTTACCTCTCTGTATGATTATGCAGAATCACTTTGTATATATGTGGACTTGGAGAAAAATATAGGATAGTATGTGCTAGGTTTTCAATATGGGTTACTTAGGGTGGTAGAGACAGAGATGGTAGATGGACAAGAGAAGATAGATCCAAGCAAAATAGTAAAGGAAAATCGATACCCCAAATGAAAACCATAAAACGTAAGAGAAGGAAGTTCATTTCAAATGAGACATATATTTCATGATATACCATTTACAAAGGCATCCTAGGTATAAATTGTGTTATATACATTAATGGCCCATGTGATTTTTTTTAAGTAGTCTCCACGCCCAGTGTGGAGCCCAACACAAGGCTCGAACTCATGACGGTGAGATCAAGACCTGAGCCAAGATCAAGAGTTGGACATTTGGGGCACCTGGGTGGCTCAGTTGGTTATGCGACTGCCTTCGGCTTAGGTCATGATCCTGGAGTCCCAGGATCGAGTCCTGCATCGGGCTCCCTGCTCGGCGGGGAGTCTGCTTCTCCCTCTGACCCTCCTCCCTCTCGTGCTCTCTGTCTCTCATTCTCTCTCTCTCAAATAAATAAATAAAATCTTAAAAAAAAAAAAAAAAGAGTTGGACACTTAACTGACTGAGCCATCCAGGCACCCCTCCATGTGGTTTATTTTTATTATTTATTTATTTATTTATTTTTAAAGATTTCATTTATTCATTCGAGACACAGAGATACAGAGAGAGAGAGAGAGAGCACGAGCAGGGGGAGAGGCAGAGGGAGAGGCAGGCTTCCCGCTGAGCCAGGAGCTGGACATGGGGCTCGATTCCAGGACCCTGGGATCATGACCCTAGCCAAAGGTAGATGCTTAACATCTGAGCCACCCAGGCGCCCCGATTTTTTTTAATAACCAAAAGATATTCTCTCTTTGAGGAGAGAAGAATCTTCATAATGTATCTTCCTCATCACAGGTGGCAGTACTCTTTCCCTCTCTCCACTCAATGGCCATATATTTTTTAAAAGATTCTATTTTTAAGTAATCTTTACACCCAACATGGGGCTCGAACTCACAATCCCAAGATCAAGAGTCCTATGCTCTACCGACTGAGCCAGCTAGGTGCCCCTCAACAGTCATATTTTTCACTGAAAGCTATTTGAGAATCGTATCTTAAATTATTTAACAGGAAAAGAGAATTGTCAAACAGAGAGACATTTGTGGATTGCCCCACCTAATAGCATATTTATACACTATTTGGCATTGCTGATGACAGATGCCATGTTTGAACCTTTCAGTCTCAGATGTGAATCATATTTTTGCTCTCTTGAATTACATAGAAAAATTATACTGTTGCAGGGATCAATCCTGGTTATCTTGCTTTCAAAGACATTAGAATGTGTTTTCCTCTGGGTCTTATTTCTAATATGCATATATTTTAGCATTCCTTATCAAGAAGTCTCAAGTATTATTCATCTGTTGTAGCTGTTTTCATATTTCCTGTAGCTTACAGTGTAATCACTGAAACTCCTTTTGCTAATTTAATAACCACATTGCTAGCTTACAACTCCACCCCTCTCCAGGAAATACACACACATATACAATTTTATACTGCTTTTGTACTTGAGTTTTGTTCCAAAATCTACTGTGCCTCTATTTTGTAAAATGTCTAGTTTGCCTCATTCATCAATCTGATAAAATATTTCAAATAATCCTGGACCTTTAGGCTGTTCATAAGATCTATTTTTCCCAACTCAGAGTCTTGTTTTGGTGGTGTTTTTGCCTTTTATAATTTCCTTTGTAGCCAAGCCAAATTGCATTATTTTTTGTTAATTTTACTGAGGTAAAATTTATAGACTTAGGTAACCACCACCACAATCTAGACATAGAAGAGCACCATCAACCCAAAAAGTTCCTTGATTCTCCTTTATGAGGTAATACAATTCTCTCACTTCCAGCCCTAGGCAGCCACTTATCTGTTTCTCTCACTATGGTTTAGACTTGATTAAGAATTTCATAGAAATGGAATCATATAGTAGGTACTTTGTTTTTGGCTTATTTCACTCATCCAAATTCTTTGTAGAGTCAGCCATGTTGTTGCAGTTATCAGTGGTTCCTTTTTAAAAATTTTTGTGTAGCATTCCATTGTATGGATGCACCACAATTGATTTATTTACCTGTTGGTGGACATTTGGTTTGTTTCTGCTTTTTGGCTATTTTGATAAAACTGCTGTGAACATTCATGAACAAGTCTTTGTTTGGACATATGTTTTTATTTCTCTTAGGCAAATAGCTGGGAGTGAAATCACTAGGCTATATGGTAAGTGCATATTTAACTTCCTATGGAACTGCCAAACTGTTTTCTATTCCCACAGTGTATGAGTTCCAGTTGCTCCACATTCTCACTAACACTTGTAATTATCAGTCTTTTCAAATTTTAGCCATTCTAGTAAGGTGAAGAAGTATCTCATGTTGGCTTTAACTTGGATTTCCCTCATGACTAGTGATGTTGAGCATCTTTTTATATGCTTATTGAACATTCATATATCTTCTTTTTTGAGGTGCACATTTAAATAGTTTGCCCATTTTATTGGGTTGTTGGTTGTTTTTCTTCTTGAGTTATAGAGGTTCTTTATGTATTGTGAATATGTATTTTTTGTCAGAAGTATGTATCGTGGCTATTTTCTCTGAGTATGTGGTTTGCTTTTTCACTTTCTTAACAGTGTCTTTCCAATACCAGAAGATTTTCATATTGATGAATTCCAATCTGTCCATTTTTTTCCTTTGGTTTGTGCTTTTTGTACACTATCTAAGGAATATGTCTAGCCAAGGGTATGAAGATTTTCTTCTAAGAATTCTTCAAGGAATTTTTGTTTGAGCTTTTACTTTTAGATCTCTCATCTGTTTCAATTAATTGTGTATATTGTGAGATAAGGGTCAAGGTTAATTTTTTTCTAAGCCAATAGTCAATTGTTTCAGGACGATTCATTGGAAAGACTATTTTTCTCATTGAGTTACCTTGGCACCTTTGTTGAAAATCAGTATGTCGCGGCACCTGGGTGGCTCAGTCGTTCAACGTCTGCCTTCAGCTCAGGTCATTATCCCAGGGCCTGGGATCGAGCCCCGCATTGGGCTCCCTGCTCTGCGGGAAGCCTGCTTCTCCCTCTCCCACTCCCCCTGCTTGTGTTCCCTCTCTTGCTGTGTCTCTCTCTGTCAAATAAATAAATAAAATCTTAAAAAAAAAAAAAGAAAATCAATATGTATGGATTTATCTCTGGAATCCCTAGTCTCTTCCATTGGTTTACATGTCACTCCTTTACAGCAATATAATGCTATCTTGATTATGTAACTTTATAGTAAATTTTGAAATCAGGTAGTATAAGTCCTCTAAATTGGTCGATTTTCAAAATTATTTTGGCTTTTCTGGTCCTTTGTGTTTCGGTACAAATTTCAGAATTGGCTTATCAATTTATGCAAAACTTTTCATGCATTTTGATTGAGATGGTGTTGAATTCAGAGACCAATTTGGGCCAGTTTTCATCTTAAAGATTGAGCCATCTGATCCATGAACATGGCATATCCCCACATTTGTTTAAGTTTTTAAAATCTGTCTCATCAATGTTTTGTAGTTTTCAGGGTACCAGTACTACATATATTTTGTTCATTATAAGTATTACTTCATAATTTCATTTTCCAGTTGTCCATTTTTTTGTATACAGAAATACAATTTATTTTTTGTATTGACCTTATATTTGGAAAACTTTTCTATTTCCTTATTCTTTCTGGTAGCTTTTTGTAGGTTTCTTATAATTTTCTATTTTTAGATCAGTAGTGTCATCGTATCACATCAAAAGGAGAGTAATGTCATCAGGGAATAAATCCAGTTTTTCTCCATCCTTTCCAATCTCTCTGCCTTGTATTTATTTATCTTCCTTTATTTCACTGAATAGAGCCTCTAGTACAATGTTGAAAATTTTCTGGAGGACTCTTTCTGTTTTTTGGTAGTGTTGCTTAATTTGGTCCTATTGAATCATATAATTACTTAGCTATGAAGCCCCTCCTGCTTTAGATAAGCTCTCAGTTAGTAAATTTATGCTCAACCACACTAGTAATCAGAAATATATAAATTAAAATAACGATGAGATATTGTTTTATATCTATGAGATTTGCAAAATTTAGAGAGCCAGATACATGTCAGATGTTGGGGAGGATATGGGAAAAGGGAAGTCTCATGAACTGTTGGTGAGAATGTAATCTTGTACAGCCATTCTGGAGAGAAATCTGGCTCTCATTAGTGGAAATTAACAATATTTGCACCTGTTTATGTATACATCATCTTCTGAGTATTTGCCTCAGAGGAACTCCCATACATGTTCAATTCCAAACTTCTGGATGATAGAGGGACTTGTAGGCTAGATGTCCATGCCTAGGGGAATGAGTAAACATAATGTAGAGGGTGCACACCATAAAATGATCCGCAGATATTAGAAGCACAAACTAGGTTCATATATGGTGACATCAATAAATCGGTAAAAGGTATCACTGACTAAAATAAAAAGAAACAAAATGAGTTCTATAGCATCAGACAATTTATGTAACTTAAAGCCATAGATAGACACACAACCATACTACAAATTTTATAAGGACACATATTATAATCGAGAGAAAAGGCAGTAGGTATTAAGAATGATAATAGGAAAAACACAAATTTAATAAAATAACACAGGGGCCTTGAACTTACCATAATGATGAAACTATTTAGTTAACTGAGGAATATGATGAACTCAAGTCTTTAGTCCTGAGTTTAATATAATATAATAAAGCATTTAAATTCTCGTGCAGTGTTAAATGAGAGTAGGATATACACCAATATATGTAGTGTGATCCCATTTTCGTTTTTTTTTTTTTTAAGCTTTGTACATACACCTAGAGAAAGTACCATAAGGAAAAAGCATAGCTATATGAACCGTGGTTGTCACAACAGGAGTGTGGCTGGTAAAAAGAAGAGTGCTTTTCAGGTTTTATTTGTGCCATTGAACCTTTCTCAGTTTCCAAATCCTTCACAATTGGAATATATAACCTTCACAAGAAAAAGGATAACTGTTATTTTCCTACAACCATATTAATTAAGAAAACTGTATCTAACAACATTTCTGCAAATTAGCATGATCACCAGTAGTCCTTTGAAATGAGTAAAGCCCTGTTTCAGGGCACAGAACCCCCATAATCCACAGAGGCATAGTTTGAGAGAATACCTGTCCTCCAGCTGGTCAAGGCATCACTTTGCCATGGGTACCGTAGTTTCTTTGCTCTCTGAAGAAAGCATTGCTTAAATGCTGGTCTTTCGTGCTTTGAGAATGGTAATTAGTCTGATGGGCATGGGCTCTTTTCTCCCACCGACTGAGACTGTCACTGTAATACTTAGAAATAGCACAAGTTAAAGTAATATGTTTCTAAAGCTGGAGTAAAACTAAATTAATAAGGTCTTAAACCATTAAGAAGCAATTAGAAATATAAAAGCTCTATGAGCAAAAACAAAAAACCAACTAATGGAGAGCGGCGAGCAGGAGGAAATGATTCTAGTGTTATAACAGAAGCAGGAGTAGCCTTCAAACTGGCAGAATAATAAGATGTTAAGGTACTAGAAAATATCATGAAACGCTAATAGAAACTATGACATGGGAGTGATAAGAAAATATGGTTTTAATTCAATAAAGGAAATCGCTGAAGGAAGGACTGAACGAGAACAGCTAGACATTTCAGGGTCAGGACATCTTTTCACTTTCCCACCTTTCCCAGAGCTTATTTGTAGAGCTGATGTGGAAGTTCCTGGTGTTTAGTGAGGGAGCGGGAGGTCTCTACATTTCTGTAAGATGCTGTACAGTGAGTGATGAATAATTACATTAATAAGTATCATTATTTTTAAACTCAGGTTTTTAAAAATTAGAACTGTCTTGTAAGTCTATAAACGTCTTTATATTTTCCTGCTTTTGAACTCAGTGTGTTTTCACGTTGGTGTCCAACGTGAATTGTATGCCCATCAGTTCTAAACAAAACATTTCCTATGAAGTGGAAAAGCCCCACTTGCGTAATTTTGGAACTCCTTAATTCATTTGCAAATCAGGTCATTCCCTACTTAGTTGTGCTGTTGAATATTCTTTTTCAAAATGTGGTTTTCTGGACCATGATGCTCTGTATCAGAATCATCAGAGTGTGTATTGAAAAATGCATATACTTAGGTCCCACCACTTCTAGGGTCTGGATCTAGGGTCTACATAGTTATCAGGTGTCCTTGTTTGAGGGTCATTGCTCCAGGGGTACAGAGATCCCCTATGTCCACCCTCAAGGAAGAGGAGTGTTGATCTAAATTCATCATATTCAAAGGTACCAGTCAGTTCCTTGTGATTGTGGATGGAGACAATATACCTTGTTCAGAGATCTAGGGGACTTGGATTAGACCTCTTTTCATACACGCATGATGGTGATGCTATTAACATTTTGCAGGAAAATTATTTGTTGTGTGGGACTAACTCAAACATGGCCGGTAGTGCTTCCCAGTCATTATGACAACCCGAAACACCTCTGTACTTTTCCATAACCCCATAGAGTATTGTTTGACAACCATTGGTAAGGCACAAATGGCAATCCTATTCTCCTTGCCATTGATTTAGTTTAGGAATGGACACGTGACCCTATTGTAGCCAGTAAATACCTGAAGGAGAATCTGCGGCGGGGGGGGGGGGGGGGGGGGGGCGCGGTTTAATTCCTAAGTGACACGGGAGAAGGTGGTCCCTTCTTTTACTTTTGGACTTTGTCATGTTAGTATTCGGCACTGGAAACTGTTGTAGCCATTTTGCCCCCAGCATGAGGATGACAAAAATGGAAATTATTATAGCGTATCTGCATGCTGAAGGGTATCATCTGGTATATAGTGAAATGCTGACACTGCAGGACACTGGGGTTAATTGCAAGAGGGAAGTCCTTGAGTAGTTAGGAGGGTGTAGGATCCCAGGGCCCTGACAGAAGTGTTGCTTGAGATAGGAGTCAGGGTTGATCACCCATTGAAGTAGGGAAGGTAGAGTTTATAAGGAAGAGTGAATTGACAAAGGAAATAGGGTTCGATTCTTGAGTAGTACTGAGTATACATTTTATATCTGTGGCCCTGAATTTCATGTAAGAAGAGTCAGTATCATTGGTATTTTTCTCCAGCCACATTTAGCTTCATTAAAAAAAAAAAAAAAAAGCTCCAGAGATTTGGGTTTGAGTGGTGCTTGGGTTTTGTCCATGGAGAAGCACAAGGGAGTTAGGGATGAGTATGCTAAAGGTCACTATGCTAGGCTGTGGAAGACATGATGGGTAAGAAGGTAAGGGATGGTATCAGGAGGTGACAAATAGTTTAGAGAGTGGTGGGGTGATTGTGTTCCAGGTACTCATGTGGTCACAGAATTGTTGGAATGAGTGTAGTAATGTAAGTTGGAAAGGCAGGAGCTGATCAGTCAGTGGGTTACCTAAAAATGAAATTTTAGAGTCAGTTCAATGAATAGTGATGATGAGGTCTGCAAAGTTAGACATAAAATTTTTCAGAGAAGTGGTATCATATTGACTACACATGCAGTCAATAAAAATACAGGTGACTAAATCTCATAGGTTTGGAAATTGTGAAACACATCGTTGAAGAGTTCATGGGTCAGAGAAGAAATCATATTAATTGGAAAATGCCTATGGACAATGAAGAAAATACTACATATCAAAACTTACTTGACACAGCTTGGGCAGTACATGGAGGGACATGTGTAGTCCTAAAACTTCTATAAGAAGAGTAAGCTTAAAATTAATGAGCTAAGCGTCCTAAATAAGAAAAAGAAAAATAGAATAAACCCAAAGAAAGCCAAAGGAAGGTAATAAAAAGATTAAGGCGGGAATGTATGAAGCTGAAACTTATATATACTAGAAAGGATCAACAAAGGCAAATTTTATTCTGTGAAAAGATAACTAAAATTTATAAACCTCTGGTAAAATTGATCCAGAAAAAAGAAAATACAAATGAAGTGTAATGGGCATGAAAATGGGGATACAGTGACAGACACAGTAGAGATGAAAAGGATAAGAGGATATTATGAACAATGTTACGATAAAATGCTTGAAAGTTTATGGTATATGGATGGATTCCTAGAAAAGGAAACATTGTTAAATTTACTTAAAAAAAATAGAAAAGTGAATTTGTCTCATAAGCATTAAAGAAATGGAATCTGAAAGTAAAAGTCTTTCCACAAAGAAAATATCAGGACCCAATGGTTTTATAATGGATTTTTACCAATCATTCAAGGAAGACATAAATCTAATATTTGCAATTCTTTTTCAGTAAATGCAAACAAAGGTAACACCCTCTCCCGTTCTTTTTTTTTTTTTTTTTAAAGATTTTACTTACTTATTTGACAGAGAGACAGCGAGAGAAGGAACACAAACAGGGGGAGTGGGAGAGGGAGAAGCAGGCTTCCCGCTGAGCAGGGAGTCCGATGCGGGGCTCGATCCCCGGACCCTGGGATCATGACCTGAGCCGAAGCCAGACGCTTAACGACTGAGCCACCCGGGGGCCCCACTCTCCCATTCTTTTCATAAGACTAGTAGAGCCCTAATAACAAAATAAACCAAGAGTAATATGAAAAGTAAGTATAGGTCAATCCCACTCATGCACATAGATGCAAAAATCTTAAAATACTGCAAGTAGGTCTTCACATATATCCACTAACTCTTCATGTCTCACCACCTCCACCACTACCATCCTGAGACAAGCCATTAATCACCTTTTGCCTGGATTAGTATGATGATAATACTCCTGCTGCTAAATTTGCCCCTGTTGCTAAATTCAACACAGCAGCCCAAATGATCCTTTTAAAATGAACATCAGGGAGGTCCTGGGTGGCTCAGTCAGTTAAGCGTCCAACTCTCGATTTGGGTTCAGGTCATCACCTCAGGGTCATTAGACTGAGGCCCAATTTGGGCCCCACACTGAGTGTGGAGCCTGTTTAAGATTCTCTCTCTTCCTCTGCCCCTCTCCCCCTGCTCTCTCTCTCTCTCTAAAAAAATTAAAAAAATAAAATAAAACAAGTCCCTCGGCTGCCTCACAATGAATGGTCTTCAAGACCCAAACTGTGGCCCAGAAGCCAATGCCGGCCTGCTGCACATTTCTGTATGGCTGATGAGCTAAGATTTTTCTCTTTTACATATTTTACATATTCTTGACATATTTTAATATTTGAAAAATAAAATAATGCAATAAAAATAAAGAGTAGATTGCATGATGTGAAAGTTACATGAAATTCAAATTTCAGTGTCTTAAGTAAAGGTTTATTGGCACATGACCCCGCCCCTTTGTTTAGGCATTGCGGATGGCTGCTCGTCACACTGGCACCCTTATTCCTTGAAAATGCTCTTGATGTTCCTCTGCCTGGATTGCTCACTCCCTCCTCAGTTCTCTCAGGTCTCTACTCGAGTGTCACTTTATTGCTGAGCCTTTCCTGGCCATCGTACATAGAATTGAAACCAGTTGTCCATTCCCTCCCAGCACTCCCCATCCATTTTTCTTGTTTTTTTTTTGTTGTTGTTGTTTTGTTTTTTTGTTTTTGAGAGAGAGAGAGAGAGAGAGAGGTGTGGAGCCCAATGTGGAGCTCGATCTCACAACCCTGAGATCATGACCTGAGCCCAAATCAAGAGTCAGACATTTAACCGACTGAGCCACCCAGGCACCTCCTTGGTTTTTTTCCCCATTGCATTTAATTACCATCAAACACCTTCTCTATATTTTACTTATATATTTTGTTTATTTTTTATCTCATGAAGAGGAGAAAGTTTTGTCTTTTGTTGACAACTGGTCTGGCACAGAGAACCCGCTCAAAAAAAAAATGCTGAATAAATGAATAGAAGAGTTGACAAATAACAAAAATAGTCTAAGTTATTAAAGACTTACTGTACGTCAGACATCGTACTTTTGAGTCATTGTTCTCAATTCATGTGACAACCATGCAAAGTAGGCATCAGTAGCCCCATTTGATGGAGCAAGTAGCTGAGGTTCAGAGGGGTTACGTGACTTACCTGAGATCTGAAGAGGGACGCAGAGGTTCAGGGCACTGACGAGCATTGTAGACCTTAGAAGAAAGGCATTAAGAGGGGGAGAGATGATCACAAGAAGATCCTGGGCTGTCCAAGTCCCCGTGACATCCTGGGGCATTTACATGTTCAAGATAAGGATTTTGCCGGTTTGAGGAGTGATTGAAACTGGGACAGGCATCCTTATTTGATGCAATGAAGCCAATCTGATTCTATAGCAATTCAAAAAGAATTTAAGTTTCGAGAAAGACCGAGAAGGAATCAGTCACTGGGCACAGATACCACAAACATGCTTATCATGTTTCCATAAATACCGCCTGTCACGGTCATATCACAGATGATGGCTATAAAATAAATATCACATGGGGTTAAAAAGCTAGGGAGACAGAATGCATTGCTAAGACCTAATAGCTGGTGCAAGGGAAATATTTTGTAGTGTAAAGATGAAACTAATAACAGTCATTATGGTCCAACACTGCTGCACTTAGGGACTGAGATTCCATTTGCTCTGAGGATTGAGGAGTCTAATTTTATAGTTGGTAATTTTGTAGCTGCACAAGATTCTTTTATGAAACTGTGTAGCGATATTTAATGTTTCAGAATCAAATATTATATTTATTTGTTTCTCTTTCTTCTAGGGCAAATAAAGTTGCAAGCGTTCTTTCTTGGCATTTGTCAAGGTTGCCAAGTGAAGCTTTATGAATATGATTTCTATACCATCTCTTGGGTTTCTGCAATAGATATCCATAAGGCAAGTCAAACAGATGCATCGGGTTATCCCTGCGCCTGACACTCACCTCTGTTTGCACATTAATTTCACCTGGAAACGTTGAGAAAGTACCTACGCCTGTGCCTGGCACCCTGAGGTTTTGATGTCATTAGTCTGTGGTGGGGCACGGGCCTCAGCATTTTTATCAACTTTCCAGGAAATTCTGCTGGGGTTGAGAACCACTGCTCTGGGGCTAGATTTCCGCGTCAAACGGCCGTATAGCAAAACTGAACCTGTATATAAACGTGACTTGTCTACTTGGCATAGCCCTCGTATTTGTTCTGGTTACTAAGTCTCCTCGGAGAGCGTCTCCAGCTAATCCTGTTCATTCTAGCCTTTATTCAGGCTTCTGTTGGGTTGTGTTGTAGACTATGTGATAGGAATGGCCAGAAAGTAAAATGCAAAGTAAAAAACTCAGGAGTTTCTTAATTTGCTCTCCAAATTGCCAAGAAAAAAACAGTGATGTTCACGTGGGTCCATTTCATTTCATTTCCACAGATGTTGGCGAATGGGAGGAACTGCCTTCTAGTGCCTGATTTCAGGTCCCCTGTCAGCTACTCATTAGCTCTGTGGATTGTCCTAACTTATTTCCCCTTTCTGTTTCCTAGTTATCTTATGTCAACACAGTGTGAATGGTAATTTCTATCACAAAATTAATAAATGCTTTTCTATCTCATATTACTAAAATTATTTGATGTTGGGTGAAAGCTATAGCTGAAAGGTTAGATGAGGATGATGAGGAGGTTTATTTTCATATGAATCTTATGGGCCCCGGGGCCAGGAAGACTAGAATACTCTTCCTGGCTGATCTCATTCCGTCCAACTAGAATAACCCTCACCTGAATGCAGATGCTTCCGAATCACTCTCCCCAGCCCTGGCCCAATCTTAAATTTGTATTCTATACTTATAAGTTCCCTTGGGTCATCTCCAACTGGACATCCTCTCTGGGCTTCCAATTCCTCAGGCCTAAAGTGACATTTTCTCTGTCATACCCCAGTCTGCTCCCTCTTCTCTTCTCAACGTTGGTTTACAGCCTCACCTCGGCCTTAGAAAAACCTTCTATGATCCATCCATACCTGTAACAAGTCATGGGTTACCTAGTTCTGTCTGTTTTGCCTCCAAGTGTCTTTTAAATATATTCCCTCCTCACCTTTTTTTAAAGATTTTATTTATTTATTTGAGAGAGAGAGAGAGAGCCAGCCAGCACGAGCAGAGGGGAGGGGCAGAGGGAGAGGGAGAAGCACACTCCTGACTGAGCAGGGAGCCCAGTTTCTAGCTCTGTCCCAGGACCCTTGATCCCAGGACCCTGAGATCACCACCTGAGCCGAAGGCAGACACTTCACCGACTGAGCCACCCAGACACCCCAACATTTTTAATTGTGTTGTTTTCTTTTTGTTGAATTTAGGAGTTTTATGTATATTCTAGATAAAAATCCTTGATCAGATTCCAGCTCTGCCACTTACTTGCTGTGTTGCCTCAACAAGGTAACTTGTCGTTTACTTACCTGTAAAATGGTGATCCTAACACCTCTCCTACACATACACTGAGTACAATGGAGACAGAAGGCATTCAAGAACTGGGAGCCTCCTTCTGAATCTGTTGGTGCCCATCATCAGATCTTGCAAGCAGCTTAGTACAGCAGCCAAGGGACATTTTTAAATAATTTTATTTCTTACTAGCATCTCTTACATTCCTTCATTTCCTTGCACCTCCATCTGTCCCAGAGACTTTCCCGTGTCAAAATTCTCTCTCCCACTCCAGACCTGACTCAACATGATTAAAAACAAACAAACAAACAAAACCCCTTTCTTTATTCCATTGTCTCCTCTTCTGGTCTTTATAATATAGGTCCACTCATTCTCCCTCCCAGAAAGAAGCCTCCTTAGGCTTCAGGAATGGAAAGGAGAGCAAGTGGGTGTGGGGGAGGAGGGAGAGGAAGAAGAAACCAAGAGGCCAAATACAGGATTCTCTTTTTCTTGGAGGGGGTGGCAGCCTGTAAAATGCCACAAGTTAACAATGTTTATCCTCCCACAAGAGTTATTATTCAAGACATTAACATCATTTAGCCTTGTCTATTCCAACTACCTCCCAACCTGATTTCCATCTCCCTTCCTCCAGTTTCTCCATGCCCCCCCACCCCATTCCCTCTCCAGCCCCTTTCATTCAATCACCAGAGTACGTTCTTTCTGAACACTAGCTCTTACCATAGCAATCTTTCTCTGCTACCATTCCCCCCTCAACCCCAGGCCCCCCACTGACTAGAGGGTAAAGGCCACAGCCCTTACAACAGTATATGTGTTGTCTCTTCTTCAATTACACCCCCTGTCTCCACTGTTCACTCAGGGTACTAACGAGTGAGCACGCACTGTCCTATTCTAGGGCTCGATGAATCTGCATGTGTCCCCTCTGCCTGGAAGATCATTCTGTCTTTCTCTTTATGTGTGTATTTGTATTTTCATACTTGAGAGCACTGAGAAGCACCGGGCTTTTCTTTTCCTTATGATTCACAGGGCTATCTATTTCTGGTCTTCTGTATAATGCATTCATTAGACAACAAATAGTTACCAAGTGCCTCCATGCCCCCGGCCACGCAGTTCTAGCGTACATCCAGTAGAAATCTTGCTTCTCTCTACCTTTCTACTACCCCATGTTGCATTCTAAGTGCCAGATGCTGTGTCAGGCATTAATGATGAAATTATCTTGGAACGGGCATCTGTTATAAAAGCCCCTTAGAAAACAAACATAATGTCTGCTTGACTTGAGTTGTAACTAGAGTTTCCTGACATCTCTCGGTGGTATTAGGAAGAGGAGTTCTTTGGGTTTGTTTTTTTTTTTTTAAGATTTTATTTTTGAGTAATCTCTATACCCAACGTGGGGCTCCAACTTATGACCCCAAGATCAAGAGTCACATGCTCCACTGACTGAGCCAGCCAGGCGGCCCCGCATTAGGGAGCGGAGTTCTAATGCTATCCTCTCCTGCATTTTTCTATAACTGTGTCTCACCCTATTAGGCCACGTAATTAACCAAGACCAAGACATAATTTTGAACTTTTTACTCGTGGTTACATGCATTCCTTTCTGTGATCACTAAAAATGCATCCATAATTTTACTATCCTTTCCAGGGTGGAAAGAACCAGAATGACCTAACACGGCCTCGGAGAGGGGAGTGGATGAAACCCCAGCTGTAGCAGAGAGTTCCAATTTACTGCCACTCTGCTGATTATATGCTTGTATATTTCCTGAAATAGTGAAAAGCTGCCCGGGCTGTAAGACAAATAGAAGGCAGACAAGATGGCCGATTGGAGGCCTTTGTAATCTGGGAGAATATGGTGAAGTGAGCACTGGGTATCTGTATTGATGATCTCAAAATGTCTGGGGGATGTTTGTATCGCTTAGGAATCATAGAGTAAGATATGATTTCTTTTTGAAGACTTCCTAATTCAAGGTGAAGAGGTGAATGTGGCTAATACTACATCAGCTACCAGAAATCAGACCCAGGCATAAAGAAACTGACAAATCAGACATCATGGTATTTGGAAAGCCTGTAATTATGGCACTCATGTTTACCATGCTTTTTAGCTTAGAGGATGTTTTTATAAGCACCATCTAATTTGATCCTAGTGACAGCTATAATATAAGGACAAGTCTAATTATCACTACTATCCCTTTGAGGGAACTGAGGCACAGAGTGGAGATGACTTGTCCAGAGTCACTCAGCTTGTCCACAGTGGGACCCAGGCCTATCATTTCACAATATCACACTGATGAGTCTCTCTTAAATAATGCATTCTGTGTGTGTAGGTGTGTATGTGTGTATCTGTGTAGTCTCATCTTTTCATGTACATTACAGTATTATCAGGCAGAAACCAAATCAGCATGACGAGACAGATACTTTTTATAATAGCATAAGGTTAGGAAGGTGATGACCAAATTGAACTAATTCTAATGGATACCCATCAGTAAGAGGAAATGTTTAATTTTTTTAAAAAAAAGATTTATTTATTTGAGAGAGTGTGCATGAGAGAGAGAGGGGGGAGGGTCAGAGGGAGAAGCAGACTCCCTGCTGAGGAAGGAGCCCGATGCAATGTGGGACTCAATCCTGGGATTCTGAAATCATGACCTGAGCTGAAGGCAGATGCTTAACTGACTGAGCCACCCAGGCACCCAGAAATGTTTAATTTTATATCATTCTCTAGAATCTGCTGATTTCCTCAAAGGGATTCAGAAAGACTTTTTTTTTTTTTCAGTTTTATATCTTCCCAGATTTGAAAGTTTACATTCTTTATAGGACCAGACGACTGAGGGGGAAAACGAGGAGAAGGAAGCTACTGGTTTTGAACTTTCCCTGTGAGCCAGATACCATGCTTGTTGCTTTTCATTTCCTCTCATTTCAACCTGCCAAGAACTCTGTGCCATCCTTGTGTCCCTGGAGCTGAGGGGGTTCTCAGGATGTGCTACTTTCAGTGCCAAACCCATTGAATGGATGTGGAATTGGAGGCTTGATGGGATGGGGTAATGTCCCCCACAGTGTATGGTTCTTATGAGATGTTTGTACATGTAAACAAAAGAATATTACAATCATTTCCTCCATGAAACCCACATTTTAAATTCCTGTCTGGTGGAAATGAATACCCTGCATTGGAAACACAAAAGTCAAAATCAGTGTTAGATTAAAAAAAAAAAAAGGTTTGGTTTGAAAATACATTTAATTGAAACAAGAACATTTGTATCATTTAGGATCTGCCTTTGAATTACAGTCTGACAATTTAAATAACAAGGTTAAGATGCTAGAGGAAGGGGCGCCTGGGTGGCTCAGTCAGTTAAGCATCTGCCTTTGGCTCAGGTCATGATCTCGGAGTCCCGGGATCGAGTCCTGGGATCGAGTTCCGCATCCTCATTGGGCTCTTTGCTCAGCGGGGAGTCTGCTTCTCCCTCTCCCACTGCTCTCCCTCTCTCCCTCTCTCTCAAGCAAATAAATGAAATCTTAAAAAAAAAAAAAAAAAAAAAAAAGAGGCCAGAGGAAGACACAACATGAGAATTAAACCTTAAAGGGAAGGGCTAAGAATGGATAAAACTGAAAAAGCATAAGGAAATGATAAAAATGTTTTTAAAAAATAGCCTTAAAATTGCTGGTTGAAGAGATGTTGAGAAGATGGAAAAGCTTGTTAACAGTCAGCAGCAAATATAAAGCAAATTCTGGAAATAGTGACCAGGAAGGAGGAGCTCTGTCACTGGGGAGGGACTTGCAAATGAGCAGGAGTGCAGGAGAGGTGAAGCTCTGGGACCCAGTGTGTGGCCTGCCTGTTGGAGGATGGGAACTACACATATGGATGGGTTTGGTTTTCAAACTGTGTTTTCACTAATGGAAGTTCTGTTCACATGGCTGCAAAGTCACTGCTCATATCTCTGCTTAGGAAACTAAAAGGGTGTAGAACTAAAAAATGTCATGGTGCATCTAGTCTGAAATCCCTGACATGCAGGTCACAGCCAAAACCCACTTTCTTTTTAAGGGGTCTGTGCATCAGTTTAAAATCTGATTAGTAGTGTTTAACTCCAGATGCTAACCCCAGAGATGCTGCCACCGGGACTCTACAAGTATCTAGAAACTTAGTAGCTCTGACAGAATAGTCGGGGCACTTGCGGAATTGATACAAAACTTATTTTCTGAAGGAATTCACATAAGTGACAGGAGACTGTCAATTTATACCAGAAATTGAACTATTTATAAACTCGAAAAATGTATTTAAACCTAAGAATGGCTTCAATAATACATGAATTAATAAAAGAAGCCTTATGAGTAAGAAGTGCTTTGTAGACGCGTTTCAACGTGAGATCATTGACTATACAAAGTAATAGTAAACTAATATCCTCTCATTTTTTTCCTTGTTTCCTTTAGAATTGTGGGTAAGCCTGTTACTCCTCATAGTTTGATATACAATCGAAGCCCCCATTTCCTTCTCCAAAGTGAGGCTGGCCTAAGCCTAAATATCTTTGAACTTTTAAAATATAGACACTCCCTTAACCTAATTAAGCATGTGTTAAGTTAATTAGGTTATGTATAATATCCTTTCCTTTCCAATTAACCTCAAGCCTGGAGATTTCCATTCCTTCTGTGATGTTTCTGGTATTTTCTTTACCTGTCATCTCTCTAGAGAGTTCCTGTCAGTTTTCTTCATCCTTTGTCAGAAAATGGAGCCAACCTCCTCTCCTCTTTCTCTAATTGTGTAGTCAACATAATCTTATACAAGACTGTAAACACCTTATGTCCTTGCTTTCAAACAATTACTCCATAAATTACCAAATGTTTTTGTTGCCACTCTTGGCATGGTGAATGCACTCAATAAATATTCGTTGACTGTTTCCTGATTGAATACAAGAAGTGTTCTTCTTATAAAATCTACCCTTAGCAGCTTGAGACACTGAGCAGACTTGTAGAGGCTCCGACTATTGCACCCGGCAGTATCAAACAATAAGGGATGTAGGTTTTCTGTCGAAGGAGTGGTTGTGGAAATGCCCTAAACCTCTAACATGTCCGTATCACTCCTTAAAACAAACAGCTGCCTTGTAGACAAAGCTGTGGAAGCAAATGATCCAGTTCTGAGCGGACTCTGTCTGGGAGTCTAGTCTTACGCTTGCCCTTAACTATCCCCAAGGAGCCCCCTCTTATTTTAATTCACTCCTTCACATTCAAAGAGGAGAGCCTAACGTCCTTACGGACTGTGCCTGGCATACAGTGGGTGCACATTCCTGCTCGGTGACCAATTACGGCTGGAAAGGGCAGTGTCTGTCTCAGGGCGCCGTCTATAACACGACACCCCGCGTATCACTAACAAAATGAGGGAACTAGATGAAGCTATGTCAGGCACAGGGTGATCTGGCTTTCTCTAAGCCACTGAGCTCCTTAACAAAACCCTCGGACTCCACGAGCACTCTGGTGTCTCGAGGCAGCAACGGATGAATACCACAGGGGAGCTATTTTGTTTATAGCTGCCTGTTCACAGCGTTTTATAAGTGAAATTATTCATAAAGAAGAGAGTGCACTGGAGACATCCTAGACATCTGTCACTCCTACTGCTGAAATAAATGAAAATTTGCAAAAGAGGAAGAAAAAAGGGAGAAGAAAATGCAATTCAAATGTTCCTTTCCCATCGGCAGACCTCATTACCGGCTGGGCACTCAATGCTCTCACTTATCTGGGGCTTCATTACTTGGCTTTCCTAAGTGATCTTCTACTCGACTATCTAAGTTGTAGGGCAGTTGTTAATGTCACTATGTGTAGAAATCTTAGACTTCGTTAACTCTTGAGGCCAGGTTAGGTTAAAACTGAGAATCAATCCTCTCCTGCTGTTTCTTGTTTTTGGTTTTGTGTTTGGTTCATGTTGCTGGTTATGCTTAGGGCTCAAAAATTATGCTTGGACCAGGCGTGTTAGGTTGTTGCTGTAGATATTCTATTCAGTAGCTGCTCATTATTTTCTATCATCAGGATAGATTTTCTTAGTTTTACCCCTTAGTCTTTCTCCTCACTGGAAGTTTTACTTGCCTCCAGAGAGGATGTCAGGCACCGATTCGTTTATTATTTTTTGTACTCTATTAGGACATAAAAAATCTCTCCAAATACCCCCAGAACTTTGTTCATTAAATCCACACATTCTTCTTTGTCCTTACCTGCCAGGAGAGCCTTGCCCTCCTTTATAATTGTTTTCAGTTTCCTGGGAGACTTCCCTTAAGCAGCCAAACAACAGTGGAACAGAAATGTGGCGAATACATTAAATAGTTCATTACCCAAATAGTTCATTTGGGCGGCCTTATGCTCTAACACTCATATCTGCTCCATGCAATTGCATTTGAGAGGAAGATTTAGGGGTCATCCATTGTGATGGAAATACATTGTTTCGTACAGTCCTATCAAACCTCAAATCTAACAATGACATGACATCTTTAAGGAGGGCACTAGAAGATTTGAAATTCATGCACACTTTTCAAATTACCTTTTGATATTTTAACATTCAGATGCTAATAATCAAGGCTTTTGTAAAATTATCATAGTGTTGAGGACTTAGTGAGGGATCGCACCCTGGTGAGGCGCTCTTGCATTGAAATAGTTGGGTTAGCGGCGTAGAGAACACTGTTTGATTTGAGTCAAGACATAGTGTCATGACTGAGTGCCTCAACCGGGGGTCCAACTGCCTGGCTTTGAAGCCCAGCCTGCCCACTGGCTGATCCACTGGCTGAGGGGACTTTACCTGGTGGAAAAGGGAGGAACATACTTCAGAGTTTTGCACTTGTTACTCACCATGGATACTATTTCCCTGGGCCCACTTTGAGGCTACAGGACTGCCTGTCACATGTTTGTTACAGGCCCGTATGACTTCCTGAACACAGGAGCCGGGGGGAGCTTTATAGTTGTTAAAACCTACCTTATTCGCTGTCTTCTGAGTCTCATGACAATGCTGTTCATTAAGCAGCACAAGTCTTTTTATCCCATATTATCTACATTAGTGATCACAAAACAAGCTGAGAATATTATTACTCACTGGAGCCTCAGACAGGTTTCTCACATCTGGTTCATATTGCCTCAGGGAAGCTTCTGGTGTTAAGCCTAAATCCTCCTTTTGTGACTAAATGAGTGCTTTCATCTATGAAAGACAAGGTGACTTCACATGGAGATAGATGATACGGAAAGTGCCTAGCACCTTGTCTAGCACTTTTTAAGTGGACAAAAACAGTAGCTACTTTTATTTCCTGAGCAAAATCGCTCTGCCTTTAACTAAAAGTGTTATCTTTTATTGATAACATCCATTGGTATTTTTCCTAATCGCTCTAGTAATAGGATTTCTTTGTTGAAGCTGTATAAAACTCAGAAGAGATCAAAGAAGAAAAGTAAAACCACCCGTAATTTCACCATTCAGAGATACCCAGTAACATTTTGGCATTTGGGTGTGTGTAATTCCAGCTTATATGATGTGTGAGTGTGTACACACACAAACACACAGGGCTGACTTCATGGGGTTACAGTCTGGGTAGTTGCACAGGGTCCCCATGTTTAGAAGGGCCCTGTGCTTGATTTAATGACCTGCTGTCGCCTTCCTGAAATTCTTAATGAGTTTTATATGAGGAGCCCAATGTTTTCATTTTGCACTCAGCCCCGTAAATTCTATAGCTGGTCCACTCTCACAGTAGCATTTCAACACAATTAGAATGATGCTTGGAATCAAAATTGGAACACATACTATTATTCAGTAACCTGCCATTTGCACATCATAAGCCCTGTTTGTTTTCCCATATCACAAAATATTTTTCTACAACATGATTTGCATGACTGCATGGTGGTCTACTGTACAGACCAATGGGATCCCCGTGTTCACAGTTTGGATATGTCACACTTCTATTGACTTCAGGTTAGCAAGAATCCATCATAAGTCCTGAGGGGACATAAGAGCACAGTACTGAAAATGAAGAATTTCAAGATGTATTTAAAATCTACTATCTAAGCAGGTAGTTACGTAAAATAAATTCTCACACTATTAATTCTTGAAAATGCTGTCTTGCAAACTGTGTGAAGGATCCATTTTACCTACTGGGAGTATGAGTAGTACGAATTACCTTGCTACTTTAGTGGAATTCTTGGACGTGCACCATTAAATGATGTGCTAGGAAAGTCAAGGAAAATCTTACCTCCGTTCTTTTATGGCGATAGGATTTTACTTGCCTTTCCCGAGCATACACTAACTGAGAGAGGAGGAAAGAATTTATAACTGACCTAACACTAAAACCTAACCTGAAGTACCCTATGAGGAGGACAGTGTCATACTTTATTCTGAATAAAAATTCCTATGCTTGGTAATAACTATGATAATGTAACTATTTTTAAAAAATAGTTAAAAAGGAGGAGGAATCTCTTTTCTTCAATATCGGAGCAGTATAAAAGGACAGAAGAAGAGCATTTGAAAAATGAGCCCAATAAAAAATTCTCTAATTGCGGAAAAGGAGTTCAAAGTGATTTTGCAAATCAAAGAGAGCATTTGGGAATAGATCTTGAAATGAAGACTGGAGTCCTACATCTTTATCACAGCAAGAATGGGGAGCCAAGCAAGCTTAAAAGGTGGTCACGTGAAAGAGGGAAGAGAATAGAATCTTGATTGTAGTAAATTTAAAATTGGCCTGACTAGAAATGGTAAGTTTAGCAGAAAGGCAACGGAAATTATACTGGAACGTGGCACAGCTCTCAGAATGTAGATTCAATGAATAATAACAGTCACAAGCTCATGGCTTTAAGAGCTCATAGAATTGTCGAATATACATGTGTAGTTCCTTTAAAAAGCTCTGCTTCCTCTCTAGGTTTGGCTTGGAGAATCTCTTTACAGATTCAGTTAAGTCGATTTTATTAATCTGTTGCAAATGTGATCAGTTTTCAGTAATAGGCTCTCTTGTCTCTTCAGGAATCTTGCTAAACTGAAGCAAGTAAGAGTGTGAAGGATCCAAACTGTGAACATTCAAGTCTCATTGGGCATCATTTCTTTTTTTTTTTTAAGTCTTTTTTTTTTTAAAGATTTTATTTACTTATTTGAGAGAGAGAGAGAGAGAGCAAGAGACAGAGAGCATGAGCAGGGGGGAGAGGGAGAAGCAGGCTCCTCCCTGAGCAGGGAGTCCGATGTGGGGCTTGATCCCAGGACCTTGGGATCATGACCTGAGCTGAAGGCAGATGCTTAATCGACTGAGCCACTCAGTTGTTCCTGGGCATAATTTTTTTTTTAAAGATTTTATTTATTCATTCGAGACACAGAGATACAGAGAGAGAGCGAGTGAGCACAAGCAAGAGGAGAGGCAGAGGGAGAAGCAGGCTCCCCGCTGAGCCAGGAGCCGGATGTGGGGCTCAATCCCAGGACCCTGGGATCATGACCCGAGCCGAAGGCAGATGCTTAACCATCTGAGCCACCCAGGCGCCCCGCTCCTGGGCATAATTTCATAGTGCTTGTCCCAGACACCCACTAACATAGAAAAGTAATGCTTTTCCTGCCACTCATACTCACAGTGGGTAAAGTGGGTTCTTGACATCATTTACAAGATATAAGCATTTTTTGAGAATTTGCGATATGAGAATCAGTTTTGCATATATACCTGCTTGGATCGTGCATTTGAAATACATAAATGTGTCTTTCCATGCATCCTGTATTACTGGTGTTGACTTTTTGTCTAACTGAACTATAAAAACAGCACAGTGTAGTAACTTGAATATTGAGAAAAAGCTAAATCTAGACAATCCATGCGTGATGAATGCCATGTTCTAGGAAATGACAGGGGACCAGCGTAGTGGGCAGGAGACTGGCTTGAGATGATCTTTTATGTACCGCCAATTATAGAGAGGAAGCAAGTGACAATTCCTTAGGAGTGCCAGTCACAGAAAGGGAGTTCCCTACTGCACAGTGGAAGAATCTAAGCATTCTATCCTTCTAATCTCCTCAGCCTTGAAGTTTGAATCTTTCTGGCTGGAGGCTTTGGGTTTTGCTGTGAGAGACAAAGATCCAATCTACAGCTACTGGAAGGGAGAAAGGAGGTGGATATGTAGAGAATCCATACCCGGGTCCACAGGGCAACTAATGGACTGTAGGCTAAGGTACTGAGGTTTTTTATTCCAACCCAAAGCCATATAACGTATCTGCGTATGAGAGAGAACTTATGAATTAATAGGAATGCTAAATGTTACATAATTTAAAATAATTATTAAATAATTTTTATATGGAATACTTTTTTGCTATGCTGAACAATCTTATAAGTAGACGAGGAGGCTACCTCTGGTTAGTTGCCACTTACTATGTGGAAGCGCATGGAATTAAGGTAGCACAATTCATTCTAGGTTTTAGACATCGTCTATCTACCACCATCAGTTTAGAGAGTAGAGCTGGAGTGGATACTTTGTGGGAACCAGAGTGAAGAAAGCACTGGGGGTAAATCTATATGTGAATTCTCAAGAAATCCAAAGTGTGGAAAGGATCCTCTCTTCCATAAACAGTGCTGGAAAAACTGGATATTCACATGCGAAAGAATAACATTGGACCCCCATCTTACACCACTCACAAAAATTAATTTGAAATCAAGTAAAGATTTAAATGTAAGACCTGAAGCGGTAAAATTTGTAGAAGAAAACACAGAGAAAAGCTCTGTGACACTGGTCTTGACAATGATTTTTTTGGCTATGACATCAAAAGCACAAGCAACAAAAACAAAATCAACAAGTGGGACTACATCAGACGAAAAAGCTTCTGCACAGTAAAGCAAACCGTCAACAAAATGAAAAAGCAACCTACAGAATGGGAGAAAATTTGTAAGCCTTATATCTGATAAGAGGTTAGTATCCAATGTATATGAGGAACTTGCACAACTCAACAGCAAAAAAAAGAAAGAAAGAAAGAAAAAAAAGAAAACCCAATTAAAAATGGGCAAAGGACCTGAATACACATTTTTCCAAGAAGACCTATAAATGGCCAACAAGTACATGAAAAGGTGTTCAACATCACTAGTCACTAGGAAAATGCAAGGAAAATGCAGTTTTAAACCACAATGAGATATCACCTCACATTCGTTAAGTGTTGGCAAGGATTTGTAAAAAAGTACACCCTTGTGCATGGTGGGTAGGTATGTAAATTGTCATAGCCACTGTGAAAAACAGTATGGAGGTTCCTCAAAAAATTAAAACTAGAACTACTATATCATCCCACTTCTGAGTAGATATCTGAAGGAAATGAAATCCCTCTCTTGAGGAAATATCGGCATCCCCATGTTCACTGCAGCATGATTCACAATAGCCCAGATATTGAAACAACCCAAGTGTCCATTGATGGATAAATGGATAAAGGTGATATGGTACATCTCTCCCACCCCACGCATGTGCACTCGTGCACACATACACACACACAATGGAATATTATTCAGCCATGAGAAAGAAGGAATCCTGCCATTTGTGACTACATGAATGAACCTGGAGGACATGCTAAGTGAAAAAAGCCAGTAAGCCAGACAAAGAGAAATATTTTATGACCTCACTTATGTGTGGAATCTAAAAAAGTTTAATTTATAGAGACAGAGAGTAGACTAGTAATTACCAGGGGCTGGGGCATGGGGTAAAGGGAAGAGGTTGGCCAAAGGGTGAAAATTTTCAGTTATAAGATGAATAAATTCTGGAAATCTAGTGTACCACCGGGTGACCATAGTTAACAATAGTGTATTGTGTACATGAAAGTTGTTAACAGAGTAGATCTTAAATGTTCTCACCACACATAAAACCATGGTAACCACGTGAGGTGATAGATGTGTTAACTGACCTTTTATTGTTAATAATTTCAACATACCCAAGTATCTGAATCACCACACTGTACACCTTAAACTTACATAATGTTATATATCAATTGTATGTCAATAGAGATGGGTGGAACAAAGGAACTCCCAAGTGGGAAACATTATGCAGCATAGCAAGCCGGGCTCAGCTGTGCACTCTCCACTCAATGTGCAAGCTTGAGCCTGCAAACTAACATAAAAACTAGTTTGTAACACTGTCTCTTAGAGATGCTTCCATAGCCCAATCCATTCACCGGAGAAGAGGAGAAGACACAAGAGAAAGATAACTTTCATGGAAGATGAGCTCTAGAGTAAAAACACTTAAGTAAACATGTAAATAGATACAAGCATAACTCTGGGAGAAGCGGTTTACAGACCAAAGGCATTCAAGGAACTAGAGCCAAGAGAGCAATTTAAAGACATCTTAAAACAAATAGATTTACAAGTTTCATACACAAAATGACATTTTTTGGTGCATTTTAACAGGAAGCTAGGCTGTGTGTACCAAAATATATGAATAGTAATTGGGTAGAAATTTTATAGATTAAAAAAAGTAGTTGACATGAATCTCAGTAGATGGGTTGAATATTACACTTGACACAGCTAAACAGATCATTAATGGACTGGAAGATAAAATGGAGGAAATTTTCCCCTGATCAAAAATAAGGAAAAAGGAAAGAAAATGAGAACATGCTACTATGGAAAGAAGAGAATAAAGAGAATATCTCAGAGGAAGTATTCAAAGACTTTATGGCTGAGAATATTCCAGAAATGAGAATTTGAGAAGTGGCATGTGCCCTTAGATTGAAAAGTTTCACAGTGTCAAGTTCAGTTAAAAATACCTGCCCTGAATACATTGTAATGGAACAACATGAAAAGAAAACATAAAGAGTATAAAGAGAGAATTTAACACAGACAGGAACAATCTTCTATGATTGAGATTAGTTTTCCCAGTGTTTTCTTACTTGGAGGTTTTCCTTCCTCTGAATGTTCCATCTGCCCTTTGGGAGTCTTAGGACAAATGGAACACAGAAACCCTTTGATCAGAGATTTTATTTATCCATGACTAGGGAATCATGCCAGGTCTGAGCCAGATTTAAGAGAGACACTTTAACAAAGAGTGTTTTTTGTGTAAAACTGAAATGTTCCAACATTTTATCCAGTCTTCTCCTGGCAGCTCTCCATTGTGATATTCAGTCTCTTGAAATACAAAGGTTTACACTACGGCCCGTAAGTTGTCCTTATTGTCGTTATACCTTGAAAATATCACAATACCTAAATGTGCATATGAATTTAACTCTATGTATCAGAGATAACACCTATAAGATATATTTGAGAAGTTGCAAATCAAACACAATTTGCTAGGAATGAAATGAACAGAGAAGCCAGTTTGCAAATTTGTGGCTAGTGCCAGTTATTTTGCCTTGAGGAAATAAGGGGGCGGGGGTTAGAGGACCTATGTAAAAGTGTTCTGCCTTTTAGATCTCCTTGACTAATATTAGGCCTCTGCAATCTTAATAAATTCATATTCTTGAACATTATGATGAGTTAAATACTCATCTACCTTTCCTTCGGAGTTTTCACAGCTTCTATATTTTACATTTAGCTTTTTAATCTATCTGAAATTTATCTTGGCATTTGATTTGAGGTGAGGATTTACTTAGTGGTTTCCAAATAGTTATCTTCTTTTCTTGACACCTTAAAGGAATATTTTTTTCAACTGGTTTGTAGTAATCAATTTTTAATGTGTTAAGTTTGTTTTAATAATAAAGCCTGTTTCAGGGCAATCTAGTGATCTGTTGATTCTTTTTTTTTTTTTTTTAAAGATTTTATTTATTTATCTGAGAGAGAGAATGGGAGACAGAGAGCATGAGAGGGGAAGGGTCAGAGGGAGAAGCAGACCCCCCACTGAGCAGGGAGCCCGATGTGGGACTCGATCCCGGGACTCCAGGATCATGACCTGAGCCGAAGGCAGTTGCTTAACCATCTGAGCCACCCAGGCGCCCTGATCTGTTGATTCTTGTGTCAGTACCAAACTCTTTTAATGCCTGTGACTTATAGTTCATTTTAATATCTGCTTGAACAAATCTTCCTGCAATATCTTTTTTTTAAATGTTTAACTATTACACGTATCAACTGTTTATTTTTCCAGATGAATATTAGAATATAATTGTAATTGTGTTTTTCCTATATTTTGATTTGAAGTGCTTTAAAACTGTGAACTAATTTTAGAGAATGGGTATATTTATAACCTGAAACATGTCAATTGATCTGCAGTTGGAATATTTTATTTTAAAAATCCTTCATATCTCGGGGCCCCTGTGTGGCTCAGTCATTAGGCGTCTGCCTTCGGCTCAGGTCATGATCCCAGGGTCCTTGGATCGAGCCCCGCATCGGGCTCCCTGCTCTGCGGGAAGCCTGCTTCTCCCTCTCCCACTCCCCCTGCTTGTGTTCCCTCTCTTGCTGTGTCTCTGTCAAATAAATAAAATCTTTAAAAAAAATAAAAATAAATAAAAATCTTTCATATCTCTTTTTCATCTTCTTCATTTAGGTTCAGTAAACCTCCTTAGGGGCATTTCTAAATATTTCAGCTGTTTTGCTTCTGTTATAAATGCAATTTCCTATTTAATTAATCGACTTCCCATTTTATTTTCTGAATGATTATTATTGCCTTGTGCCCTGACTAAACTAAGAAAACTCTAAAAATTCCTATTTGATTTCATTTTATTGTCCTTTGGTCATTTCTGGTATATATTCCCCATAGACCATTAGCTCATCTTGAATTTTAAACATCGTTTTTGCCAGTTCTGTTATTCAGAGCATAAAAGTTCATGGCTGTTACTTCTTCACAGTGGAATGTAACTTTTATCCATGAATGATATCTTGACTTGGTAAAGAAAACTTAGGTCGCAACCTTTTTCCCTCAGAACTCTGTAGACATTGTTTCGCTTTCTTCCATGCTCAAGATTGCAGAGCGGAAGTCTGAGACCAGACTGGTTTTTGTTCCTTTGTAAGTTACCTGGTTTTTCTGATGAGCTGGAAGTAGGATATTATTTTCTTTGTCCGTGTAATTAAAAAATATCACCAGGATAAGCCTAGATGTTTTTCTGTTTTCATTAACTTTAACTGCAATGCAATGGACCTTTTTGATCAATATATGATAGCTCAGGAAATTTGTCTTCTTTTTTTAAAGATTTTATTTATTTATTTGAGAGAGCACAAGCAGGGGGAGGGGCAGAGGTAGAGGGAGAAGCAGGCTCCCTGCTGAGCTGGGATCCTGATGTGGGACTCGATCCCAGGATCCTGGGATCATGACCTGAGCCAAAGGCAGACGCTTAGCCAACTCAGCCACCCAGGTGCCCCAGGAAATTTGTCTTTTATTATTCTTTGATTATCGTTTCAGCTCTGTTTATTTTGGTTTCTTCCTCAGGATAGCCAATTACTTACAAATTTGGTCTTCACTTTCTCTTCTCCTATCCATCTTCTCTCATCATTTCCATCTCTTTGTCCTCGTCCTGTGTAGCTGGGGTGTCAAACATGCTTGGAGATTTCAGGGTCCGGCAAAGGGTAAGGGATCAGCAAGTGATAACTGTATAATTATTACTAGATTCACAGCCTTCCTTCATTCAGCTTTCATGTGGTAAATGCAGTTGTTAGTGAGTTCCACTGGTCTGGAACCTTAGGATTTATAAAGCATTTTGCAGCCATTCTTTTGGTTGACCCTCATAATAACCCTTGCAGATGAGAATATTATTACCCCTGCTTTACAAATGGAGAAACTGATGTTCAGAAAGGTTAGGTAATCTGCCTAAGGTTATACAGTTGGGTAGTGGTGGAACTTCCTGGGATGGATTCCCAGGTCACTCCTTCATAGGGCAGTACTGCTCCCTGGTTTCTAGCCCCTTTAGAATTCAAAACCCTCCAAAGAAAGCATTAGCTATGGAACTTCAGCTTGAGGGATTTGTACTCTCAGGAAGCAACAAATCATTATTTATCACTTTTTTCTTTGTTTAGACAGACGTCATGGCATCATGGCATGTTCTTTTCTTCAAACAGGTATTCTAATCACTTGAGCCCCTTTAAGCAATTGAAGCAATTGTAATCACAGATGTCCTTGATCCTTCCTGCCATTCTCATTTCCAAACATAGAATCCTCGCTCAGGATTCCTCATGAAACAGTACAGTTGAGCCTTTGTGTCTTAAAATCCTTATTATTTGAAAATAACTTTATCTGCAAAGTGTATTACCAAAAAAAGGAAGGAAAAGAGAAAAGAAATCTTACTGCAGATTTTTGACATATCTCATCTTTTATAAAAACTTTCTTCACACACTAAATGGAAGTTGTACTTAACTCTTAAACTCAGTATTTCGTACTCATTGGTATGAATGTGATTGTGCATTTAGGATCTTGGAAAAGCAGATTCTTTATTACTTGTTGAGGATTGAAGCATTGCATTTCTGAAATCTGAAATATGGATATTGCAGGGTGAATTTATAAATGAAAGGTGTCTATTGATCTGCTCTTGACCTATCTATGTGTCACTTGTCCTTAGGCTTGTGTTGCCGTGTTGGTAGTGGGCCCATACACACACACACACACACACACACACGAATCATGGTGTCTTAGGGCCCTGGAGTAACTGAGATGAGACAAAGACTCACCTTGTTTGGGAGATTTTATTACCCGTTTGAAGCCAGAAGACCTGCTGGAGAGAGCTCCGTGAAGCATCCAGCTCATCTGGAGTACAAGCTATACTCTTTCTCTGTAATGAATAATGGGAGCCAAGAGTTTGGCTCTTTGCCCCTTCCATGGCAATATCTTCTTTCTCACATCCTGTGGTTTATAGCCCCACCAAGTGCATTATTCCCATTTTGGACTCTCACATACTTTAAGGTGTCAAGTTCGGGTTAGAATATTTAAAGATCCCAAAATGACTAAATTGTACATATCAGAGGGGCTGAGTCTTTCTCAGAGAGATATTAATAGAGGTGGGAAAGAGAGCAATCTAGGCAAAGGCATTCTGAAAGCCATTTTATGGCCCACAAAAGGAACAAAGCCAAGTCATCAGACAACCATCAGGCCATTCAAGGCAATTCTATCTACATCAAGGAGATAAAGCCACCTTCTTGGTTCAGACTCGAGGGGAGGGCCGAGAAATTTCTTAGCCCTCATGCCTTTCAGTTCATTCCAATCCCAAGCTACGTTTCTTTAGGTTAATTTTAATTCTCTCTAGCATTCGGCTTCTTCAATCTTAATACACAATAAATAACAACACAGGTATATGCAAGTATATATATTTTCAAATGAATATTTTGAGTGCCTGCTATATGTTAGGCTCTAGGTTCAGGTTACCTAAGAATCAGAAACCTGTCCTTTGTAAGTTTTACTGTTTTATTTCCTTTCATTTTAAAGATTTATTTATTTATATTAGAGAGAACACAGCAAGGAGTAGGGGCCACCTGGCAAAGATAAGAGAGAGAGAGTGAGAGAATGTGTGTGTGTACACGAGCATGTGGGGGGTGGGACAGAGGGAGAGAATCCTCAAGCAGATTCCCCACTGAGCTCAGAGCCTGACCCAGGGCTCAATCTCACAACCCGTGAGATTGAGACCTGAGCCAAGACCAAGAGTTGGGCACTTAACTGACTGAACCACCCAGGCGCCCAAAGCTTTACTGTTATATGCTGAAGGGGAGCGGAATATGCCACCCCAAAAGATGACAACTTTGGCATGTGGTGCTGAAAGCAATCAAGACCCAGAGGACTCAGGAAAAGCCTTTTACCTCCCTCTTAACTGCTTAAAGGAGTTAGAAAGGGGGCCTATACCAGGAAGAGAGCTATTGCCAAAGAATTTTCATCTCAGAGAGTTCTCCCCATAGCATGGCAAACATTTGTTTACCAAACATTTGCTCTTCCTATCTTCCCATGAATTGCCATCCTCCCCTTTGACGGCCCAGACCCTTACCCCTTTCCTTAGCTCTGGATGGTATATAAGCCTCAAGTGCTTGGCTGCCTTTGAATCTCATATCTTTGTGGGGCTCCCAGACATATGTAATCAAATTTGTTGTTTTCCTGTTAATCTGTCTTTTTATTATTATGGGGTGGAGGTGGGGTGGGTCTCAGCCAAGAACCTAGAAGGATAGAGGGAAAGTGACTGAAGGTTCTTGGTCTTGTTCCAAGAAGGAATTCAAGAACAGACATGCAGCACAGCAGATGAGTAAGAAAAGTGGGAAAGTAAGGGAAAAGTACACTTTCGAGATGTGAGAGCGGGCATAGTCCCAAGCGAATGAGAGACAGAGAGAGAGAGAGAGAGAGAGAGAGAGAGAGAGGGAGAATGCGTGCGCCAGCGAGAGCTGCAGACCCTGGGGGTTGGGTTTCTATCTTTAATTGACAGTTGTTAACTAGGGAGTGGAATAGTCATTACTTGGGGCGGGAAGCAGGGTTTTGTGCTTTTTCTTTCTAATTTGGTCAGGGGATTCCTATCATGGCACCCACTCTCTTGGGTCTGTCTGATCCGATCTGGCTTCTTGTGGAGGGCTGCCAGGACAGGCCTCTGACCTTCCCAATAGGTGGCCATGACTTCCTCGTTGCTGATCTCCAGGTATCCTGTTAGAACCTAACTAGCTGCCTACTCTAACACTAGGAACCCTCACGGAACAAATGAATAGTGCTTGACCTTTTTTTAAAGATTTTATTTATTTATTTGAGAGAGAGAGAGAGAGCATGCATGAACATGGGGGAGGGGCAGAGGAAGAAGCAGAGCGAGCGCACAAGCAGGGGGAGCAGCAGAGGGAGAGGGAGAAGCAAACTCCCTGCGGAGCAGGGAGCCCGACATGGGGCTCTATCCCAGGACCCTGGGATCATGACCTGAGCCGAAGGCAGATGCTTAACCAGCTGAGCCACCTAGGAGCCCCAGTGCTTGACCTTCTTAAACTATCCCTCCCCACCAGAGAGTTCTTGCAGACCTTGAGAACTTTGTGCTTTGCTATAATTCAGGAGGCCATTCTATTTCATGGGAAATTTGCTTCCCCATATATCCTGAATTTGTTTGACTTTGGTTTACAGAATATATATCAGGCAATACTTGGGTCTGAATCAATAATAAGTGGCTTGGCACATGCAGTTCTTACAGATGACACATTGACACTTTGACACATTTTTTCTGCAGTGATATAATTGATAAGTCCCTAGACCCTGAAAACGGTCCCCTATAAAGATGAAACAGTTAAATTCATCAAGGGTGTTCTGGATACCATAAATTCTTTCTTACCAAACCTGGCTTCCAGAAATAACACACCCCAGACAGAGAAACCTCATTTTAAAGGACACTCAAGGCCAAATCAACCACCTTAATTTGACAGATGTTGCTTAGCAAAGTGTTTACAGTACAAATTTCCAGATCTGAATTTTGTTGCCTTAACTAATCATCTCTATACTGGGGAAAATAAATGAAAGCCAACACCAAACTGATCTCCCAGATGTGTGGTTTTAAATAAATAATACAGACAAAAGGGAAGCATAGGTGCCGACCTGCCCTGTGAGTGCCCAAGTCTGCCTTTGCAGACCACTCCTTCCCCACCCCTGAGTTTCGGCATTTAATAAGAGAATGCTGGAAAACATCTATGCTTTTTTTCCCAAATAAATCTGTCAATATTCTTTTTTTTTTTTTTAAAGATTTTATTTATTTATTTGACAGAGAGAGACATAGTGAGAGCAGGAACACAAGCAGGGGGAGTGGGAGAGGGAGAAGCAGGCTTCCCGCGGAGCAGGGAGCCCGATGCGGGGCTCGATCCCAGGACCCTGGGATCATGACCTGAGCCGAAGGCAGACGCTTAACGACTGAGCCACCCAGGCGCCCTGTCAATATTCTTTTTTTAAAGTAGTAGCAATAAAGTAGGAAAAGAAATATGTCTCCATTTTATGGTACCTCAGGTATTTAATTCTCCTGCTTATTCTTGAAACCGATGACCTCAGAGATCTCTTCTGTAGTTAAAATAATCAAAAAACAAATATGGCTCCCAAATCGCCTGGCATTCAGTTGATATGTTTACCGAAGCGCTCTGTTAATGCCCATCATTCAGGCACTCTCCTCTCTCACCAGGCTTATCGTAATGGCAAAAGCCAGCACAGAAACTAATGGTAATGGGAGGAAAAACAAGCACAGACACCAAAGCAGGGTGTCTTGAGTTTTCCTTTCATCATGCCTCCCTGCTCTCACCCACGCTTTCCTCTGCTGAAAGCTTGTTATTGGAACATGGGAGCAAGAACCACGTGTTTAAATACTTTCCAAATGCTGTTCCATGATAAGACGCCGTGCTATGAAAGTATCCATCAGTGGAGATGACAGTCCCAGAGTATTCAAGCCAAAGCATTTTTCTAACAGCCTAATCACCTGAAACCTACTTTTATTTCCTGCAGGTACTGACAGCATTTCTAAAAGCTACAAAGTTGTAATGGAAAAGGCAATTGTTAGCTAAATGGAGTGAACATGTTTATTGACTGAAACTCACATGGTAAAAATGTCTTATCTAAGTGTCCAGGGGGTCCCCAAAGCCTGACCCTTCCTCCAATCTCTCTAACCCCAATCTGGGCACAAGTCTGATGATAATGATGGCATTTTTACATTCATTGGTGTGATTCCTGATTAATACCTGTCTTTCCCACTATAGGGTGAATTCTCTGTCCGAAGGGGCCACATCTGTTTTGTTCACTGCTATATCCCCTGTACCTAGAATAAGATCTGGCCTGCTGTAAGTTTTCCATTAATGAGAAGGACGGAGGAACAGAAGAAAGGAAGGAGGAAGGAAGGATGAACTCCAGTAAAGTGGAAAGTTAGGGGACTGGGATTAGAAGTCAGTTACTGGAATAGTAGATGTGTTGAAGTCCAAATGTAGGAGGCTCTCTGATGAGCAGAACAATGGCCTCCCAAAACGTCCATGTCCTAATCCTGGGCATCTGTGACTATGTTACCTTACGTGGCAAAAGGGACTTTGCACATGTGATTAAGGGTCCTAAGATGGGGAGAGTGTGCCGGATTATCCAGGTGGGCCCAATGTAATCACACAGGGCCTGAAAGTAGGAAAGAGAGAAAGAAGTCAGAGTGACGCAGGGTAAGAAGCACTTGACTCTATTGCAGTCTGGTAGAGGAGGGAGGGAGCCACAAGCCAAGGGGTGCAGGGAGCCTCTAGCAGCTGTAGAAGACAAGGAAATGGATTCTCCCCTAGAGCCTCCACCAGGAACACGGCCCTGCTAACACCTTGATTTTAGTTCAGTGAGACCTATGTCAGACTTATAACCTCCACAAATGTAAAAGAATACATTTCTTTCTTTAAAAAAAAAAAAAGATTTTATTTATTTATTTGCCAGAGAGAGAGAGAGCAAGAGAGGGGACACAAGCGGGGGGGGGGGGGGAGAGGGAGAAGCAGGCTTCCCGCCGAGCAGGGAGCCCGATGCGGGGCTCGATCCCAGGACCCTGGGACCATGACCTGAGCTGAAGGCAGATGCTTAAAGCCTGAGCCACCCAGTCGCCTCAAGAGTACATTTCTTTCGTTCAGGCTGCTAAATTTCTGGTAATAGGAATGGGAAATTAGTACAGGACCCATTAACACTTTCCTTTTCTAAATGATACTGGGGACACCTTTGGGCTGCTGATGCACCTTTGAGGTGACAGTTTATGTAAAGAGCTTTTTTTCTGTAAAGCATAATAATTATGGGGGTGCCTGGCTGGCTCAATCAGAAGAGCATGGAACTCTTGATCTCAGGGTTGTGAGTTCAAGCCCCACGTTGGGTGTAGAGATTACTTAAATTATTAATTAATAAAAAATAATTATACTTACAGTAAGAATAAAAATAATAAGAATAGCTAACAATTATAGAGCACCAGTTAATATATAGTAGAGTTTTGGTTTTTTTTTTAAAGATTTCATTTATTTATTTGAGAGAGAGAGAGAACATAAGCAGCGGCAGAGGGAGAGGGAGAAGCAGACTCCCCACTGAGCAGGGAACCTGAGATGGAGCTCCATCCCAGGCCCCTGTGATCATGACCTGAGCCAAAGGGAGATGCTTAACTGACAGAGTCACCTAGGCACCCCTATAGTAGTTTTTATAAGGTTTAAAATGTGATATTACCTATAAAGTACTTAACACGTAGAAGCTTAATATGGTTATACCCTTAGGCTGGAGAGGAGGGGTTCCTTTGCTGAACTCCATGATTTAGAGGGTCCTGGATAGTAGAATCACATATAGCCAGAAATTAATTTATTTTTCAAAAACCTTGAGTACCTCTGCCATTTCGAATCTTGTGCTCTGTTCCGGCAGCCTGCTTCTCCCTCTCACACTCCCCTTGCTTGTGTTCCCTCTCTCACTGTCTCTCTCTCTGTCAAATAAATAAATAAAATCTTTAAAATAAAATAAGAATTAGTAATTTTTATTAAAGTTTCCCCAAAAGTATAAGTTTATTTACCTTTGATTTAAAAATTTTATATTCGTTAGTCATTCTTATATTTAAGTTTAATAGATTATTGTGCATGTTTAAAGGAATATGACTTATAACAATGCAAACAATTTTTTAATTTTTAAAATAATTTACATTGCTACAAATTTTGCATAATTTGAGAACAATTATATATATATTTTAAATTTTATTTATTTGACAGAGAGATAGAGAGAGAGCACAAGTAGGCAGAGTGGCAGGCAGAGGGAGAGGGAGAAGCAGGCTCTCCGCTGAGCAGGGAACCGGATGTGGGGCTCGATCCCAGGACCTCAGGATCATGACCTGAGCTGAAGACAGATGCTTAACCAACTGAGCCACCCGGGTATCCCAATCCTTTACATTATTATTTTCAGTGAATACAAATGATACAAAAATCTTGATTATAACAGCCTAAAGATTATCCTGAAATAAAGGTAAGAAAAAGATACCACATTGAATGCATATATAATAATTTATGAATTAGGTATATCTTTATTTTGTTACTCGTTCAAACATTGCCAGCCAACCGACAGAACATCCAGATCTATATAATATTTTAGTCACATTTGACATTTTTTAATTAAAAAATTTTTGTATTAACATATAATGTATTATTTGTTTCAGGGGTACAGGTCTGTGATTCATCTGTCTTACACAATTCACAATGCTCACCATAGCACATGCGTTTGACATTTTGACAACTTTCAGTAATGTAAAGAACATGGTTTTATGCATCTTGATATAGTTATTATGGAACTGTAGTTGTTAAGATTAGATGATAAAACATACTTTATTTAACTGTTTAACTGGTTGATTTATATTTTTAAATATTTACACACATATATATATTGGCCTCCACTTGTATTTTTGCTCTAGGGTTCTGCAAGTAGCAGGCCTAAGTATTATTAATTCCCTTTTACAGATGAGGAAAATGGGGCTTAGAGAGGCAAAAAAAAAAATTCCCCTAGTTAGGGGTATCTGAAAGGAATGAATGGTTCTCCAAATGAATGAAGGGTCTCCAAAATGAATGAATGAATGAATGAATGAATGGATGGATGGATGGTTTTGAAACAATTGTAATTTGTAGCATTTGATGGTCTCTGTGATCTAAGTATTCTCATCATGGTCAATTTCAAGCTACAGATTTGATGGGCTCTCTCAGGTTGGTGCAAGCCAGCTCCAGGACACCACTGCCAGGTCACAGAGCTAGTAGGTGATTGGAGCAGACATCTGTTCCTGGCCTGTCCTTGGACTCCAGGGCACTGCCCGTCCCCGGCCTCCGTGCCGCCCCCCCGCCCCCCCGCCCCCCCGCCCCCGGCCCACCCCAGCCAAGAACATATGCTCCTTGCTCTCAGTTTTGTGGGCTATGATTTACTAATTGAGAGGTGACCTCACTAACCTACCAGTCCTGAGATCACTTCTACCCACCTATCTACTTTGAAGAAGGCTAAACACAGGATGTATTTGAGTGCATAGCTAATGGATGTGGTAAGTTCATTTGAAATTTCATACTTGCTTTTGAAATGGTTCCACTCACAGTTCATTGAGCCTTTAAATAGGCATCATTTCAAGGCCGGGATGGCTTACTCATTATGGTTAAGTGATTTGCCTAAGGCTACTGTGGAAAAATCTCTTTAAATCAAAACCTCCATATGACATAAATCTGTATTGGGGGAGGCGCTAGAACCTAAGGCAGCAGGAAGAATACATTTTACTTTCAAATACATTCTTCTGGGAAAATACAAAGAAGTGCAGGTTATTTAGGAAAAGAAAGACAGTTGTCAGCAGCGGGCCAATGGGAGGCGCCTTGTCTAGGTTCTAGCAGCACCCCTGTTTGGAACAAGGCTCCTTTTGTCCTGCTAATATTTCTGGCATTTGAAGAAGAATCCACACAATAAAATAGACCTTAAATTCTAAGGGAGTTGGCGTTGGAGCAGAGTAAAAGTGCCTCGTCTAGTGTCTCTTTATTATTTTTTAAGATTTTATTTATTTGACAAAGAGAGACACAGCGAGAGAGGGAACACAAGCAGGGGGAGTGGGAGAGGGAGAAGCAGGCTCCCTGCTGAGCAAGGAGCCTGACACGGGGCTCGATCCCAGGACCCTGGGACCATGACCTGAGCCGAAGGCAGACGCCTAACGACTGAGCCACCCAGGCACCCTAGTGTCTCTTTAAAATAGTAACTGTGGGTCCTTAGAAAAGTTGTGTTGCATGAATTTTATTTGTTGGTTTCATTTGTCTGTTTTTTTTTTTTCTTTCCTGCTGACCTGCTAGAAGGACATGGATGAAGAAAAAATGAAAAAGGTGGTCTTGCTAATCAACTGGAAAGAGGCAGGTGGCTTAGCTGTCTGAGAAGCAGATGCATGGAAACACAATGCATTTTCCAAAATGCCAAGAAGAGGCCCTTAGAAATCAGTCCTCTGCTCGAGCAGATCCCGTTACTCTATACAGCAGAACACTGAGGTCCCGAGCCAATGCAGAGCCTGGGGGACGGGTCCTGCTGGGCTCCAGGGGCCGGATATGGGTCAGGGAATTGAGGCTCCTTTTAGGAGTTTTCAGGGGCAGAACCAGGATGGATGCCAGGCAGACACTTCTGTTGTGGAGTGAGTCTGAAGTGCAAGGCTGAGAGGTAATGAGGAAAGAGGATTCCAATTGGGAATAGACTCTGGGTATTTGGAATTCAGGGTAGTAGCCCAGTTGCTGGAGGTTTTTGGTGTGGCTGATGTCCCTGAGGTCAGGCAGTGAATTATTGCAGGTACCAAGTTACCTCCTCTTAGAGCTGGATGTTGTGGAAAGAGTAGCTCAGGAATAAGTGGACCTGGGTTCAAATCCTACCTCTTCCATTACCCAGATGTGGAATTTAGGGCCTCTGCCAATCCCTGCGAGGCCTTTGTGCCCAGACGATGCAGTTAGGCATTTAATGATGGCTCCAGGTGATTGTTATCAAAAGGCAAATCTGGGAACTCGGGCTGCGGTATCCTGTGACTCGAATATGGCCCTGGCTATCCGTCTCAGCATCACGTTGGAGTTTGTTAGAAACCTAGCCCAGATCCCGCCTTGGAATCTGCTTTAGACCCAGGTCTTCAGGGACTTTCTGTGCACATTAACATCTGAGAAGCCCTGTTCTAATCCTCTGTGTCCCTACCGAGTGATCATTTGACCTGTTCTTGAACACCTGGGAGCAATTACATTTGCTAGTCTGCTCCCGGGGAGGCGAGGGAGAGGAAGGTTATTGCTTTGCTAGAGGCTGATAACTTTAAGGTTTTTTGGGGTGGGGTGGGTGGGTGGGGTGTCTTATCTTTGAAATCTACTCACCATCATTGAGGCCAGGAAGGAAACGGAAAAGCTCAAGGTGTGAGTGTCAACAGCGTTTCCAACAGAGTCAACAAGACCTTGCTGCACAGTTAGGACGCGGCTCACTCTTTCCTTGCAGCCAGGGAGGGCCTGTGCTAATTCGGGAGTGGAGACAGTGCAAGGCACGCGGCAGAGCTCAGAAGAAATTGTGTCCTGGTGAACGAGGCAAGTCAGGTCCTGTTTCCTTCGAGCATTTCATTTGGAGGATTGGCAAGATGATGTTTCGTCATAATCTTTTCAGTTCTCTGAAAGGATGCAACTGGGATGTTCCCTTCTGCTGTGAGGGTGTGAAAAGTGGTCAAGTAGTAGGTTTGAAAACCCTCGTTTTCTTTAGGAATTCAGTGAACTACAAGCCATCCAAATACACTTTCTGAAATCTTTATTCACAAACGAGTTGGGATTTAACAATTCCAATTCCATGCAGCTGTATGTTTTACCATCTTCTCAGTAGGTCTTAAGCATTCAGTGATCTACAAATTGCTTTTCAGCCAGTTTCCCAATAACTTCTTAGTCCACAGTCAGCCTTCTGGTATCGGTATTTGCCACGATGACCAACCTACATTTAATGGAAAGAAGATCATTTACCGTTAAGGATAGCTTCTTGTAGCAGTAGCTTTGGAGTTTTGCCTGTTAAATCCCTACGGCATTATTATTATTATTCTAATGATTCTTTGATGCCCCCTTTCAGCCGATGAGAGACCTTGTTGAATTACAGCTAATAAGTATAGCTAGCGTATAATGCTTTACAATTAATAAAACATTTCAAATACCTAATCTTATTTGGACACTGGGAAGATATTATTTTCCTCTCAGTACACATGAGAAAACTAAAATTGAGTTCAGAAAATTGCCCAAGGTTACATAGCAAGTAAACTGTGGAGTTAGGACCCCAATCTGGGTCTTTATATTCTCAGTCTTATTCCCCCACCCCGCTGTCAGTCCATGATACCTTCAGAAAGATTTGGACGCTTCCATTGGGGCTGTATCTTCTTGGGAGTTGGGCTGAATTGTTTGTTGTCATTCAATTTTACTGCCACTCCTTCACATTTCTAAGGAGAAGCGGGCAACTAGTCTTCCCTCCCCAGAATTCCCTTACCCATAGGGTTCAGGAGTACCGTTCTTCAACAAGAGGGTCACCTGTGCACGATTTGGAATGCAGAAGAAAAATAGAAGTTATTTTTGGGAGGCAGGTGCGGCAGACATGGGTGGACCTGGGGTGTGAAGCCACTTAATGGGGAGTTTCTTAAGAATCACTTACATCTCAGACTTCCAGGAAGGCACGAATTAGCACAAATTCCTGTCCTGGGTCATTTCTTTTATTCCTGTATTGCTCAGAATCCTTAGCAATTGCTTTCTGCGGGCCAAGCACTGCATGAGGCACACCCTAATGGAGTTCACAGTTCAGCCAGGAGGATCGTACAGTCACTTGGCAAATGACAACTGCTCTGACCTTTCTTCAGAGGAATACATAGTAATAAGAGGGAACAAGGAGGACATTTACTGAATTTAAACAACAGAGAGGCACCTGGGTGGCTCAGTTGGTTAAGTGTCTGACTCTTGATTTGGGCTCAGGTCATGATCTCAGGGTCGTGGGTTGGAGCCCTGTGCTCAGTGGGGAGTCTGCTTGAGATTCTCTCCCTCTCCCTCTGCCCCTCCTCCCTGCTCGTGCTTCCTCACGCTCTTTCTAAAAATAAATAAATAGATCTTAAAAAAAAGAACCCAACAGATAGGAATAAAGTAGGAAAGCATGGTGGCAGAAGAAAAAGTATGGAAAGGGCAGGAGGTAGGAGAATGGGTACTTTGAAGGAACTGAGAGTAGTTTATTATGCTGAGAGCAGAAGTCAGGAAAGAGAGAGAATGGCATGCTATGTGGGGTTCCTCATTGGCACCGTCCTGCTTTACACCACTAGCTGTCTCCCTCACACAGCCCTACAAACTTCCGTTCAGGTACCATCTCCTCCAGGAAGCTTTCCGTGATACCCCTTACCCTCTGGATTGGGTGCCCCTCGGTGTGTTTCCAGAGGATTTCCATATGTCTGCACATTTAGGACAGTGCCTTGACATTAGTAGTTTACTCGTCTACTTTTCTACCAACGGGTGAGGTCCTCAGAATTGTGTCTTATTTGAGTCTTCTGTCTTGCAGTAAGCACCTAGGACATGCTGTGTTTGTGGGACTGGGCTGAATTCTGGCTCCACTACTTATGTGTCTTAATGTGTTTAAGCAAATCAATTAACCTTGCAGAGCACCAGTTCTTTAATCTGTAACTCAGATATTTTCTGCCCTGCCTGGATTATATAATGGGGCTGTTATGCAGATTACAGGAGATTCAAGATGAGAGCATGCTTTGTTTCATAGAGAGCATTATTACACCATGAGTTATTATTACAATATTATAGTTTTAATGAAAATGTGATATTTCTATGAGGCTTTTGACTTCGGCAAGTGAAATGATGGTACCACCATTGCTCAAAATGCGCACAGATCTCATCTTGTGGCATTGTCCGTATGGATTTATGAACACGCTATCTGAGGGTTCGAAGGCTGCACCAGCCTTGAAGGCCATCACGGTGGTACTTAGCTCTAGGCACTCATGCAGCCTTGTGAGCGCGCTTCCCTCCCCATGGCCTGGGGGGCTTACACGGCTCCTAGAGGGCCTGCACTGTTTTTGGGTTCTTCTCAATCAGGGCCCTTCCGGGCGATTCCTGCAGTTTGTGTTCTATACTCCCCAGAGGAAAGAGGGCCTTCTTAGGCCCTTCTATAAGGTATTGTAACTATTTCAGCTGACCTTGAACCTCTAAATAATCAGAAGTCTCACTGTCCCTCCCTGGCCCATTCAACTTCCTGATCTCTTCTGTGAATGCACGTAAATAAGTTCTCCTGCAACACCACCTTGGTGATTTATGGGTTTTGGTCCACTCTAAACTGCTATTCCAAAATGGAGCCCAGACATGACAATTCTCTCTTGCCTTGGGGTGATCCCCCAGCATCATCAGGGTACTCTTCTCCTTATTCTCCCTCTGTCAACAATGTCAGAAAAATTTTAATCCCCAAGTTACATACATTTTTGTTTCATTTCCCTTCAGGTCAGAGAATAGGGCTGCTTCGTCTCTGTAGCTTCTTTCTTTCCTGGCTCAATGGCTTTCATCCAGTAGGTGCTTGATAAGTATTTGCTGAATTGAATCCCTAAAACACCAGTCTCATGATTATCCAGTCTCACTTCATATACTACACCAAAACCCTTTTCACCTGTTCCAGAAACAATTGCAGTTTATATAGCAACCTTGAGTTCCCTAAGCCTTACTCGCAGGCAGGTGAAGTGCTTAATGGGCCTGATACGGTGCCTGACGGGCACAGGCCATGGGTGCCCAGGGACAGGGACCTCCCTACCTGGTGGAAGGTAAAGAACCAGACATTTTTCCGAATAGCGGAAGTGCCTTCTGCGCTCCTGGCGGGCACTGCTGTGTGTTGCGTGACCACAAAAGCCAAACTTTGACTGACAAGCAGCTTTTGAAAGCACGTGCATTCAGCACAAGGAACCATTAGGGCTTTCCCCCCAGGCTGGAGCTGATTGTTCGACAGAGCTGAGCACGAAGTACTGCTGGGAGTGCTTACGCAAAGCTGCGCAAACAGTTGTCAAGGATCCTCTAATCTGGGTTGAATGGCTGAATGGGTGCCTTTTTATATACTTCTAACTCTGAAGTAATAGAAGCCTTACTGGGGGAAAATAATAAACCTGTGCATTCGCTACGGCAGCCATGTCATCGTCACCAAATTGCCTCCATATTTCTCCATGTTGTAGTATGGTCCCATGCAGCTTATTTTGTGGTCTTTCAATAGCGGTGGACACAGGGATTACTCTCTACCCCTCGAAATACTACCTTCACCTGACTTCTGGCGCTGACACTTTCTTTGGGTTTCCTCTTACCTTTCTGATCACTCCTTCTCAGTCTCCCTTGCTAGATCCTTCTCATCTTCCCAACTTCAAACCTTGAAGTGCCCAAGACTAGGTCCTTGGATGTCTTCTGTTCTCTATTTCCAGTAATTCCCTACTTCTCATCCAGGATCATGGCTTTCCACACCACCTATAGTTTGATGACTCCCAGATTTATATCTCCTGCTAGACTGTGTTCAACTCCCAATTCACATATCCAGCTACTTATGGAGTGTCGCCAACAGAACGTCTATTAGACATTCCAAAATTCACGTGCCCCGAACTGTCTTAGTCCATTCAGGCTGCTGTAACAGAATGCCAGAGACTGGCTGGCTTATAAAAAACAGAAGCCTCTTTCTCATGGTTCTGCAGCCTGGGAAGCCCATGATCAGGGCATTGGCAGATTCGGTGTCTGATGAGAGTCTACTAGTTCTTAGCCATCCATGTTCTCACTGTTGACCTCACATGGTGGAAGGAGCAAAGGAGCTCTCTGGGGCCTTTTAAAACAAGGGTACTAAAAATGAACTTTTGGGACTTCATCAAGATTAAAATCTTCTGCACATCAAAGGAAACAGCTAACAAAACCAAAAGACAACTGACAGAATGGGAGAAGATATTTGCAAATGACGTACCAGATAAAGGGCTGGTATCTAAAATCTATAAAGAACTTATGAAACTCAACACCCAAAACCCAAATAATCCAGTCAAAAAATGGGCAGAAGACAGGAACATGCATTTCTCCAAAGAAGACATCCAGATGGCCAACAGACACATGAAAAAGTGCTCAACATTGCACGGCATCAGGGAAATCCAAATCAAAACCTCAATGAGATACCACCTCACACCAGTCAGAATGGCTAAAATTAACAAGTCAGGAAACGACAGATGTTGGCGGGGATGCGGAGAGCGGGGAACCCTCCTACACTGTTGGTGGGAATGCAAGCTGGTGCAGCCACTCTGGAAAGCAGTATGGAGGTTCCTCAAAAAGTTGAAAATAGAGCTACCCTATGACCCAGCAATTGCACTACTGAGATACAAATGTAGTGATCTGAAGGGGCACCTGCACCCCAATGTTTATAGCAGCAATGTCCACAATAGCCAAACTATAGAAAGAGACAAGATGTCCATCGGCAGATGGATGAAGAAGATGTGGTGTGTGTGTGGGTGTGTGTGTGTATGTATATATATTATATAAATCATAGAGGAAGACAAACCATAAGATAATCTAAACTCTAGGAAACAAACAGGGTTGCTGGAGGGGAGGTGGATGGGGGGATGGGGTAACTGGGTGATGGGCATTAAGGAGGGCACGTGATGCGATGAGCACTGGGTGTTATATGCAACTGATAAATTATTGAACACTATATCTGAAACTCATGATACACTGTATGTTGACTAATTGAATCTAAATTAAAAAAATAATAAAATAAGGACATTAACCCCATTCCTGAGGGCTCCATTCTCCTGACCTAATTACCTCCCCAACCCCCCACTTCCTAATACCATCACATGGGGGATTAATTTCCAGCATGTGAATTTGGGGGGAACACAAGCTCAGTTTGTAGCAATAACCAAAGTCTTGATTTTTCAGCAAACCCTGCTCCTTCCGCATTCTTCCTTACTTCAGTAAATGGTACTGCATCCTTTTAATTGCTCAGTTGAAACCCTTGGAATAACCCTTGCCTTCCTTCTCTCATACTCCCCTATTCAATCTTCTTTCACATCTTTACTCAAATGTCAGGGAGGCCTTCCCCAGCCACTTTATCTACAGTCGCAACTCACACACCTTTCCTATCCTTCCTGTTTTATTTGCTTGATATGACTCCCCTGCTAGAATGTAAGCTCCATGACGGTGGGGATTTCTGTCTATTTGTTTATTACCATATTCCTAGGGCCTCGGAGAGTAGCTGGTATATGGTGAACGTGCAAGGGACATTTATCCAGTGAAAGGCTATGTTAAGATACAGAATTTGCTACTGCAATAGATACCCAAAGTAAGAGGGGCTTCAACAAGATGGGAGTTTTTCTTTCACATGACAGCCCAAGTATTAGAAGTTCAGGGTCACTGTGATGGTTTCGCAGGGTCAAGAACTTGGGCTCTCCCAATCTCATACTCTTGTCGGTATGAAACTGTAAAATGCGGAGCTTCCCCTGGAGCAGCCAAGGGAACTGGGGGAGGGGTGCCCCTTTCCCTCACATCCTATTGGCTATCACTTAGTCACACTTCCACGCTGAGCCTGGGAGGAGGCTGGGGTATACAGGCTTTTCTTCTGGAAGCTCCGTGCACAGCTCAATCAGGGGTTCTGCTACTAAAGAAGAGGCAAGAAGAGATATTGGGGACCAACTAGCTGTGTCTAGGTCTCTGCTACTGCACCCCAACAAGGATGTGAGATAAACAGCCAAAGGGTTAATTCACATTTCTTCCATTTGGGTGGGTATGGGTGTCTGTTATCCCTTTTTGTTCTTCTCTGTATCCTGGAACATTCCAGATTGATTAAGAAATATTTTAAAGGACAAAAGACACTTCTATTAGAGCATAAAACATTCCCTACCTGGGTACAAAAGAGATTCCTGGCCTCATGGCCAATGGCAGACACAGTATTTTTTTTTTTCTAAATCTCCGGAAACAAATAGTGGGTTACCGTCCAGACTTCAGCATCCTATGATTTGCCGCCTTCTCCCTGCCTGTTCTTTCCCACACAATGACCCCTTCCCTCCCCAAGCATCCCAGCCCAGAATATTCTTCCAGGAGCACATGCTGTCTGTCTCCCAGATGGAGCCTGGGCGGGCCCTCTGCTGCGAGGGCACACAGCCTTCCCTGACACTGGGCAGCAGTTTCCTTCAGGGGTTTAAAGCACTTTTATGATCATCTCCTTTCTTTCATCTCTGTCCGCTGAAATCTCTGTTTTGATAAAAGCATCTTGTTTTCTTGAAATAGTTGAATGGTTATGATGATCCCTATTCACTTCAACTTCAGCCTGTTCCCAGTTAATTGATGTAATCATGCCAAAATGTGTGTGTTTTAAAAGATATGTATGCGTGTAGGAGGGATTGCAATTGTGGTTTAAAATATCTATACCTAGGCAGAAACATAGCATTATACTAAACCGGGAGGGAACAAATTGGCCAAACACAGCTCAAATTCCAGAGAGAGATCATAATAGTTTCATAAAGCAAATGATGGCACCACAAATCCCCAATGAAATGGCTTTCACGTGTGAATATCTTACGTATTCATTATTTCTCATAATTCCATTTAATTTTAATTTTGGTGGGAGAGAGGGGCGTATATGGTGGTGACTATAGAATGCTCAAAAGAACCCCGAAACAAAAACCCAAGTCACACCCAGTGATGAGCTGTGTCCTGGCAGCTGCTGCATTGTTAACCAGAATGTCAGGTTACTCTGATAGTTGCACGACTCAGTGACCAAATCCGCAAAAGCTTCTGAACATGCTTAGTCATCAGCATGTCAGACCCTGTACTTCCTGCCTGCGCGCGTAAACTGGTCAAACCCCCTTTCGCAGCTTTGTGTGGCTTGATTTGATCTGTCATTCGCTACCAAAAGAATCTTGACTACTGAATCACTGTAACTGCAGTCAAAAGCCACAAAACGAAAAACAAAAACAAAAACAGTTGTATGTTTCAGTCATAAAGAGAGCACATGAAAATTTCCATTCTCTGGTAGTACGTAAGTCCAAATAAATTGTAATGTTCTGTTAGGCCATAATAGGCCTAGCCTTAAGTATGAATTAATAATGGAGAAATACATTTGTAAAAGTAATTATTTTAATAAGCTTTTAAAAATATGAATTCCTCTTCTTCGCATCTTGTTCGCTGGGGTGCTGACTAGGCATCCTTTCTCCTAAGTCCTCCTGCCATCACTATTGCATTGGCTCTCATTTCTCTGCTGCTACTCTGGCCTGGTTCTGCGTGTGTGTGTGTGTGTGTGTGTGCACGCGCGCGTGCGCGCAATAAGGAAGGAATCTGCTGATCGGCAGGGCATTTCTCATGTTTACCTGTTTTACCCCATGTGGGTCCTGGCTCCGTTTTGTGTCCTAACATGTGGTTCTGCCCTGAACGAAAGGAGCTGGTTTTTATCTTATTTTTTTGCAGGGGGTGGGAGTGGGGAAGGGGACAGGACACTAAAGTGGCTTAATCCTCTTGTGAATGAGGGAGGTGACATCTTTTTGAGTTTTCCCCTAAGTTGCCTGAAACGTAATGAACTTTTCATTTTACAGAGACGCAGGCTATATCCAAATTAACGGGGGACGTTTACTCATCATGCCTCTGTGCTCCCCTTACCTGAGGCCCCTGTGGGAAGTAGGAGCAAGAGGTCCCAGAAAAGAAGGGAAATAATACAGCAAGGAAAATAAAATCGGGCAGCTCAGCCACACGTCCTCATCAGAATATACTCCTTCCAGCGCCAAACATGGAGCTTTTGGTTTTGTTCCAGAAATTTCTGCGTTTCATCCAGACTTGAAGGTAAATTTGCCCTTTGAATCTATCCTCAAATTCTTTTATTTTTGCTCAGGCTTTCTCTGTGAAAACTGGGAAAGCTTCCAATAACATTTGGTGACTTGAAGATGCTAATGACATATGATGTAGGGCTCATAATCCATGATGAGGCTACCGTGTGCATGATTTCTTTATTCAAAAGTAGCGTCAATTGACAGAAATGGATCTCTGTAGAGGCTTTAGAGGAACTGGAATAAAGAGATGAAATAGAAGGGCAGTTATTCCCTTTACTTATTATCTGCCAGTAGTTTTCGACTTCTAGTTGACACATTCTACATCCTCTGCTAAATATTTTGACTATGCAGCTTCTTTAAGAAATATATTTTTAAGTCACTGTAAGTATTTTTTTAAAATTTTCAAAATTATGTTAAATATAGCTATTTGCAATTTTATTTTCCTTTGATATGCACAGGATGAGTTGCTCTGAAATATTATATGATTGAATTTGAATTTATACGTACTGAGATTTGGCACATTTGAAGTTATCTTGTTATCTAGTCCTCCTCAACGGCATGAAAATTTTATATTTATAGAGCAATAAGGTGAACACAAAGCTTTTATTTTATAGAACAATAATGTGCACATGAAGCTGACATATTTTTTCTTGTGTCGGTTTAAACATTAATTTTACAATTTACAAGTGTAATTGCGCCTCACTGTAAAGAAAATTTTGATTTTGCCATTGCATTGGAAAACAATGCTTGATTTCTAGAGAAAGTAGGTGCTGTGTTCAGTGCTTTGATGTTTATTTACTTCCTTTGGTCCATTTTACCAACACTTCCCATGATACTTGATACACTGTGTGGCTCTGACTAAAAAGGGCAGATAATTTGGCAGGTCAGAGGGTGATGAGTGGGCAGTAACATGGCTTCCTCATTTGATGAGAGGCACTGAGTTTAAAATTCCCGAAGACTCTACTGGCAAATACAGGTTGGGCACCCACTCTAGATTCAATAATGTGGAAAGGCATGAGATGATTTCCAGGAAATCATTCCAAATGAAAGGAGGGAGGCATTTGACATAACTGTACTCACCCCTGCAAGAGAGTTTTCAGCCTCTAACAAATTGCTATGGAGGCCTGCAGGGGTGAGTAAGGGGCTGGCACGGGCGAGTGTTGGATGGTGGTGTCATGGGTCATGGCTCTCTCTGGAGTCCTTCATGTTTTCCTGTTTCTCCCAATTAAAAATTGAAAGTGATGTACGGCAGCTTAAACACTGTTGCAGTTTGACAGATTTATACCACTTACTGTCCAGTCTTTGTATGTTAAATTTCATATTGCTTAACATGTTCATGACCGTGATTTGGGAGGTGGAAAACTGCATGGACAGGGCAGCCCAGGAGGCACAGAAAGTGGACACAGGAGGAAGATCCACCAAATGATCCAGATTCAGGAAAGCAGTTATGTTTCCCTCATCCTGGGTTATGCATGTCTCTGGTGGAAAATGATGGAGATAGGGAGCTACTGGGAAAGATTGCAGCCCTGAGCAACCAGGGAGGTGGAGAATAGCCTGTTGGGAAAGATAACAGTTTTTGTGAAGTGATCAAGGGGACATGCCTGGTAAATGCCAATGCTGAGAGCAAGTAGAGGAGCCCTGAGAAAGCTGGATGCCTTAATATAGGAATGAGAAAACCCGGGATCCAGTTATTTGAATCTGGTTAAGGTATAATACCTTTGAGGGGCTGCTGGGTGGCTCAGTCGGTTGAGCATCTGACTCTTGGTTTCTGTTTTCAAAATGTCTACTTCGGCTGTGTATTTGAATCCATCCAGCAGTTCATTTTTTGGACCTTCTGTATGTTTTCTTCTGGTGAACTCTCACATATCCTAAGTGGTCCTTCAAGGCTCCGCCTTCAGGCGAGGCTCACCAATGGGAGCAGAAAACTCCCTGAAGTTGTCTGAGTAATGCCACCTTCTCTTGATGGCTCATGTCGTGGATCTGCCCCGGGTTTCTAGTTCTCCACCAATCCCAGGAAAGCCTGACCATGGACATGGACTTTGGAGGCCAGAGCGATGTGACCCTCCGGGATTTCTGTCCTCACTCATATTGCTTATCTGACCTCTTTCCCAAACCTGTTTTACTGAGTCCAAAATTCTTTCTGTTCCCTTCCAGCCCATTGCTGCCTACAACCCAGCATGACAGGGAGGCAGCAGATTTGTTCTACTGACTTTAAACTCCTGAGTCACAAACTTGTTTCCAACCTCCAGAAATCAATTGCAGATGAAAAGACTAAGAGAGGATGACTTATTATTAGGCCAGTGATAAACAGATTTTTACAAGCTTTGGTTTTGTCTCTGTACCAGTTCTATTATCTATACAGCAAATTATAGAGCTTTTCTGTGCTAAGCAAAAAGGGTATATTGTTCTTATTTAGACACTTTTACTTTTAACTAGAAACCCAGCTCAAAATAGGCTCTTAAATAAGGCTGTTTGAACTATTTATGAAAAAGACAGACATAAGAACATCTTAATGCATATTTATCTCTCCCCACTTCCATTATGTTGTATGGGAGCCCATTTGAGACATTTCTTGATAATTAAACAATATACCTTTGACATGGGCTTTGCTTGTCGCCCCTAACCCCCAGTTATTCTCTAATGGAAGAATTTTTCTCTGTTGCTTATGCTATTAACTACCTGTCTTCAGACAAAATGTCCATTGACTCGAGGAAATGGGGGCTTGGATTATGATAAGAGAGAGAAAACTAGTTGCTGACATCCAGAAGCTAGACTTGTATGATCAGGATGTTTTGGTGTCACCTCAAGGCAGTCTGGCACTCACTGCTCGGCCTTGGGATCCTTTTGTTGAACATAAACATTATCACAAAACATCAGTGCCCAACAAGGCCACTCTGTGCCCATGATGGATCAAGACAAAAGAAGACTATTCCATAATCATGTCTGAATGTAGACAAAACATGAACATTATCCAAGCCACAGAATACCAGCCATTTCCCCATCCCATCTGATAAGAGTGATTGATGCTTCTTTACCAATTATAGCTTTAGCCCAACTCTAGCCTGCCCTCCCCACAGAGAAGATTTATTAAAATATCCAATCATAGAATTATCCCACTTCCTGATAGCATCCAATCCAGGACAAAGCTCTGTTTTTAAAAGCCTCCCCAGGATCACCGAATGTAAGCCCCAATCCATTTATAAGTTCTTTTCTAACGCCTTCTCCTAGAAATGTCTCAGTTCCCCCATGGTGTGCATTCTTCCTCCTTGCAGTGAGTAATATACACAACCTGTTTAACTAATGGTGTGTTTCTAGTGGTCTTTGGTTTCAAGGGCATTGACAGAAATGGACGTTCCACTGAGATTCAGCTGATGTACTCTTTTCTTTCTTTTTTTTTTTTTTTAAAGATTTTATTTATTTATTTGACAGAGAGAGACACAGTGAGAGAGGGAACACAAGCAGGCAGAGTGGGAGAGGGAGAAGTAGACTCCCCGCTGAGCAGGGAGCCTGATGTGGGGCTCGATCCCAGGACCCTGGGATCATGACCCGAGCCAAAGGCAGACGCTTAATGACTGAGCCACCCAGGCGCCCCTACTCTTTTCTTTGGATCAGGACTCTCAACTCCGTAAAACTGCATGTATTGGAGATTCCTTCTATTTCTCTCTGCTTGATAGCTACCCTGTCCATGACTGAAAGCTCAGTTCATGCTGAATTGACCTTCAGTATTTCACTGAAGCCCATCAGCATGGGGTTTATTTTGTTTTTCTAGGAGTAAAGCCTCTTGAGTTATCTTTGTTACCCAATCAATTTTATATTATTCCTTGGTAAAATTGTTTTAGTGCCATCTGATACTTCCTCTTCTGGTTTGTGCACTGTTCTAGTGTCTTGAATATTGTTTGGTCATAAGAAGAAAACTCCATAGGGAGAAGGTGAGCATAGTCTGGTAAGACATTCATGACCTGGTCCTGGGGACTGAGAAGTTCCAAAAGTCTCCTCCAAGTGTCATTTGGACAAATACGGTCATGGACACCATTTCAAAACCTTAAAAGGACTTCCTTTTCAGTTCTGCCTTTGTGTCCCAGACAGTTGCCCTGTTCAGTTTCATCTACCCAGACTCAGGAGGGGTTTTTTTTTGGCTCCTGAGTGGTGATGGTCAACCTTTGGCCAAACACCAGGGACACCAAGTTACACAAGCATCATTCTTACAGACTGTTCCGTTCTCACAGGGGTATGAACCTTCTACAGCTCTGCCTTTTACAGGCTGAACACCGGCTTCTGTCATGTTTTCTCACTCTAAGCCTGAATTGTATGTGTATTTTTCTAACTGGAACAATTTCAACAGAGACAATTTGGAATAGCATTGCCACTTTGGGGAGCTTTTGACACAAACAACATTTTTTATTTGAGGAGTCCCTTAGAACAAAAAGCAAAATCCCCTGAGGAGATTGTCCATCTTGCTCATCTCAAAAGAGAGATCGTATTTTTTTTTTTTTTTAAACATGAGAGACATTCCTTCCTTCTTTTCTGTACTTTGAGGATTAATAAGGGCTGGCTTTTTAACTGTGTGATCTGATAAAATTCTCAGTGGTCCAAGTTATGTCAAAACCAACTGTGTGTCACTCTTTTCTGTGTGTGTATATGTAAAATCTGTTTTTGTATGTCTGAACCATCTTCCCTCTCCTTGTCTGGAGCTGGCTCTTCCCATCCCCAACCCCACTTCTCTTTCCCACCTTATGAAACTTTAAAGATTAATCAAAAAATAATTATTTTGCATGTACTCTAAGGATATCTAGTCTTAGAGAAACAACAAGAATTATCTGAAAGATTTAAACAAGGGAGTTATTAAATGGAGTTTCTTTTTGTAGACACTAAAAAGTATGTATATATAAAGCCTTTCTTACTACAGCTGCAAGATTATAAGAAAGTGATTTTGTTTCAAGATAAAATAAGGTATTTAGAATGAATCAGTCTTCAAAAAATTAGTTTGCCACATAAAAGCAATGCTAGCATAGTATTTTGGTTTGTTCTTAAACCAGCATTAAGTTCCTTATAACTCAAATTTGCAGTATTTCCCATATTGGTTTAATGAACTTAAAAAGTTATCATTATTTCCACAAATTGTGTAAAATTAAAAAAAATTTATGTAGAAAATTATATTAAACTAAATTGAGTGACAATAATGGATGTCTTTTTAAAGGATTTAATTTTATGTAATTCTTAACATGCTATCAGTCATCAAGATTTAATGTGTTAACTAAGTTGTAATTTTCACATCTTTAACTAACCTTAATATCTTATACCTCAGTTAATTAATAGATGATCTTTGAATGTTTGAACACTTAAAAAAACCCCATAAATACAAAACAATGGTTACCAGACATTTTAATTTATTATTGTTTCTTAAAGTGACAACAGATTAGATAGATTAACAAACTATGCAAATATACTTTTTGATGATATTTCAGGCTACAAAATCAACATACAAAGATTGATTGTGTTTCTATACTAAAAATAAAATGTGTGGAAAAGAAATTAGGAAAAGAGTCCCCTTTATGAGAGCATCAAAAAAAGTAAAAAAAATACTTAGGAATATAAATTTAATCAGAGGTGAAAGATCTGTACACTGAAAACTATAAAATATTGGTGAAAGAAATAAAAAAAATAGATACATTTAAGTGGAAAGATATCTTGTGTTCATGGATTGGAAAGAAATATTGTTAACATGTATATATTACCCAAAGCCGTATGTAGATTGAATGCAATCCCTGTCAAAATCCCAGTGAAATTTTTCACAGGAATGGAAAAAATAATCCTAAAATTCCCATGGAACCACAGAATAGCCCAAGTAGCCGAAGCCATCTTGGGCAATAAAAACAAAGCTAAAGTCATCACACTGTTAGATTCTAAAATATACTACAAAGTTATAGTGATCAAGACAGTATGGTATTGGCATAAACAGAGATATATAGATCAATGGAACAGATTTAGAGAGCCCATATGTGAATCCACATATATATGATTAATCTTGGACGAAGTTGCCAAGAACACACAGTAGGGAAAGGATAGTCTCATCAATAAATGGCATTAAGAAAACTGGATACCCACATGTAGAAGAATAAAACTGGATCCTTATTTCGCATCATATACAACAATCAACTGAAAATGGATTAAAGACTTAAACATAGGACCTAAAACTGTAAAACTCCAAGAAAAAAAAAAAAAACAGGGAAAAAACTTCTTGACATACGTCTGGGCAATGGTTTTCCTAATGTGATCATAAAAGCCCAGGCAACAAAAGCAGAAATGAGTAAATGGGATTGCCTCAAGGTAGAAGCCTCTTCTCAGCAAGGGAAACAACAGAATGAAGAGACAACCTACAGAGTGGTAGAAAACATTTGCAAACCATATACCTGAAAGGGATTAATATCCAAAATATAAAAGGAACTCAACTCCATAGCAAGAAACAAATAAATGGAGTAAAAAATGGGCAAAGGACCCAAATACACTTTTCTCCAAATAAGACCTACAAATGCCAACGGGTACATGAAAAGATGTGCAATATCACTAATCATCAGAGAAATGCAAATGAAAACCAGCATGGAAGTCACTCAAAAAATTAAAAATAGAACCACCATAGATAGGGTCCAGAAATCCCCCTTCTGGATATATATCCAAAGGAAATAGAATATATTTTTTTTAAAGATTTTTATTTATTTGAGAGCTCGAGAGAGCACAAGCAGGGGGAGCAGCAGAGGGAGAAGAGGGAGAAGCAGGCTTCCTGATAAGCAGAGAGCCCAATGCGGGGCTCGATCCCAGAACCCTGGGATCATGACCTGAGCCGAAGGCAGATGCTTAACTGACTGAGCCACCCAGGTGCCTCAAAATATCTTTTTTTTAAAAGATTTTATTTTTTGAGAGAGAGAGAGAGAGCGAGAAAGAAGAAGCAGAGGGAGAGGGAGGGAGAAGCAGACTCCCCACTGAGCAGGGAGCCCAATGTGGGGCTTGATCCCAGGACCCTGGGATCATGACCAGAGCTAAAGGCAGACACTTAACCGACTGAGCCACCCAGGCACCCTGGAAATAGAATATCTTGAAGAGATATCTGTACTCCTGTGTTCATTGCAACATTATTCACAATAGCCAGGGTGTGAAAACAACGTAAGTGTCAGTCATTGGATGAATGAAAAAAGAAAATGTGAGGAAAAAATATATAAAAGAATGGAATATTATTCAGCCTTTAAAAAGAGGGAAGTCTTGTCATTTGCAACAACATGGATGAACTTGGAGGACATGCTGAGTGAAATAAGCCAGATACAGAAAGACGAATACTGGGTGGTTTCATGTGTGGAATCTAAAAGAGTAGAACTCTTACCAGAATAGAATGGTGGCTAACAGGGCCTGAAGATTGGGGGAAGTGGGGAGGTGTTCATCAAAGGGTAAAACCGTGCAGGATGAGATATGAGAAGAGAGCACAGTAGGTAGAAGGGAATATCAGATTATGGTGTACATAGTATTCATTATCGCTCTCTCATACTTTTATGAAAGTGTAGTTACATGCTCTGTTCAAAAGACTCAGGTTCTACTTATATGGGACATACTTGATAATGTAGGTTCATCCTTATTAAAAACTCAGCATTCTGACCATCTGTGTAACAATGTACAGAGCACCATTACACCTGCCACAAAGTGCCTAAAGATCCCAGAGGGAGTTGGGGGATGTCTCTGTCACTGTGCTCTGGCTTTGGTTCTGGAGGTGACATTTATATAGGCAGGCAGCAATCAACACTTTATTCAGTGCTATCAGAAATTCTTGGTGGACCCGACTCCAGGTAATACCAATACTTCAATGTAAAGAATTAACATACACTCAACAGTCATCTCCAGTAAAATTATCTTATGCTTCTAAGTCCAGTGCAAAGCAGGATGGGACTCGGCAGTAGGGGATTTTGATGGAAGGACATCTTGGTAGAAATATAGAAGCCACAGATACTGCCATAAACTCTACATGGAAGCATTAGGGTATAATATGGAAAGAGTGCAGACTGTAGTTTTAGCTAGAAGTTGACTTTACTCTTAGCCACATAATTAACAGCTTGGTGACCTTACCTAGTGAGTTAATCTTGTTGAGTTTCAGTTACTTTGCAGAGTTGTTGAAAGGATTGTAGACAATGGATAATAATTCACTTATCAAGATGCTTAGCTCACAGTGGATGTATATCGTAAGTGTTAGATGTTTTCTTGGTCATGTTGTGATCACTATTACCATCTCCTTACCTCAGCTAAGTATAAACTGTCAGAGTGAAAGAAATGCATCACAGAAACTTTAACATCACATTTGTTTTAAAAATTTTTTCCAGCTTTATTGAGGTTTAATTGACATGTACATTATATAAGGTTAAGGTATACAATGTAATGATTTGATACACATATATTGTAAAATGTTTCCCACAATAAATTTGGTTAATCCTTCAGCTCACATAATTACCACTCTGTTGTTGTTATGGTGAGAATCTCTTAGGAGCTTTCAAGTACACCATACAGTGTTGTTAACTGTAGTCACCATGCTGTACATTACATCTCCAGAATGTATTCATGTGATACCTGGAAGTTTGTACCGTTTGGCCAGTATCTCCCTATTTCCCCCACCCCTCAACCTCTGACAACCACCAATCTACTCTGTTTCTATGAATTTGTCTTTTTGTTGATTCTACCTACAAGTGAGAACACACAGTGTTTGTCTTTCTTTCTTTGATTTATTTCACTTCACATAATGCCCTCAACGGTCATCCATGTTGTTGCAAATGGTAGGATTTCCTTTTTTTTATGGCTGAATGGTATTACATTGTATATATCACATTTTTCTTTATTCATTCATCCATCAGTGGACATTTTGGTTGTTTCCATGTCTTGGCTTATTGTGAATAATGCTGCAGTGAATATGGGGGTGCAGATATCTCTACAAGATACCGAATGTCACACTTGTTTACATTACCTGGAATGCCTGATCCACTCATTTATTTATTTATTTATTAAAAAGATTTATTTATTCGAGAGAGAAAGATGGGGTGAGGGACAGAAGGAGAGACACAGAGAGAGAAAGAGAATCTCAAGTGACTCAAAGCTGGGTGCAGAGCTTGATGTGGGGCTCAAACTCATGACCCTGAGATCATGACCTGAGCCAAAACCAAGAGTTGGATGCTTAACTGACTGAGCCACCCAAGCACCCCTGATCCACTCATTTATTTAGCACAAATTTATTGTAAACAAAAGAGTTAAACATCTCTAACCTCTCTTCAAGATTGCTGTCTATTGGTTGGAGACAGATATTAAAAAAGATAAAATAGATGTAGGCCAGGTGATGACCTTGTTTTTGTTTTTTTCAACCTAAGTGAGATGGGAAGCCACTGGAAGGTTCTGTTATATTTTAACAAGTTTATTCTTCTTCTGTGGGGATGCAGATTAAAATGGGGAAATGGTAGAAGCAGGGAAACCAATAAAGATGCTTTTGTGACAATCTAGGCAGAAAATGATGGTGGCTAAGGCCAGGGTGGTGGCAAGAGGTACTCATATTCTGGTTATATTTTCAAGGTAGAGCTAAGAAATTTCATGACAATTTGGGTATGAAGTGAAAGAAAGAAGAGTAAAAAAAAAAAAAAAAAAAGGCTTCAGTTTTTGGCCTGAAGAATTGGAAGGAAGAAATTATCTTTAATAGAGATAGGGAAAATTAAAAGGTAGTTGAAGTTTATTTTCTGAAATGTTCAATTTGTGGCACCTATTAGACATCCAAGTGGAGATCAGTCAAGGTTACCCCAACAGTAGGAATAGTTTGAGAATTGGGTTAATGGACTAAGCCCTCAAGTACTTTATCATTAAGAGTTTGGAGAGATGATAGGTACCAGTTAAAGAGAATAAGATAGATTAGCTAATGAGATAGAAAAAAGACTGGAAGTTTGGTGTCCTGATAGCCAATGGTGAATGTATTTCAAGTTGAAAGAAGTAACAACTGCATTAAATGCTGTTGATGGGTCAGTAAGATTGAAGACTGAGAAATGTCCATAGGATTTAGCAACATGAAGGTCATTGTTGACTGTGAAAAGAGCAGTTTCAATGTGATGGTGGGGGCAAATGCCAGATTTGGGTGTGTTCAAGAGAAAAAATAAGTCATCTTTTAGGTATTGAAAATATATAGTATTGACTTCTGGAATTAGAAATGGTGAGTCATAACTCTTTGTGAAGATTAGGTGTAGTGGGAAGGGAGAAGTAGGACAGAAACTGGAGGGGAAAATGTGGTCAAGAGAAATTTTCATTGTTGTGAAGATAGGAAAAATAATAGAATAATTTTATGTTTAAGGAATTATACAATAATGAGAGAAATTAATAAAGCAAGGCAGAGAAGGAATAATTGCTGGTTTGATATCCTTGAGTAGGTGAGAGGAGATAGAATCTAGTGTATGGGTGGAGGTGCTGGCCTTCTCAAGAATAGAATTTCTTAGTAACAGAAGAGACAGTACCATATATAGGCAAAGGTTCAGGCAAGTGGGAGCAGTGATGGTGGGAGCTCATAGAATTTCTCTCTCGATTATTTCTATTTTCTCAGTGAAATAAGATGTAAGGTCACGAGCTGAGAATAGGTTGAGGGAGGAGGGGTTGGAGGTTTAAGGTGAGATGAAAGTGTGAAATCGATATTTAAGAAGGCGGGAGAGGGCATGAACCAGGGTCATATACTGTTATTGCTCTGGAAGCAGTAAGTGACCTGTTGAAGTTCTTGGCCACGAATGCTAAGTAGTCAGCATGATTTTGTTTTTTCCCCCATCAGTGTTCAAATGTACATGTGTGAGTATAAAATAGGCAGAGAGTTGAATTTAACCAGGGTTATTTTTGCCCAAGCAAATATATAGATGAAAGAGAGGACAAGAGAGTTGGGAGGTATGCAAGAGATTGAATCATGAACCTTAAACTTAGTGGAGGGGAGGGAGGTAAAGGTGTTAAGTGAGTGATGGAGATACCACGGCTGTAGGATGAAGGGATGCTAGATTCTTGTGTGGTCAACGATTGTTGGGTTCAGAGGTACTGAAGAGAGTGGATTAGGAAGATCAGAGGTGGTAATGAGATTGGAAAGCTTGAAATTGTAATTGGGGAGAGATTGTAGTTATAGATATGATACCGTTTAGAGAGCATGGTTATGGGAGTGAATGAATGAGATTGGATAGCAGATACAGTTATGTGGGAGAGGAGGTCAAGGAAATGAGAAGACAGTATGTTGAAAGGATCAGCCATGTGAGACTGAAATCACCTAGATGGTGGGGCCTGGAGGAGAGGAAGGTATTCCTTTGGCTCCCTCTTTCCTAACCACCACCCTCTGGCTTTGAACCCCCTGCTATCAGATTACCACCTTCAACAATAATCATCTAGAGACTCTAGGTTCTGGGCTATGAGGGGAACAAAACAGGCACAAGGTGAGAGGCCTTCAGCGAAAGCAGTGTCAGGTTTCAGCTAGATTCTAAAGGAAGAAGGGAAAGGAAACATTGAGAGAAGAGCTTGAGGATATTAATGCTTTTGCTGATGAGTTCCAGAAGGCAGTGGAAAGGTTTCAGGGATTGGGAAGGACTGAGGGATAATGTAAAATAAAGGGATGTGGGGGGCGGGGAGTAAGGAGGAGGCTTCTGGGAGTGGTGGGAATCTTACAGTGATAGATATAATCTGGAATAAATAGTGAAGGGGAGGAAGAAATTCTCCTTAGTCCAAGGTTCTTCCAGCTGGACTAAGAATTAAATGTATATGAGACATATTAAGAGGAAAAAAAAAAGCAAAGTTTTGTTATGTGTACATGGGGGCCCAATAATGAAATTGAGACATAAAGAAATGACCAAGATGGGTGCCTGGGTGGCTTAGTCAGTTAAGTGTCTGTCTTTGGTTTAGGTCGTGATCTTGGAGTCCTGGGATCAGACTCGTGTCTAGCCCTGTGTCGGACTCCCTGCTCAAGGGGGAGCCTGCTTCTCCCTCTCCTACCCACTCATACTTTGTCTCTCTCTCAAATGAATAAATAAAATCTTTGTTAAAAAAAGAAATGACTAAGACAGGCAGTTTTTATACTTTTTAGGCAAAGATAATATTTCTGTGAGAAACTGACAGGACAAAGAAAACTTAAATTTGGGAACTTCAATTACTAAAGAATTCTAAGCAGGGTTTAGGCTGTGGTAGTAAATTAGTAAAAAGTAACAAGGGTTGTTTATATAGCCTTCTAGGCTTTCAATTCCCTATCTCTGGGGATAAAAAAGTCTCTTTAGCTACTGATACAAGGAGGGTACATTTTACAAGGGAGATTTATTTCCTGCTTTCAGGGGGACAGAAAACGTTCTGAGTGTCCTTCTTGTGCAGGCTCTTAACTTTTATTTAAAATAATCAGTATGCCAAAGTGCACATTTTGGGGTGGCCTGCCCTTGGCACCTACAATAGCCATATGTAAAAATATGTCACACACTTTACTGATAACTTTCTCCAACTTCATCTTCCCTAAACTTTACATGTTGAACATGATGGAATAAGATAATGCGTGAAAATATTACATAAACTCTAAAAGCACACTACAAAATTAAAGTATTACTATTATTGAGATTATAATTATTATCTCCTGCTACACCAGAAATTTTAGAAAGCGAGAGCTTCATGAAACACTGGCAATTTTCAGCCAAAGAAATTTTGAATTGAAAACCTTTAATATTGAAAGCCTTTTGATGTATGATTGCTCACATGAGTGCTACCTAAATCAAGAGTGATCAGAGGTGGAAAAGCATTTGGGATGCTACTGTTTGCAAAAACTGCTCTATGAGCAGCAATAGTCTGAAGTTGACTGCAGGCTCTGGGTTGGCTGTTGCTTAAGTGTCCTAGGACGAGGACTTGAATGGTCCTCAGAGTTTGACTTCACTTACCTTTTAGTAACAGCCCCACAGGCATCATCTGCTACTCATTGGGCAACTGGTTCTAGAACTCTTTCGTTAGATGCTCAAACTGTCTTATTTCCCTCTTTATGATACAATTTCTGGCCCCACAACAACTTGTGAACATCCTGCTGGTTCTTCAAAAATCCACTGTCATCTTCTCCCCAAACAGGGATATACTCTTTGCACTTTACATATAGGCTGTTTCATGTCATCCTTTCTTTACAGGGGAGGGAATCAAAGACCATGGGATTAAGTGACTAGGACAGTGATTTAGGCATACTAAACATTTCATAGTTTTTTCCCTTTGTATTCCATTTATGATTTTTTTTTAATTTGATTGACACATAGTGTTACGTTAGTTTCAGATGTACAACTTAGTGATTTGGCAATTTTATACAATATATTATGTTCACCACTAGTGTAGCTGTTATTTGTCCCATTACGTGGCTATTACAGTATCATTGACTGTCTTCCTCATGCTCTTTTTATTCCCATGACTTAATTCATTCCATAATTGGAGGCCTGTGTTTCCCTCTCCCCTTCACCCATTTTGTCCAATCCCCCACTCCCCTCCCCTCTGGCAACCATCAATTTGTTCTCTGTATTTGTAGGTCTGATTCTGCTTTTCAATTATTTATTCATTTTTTTAAATTCCACTTATGAGTGGAATCATATAGTAGCTGTCTTTCTCAGTCTGACTTATTTCATTTCACATAATACCCTCTGGGTCCATCGTGTTGTCTCAAATGGTATGAGCTCTTCCTTTTTTATGGCTGTGTAATAGTCGTGTGTGTGTGTGTGTGTGTTCCAAGTTAGTGTTTTCATTTTTCCAGTAGTGGAATTATTGGAACATATGGTTTTTTTTATTTTTAATTTTTTGAGGAAACTCCATATTGTTTTCCATGGTGGCTGTACCAATTTACATTCCCACCAACAGTGCACAAACTTCCTTTTTCTCCACATCCTCACCAACACTTGTTTTTTGTGGTTTTGATTTTAACCATTCTGACAGATGTGAGGTGATAATCTCATTGTGGTTTCGATTTGCATTTCCCAGATGATGAGTGATGTTGAGCATCTTTTCGTGTGTCTATTGGCCATTCGTATGTCTTCTTTGGAAAAATGTCTATTAGGTCCTCTGTCCATTTTTTAAATTGGATTTTTTTTTTTTTTGGTGTTGAGTTGTATAAGTGCTTTATATATTTTGGATCTTAACTCCTTGTTACATATGTCATTTGCAGATATCTTTGCCCAGTCAGTAGGTTGCCTTTTTGTATTCTTGATGGTTTCCTTTGCTGTGTAAAAGCTTTCTATTTTGATGTAGTCCCAATTGTTTATTTTTGCTTTGGTTTCCCTTGTTTTAGGAGGCATATCTAGAAAAATATTGCCATGGCTGATGTCAGAGAAATTACTGCCTGTATTCTGTCCTAGGGTTTTTATGATTTTGGGTCTCATATTTTGGTCTTTAATCCATTTTGACTTTATCTTTTGTGTATGGTGTAAGAAAGTCATCTAGTTTCATTCTTTTACAAGTAGCTGTCCAGTTTCCCAGCACTGTTGTTTGAAAAGACTGCTTTTCTTCATTGTATATTCTTGCCTCCTTTGTCATAGATTAATTGACCACATAAATGTGGGTTTATTTCTGGGGTCTCTATTCTATTCCATTGATCTGTGTGTCCATTTTTGTGCCAGTACCATGCTGTTTTGATTACTACAGCTCTGTAGTATATCTTGAAATCTGGAATTGTGATACCTTCAGCTCTGTTCTTCTTTGTCAGGATTGCTTTGACTATTCGGGGTCTTCCATGGTTCCATGTAAATTTTAGTATTTTTTGCTCTAGTTTTTTTGGGTAAAATGGACATTTTGACAATATTAATTCTTCCAGTCTATGAGCATGGAATATCTTTCCATTTGTTTGTGTCCTCTTCAACTTCTTTTATCAGTGTTTTATAGTTTTCAGAGTACAGGTCTTTCACTTCTTTGGTTAAGTTTATTCCTAGATATTTCATTCTTTTTGGTATAATTGTAAATGTTATTGTTTTAATTTTTCTTTCTGTAATTTTGTTGTTTGTTAGCATTTAGAAATGCTACCAGTTTCTGGGTATTAATTTTGTATACTGCTACTTTACTGAATTCCTTTATTACTTCTAGTAGTTTTTAGGCGTATCTATATATAGTGTCATGTCATCCGTAAATAGTGACAGTTTAATTTCTTCTTAACCAATGTGGATGCCTCTTATTATTTTTTTTCTTTTCTGATTGCTGTGGCTAGGACTTCCAATACTATGTTGAATAAAAGTGGTGCGAGTGGACATCCTTGTCTTGTTCTGACCCTAGAGGGGAAGCTCTCAGTTTTCCACCATTAAGGATGATGTTAGCTGTGAGTTTTTCACATGTGGCCTTTGTTATGTTGAGGTATGTCCCTCTAACCCCATTTCATTTAGAGCAAAAGCAAAACAAAACAAAACAAGACACATTTTAAAAAGTTAAAAAAAAATAATAAAACAGTAAAAGTTAAAAAAAAAAAAAACCCACAAAACCACAGCTTGTTTTCTGTGCCCCAGCACGGCAGGACAGCTGGTGTGGGCTTGTAGCCCCTGGGCTTGCTGAGGTTGTGAGCTCATTGAGATGACCAGACCCAACCGGTGTCCAGAGCCTGCTCAGGTCTAGGCTTTTAAGGTGGGGTTGGAATGTAAAACACTTCATTCTCCAGTCCCTGTGACCTGGAGAACTTTCCCTCAGCTCCTCTGCCACTTGCCAGTTTTAGAAAGAGCCAGTTGCTCTTTCATTTTTTTTTTAATTAAAAAAAATTTTTTTGGGGGAGAGAGAGCATGAGCAGCGGGGAGAGGGAGAAGCAGGATCCCCGCTGAGCTGGGAGCCCAATGCAGGACTGGATCCCAGGACCCTGAGCCACATAGACGACCCAGCCAGTTGCTCTTTTAAACTGCAGCTTTTGTCTGTGCCCAAGGACAGAGTGATCTATCCTTTCCCACTGCAGCTCTCAGCATCTAGGTGGGGGGTCCCTTTTTTTACTATGTCTCCGTCTCTCTTGCTGTTCTCTTCCTCTCCTGTCTTTGGTTGTTTAATAGCTGTTCAGACAGACTTCAGTTCTTCTTCAGAAGGAATTGTTCTATTAATAGGGGTAATTTGGTGTGTTCTGTGGAGGAGGTGAGTTCAGAGTTTTCCTACGTTGGGATCTTGAACCAGAACTCCAACCTTTCATAATTTTTTGATGGGTGGAATTAATGATTTTTCCTTCCAGAGGAAGCAGTATATCATAATTGTTAAAAGCTTTAGTTTTAAAAGAAAAAAAACCTTGGATTCTGATCCCAGATCTGCCACTTACTAGCACTGTGATTTAGAACAAATCAGTTCCTTATAAATTAGTTCTTTGTGTTTCAGTGTCTTCTGCTGTAAAATGGAGATCATAATATCATCTTACAGGATTGTGGATGTGAAATGTGATACTGGGAGGAATGAGTGGCTCATGTTACATAGTAAGCACTCTATAAATATTAACAATGGTTATTACAACAGAAAGTAGGGTTTTTTTTTTTTTTTTAGATTTTATTTATTTATTTGACAGAGAGAGAGACAGTGAGAGAGGGAACACCAGCAGGGGGAATGGGAGAGGGAGAAGCAGGCAATCTACTGAGCAGGGAGCCCGACGTGGGGCTCTATCCCAGGACCCTGGGACCATGACCTGAGACCCTGGGGCCATGACCTGAGCTGAAGGCAGACACTTAATGACCTAGCCACCCAGGCATCCCCACAACAGAAAGTAGGTTTAGAGCAACAGGTGAACTTGTGTTTCTGCTGGCTCTAAAAACAATTACACCAGTTTGGTGTTACCAGATAAAATACAGAATGCATCGCTCAATTTAAATTTCAGATAAAGTACAAATATAGGGGCCTGGCTGGCTCTGTAGGTAGAGCACATGATGCTTGATCTCTGGGTCATGAGTTCAAGCCCCACATTGGGCATGGAGCCTACTTAAAAAAAATAAAGAACAGGGGTGCCTGCGTGGCTCAGTTGGTTAAGCGACTGCCTTCAGCTCAGGTCATGATCCTGGAGTCCCTGGATCGAGTCCCGCATCGGGCTCCCTGCTCAGCGGGGGTCTGCTTCTCCCTCTGACCCTCCTCCCTCTCGTGCTCTCTCTCATTCTCTCTCTCGCAAATAAATAAAATCTTAAAAAAAATTAAAAAAATAAAGAACAAATACATATTTTTAGTATGTGTCATGCAATATTTAGGAACATACTTCTAAAAAATGATTCTTTGTTTTCTGGTTTAACTGAGCATTCTATATTTTTCTTTGCTAAATCTGGTTACCCGACATGGGTTCCTTTTGCAAACTCTCATTTTCTTGAATTAGTAAATAGGGGAACTTACACTTGAACTTGAATAGACAAAATTGTAGTCCCACACTGTTATGCACTGTGGTGTGCTGCTTGTTTATACTAAACACGCAATGAGGTCTACAACCATGGCAGATAATCCTGTAAGAAAGTAATGTGGAAAGTGTCAGTCGCCTCAGATGCAGGTGGGGGAGGCCAGCTATCCTGCTTGCTTTGGGGTCAAGGCCTGGTTAGAGCTCGTTCACATGGGCAACAGCCTGCCGTCTCAGTTCTCCCCCTTATGTCAAGGCCTGGCTCATTTACCTGAATTTTTGCTTAGGTTGTTGCATTCTATTCCTGAAATTCAGACCTCTGAAGCGGACACCATAGCCTTTTGTTATCTCTCAACTTAATATTAAGCATGGTACTCATGTATGAAACAGGGCAGCAACACCAAATAATAATCCAGCACATATTTGGGTTCCATTGATAATTAGGATTATAAACCATATATTTTTTTTCTGGATAGTCTGTTTTGTTTCTTTAAATCCAGAATAGAAACCACTCAGCAGAGCAAGCCCTGTATACATCTGACTAATCGCAGACTCTTCAGGGAGGCCCCGGAGGAGGCATTTTTAATTCCAGTTTCATGGCAGAGGCCATATTCAATTGCTCTTTAGAACTGCGTTGCGAGTGGGTTAGTCCTGCACTTGCTCCTATCCATCTTCGGTTTTTATAGCACGCTATCCTCCTTCCTAAGAGGCGTTATACCAGGTAGCAGTGAGGCAGGCAAGGGAGGTGCAAATCTTCAGCGGCCGGCCCCTTATTAGAACTGAAGCTACTCAACCAAAGCCTTAGCTAATATACTGACGTCTGCGATTACAAGATGACCAAAAAAAAACCCCCCCAAAACAAAACAAAACAAAACCAAAAACCCAATACAAATACTCAGCCACAGCACTTTCTGTACACGACACCCTGCCCTCCCTCCCAATTTCCCCCTCCCCTGGCCATCAATGACCTATCCCTGTTCCCCTTTCCTCATTCAAATTTCAGGCCCCATAAATCCTTGCCTGGATGAATTATATAATCTTCTTCCTGCTCACTGTGAGAAGCAAGTATCTTTAATTTGTTTTAAGAGAATGCTTTGTTCTCAGATTATTGGTCTGAGCAAAGAGAGCGTAATTAGTTTGCATTTCATACTGTACAATCTGAGGATGGTTCCTCACAAGGATTTTTAATAAGGGTTTCCTGGCTTAGGTCCAAAACCCAAAGTGTCCTCAATTGCATGCTCCCAGCCACTTCACTTGCCCTGAAATGTAAGCAGTAGTTGTGGAATTGAGCTCTGGGAGAGAGAGAGAGAGGCCAGACTATAGCTCATATTTAGGGATGCTAGGATGCAGGCCTAGAGGATGCTCTTGAGTCCAGACAGAGACCCAGTTATGCTGTGCTGTGAACGCATCGGCTGAGAGCCTGAGAAATTCTCAAAGATAGATCTCATGAATCTCCTTAAGGTATTCCTCATCAGCCATGCAAGTTTCAAATTGGGGAATTTTTTGTTAACTCAGCCATAGGTACTGTACAAATCAGAGTTTTATTTCCTAGAACAACACAGATCTTTGGGATTTAAATTCTTCCCAGTATACCCATAAGGAACAAATTAAATGCAAGTATTCAGGACTGGGGTAGGGTATTGCTACCAAGTGTTATAGAGCATAAATCTTAGCTACTCAGGATAAATGTGGTTTCTTTTGCCTAATGGGCCCTTTTCTTATCTTCTCTAATATTTACCCTGTGGAAAAATGTTAGTCCAAGACTGTGAACTGTTTGTGATACCCTTTTTAACATTACCTGTGTAAACTGTCCACTGGCCTATGAAATACAATGGGTATTTCAGTCTTTTTTTTCTTCCCAAAAGGCCACAGATTACTAAATAGCTCTATACATTCAAGGATTTAGAGTTTCCTGTGAGTTCTTTGTGCTCACAAAAAGACATTGAGCACAAGTATCCCTCTGAATTGGTAATTCATCTCGGTTTTCTTTGGGCTGTTTTTGATGATATTCATCAATTTAAATGATACCCTAGCAAACAGATCACAATTTATACTTTTTCAAATACTATAGCTTTATAACTTATGATGAAATGATATGACCATTAGATGTTCTTTTGTTTACCATTGGTCAATAACATCTTAATGTGAAAAGCATCTCGCCTAGAGTTTCATTACACATAAGAAATTACCAAAGGTTGTTTTAAACTCCTAATATAGCTGTGTGTGAACTTTCCAAGAACAACTCAGACACCTCTTCCTGCCACTTTATGCATAAATTATCCTATCAAAGAGCTGGTATTTATTCTGAGCTCTTTGAAATTCTAATCACTTGTATACACCTCCCCAGGCCAGTTGTCTTTTGAAATTTGGATTACTTACAATTGGCTATTCATAAGTATTGGAATATACAATGTGGAGTGCCACCCATTTAGGAGCCTTTAAAGATTCATTGTTCCATTTTTTTAAATGGAAATTTAAATGTTTGATAATGATTTTTAAATGACTCTGCAATTTTCTTTATTTTAATATTAATACGCTTTATAATATCTTCTGTGCACATTGAATAGCTTTTTAATTAAACGGATATGGTACCCAGAAATCATAGGCTGGAAGCCACCTAAACATGTTATCAAGTTAATTTCTCTTGATGTGACCCACATGGCGTGGGTATGTCCTGGGGTGTGGGTTTGTGTGCATACACACACACACACACACACACACACACACACCTCTTTTCCTAAAAATATCTACAGAAGAAGGCTTTATATGTTCCATTCACTACTATTTCATATATCTCGTATCTGTTTTGATCGTCTCTTCCTGTAGTTTTGGTTCTTGCTCTCCATCTGAGGTGACATATGCCCAAACATATCCCTATTTTGTCACTTGCTGGAGGACCAAATTTGCAGTCACTTTGGTTCTTCCTAGATGCTGTCAAAAAACATCAGAGGGACCTTTACTTATAGTAGGCTCCATGTCACTTTCCACTTATAACATAAATTTTTATGATATATTAGTTCCCAACGATTACCCTCCACATGTAGGTTGGTTCTCATCTTTCTATGTGTGGGTTACCATGGCAATTTATTAATGTGTCTGTCTACTTTTAAGCCTACTCCCCATATCACCCCAACTTCCATCCACCTGATTTGCATGGCCAGGTAACCATACTATAATGACTTTGATGGAATCCCTCTTCTTTTCAAAAGACTTCACTTCCATTCTCTCCATCAAGCCTGCCTCATCCTCTCCTACCCATAATTACCTCCAAATCTCTTGCCCTTTTCCTCCTCTGAAGTGAGCATTTATTGTCATTCTGCTCCTCAGTAGAAATTTTGAAATTGACATTATTGTTACTTACCAGCTGCATATGTGTATCTCATCCCCAGCGTAGGAATGTGACATCCTTGGAACAGGAATAGTGCTTGATACTTCCTAATATTCCTGAAAGCACCTGACACATGGCTTTGATTGTGATAATTTTAACTTTCTATTTATATACAAGTGAAGACAGGCAACTAAAATTATAGTAGGCCCTCAATGTATATGTGATGTTTTTCCTTTATACATACTCATTCCATTTTAGTTGTGAAAATGAAGAAAAAAGTAATATTTTAAATGATTCCTAGTGGAATAACTCATGGTTCTGAGAAGTGGAGCACCTTCATTGTTAAGTCTTTTCTATTATTATTTCATCTATTGAGTCAAAAACATTATTTTCCATTTTTATGGCCTCTTTAAATGGTTCTTCCCCATGCACACAAACATACTCTATGAGCTTATAAAAATCTAGTCACAGGATTATTTCTTTTCCATGGTGAGTTTAGAACACATACTTTGTATTCATTTTGACCCATTGCTTCTCATTGTCATTCATGTTGGCATTCTCATATTCATTCACCTCTATACCTTGACTCGTGAATTATGATTAAGATGCTAGTGGTTTCATTACCTCAGTTGGTCAAACCTCTTAGGATTGCTCCGGCACCCTGTTATTTGCCCTCTGTCATCATACACTAAAAATGAGGCAAGAGGGGCACCTGGCTGGCTCAGTCAGTAGAGCATTTGACTCTTGGTCTCGGGGCTGTGAGTTTGAGCCCATGTTGGGCATAGAGCCTACTTAAAAAATAATAATAATAAATGAGACAAGAGACAGACCTGGAACTTTAAAGAGAAGCTCCAAAGGAACTACCTAATATATATTAGGCCTAGCTAATATGAGAAAGCGATCAGACAATAATGGCCCATTGCATATGCCTTTGTTAGATATACTCAATACTAAAACAGAATACTTATTTATATTTTTTAAAGATTTATTTATTTTATATGTATAGAGAGAATGCACGAGTGGTGGGAGGGGCAGAGGGAGAGGGAGAAACAGAATCCCGCTGAGTGGGGAGCCCAATGTTAGCCTTGATCCCAGGACCCTGAGATCATGACCTGAGCTGAAATCAAGAGTTGGCTGCTTAACTGATTGAACTACCTAGGTGTCCCTTATTTATTTTTTTTAAAGATTTATTTATCTGATAGAGAGAGAACAGGGGGGAGGGGCAGAGGTAGAGGGAGGTAGAGAATCCTCAAGCAGACTCTCCACTGAGCGCAGAGCCTGATGTGGGGTCCATCCCAGGACCCTGAGATCATGACCTGAGCCGAGATCAAGAGTCAGACGCTTAACCAGCTGAGCCACCCAGGAACCCCTAAAACAGAGTACTTATAATTACATCATTTTATATAGCTAGAGTTAGTTACCTATATTGTTTTATGCCTAGGATACAGTTCACACAACATTGGCCCGTGCAGTATTCAAATGAATTCATGTTTTCTGAATGATTTCTGTTATATAATGCTACTGATAGAAAAGTTGATTCTGTGAATTATTCACCAAGTTAAAAAGAACTTAGAAGCTGTTTCTGCATTTCTTAAATGGATTTCTTCCCTCGAGAAAATCAAGAGCTCCTTATTTTTGTGTTTGAAGCCAAGATATATTTTATTTCATTTTACTTCAGCTGAATGTTTCTTTTTTTTTTTTTTAAAGATTTTATTTATTTATTTGAGAAAGTGAGAATGAGAGAGAGAGAGAGCATATGAGAGGGAGGAGGGTCAGAGGGAGAAGCAGACTCCCTGCCGAGCAGGAAGCCTGATATGGGACTCGATCCCGGGACTCCAGGATCATGACCTGAGCCGAAGGCAGTCGCTTAACCAACTGAGCCACCCAGGCGCCCTATACTGGGATATTTTAGGAGATCACAAAATATTATCTTTTCAGAGCATTATTAAATTTAGGTCAACCTGGTTTAATCTTCTGTGAAAAACTAAATTTTGAGCTAGATTATCAACCTATCAAGTCTTGAAAGTAAATCTAAGATACTATAGCAAACCATCATATTCAGATTAAAATGTTCATATCTAGTTTCATATTATGAGTTCAGTATAATGACAGAAAAGCAACTAACATTTTAAAGACTTCATCTTAGATTTCTAAAAAGTCACTGAAGGGCACATTTTCTATAGTAGGTTAAAATTTAAGTACTAGAGTTTTGACTAGTGGAGATTTAATATCCGTGCTGCCTAGGCAGCAAATATCAGGATATATTTTAGAAGACAGTCTGTTTTTATTTTCAAGAATGAAATTTAAGTATCCAGAAATTGTTAGTTTAGATAGAACATTTACGTGAGGATCCTAAACTTAGAATAGGTTGTAACATAGTGTATCAAGATGATTTTGGCTATATAGACAATATCCAACTAAAAGTGGCTTAAAGATTAAGGGCATTTATTATCTCGTGTAACATCAAGACTAAAGCAGGTTCATTCAAGGCTAAATGACAGCTTCAAGGGCCTTGTTTCTTGCTGTCTTTCTGCTCTGCTATACTCAGCATGTTGGTTTTCAACTTCAGACCTGTATCTTCCTGGTTGTAAAATGGCTGCCAAACATTAAATTCTCACTGACCATATTTGTAGGCGGGAAATACCGATCATGTTCACAGATTTTGCCTCATGTATCTCTTCTATAAAGGAGGAAAATCTTCCCCAGAAACCTCCTAGCAGGCTTATCCTTAGATATCATTGTCTAAGAGTCTGTCACACCCATGACCCGCTGCAAGGGTGGCTGGGGATTGATCTGGCACTAAAATGCAAGTTGGAGACTTCTGCTTCCAGGATGATGGAGTAGACATACTTCCTCCTGTTCTTCCCAGTAAGTACAACAAAAACTCAAGGCATCAAAAATAGATTTCAAGAGGTGGAGAGAAAAAGGTAGACTGGCTAGGGGCTTTGAGATCCAAGGAACAACACAGAGATGTTCCTGGATTTCCTTTTTGCTTCATATAGCCCAGAATTGGATATGAAGAAGCCAACAACCCAGAATACCAACAAGTGCAGACAAATAGCCCCATAAAAGCCTGTTCTCTCCAGTCAAAGGATCAGGAAAGGGGCAACCTAGCAAGACAAGAAACTTTTAGAATATAGTCACTCCACTCTAGCCAGACACCACAGAAAGCACTGTGGATCCATCCTCACCAATGCCAGCGGAAGCTAAGTATTGATCTGGACTTCCACCCTCATCAGTCTTTAATGAGGCACCCCAACCACCGTGTACCCTGCCCAGGTTGTATTAGAGAACTGAGTTGGGTAATGGACTTTGATCACCTCCATCTGATAACATGGTATCCCTTCAACCCACAGTGTCATTAGAGACCATCATGTGGAGAGCCAGCCGATACTTTCACTCTCACCATAAAGCAATATGGTGCCCATCTGCCTCCCTGCTATAGTGGTATCAGAGGAGGCCCAGTGACAAGGCCACCACCCCACACAGTGTCAGAGGAGGCTACATGGGAAGCAGTAATGAGGCACTCCTACTTCTTCTTGCCACAGAAATATCAACAAAAGCCTAATGGGGAGACAAACATGCAATCCTGTATGCTCCCTGTAATGAGGAGCCTCCCCCTCAGTGTCAGTAGGGGCCAGATGGAGAAAGTGGACCTCTACCTCCACCTGGCAGTAGCAAGGTGACACACCTCTCTTTCCCTGCCACAGTAGAGTCAGAGGAAGCCAGCTAAAACTGAATGTTTAAATGGCATTCAGGATCTCATAACATTTTGTCCAAAATATTCAGGTTTTAATAAAAAAAAAAAAGACTCATACCAAGGACCATGGAAATCTCATACTCAATGAAAAAAAAAGAATCAAGAATCAATAGATGCAACACAGAGATGACAGATATTAGATTTATCTGACAAAGATTAAAGCAGTCATCATAAAAATGCTTCACATCAGCACTTATGAACATGCATAGCATAAATGAAAACACAGTCTCAAAAAAGAAATAGAAGATATAAAGAAAAGTCAAATTGAATTTTAGGACAGTAAGAAACAGTAACTAAAATTTTAAAAACTCAACAGATGGGCTCTGTTTCCTTTTTTTTCCTAACCAATACATTGGATAATGTAGAAAAAAATGGATAAATCCCTAGAAGCATACAACTTACCAAAACTGAATCACAAATACATAGAAAATATGAACAGTTTAATAATAAGTAAGGAGATTGACTCAGTAATCAAAAAGCTTCCAAGAAATAAAAGTCCAGTACAGGATGGCTTCACAAGTGAATTGTACTGAACATTTAAAGAATTAATGCCGATGCTTCTTGAACTCTTCCAAAAAATTGCAAAGGAAGGAACACTGCCAGATTCATTTTATGAGACCAGCATTACCCTGATACTAAACCCAGATAAGGACACTGCATGCGAAGAAAGCTATAGGACAATATCCTTGATGAAACAGATGCAAAAATCCTCAAAAAATACCAGCAAATGGAATTCAACAGCACATTAACAGGACCATACACCATGACCAAATGGGATTTATCCCTGGGATACAAAGATGGTTCAACATATGCAAATTAGAAGACATGATATACCACATTAATGAAATAAAGGGTAAATATCATGATCATCTCAATAGGTGCAGGGAAAAACATTTGAAAAAAATTTAACATTGTATTTCTGTCTGGATGGCCTCTCCATTGATGTAAGTGGGACATTAAAAGTTTCCTACTATTGTATTGCTGTCTGTTTCTCCTTTTATTTCTGTTAATATTTGCTTTATATGTTTAGGTGCTTCTATTTTTGGTGCATAGATGTTTATAAATGTTATATCCTCTTGTTGGATGGACCCCTTTATCATTATGTAATGCCCTTCTTTGTTTTTTGTTCAGTCTTTGTTTTAAAGTCTATTTTGTCTCGTATGAGTGTTGCTGCCACAGCTTTGTTTTCATTTCCATTTTCACAGAATATCTTTATCCACCCCTTCACTTTCATTCTCTATGTGTTCATGTTTGAGTCTCTTGCAGGCAGCATTTAGAAGGGTTTTGTTTTTCTATCCATTTACCCACCCTGTGTCTGTTGATTGGAGAATTTAGTCCATTTACACTTAAAGCAATTATTGATAGGTACATATTTATTGTCATTTTGTTAAGTGTTTACTGGCCGTTTTTGTAGTTCCTTTGTCTCTTCTTCTTCTGCGACCCCTATAATGTAAATGTTAGTCTGCTTGTTGTTATCCCAAAGGTCCCTTAAGGTATCCTCACTTCTCTTAATTCTTTTTTCATTTTGTTGCTCTGTATGTTTTCCATTACTTTGACTTCCAGCTTGCTGATTCATGCTTCTATTTCATTCTGCTTTTGAATGCATCTAGTGTATTTTTCATTTCAGTTATAACTTCTCTTGGGTACTGTCTTATATTTTCTATCTTGTTGAAGATCTCCCTGTGTTCATCCATTTATCTCCTGAGATTGGTGAGCATTTTTTATTTCTGTTGTATATTCTATTTCCATTATCAGGCAGGTTGCTCATCTATGTTTCATTAAGGTCTTTTTCTGGGAATTTGCCTTGTTCTTTTATTTGACACATATTCCTGTCTCCTCATTTTGCCTGTCTCTTGTGTATTAGGTGAAACAGCTACCTCTCCCAGTCTTGAAGGAGTAGTCTTGTGTAGATGTCCCAGAAATGCCATGTCCCCTGGCCACCATAGCCAGACACTCTGTGGGCATCCCTTGTGTTAGCTGCCTATGCCTGCCAGCTGTGACAGGGCTCAGCCTCTGCATGGGGAGAGCAGAACTCAAAATGCTTGCCTGACTTGGTTGCAGCCTGTCTGCTGTGCAGGGAGAATAGGGCTTGGAGCACTTGCCTGGAGCTGTTGTCACTAGGCTTCGGCAGTCTCAACTGCTGGTTGTGGCTCAGTTTCTGTGCAGTGGGGGCAGAGGTCTGGGCACTCACCCAATCTGGTTGCAGCTCCATCTCTCTGCATGTTGGGCAGGACTTGGGATGCTCACCTGGCTCTGTTGTGGCATGGGTGCTGTGTACCCTAGAGACACGGGGCACTGATCCAGTCTGGTTATGGTGGGGGGTAGGCAGATCATGCCCTCCAGTGCTAGCGGGCTAGAAGGAGAGCAGCAAAAATGGCACCTGTCAGCTCTGTTACCAGCAAGTTAGGATGAGCTTGCAAAAAATGGTGTCTGCCAGGAATTCTGTCCATAGATAAAGTCCCCACAATTTCCTGCCTCTCTCGAAGTAACTTTAGAATTACTAAGTGGGTTTTCCTCATTTATGGTCCAGGAGATTTTCAGTCTTTTGCTTTTGCACTGGATCTCAGGGTGAGTGGGTTTGTGCATGAACTCTTCAAGAGCAGAGTCTCTGTTTCTTATAGTTCTATGATTCTCCTGGTTTTAATCCCTGTTGATTTTCAAAAACAGATGTTTTGGAAACTTATCTTTTGTGCCAGTCCCCAGAGTCAGGGTGCCTGATGTGGGGTACAATCCCTTCACTCCTTAAGGGAGAGTTTTGTATTTTTGTGTTCCCTCCAGATTGTGGGGTCACTGCATTTGGGGTAGGGTCCTGGGTAAGACCATGTCTCTGCCTCTCTTACCCTTTTCAATGTGTCCCTTTGTGTTTTGTTGTGGAAGAACTGTCTAAAGAAACTGGTCCTTTTCAGAGAAAATCTTCCATATGTAGCTATGAATTTGTTTTGTCAGTGGGAGGAGGTGAGTTCAAGGACTTACTATGCTGCCATCTGGAACCCCCTTTGCATAGAAAACAAATTCTAATAGCAAAGTCTTGGCTCTCAATGACTTGAGCCTGATAGAGGGTAACATATGAATAAATAAGGCATGGGAGTGTTATAGGTTTTAGAGGACATATACAGGGTATAATTATTTTCTAAAGGGGGAGATTGGCTTAGGAAAGATTTGATAGAAGAGGAGATGCTTTAATTGTTAAAAACGACTAGATAGATGGTGTAGGCACAGGAGTTGGATGGTATTTTACATAGAAAAAACAGTGAAAGTTGAGGCTTACTGGAGTCCAGGGTTTCAGAATGGGGCAGACTGAGATAAGGATTAAAAAAAATGAAGGAGCCCAGGGCTGTCTGGCTGGCTCAGTCGGTAGAGCATAGGACTCTCAATCTCAAGCCCCGGGTTGGGCATAGAGCCTACTTAAAAAAAAAAAAAAAAAAAAAAAAGAAGGTGCCCAGATTCTAGATAGCCTGGTATATAGTCCCTGTTAAGCAGTTTGGGCATAGTCCCAAAGGCAGAGGAGTTATCATGAGATGAAAGCTCATTCCTCATGTATTCATGGATCTTTTGATTACGGATATAACTGAAAATGAAAGATAATTCGGTAAGCAAAATCTTAAAAGATTTTATTGTTACTTTTTCTATCACATGGCAGTCAGATTATACCTTCTATTCAACTCTGACTCAGAAAGGAGGTGTTCCCAAGTATTTCCTCATTTCCAAATTACAGTAACTTCCCCAGTTTTCTCTCATTAATTCCATCGTTCTCATGAAAAGATTTTAGTGGTGGTGGTGGTGGGAAAGAGTGTGGGTTGGCAAGTCTTACTGAAAGATGACAACACAGTTAAGTAGAATTCTGAAATATCCTACTATTTCAACCTTTGATATTCCAAGTATGTACCCCAGGGTGTGTGCCCTTTTCTTATGGTTCACTGACCCTAAACAAAAGCATGCGCAAAACCTAAGTAGCTCTTCTAATTAACTTACAAAATGAATAATGAAAAGCAATCATGTATAAGTAATTATATTTAAAGCCATTTTACCTTAAGAAAGGAGTCTGCTATTGGGGGAGAAACCAGAGTGTGAAGTTTTCTACCCTCTTTGAGTTCCCTGCTAATTGTGTTTTAATATCTATAATTAGTAATATTATACTCATTCTTTACCTCAAGCAGAATGACAGTTAACTGAATTTGTGTCATAGAAAGATCATTCTGGATGCCTTGCAAAGGATGGATGGCAGTGAGTCCATGCCAGAGGCAAGGTGGCTGGTTAAAAGGTTCTTAGGAAATCTTTCTTTAAATTGATTTAAAATCGACTTGACTGCAACTTCCAATGGTAAGGTTTTCAATTTTGGAACCCTGTATGGCATGCAATTTTACTACATTTGGCTGCAGTTGGCAATGCTATACTTTGTCTAACTCCCTCCTGATACCGTACCAAATCAGTCTTGCTTTAATGTGCTAAGCCTTCATTCCTTTATGAATTCCTAGAGCTTGACCATCTAGCATCGCCAGCTCACTTGAGTATCCTTTCCCTTGTTTCAGTACAGTATTAAGGAAGTCTTTTGAGTGGGAGTGACCACAAAGAAAGTAAGTTTAGTGCATGGAGATGATTCTGTAAAGGTGTCAATATAAATGGTGGCTTTTAGGCAGAAGAAAGACATTTTATATTTTTATGGAGGTTTATTTGTTTTTTGTTTTGTTTTGTTTTTGAGGGCAGGTTGCATGCAGCCTATTTAGGGTTTCAACTTTTGCAATTATTACTATATTGAATCCATCCTGGAGTGTGTTTCCCTACTTCACTCCTTCTACAAATTCTTCTCCTTACATTCCTCACTTGTTTCTTCTTCACTGTGATCAATGACCATTCCTTTACATCTTAAAACTCAAAATATGAGCTCCTTTAAAATTCGATAAATATAGGACTGCAAAAGGGCCATACTCAATTCAAACATTAAAGATCTCTATGAAACAAAAAGTTTGAGGATCTTCTTCTTACATGAGCTCTGACAGTCTCACTGCCCAGAGTTAACCAATTTTAATATATTTTTTAAAAAATAGAAATGTATTGTACTGTAAATATTTATTACAACATTTCCTCTTTAATTAAAATACATGATGATTATGTTTCCAAAGTATTACATATACATTCTGCTTTTCCTTTTTATTGTCTGTCCAGTATTCCTTTGGATGGCTTTACCATAAATTATTTATCCAGGTTCCTATTGAGGGATAATTAGAATGTTCCCAGGTTTCCATTATTGAAACCAGTATTGCTGAGAGCATAGAACTATGAACATGCAAATTAATATAAGTAGAGTGCAAATACCTAGAAATTACATTGCTGATTCAAAAATATATGCATTTTTGAAATAGAAAAAAATGTGTATTGGTCTCTGCCCCAGGTTCCTGGCACAGAGCTCCTAAAAACCTTGTAATTTCACAAGAAGAGCACTAGGAGTATATTTTGTTCTAATATTTGGCCTTCTTTTTTTACACTTTTTAACTTAATTTTATTATATTATGTTAATCACCATATATTACATCATTAGTTTTTGATGTAGTGTTCCATGATTCATTGTTTCTGTATAACACCCAGTGCTCCATTCAATAGGTGCCCTCTTTAATACCCATCCTCCCACCCCTCTCCCCTCTAGAACCCTCAGTTTTTTTCTCAAAGTCCATAGTCTCTCATGGTTCGTCTCCTCCTCCGATTTCCCCCCCTTCATTTTTCCCTTCCTACTATCTTCTTTTTTTTTTTTTAACATATAATGTATTATTTGTTTCAGAGGTACAAGTCTGTGATTCATCAGTCTTACACAATTCATAGTGCTCACCATAGCACATACCCTCCCCAGTGCCCATCACCCAGCCACCCCATCCCTTCCACCGCCCTCCACTCCAGCAACCCTCAGTTTGTTTACTGAGATTAAGAATTCCTCATATCAGTGAGATCATATGATACATGTCTTTCTCTGATTGACTTATTTCGCTCAGCATAATACCCTCTAGTTCCATCCACGTTGTTGCAAATGGCAAGATTTTGGGGTATTTGATGGCTGCATAATATTCCATTGTATATGTATACCATATCTTCTTTATCCATTCAACTATTGATGGACATCTTGGCTCGTTCCATAGTTTGGCTATTGTGGACATTGTTGCTATAAACATTGGGGTGCACATACTCCTTCGGATCACTACATTTGTATCCTTGGGGTAAATACCCAGTAGTGCAATTGCTGGGCCATACGGTAGCTGTATTTTCAACTTTTTGAGGAACCTCCATACTTTTTTCCAGAGGGGCTGCACCAGCTTGCATTCCCACCAACACTGTAGGAGGGTTCCCCTTTCTCCACATCCTCCCCAACATCTGTCGTTTCCTGACTTGTTAATTTTAGCCATTCTGACTGGTGTGAGGTGGTATCTCATTGAGGTTTTGATTTGGATTTCCCTGATGCAGAAAGATGTTGAGCACTTTTTCACATGTCTGTTGGCCATTTGGATGTCTTCTTTGGAAAAATGTCTGTTCATGTCTTCTGCCCATTTCTTGATTGGATTATTTGTTCTTTGGGTGTTGGGTTTGATAAGTTCTTTATAGATTTTGGATACTAGCCCTTTATCTGATACGTCATTTGCAAATATCTTCTCCCATTCTGTTGGTTGTCTTTTGGTTTTGTTGACTGTTTCCTTTGCTGTGCAAAAGCTTTTTTTATTTTATTTTTTTTATTATTATGTTGTGTTAATCACCATACATTACATCATTGTATCTTGATGAAGTCCCAATAGTTCATTTTTGCCCTTGCTTCCCTTGCCTTTGGTGATGTTTCTAGGAAGAAGGTGCTGCGGCTGAGGTCGAAGAGGTTGCTGCCTGTGTTCTCCTCTAGGATTTTGATGGACTCCTGTCTCACATTGAGGTCTTTCAACCATTTTGAGTCTATTTTTGTGGGTGGTGTAAGGAAATGCTCCAGTTTCATTCTTCTGCATGTGGCTGTCCAATTTTCCTAACACCATTTGTTGAAGAGACTGTCTTTTTTCCATTGGACATTTTTTCCTGCTTTGTCAAAGATGAGTTGACCATAGAGCTGAGGGTCCATTTCTGGGCTCTCTGTTCTGTTCCATTAATCTATGTGTCTGTTTTTGTGCCAGCACCATACCGTCTTCATGATTACAGCTTTGCAATAGAGCTTGAAGTCTGGAATTGTGATGCCACCACTTTGTTTTTCTTTTTCAACATTTTTCTGGCTATTCAGGGTCTTTTCTGGTTCCATACAAATTTTAGGATTATTTGTTCCATTTCTTTGAAAAAAGTGGATGGTATTTTGATAGGGATTGCATTAAATGTGTAGATTGCTCTAGGTAGCACTGACATCTTCACAATATTTGTTCTTCCAATCCTTGAGCTTGGAACGTTTTTCCATTTCTTTGTGTCTTCCTCCATTTCTTTCATGAGTATTTTATAGTTTTCTGAGTACAGATTCTTTGCCTCTTTGGTCAGATTTATTCCTAGGTATCTTATGGTTTTGGGTGCAATTGTAAATGGGATCGACTCCTTAATTCCTCTTTCTTCTGTCTTATTGTTGGTGTATAGGAATGCCACTGATTTCTGTGCATGGATTTTATATCCTGCCACTGGACTGAATTCCTGTATGAGTTCTAGCAGTTTTGGGGTGGAGTCTTTTGGGTTTTCCACATAAAGTATCATATCATCTGAAAAATGAGTGAGAGTTTGACTTCTTCTTTGCCAATTTGGATGCCTTTTATTTCTTTTTGTTGTCTGATTGCTGTGGCTAGGATTTCTAGTACTGTTTTGAACAGCAGTGGTGATAGTGGACATCCCTGCCATGTTCCTGACCTTAGGGGGAAAGATCTCAGTTTTTCCCCATTGAGAATGATATTTGCTGTGGGTTTTTCATAGATGGCTTTCATGATATTGAGGTATGTACCCCCTATCCCTACACTCTGAAGAGTTTTAATCAAGAAAGGATGCTGTGCTTTGTCAAATGCTTTTCTGCATCTATTGAGAGGATCAGATGATTCTTGTTCTTTCTTTTGTTAATGTATTGTAGCACGTTGATTGATTTGTGGATGTTGAACCAACCTTGCAGCCCAGGGATAAATCCCACTTGTTCGTGGTGAATAATCCTTTTAATGTACTGTTGGATCCTATTGGTTAGTATTTTGGTGAGAATTTTTGCATACATGTTCATCAAGGATATTGGTCTGTAATTCTCCTTTTCGATGGGGTCTTTGTTTGGTTTTGGGATCAAGATAATGCTGCCCTCATATAATGAGTTTGGAAGTTTTACTTCTATTTCTATTTTTGGGAACAGTTTCAGAAGAATAGATATTAATTCTTCTTTAAATGTTTGGTATAATTCCTGTGGGAAGCTATCTGGCCCTGGGCTCTTGTTTGTTGGGAGATTTTTGGTTACTGCTTCAATTTCCTTAGTGGTTCTAGGTCTGTTCAGGTTTTCTATTTCTTCCTGGTTCAGTTTTGGTAATTGATACATCTCTAGGAATGCATCCATTTCTTCCAGATTATCTAATTTGCTGGCATATAGTTGCTCATAATATGTTCTTATAATTGTTTATATTTCTTTGGTGTTGGTTGTTTTTTTTTTTTTTAAGATTTTATTTATTTATTTGACAAAGAGAGAGAGAACAGAGGCAGGGGGAACAGCAGAGGGAGAGGGAGAAGCAGGCTTCCCACTGAGCAGGGAGCCTGATGTGGGGCTCGATCCCAGGACCCTGGGATCATGACCTGAGCCAAAGGCAGATGCTTAACAACTGAGCCACCCAGGTGCCCTCTTTGGTGTTGGTTGTGATCTCTCCTCTTTCATTCATGATTTTATTTATTGGGGTCCTTTCTCTTTTCTTTTTGATAAGTCTGGCCAGGGGTTTATCAATCTTGTTAATTCTTTCAAAGAACTAGCTCCTAGTTTTGTTGATCTGTTCTACTGTTCTTTTGGTTTCTATTTCATTGATTTCTGCTCTGATCTTTATTATTTCTCTTCTCCTGCTGGGTTTGGGCTTTCTTTGCTGTTCTTTCTCCAGCTCCTTTAGGTGTAGGGTTAGGTTGTGTATTTGAGACCTTTCTTGTTTCTTGAGAAAGGTTGTATTGCTATATACTTTCCTCTTAGGACTGCCTTTGCTGCATCCCAAAGATTTTGAACAGTTGTGTTTTCATTTTCATTTGTTTCCATGAATTTTTTTAATTCTTCTTTAATTTCCCTGTTGACCCATTCATTCTCTAGTAGGATGCTCTTTAGCCTCCATGTATTTGAGTTCTTTCCAACTATCCTCTTGTGATTGAGTTCTAGTTTCAAAGCACTGTGGTCTGAAAATATGCAGGGAATGATCGCAGTCTTTTGGTACAGGTTGAGACCTGATTTGTGACCTAGGATGTGATCTATTCTGGAGAATGTTCCATGGGCACTAGAGAAGAATGTGTATTCTGTTGCTTTGGGATAGAATTTTCTGAATATATCTGTGAAGTCCATTTGGTCCAGTGTGTCATTTATAGCCTTTATTCCCTTGTTGATCTTTTGCTTAGATGATCTGTCCATTTCAGTGAGGGGGGTGTTAAAGTCCCGCACTATTATTGTATTGTTGTTGATGTGTTTCTTTGCTTTTGTTATTAATTGCCTTATACAAGTGGCTGCTCCCATGTTAGGGGCATAGATATTTACAATTGTCAGATCTTGTTGTTGGATAGACCCTTTAAGTATGATACAGTGTCCTTCCTCTTCTCTTAGTATACTATTTGGTTTAAAATCTAATTTGTCTGATATAAGGATTGCTACCCCAGCTTTCTTTTGGTGTCCATTAGCATGGTAAATGGTTTTCCACCCCCTCACTTTCAATCTGGGGATGTCTTTGGGCCTAAAAAGAGTCTCTTGCAGACAACGTATCAATAGGTCTTGTTTTTTTAATCCAATCTGATACCCTGTGTCTTTTGATTGGGGCATTTAGCCCATTTACATTTAGGGTAACTATTGGAAGATATGAATTTAGTTCCATTGTATTGCCTGTAAGGTGACTGTTACTGTATATTGTCTGTGTTCCTTTCTGGTCTATGTTACTTTGAGGCTTTCTCTTTGCTTAGAGGACCCCTTTCAGTATTTCTTGTAGGGCTGGTTTGTGTTTGCAAATTCTTTTATTTTTTGTTTGTCCTGGATGCTTTTTATCTCTCCTTCAATTTTCAATGACAGCCTAGCTGGATATAGTATTCTTGGCTGCATATTTTTCTTGTTTAGTGCTCTGAATATATCCTGCCAGTCCTTTCTGGCCTGCCAGGTCTCTGTGGATAGGTCTGTTGCCAATCTAATGTTTCTACCATTGTAGGTTACAGACCTCTTGTTCCAAGCTGCTTTCAGGATTTTCTCTTTGTCTCTGAGACTGGTAAGTTTTACTATTATATGTCCGGGTGTTGACCTATTTTTTTTTTTTTTTTTATTTTGAGGGGGAGTCTCTGTGCCTCCTGGATTTTGATGCCTGTTTCCTTCCCCAAATTAGGGAAGTTCTCTCCTATAATTTGCTCCAATATACCTTCTGCCCCTCTCTCTCTTTCTTCTTCTTCTGGGATCCCAATTATTTTAATATTGTTTCATCTTATGGTATCACTTATCTCTCGAATTCTGCCCTCGTGATCCAGTAGTTGTCTATCTTTTTCTCAGCTTCTTTATGCTCCATCATTTGGTCTTCTGTATCACTAATTCTCTCTTTTGCCTCATTTATCCTAGCAGTTAGAGCCTCCATTTTTGATTGCGCCTCATTCATCGCCTTTTTGTTTTCGACTTGGTTAGATTTTAGTTCTTTTATTTCTCCAGAAAGGGTTTCTCTAGTATCTTCCATGCTTTTTTCAAGTCCAGCTAGTATCTTTATAACTGTCATTCTGAACTCTAGTTCCAGCGTCTTACTAATGTCCATATTGATTAGGTCCCTGGCAGTCGGTACTGCCTCTTGTTCTTTTTTTTGAGGTGGTTTTTTCCGTCTTGTCATTTTGTCCAGAGGACAATCGATGAATGAGAGAACAAAATGCTTATAGGGTAACAACGACCCCAGAAAAATATACACTAAACAAATCAGAAGAGACCAAATGTGAAACTTCCTCCCGTGGGTTCTTCTACTGTCCCAAGTCACTAGTTTCATTGTCTTCCTGTAGCAGATGTTTAAAGATTCCATCAATTTCTTGTGGTCAGGCAAGGGGTGGCCCCTTTTGCAGCCATAGCGAGCTCCCTCTTTGGGTGAGGGTCTGTCACTGGAGCCTAATATTTGGCCTTTGACCCTGACTCCTGACACAGAGATCCTAAATGCCTTAATAATTTTCTGGCTGATAGGAGTATCTTTTCTTCTAATGAAGTGAGTCTCAGAGATTTCCTGGTTGTAGGCTGGTCATCAAAAGATCAAGCCATAATTCAAATTGGGAATTTTTAGCCCTACCCCTCATTCTCCAGAGAGGAGAGAGAGGATGGAAATAGAGTTAACAATTGGTCATACCTACATGATGAAACCTCCATGAAGACCCTAATAGAATGAGGTTTGGGGAGTGTCCGGGCTGGTGAACACATGGAGATGCTTGGAGAGTGGCAGGCCCAGTGAGGGCATGGAGCTCTGTGCCCCTTCCCATACTTTACCCTAGACATCTCTTCCATCTGGCTATTCTTTTTTTTTTTTTTTTTTAAAGATTTTATTTATTTGAGAGAGAGAGAATGAGTGAGAGAGAGCACACACATGAGAGAGGGGAGGGTCAGAGGGAGAAGCAGACTCCCTGCTGAGCAGGGAGCCTGATGCGGGACTCGATCCCGGGATTCCAGGATCATGACCTGAGCCGAAGGCAGTTGCTTAACCAACTGAGCCACCCAGGCGTCCCTCATCTGGCTATTCTTGAGTTATATGCTTTTATAGTAAACTGATAAACTAGTAAGTAAAATGTTTTCCTGAGTTCTGTGAGCCACTCTAGTGAATCAGTCGAACCCAAGGAAGGGTCATGGGAACCTCTGATTTATGGCTATCCAGTCAGAAGTGCACATTACAGTCTCAACTTGGGAATGGTGTCTGCAGTGGGGTGGTATCTTGTGGGACTAAACCCTTGACCTGGGGCATCTGACACTATCTCCATCCAGGTAGGCAATATCAGCTTTCCATTTCTTCACTATTACAAACTCCTAGAATGATGAAGTTTCCTATATTATTCAAATCATTGTCATTTTCTGGTCAGAATTAAGAGTTGTGATTCCATTCTTTATGTTGCGTATTGGAGCACAATGTTGACTATTCACCCAGCAACCACTACCCTCTTTGTTGTAATCGCCCTACAATGGAGAGATGAATTCCCCACCCAGCATTCTTTCCATTGTTGAGATTGCTAATGCCAGTAGGCACTGAGAGGATATGAAGAGATTTAATGATATAACGAGGCTTTCTGGGAACAGCTGGGTGGCTCCGAAACCGGTCAGAAAATGACTTAAAAGCTAGGAGGAGCAACTGGCTTTTGCTTTTATTATGGTTAGGGGGTGGGGCTGGGGCGAGGATTCTCATAAATGGGCCAGGCTAAAGGTCAACTTCCTGCTGATACCAAAGGAGGTAGCACACAGTTTCTTTTTTCTTTTTTTTTTTTTTTAAGATTTATTTATTTATTTGCCAGAGAGAGAGAGAGAGAGCACAAGCCGGGGGAGTGTCAGGCAGAGGGAGAAGCAGGCTCCCCACTGAGCAAGGAGCTCAAATGGGGACTCCATCCCTGGACCCTGGGATCATGACCTGAGCCGAAGGCAGATGCTTAACCGACTGAGCCACCCAGGTGTCTCACACACAGGCTTTCTTATTTGCTTGTCCAGTTGTGGTACAAGAGGGGAAAAAAGAGGGGCGGAGCTTGAAACTTGTCAGCAAACATAAAAAATGGAGTCAGATTCTTTGTTACATCCTTCATAATATATTCTGATATCCATCTTTAGTCTGGATTGTAGCTCCTGTCCCTCAGTGGAAGCTGATCCCATCCCCCAACTCCAGAAGTGGGCCTGATCAGTCTAAGGCAAGTCTACTTATTTGCCAGTTAGGAGTTTAGAAATCAGGCATATATCAGTCAGCACATAGAATGCTCCTGGCCATAGGGAATTTGTATGTGACCAAGTTTTATCCTATAAGGTGTAAGGGGAGGTTTCTTTTTTGGGAGGTGGGGTGGGTTTGCAGGAGGGCAATTCTAGGAAAGTTTTCCCTCACTTAAGAGAAACCCGCTATAAGAGATAAGCTCTCTTCCTTTGGACATTGCCATGTGCATACATGAGGTCTGAAAGCACAATAGCCATCCCATTTCCAGCTTGCTATTTAAGAGAACAATAAGAAATAGTCAGATTCCTGCTTGTGTCATGTCTGATTACTATCCTACCTCACTACATTTTTAGTCATTTGAGCCAAGCAATTGACTATGTTTGTTTATACTAATTTTCATATGATTTTCTGGTAATTCATCTCAAAACAAAAACCTAGTCTGTTACTCATCCATTTATCTTCTGAGACAAAGAATTTTCAGTAAAAGTCTTGTTGAGTGCTGTGCTTTTAGAAAAATGAAATTCTCCCTGATGTATAGATAGCTAAATCTCCCTTTTCCATCACTAGTTTTTTTTTTTTTTTTAAGTTGCCAGTTTTAGTCTGTACTGGATTCCAGTGTACCTATGTTCTTCCTGTCTCAAGACTTTATACTCTAATCTGTTTCATAATTATATCACTTTGGTTCCTCTAACTTTCTCTTCCCACAAGGATTTTCTCTAGACTGGAGGTATTCTTTTTTGGACAGCAAGTGATTATTCTTTACACCATTCTTTTTTGAACTGCTTATTTTGAATAATGTAAATCCTTACATTGTCATTTTTAATTCATGAATTGCGTTTTAGGAATTGGTCCCTTCCTGCCAAGTTTTGAGGCCATTTTTAAGTAAGTTAAAGAAGTATATTAAGTAAATTTAACTTGATAATAATCTTTGGTATATTCTATTTTATTGACATTTGTCTCCATTGTTTCATGTTTTGTCTACTCCATAAATTCATTGGATTCCAATGTCTAAAATTGTTCCTAGGAACACTCAATTTTATATATATTGTACCATTTTTATTCCATATGATTGTGACTTTTGGTTATGATAGAAACTTACTAGATTGTTCATCATGTTTGAATGTCAATGCCTGTAAATCACTGAAAAGCAAAAGGAATATTACAAGATAACTTTAAGAAAAAGCATTACTTAGTGATTTTTGCTTTTTAAAAATTATTTCCACAGATACTTTCACAGAAGCAGTGCACTTTCCCCAGGAATTATTAGATTCATGTTGTCTAAGTTTCTTTTGAGAGAAACTTCAGGGAGAGGCCATTGTCAATTTATCATACTGGTAGTTTTGTTGTATGTATGAACATGCATTTAGTAATATATTCAAAAGAAATTTACAATGTGAAACATCAGTGGTATATTTAATGGTTATTATATTGTTAGGCTGATAATGAGATAATGGTTTTTAATTCTGTTTCTAGGCAATATAGATGTTAATGTTATCTAAGGAATATTTTTATAATTTTTAAGTCAATACCTGCATATTTACATTGAAAATCATTTTATCTGCCTTCCTTCCTCTTATCAATGTGTGTGTGTGTGTGTGTGTGTGTGTGTGAGCATTTTAGTGCAGGGGAATTGAGTGAATGTTTATGACAGTATTCACTTTGTTCCCATCTAGCAATCTACTACTTATCACCCTCTGACAGGCAATTAGTTCCTCTTGTGTAATTAATTATTAAAGTCATCTTATTGCATTTTTAAAAACTGGCACACAATATAATGTAAATCACAGTGATTTCTATTCTACTAAAGTGTGTAATGCTATTTTGTCTAAATAAATAACGTTTGTACTTAATGTAAAGGAGATAGATTGTTGTCACTAAGTGAAAGCTGGTGTAATTTTCTTTAATGTCATCTCAGCAAATATATTAGCAGTACTATATCTATATTGGTGAACATGTTTTCCCAACTGAATAAATGTACATTTATTACTAATAAAAATTTAGCTCAAATAAATATATTGACATTTCCCAAATTTTTCAAGGTTTTAAAATTATCAATATAGTTACTAGCAGTCCTTACTTTCAAATATCAGGTACAACTTTATCAAAGGTGGGACTCATTGGGCTTAGACTTAACACCAGAACTTAGACTAGCTACCGTACAGTTAGAAAGATAGGTGTAGAATGTTTCCAGATACATGATCAATAAGAATTTTTCCAACTCCTACAGTATGCTAGATACTGTTAGGAAATTTTGTAAGTAACAACACAATTTGATAGTATTGAAATTTATTTAGAATGCCTTTTGTAGTTTAGAGACTTTAATGCATTCCCCAGCATTTAATCATTCCCCAGACGAGCGATCAGACAGATCAAATAAATGAGTGACTTATGAAGGAGTGGGGTTTGGCAAAATGGAGAGAGCAGACTCTGTCCAAAGAGAGCTATAGCTACTCAGTTCATCTTTTCTTTCTCAAGCAAAAATCCAAATCCAGCACTGTAATAGCTTCTAAGTAAGCTCTGTGCCCAACGTAGGGCTTGAACTCATGACCCTGAATTCAAGAATTGGATGGTCTATTGACTGAACCAACCTGGCACCCTTGTGATAACTTCTAATTTTTGAAGTGAAGATGGAAATTTAGATTTTTATATGAACTTACTGACTTTTTAAAATTTAAATTCTAGTTAACATATAGTATAGTATTGGTTTCAGGAATAGAACTGAGTGATTCATCACTTACATACAACACCCAGTGCTCATCCCAACAAATGCCCTCCTTAACACCCATCACCCATTTAGCCCATCCCCCAACCCACCTCCCTCCAGCAACCCTGTTTGTTCTCTATCGTTAAGAGTCTCTTAAGGTTTGTTTCCCTCTCTCTTTTTATCTTATTTTATTTTTCCTACCCTTCCATGATGTTCATCTGTTTTGTTTCTTAAATTCCACATATGAGTAAAATCATATGGTACTTGTCTTTTTCTGACTGATTTATTTCACTTAGCATAATACTCTCTAGCTCCATCCACATCCTTGCAAATGGCAAGATTTCATTCTTTTTAATAGCCGAGCAATATTCCATTGTGTGTATATGCCACATCTTCTTAATCCATTCATCAATCGATGGACACTTGGGCTGCTTCCATAATGCAACCAGATCGTGAGACTCCCCTGAATAAAACCTTTTGATGATCACTCATTGTCCTTGGGATAAAGTCCCAGTTCCCCTTTATTGGATATTTCATTAGCAAATATCTTCTCCCATTTGGTACATTGCTTTTTAGTTTTATTGACTGTTTCTTTTGCTGTGCAGAAGCTTTTTATTTTGATGAAGTCCCAATAGTTAATTTTTACCTTTGATTCCCTTGCCTTGAGAGACATATCTAGAAAAAGTTGCTATGGCTAATGCCAAAGAAGTTATTGTCTGTGTTCTCTTCTAGGATTTTTATGGTTTTAGGACTCACATTTAGGTTTTTAATCCATTTTGGCTTTATTTTTGTGTTTGGTGAAATAAAGTGGTCCAGTTTTATTCTTTTTTTTTTTTTTTTAAAGATTTTATTTATTTATTTGAGAGAGAGAGAGAGAATGAGAGACAGAGAGCATGAGAGGGAGGAGGGTCAGAGGGAGAAGCAGACTCCCTGCCGAGCAGGGAGCCTGATGCGGGACTCGATCCCGGGACTCCAGGATCATGACCTGAGCCGAAGGCAGTCGCTTAACCAACTGAGCCACTCAGGCGCCCCATCCAGTTTTATTCTTTTGCATGTAATTGGTCCAGTTTTCCCAGCACCATTTGTTGAAGAGACTGTCTTTTTCCCATTGGATATTCTTTCCTGATTTGTCAAAGATTAATTGACCATATAATTGTGGGTTTATTTCTGCATTTTCTATCCTGTTCCATTGATCTATGGGTCTATTTTTTTTTTTTTTTTTGTGCCAGTACCATCCCATTTTGATCATTATATCTTTCTGATGCCTCCAGCTTTGCTTTTCTTTTTCAAGGTTGCTTTGGCTGGTCAGGGTCTTTTGTGGTTCCATACAGATTTTAGGATTGTTTGTTCTAGCTCTGTGACAAATGCTGTTGGTGTTTTGAAAGGGATTGCATTAAATGTGTAGATTGCTTTGGGTGGTACAGACACTTTAATCACATTTGTTCTTCCAATCCATGAGCATGGAATGTCTTTCCATTTCTTTGTGTTGTCTTCAATTTCTTTCATTATTGTTTTATAGTTTTCAGAGTACAGGTCTTTCACCTCTTTGGTTAGGTTTATACCTAGATATCTTTTATTTTTGGTGCAATTGTAAATGGGATTGAGTCCTTAATTTCTCTTTCTTCTGCTTCATTATTGGTGTATAGGAATGCAACAGATTTGTGTATGTTGTTTCTTCTGCTTCATTATTGGTGTATAGGAATGCAACAGATTTGTGTATGTTGATTTTGTACCCTGCAACTTTACTGAATTCATGTATCAGTTCTAGCAGTTTTTTGGTGGAGTCTTTTGGATTTTCTATAGAGTATCATGTCATCAGCAAATAGTGAAAGTTTTACTCTTCTTTGCTGATTTGGATACCTTTTATTTCTTTTTGTTGTCTGACTGCTGTGGCTAGGACTTCCAGGACTATGTTAAATAAGAGTGGTGAGAGTGGACATCCCTGTCTTGTTCCTGACCATTGAGGAGAAACTCTCAGTTTCCCCCTCACCCCCCATTTAAGATGATATTAGCTGTGGGTTTCTCATATATGGCCTTTATTATGTTATGTTCCTTCTAATCCTACATTGTTGAGGGTTTTTATCATGAATGGATGCTGTACTTTGTCAAATGCTTTTTCTACATCTATTGAAATGATCGCATGGTTCTTATCCTTTCTTTTATTAATATGATGTATCACATTGATTGATTTGCAAATATTGAACCACTCTTGCAACCCAGGAGTAAATCTCACTTGATTGTTGACACACTGACTTTTGATTGAAGCATTTAGTCCATTTACCTTCAAAGTAATTATTGATAGATATGTGTTTATTGCCTTTTTATTACTTGTTTTGTCGTTGATTTCTGGAGATTTCCCTTTATCCTTTCTAGTCTTTCTCTTTTTCATGTTTTGCCCATTTTCTTTAGTGATGGGTTTGGATTTCTTTCTCTTTATTCTTTTCATGTTTATTAGTGGTTTTTGATATATGGTTACCATTAGGTTAATAGAGAACCTCTTCTGCAAATAGCAGTCTATATTAAGTTGATGGTCATTTATTTATTTATTTTTAAAGATTTTATTTATTTATTCATGAGAGACAGAGAGAGAGAAAGGTAGAGGTAGAGGGAGAAGCAGGCTCCACATGGAGCAGGGAGCCTGATGTGGGACTCGATCCCAGGACTCTGGGATCACGACCTTAGCTGAGGCAGACGCTGAACCAACTGAGTCACCTAGGTGCCCTAAGTTGATGGTCATTTAAATTTGAACTGATTCTTTTCTCTTCTCCTCCCCACATTTCAGGTACATGTTATTATATTTTATATCTTTTTTTGTGTGTGTGAGTTTCTTGACTGATTTTTTTTTTTTTTTTAGAGAGAGAGAGCACGTATAAGCAGGGGTGGGTGGGTGGAGGGAGGGGTAGAGAGACTCTTAACCAGGCTCCATGCCTAGCTTAGAGCCCAAAGGAGGGCTCTGTCTCACAACCCTGTGATCATGATCTTAGCCAAAATCAAGAGTCGGACGCTTAACTGACTGAGCCAGCCAGGCACCCCTCCTTGATTGATTTTGTACTGCTTTTGTGTTTCCTACCTTTATACTGTCACTCTTGGTCTCTCCTTTCTACTCAAAGAATCCCTTTTAATATTTGCAGGGCTGGTTTAGTGGTCATGAACTTCTTTAGTTTCTGTTTGGGGAACTTGATCTCTCCTACTCTGAATGATAGCCTTGATGGATAGAGTATTCTTCACTGCAGATTTTTCTCATTCAGCACTTTGACTATATCATGCCACTGTCTTCTGTCTTACAAAGTTTCTGTTGAAAAGTCTCCTGCAAACCTTATGGGTTTTCCCTTTTAAGTTGCTGACTTCTTTTGTCTTGTGGCTTTTAGGATTTTGTTCTTTATCACTACATTTTACAAATTTAATTACAGTATGTCTTGGTGTTGGCCTGCTTTTGTTGATTTTGATGGGCATTCTCTGTGCCTCCTGGATTTGGATGTCTGTTTCCTTCTCCAGATTAGGGAAGTTTTCAGCTATTATTTCTTCAAATAAATTTTCTTCCCCATATTCTCTCTTCTTCTTCTGGGGCTCCTATAATATGAATGTTACTACATTTGATGGAATGACTGTGTTCCCTAAGTCCATTCACGTATTGTATAATTCTTCTTTCTCTCTTTTGTTCAGCTTCATTATTTTCTATTACATTGTCTTCTAGGTCATTGATTTGTTCCCCTGCTTCTTCCAGCCTGCTATTCATTGCATCAAGCCTATTTCCAATCTCATTTATTGCACTCTTCACCTTTGATTGCTTCTTACATCTCTGATCTTCTTTCTTACCTCTTTTATCTCTATAGTAATGGGCTCACTGATGTCTTCTATTCTCTTCTGAAGCCCAGTGAGTACCCTTATGATTGTTGCTTTAAATTCTCCATCAGGCATGTTACTTGTATCTGTTTCACTTAGATCTCTGGCTGTGGCCTTATCTTGTTCTTTCATTTCTGATAAATTCCTCTGTCTTCTCATTTTGTCTAAGTCTCTGCCTGCTTTCTGTGTTAGAAAAGCCAGTTATGTCTCCTGCTCCTGGAAGTAATGACTTTATGAAGAAGATGTCATCTAGTATCCAGGGTCTGGTGCTTCAGGGAGTACCTCTAGCATGTGCTGCATGCCCTCTGCTATTGTTTTCTGGCTGCTCTATCCTTCAGGCCAATTGTATGCAGAGGCTCTCCTTACCTCCTCTGGGCAGTGTTTGATACCTGGCTTGAATGTGGGGAGTTTTAACTAGGTGTGCTTTGATCTGCTTGTGAAATCAGACCTAACACCACCTCCACCAGAACAGAGGCCCTGTAGAACTCTGTGGTTGGGAGACCTGGTATAGGCAGGGGTTTGTGCTGGTCTTCTGGGGGAGGGGCCCACAGTGCTGTGACTAAGGTAAGTGTGACTGAAAAGGGCATTTCCACTGGAGTGCAGGGGTGTGGGGCTTATTGTAAATAACTTAGGCAGCCAGTTTCCATGCTGTGCTGCTTCCTGTAGGTGGCACTGTGTTTATGCTGAGGGGTGGGGAGGTAAATGGCAACAACCAGCTCCTTTGTTCCTGGAGGGGTGTCTCTGTGAACACTTCCTCTCAAGGACATGCTCTGAGATGGTGATTAATCTCTCCACTGTGTGCCCCAGGTGTTCTTTAGATGTCTGTTTCCATGCTGTCTGCCCTTGGGTAGTTTGCCTACCTTCTCTCCAAGAGCAGTACAGTGCCCTCCAGATTCTCTCCCAGCCAAGCCTACTGACCTTTAAAGCCTCACTAGTTGGAAGAACTCATGGAATTCAGCCCCTTTCATTTTCTAAGCCAATGGCTGTGGGGAAACATTCTCCTTGTGCATTCCCCTATGTGCTCCTCTCTCTCATCCTTCTCTGCAACCACAGCTTCTCCCCTCTGTAGCAGCCAGGATCTTTTTCTCCCCTAAACCATGTCTCCTCACTTCCTACCTTCTTCAGTGTGGCCTCTTCTCTCCCTTTAGTTGTGATGTTTGTTCTGTCAGTCTTCAGGTTGATTTCTGGGGGTATTTAGAGTGATTTGATAGTTATCTAGTTGTATTCATGGGATGAGGCATCTCCTACTCCGCCACCATCTTCCTGTCTCTGTGTGCAGTTTTTATAAACAAGATCATGTCAGTGGTGGCAAATAGGGAATGTTTTACCTCTTGCTTTCCACATTGGATCCCCTTTATTTCTTATTCTTAATTTCCCTGACTAGAGCTTCTAGTACATATTAAATGGAAGTGGTATCATGGCCTGAATTTTGTTTACCCTCTCTTAATTTCATATGTTGAAATCTTAACCCCCAGTACTTCAGAATGGACTGTATTTGGAGACAGGATCTTTACAGAGGTAATTAAGTTGAAATGGGGTCATGGTGGTGGGTTCCAGTCCAATATGACTGATATTCTTACAAGAAAAGAAAATTCACACACACACTCGTATAGAGGGAAGATTATGTGAAAACACAGAAAGAGATGGCCATCCACAAGCAAAAGAGAGGCCTGGAACAGATCTTTCCCTTATGGCCCTCAGAAGAACCAACTCTACAGACACCTTGATCTCAGACTTCTTCAGAACTGTGAGAATAAATCTATGCTGTTTAAGCTGCCAGTCTATGGTACTTTATTGTGGGAGCTCAAGCAAAGTAATACAAGTTGCAAGAGAAGACGTCCTAGTCTTGGGCCTGATCTTAGGAAGAATGCCTTCAGTCTTTCACCAGCAGAAGATTTGATGAATTCAGAGATTGCAGGGCTGATCAAATGAAAAGACATGACAGTGAGATGGCATTAGTGCACAATAAGTGGTATTGGGCAAAGTTTAGACAGAATTGCATGAGAGGGCAAGTTCCTTAGAGTAGACCTTCCAGAGAGGGGGGGGCTTGGTCACCATCCAGAAGGAGAAGAGGACAAGGGATTCCCTGGGTGAGGGAGCTTATGTGTCTGGGTGATGTTGCTCAGCAGCACTGTTGGGAGTCTGTGAGAGAGCTCAAAGGGCAGCAGTGGTTCAGGGTATTTTTTTAAAGATTTTATTTATTTATTTGAGAGAGAGAGAGAGAATGAGAGACAGAGAGCACAAGAGGGAGGAGGGTCGGAAGGAGAATCAGACTCCCTGCTGGGCAGGGAGCCTGATGTGGGACTCGATCCCAGGACTCCAGGATCATGACCCGAGTCAAAGGCAGTCGCTTAACCAACTGAGCCATCCATGTGCCCTGGTTCAGGGTATTGTATAGACACAGCATTTGCTTTATCTGTGGCTAGCAGATGTTGGCTACAAATTTTCAGGGTATGCAAGGCAGGCACATTCTGAATGGCAAAAAATATTATTTTGAGGGCTGTCTTTAAGGTAATTAGATGTGTAAACAATTGAGTTTGGTACTTGCAGACTTCCTAGCCTGCTATGAAGAAACAAACAACAAAGAGGCCAATAGACAGAAACTATCTTTTACCCATTTTATGACAACTGTGATGCTAGCTGTGTGTTTTTATAAGTAGTCTGAACAAATTGAGAAAGTTCCCTTGTCCTAGTTTGTTGAGAGTTTTTATCATGAAACGTTGGTGGATTTTGTCCAGTGCCTTTTCTGCATCCAAGGAGATAATCATGTCATTTTTGTCTTGTATGCTATGATATATTACATTAATTGATTTTCACATGTAAAACTGATCTTGCTTTCCTGGAATAAATACCACTTGGTCATGGTATATAATCTTTTTTATATTCTGCTGAATTTGGTTTGCCAGTATTTTTTTTGAGAATTTTATTTGTAAGAGATAATGGTTGGTGTTTTTGTTTTCTTGCAATATCTTCTTCTTCTTTTTTTTAATCAGGGTAATAAGAGGTCTCATAGAATGAGTTAGGAAGTGTTCCATCCTCTTCTGTGTTTTGGAGAACTTGTGAAGAATTGATATTAATTCTTCTTTCAGTGTTTGGTAGAAGTTACCAGTAAAGGCATCTGGGTTTGGCCTTTTCTTTGTGGGAAGATTTGAAATTATGTATTCGGTGTTTTTACTTGTTATATTCAGATTTTATTTTTCAATTCAGATTTCTGTTTTTTTCTTACATATGTTTTGGTAGTTTATATCTTGCAAGGAATTTGTCCATTTCATCTATCTAACTTGTACACATACAGTAGTTCATTGTATTACCTTATAATTCTTTTTATTTCTACATGTTATATAGTGATGTCTCCTCGTTTATTCATGATTTTAGTATTCTGAGTTTTCTCTCTTTTGCTTTGTCGGTCTAGCTAAAGTTTTGTCAATTTGTTTATCTTTTCAAAGAACCAGCTTTAGGCTTCATTGACTTCTCAGTTTTTCTATTCTCTGTTTTATCTATTTCCACTCTAATCTTTATCATTTCCTTCCTTCTGAATGATATGTATTTAGTTTGCTCTTATTTTTCTAGTTTCCTAATGTAGAAATTTGGGATGTTGATTTGAGATTTTTCTTCTTTTTTAAGATAGGCATTTGCAGGTTTAAATTTCTCTTTAAACACTGCTTTAGCTGCATCCCCTTAATTAGGTTTGTTGTTTTCATTTACAGTCATTAGCAATTAGGCAAGACAACGAAATAAAAGGCTTCCAAGTCAGAAAGGAAGTAGTAAAACTATCTCTGCAGATAACATGATCTTACATATAGAAAATCCCTAATACTCCACCAAGAAATTGCTAGAACTAATAAATGAATCTAGTAAAGTTATATGATATAAAATCAACATACAGAAATCAGTCCCATGTCTACACACTAACAAAGAACTATCTGAAGAAGAAATAAGGAAAATTCCATTTACAAGAACATCAAAAAAATAAAACACTTAAGAATAAATTTAATCAAGGAGGTGAAAAATCTGTACACCTATAACAGATTGATGAAAAAATTGATGAAGAAACAAATAAATGGAAAGATGTCCTATATTCATGGATCATAAGAATTAACATTATTAAAATGTTCCCATTACCAAAGACATCTGTAGATTCATTGGAACCCCTACCAAAATTCCAATGACATTATTTTTTCTTTTTTAAATATTTTATTTATTTATTTGTCAGAGAGAGAGAGAGAGAGAGAGCACGCACAAGCAGGGGGAGTGGCAGGCAGAGGGAGAAGCAGGCTCCCTACTGAGCAAGTAGACTGATGCAGGACTCGATCCCAGGACCCTTAGATCATGATCCGAGCTGAAGGCAGATGCTTAACTGACTGACTGAGCCACCCAGGCATCCCCCAATGACATTTTTCATAGAAATAATCAATCCTAAAATTTACATGGAGCCACAAAAGTCCCTGAATAGCCAAAGCAGTCTTGAAAAAGAACACAAGTGGAGGCATCAAACTTTCTATTTTCAAACTATATTACAAAACTATGGTAATAAAAACAGTATGATACTGGCATTAAAACATATGCATAGATTAGTGGAACAGAATTAGTAGCCCAAAAATAAACCCACACATATAATATCATCTAATATTTGACAAGCAAACCAAGAATAGTCAGTGGGGAAATGATATTCACAGGAAAAGAATGAAATTGGACTCATATCTTACACCAATCACAAACATTAACTCTAAATAGGTAAGACCCCAAACCATAAAACTTCTGGAAGAAAACATAATAAAAATCTCCTTGGCGTTGGCCTTAGCAATGATTTTTGGGTATGTCATGAAAAGCACAAGTGACAAAAGCAAAATTCAACAAATGGGATTACGTCAAACTTAAAAGCCCCTGCACAGTGAAAGAAGCAACCTACAGAATGGGAGAAAATATTTGCAAACCATATATCATACAAGGGTTAATATCCAAACTATACAAGGAACTTATACAGCTGAATGGCAACGAGACAAATAATCCAATTAAAAAACAGGTAAAGATCTGACTAGACATTTTTATAAAGAAGATGTATGAATAGCTAACAGATGCATGAAAAGGTGCTCAACATCACTAAGCATAAAGGCAATGTAAATCAAAACCACAATGAGTTATCACCTCACAACTGTTGGATTGGCTGTTATCAAAAAGACAAAACATAGGTGTTGTTGAAGATGAGGAGAAACGCGAACCATTATGCACTGTTGGTAGAATGTAAATTGGTAGTTATGGAGAACAGTATGGAGTTTCCTCAAAACATTAAAAATCAAACTACATATGATCCAGAAATTCTAATTCTGGGTATATATTAGAAGGAAATGAAGTCACTGCCTGGAAGGGATATCTGCCACACTGTGTTCCTTGCAGCATTAATCACAATAGCATAAGATAGAGAAATCACCTAAGTGTCTGAGTGTCTGTCAGTGGACGAATGCATAGAGAAAAAATATATATGTGTACATGCACACAAACACACACAATGGAAAATTATTAAGCCATAAAAAGAAGGAAATCCTGACATTTTTTACAACGTGTATAAGACTTGAGAACATTATGCTAAGTGAAATAAGTCAGAGAAAGACAAGTACTGCATGATCTCACTTATATGTGGAATCTAAAAAAGCTAAACTCACAGAAACACAGTGTAGATTTGTGGTTGCCAGGAGCTGGGGGTGGAGAAAATGGGGAGATATTGGTCAGAGGGTGCAGACTTTCAGTTATATGATGAATAAGTTCTGGGGTTTAATGTACAGCATGGTGATTGCAGTTAACAATACTGTATTGTATACTTGGAAGTTGCTGAGGGTAGAACTTAAATGTCCTTGTGCTCCCCTCTCCCCAAATGGTTACTATGTAAGATGATGGATGTGTTAACTAACCTTATTGTGGTCATCATTTTGCAATATAGATGTATATCAGATCATGAAGTTGTACACCTGAAACTTACACAATGTTATATGTCAATTATATCTCAATATAGCTGAAAAAAAATAAATGTAGCCTCATTTTAGGGACAGGATGTTTCTAATCTTTGAGCCTTACTCTGACAAGAGAAGGGCACTTCTTTTCTCTTTCTCTTGTTCTCTCTTAAAGTTCTAGGTGATCTACCCTTTTATTTGTTGCTCACCACCTAGATCTCCATTGTTTTTCAGAATTCCCTTATTTATGAACTTTCTCACATTCTATTCCTGATAAAGTCAGTCTGTTTAGGAAGAGCTATGGTTATCTCTTTTCTTATGGCCTGCTTCTCTACCTAAGCAGGACCTTGTTCTACTGCACAAGATGGGGACAAGGACAGTGGCTTGTTTCTCTTGGAGTAGACTCTGGATCTGTGAGTTGGGGGAATTAAGTTGTGATGGTAGCTGCAGGTCTTTTCACCTTGCCCTTTTGAGTGTAGAACCTTCACCCTATGAACAAGCTAGAGCCAGGGCTATTGGATCCCAGTATTCTTAGCCTGCCTCACCTTGGGTAAATCTTCTATGTAAATGGAAGCTAGTTAGGTGAAGGGAGCCCCGGTCCTCCCAGCCACATCGGCCAGAAATATAACTTCTACAACACAGAGCTGTTGACGAATGAGAGATGCTGGCATTATGACCCTCTCAGGGTGTATCTATTTCAAGATGCCATCAATTGTAAGATTTTTAAATTATAAGATGATTCAATACTGAATTCTTAGAAAAGAGGAACTGTCATATTAAATTTTAGGTTTCACAAACTAAAATGTATGGCCTAAAATCAAGTAAGTAAGAATTGTGAATAATTGAACCCATATTATGAAAGTAGAACTCTATATGGTTATTGAATGCATAACTGAGGCAGAATTTTTGTGTCTGGAAATAACTTTGAATTAACTAACTCCCCCCTGTAATACGTGTACTCCATCTAACATAGAGATGGCTGCACCTTGTATCATGGCTGTTAATTACTGCTGAGAATTCTCTGACTTGCTGATAGTTTTCACGTCTGCTTCCTTAGATCCAGATATTTTGTCTTTATTTGCATAGAATGTAAGATACGTCCCTCTCTTCCAAAATACCCTGCAGAATACCTTCTATATTATCTTGAACAAGGATTTCACCCTGCCCCTCCACTCCCACCCAGACAGCTCTGTTGTGCTCAGTTTTCATAACTTGAGGGGGTTTGCCACTTTACCACCCTTGGCTGCGTCTCATGGTGAGAGGATAGAAACTTCTAGATTGACTCTTCCTCTGCAAATGTCCCCAATATTATATAATTTGACAAATGTGTCTGTAGCACTCACTCCCTTTTGGATACTTATTTAATCCTCCTAAGAATCCTGGGAGTACAAATCTAGGCATTGTTACCATTACCCACATTTTACAAAAGATTCTGACTAATTTGCTATAGGATACACAGCTGACAAGTGTCAAAGCTGGACTCAGAACTGATGAAATCTGGCTTAGACTCCACATCATTAACTACCGTAATCTATGAGGACAAGTGAATTGGCCAGAGCTCCCTCAGGGGAGCCAGAATTTCAATTCTGTTCTCTTGACTCCTTGTCTGGTGTTTCCACAGCTTCCCCCAATCCCTCTCCCCGCCACTAGTGTTTGCTCCACTGTGAGGGGCTGTGTAAGAGGCTGGAATCCCTTCTGGATGGCCTCCAATGGAAATCGACTTAACAGCAGAGAGCTAGAGGGAAGCTTGTGTGTATTGGTTCCCAGGGTCTTAAGCTTTATCTTTCCTGCTTCCATTCCAGCTGGCTTCTCCACCCCTCTTAGATGGCTGCCTTCATTCACCTAGCCACTGAAGAATCACAGCTGTGCCCCCTTTTCATAATCCCCAAAGCTCCCGAACCAATATTCACTTGAACGAGCTTCTATCACTCTGTACACATACACACCAGAAGCTATTCCTGGGCGAGATGAATGAAATCGTTCTTTGTTGCTATGACAAGTTCACAGGCAGCCAAGATTTCCCTATCCCATTTAGAAATAGAGGCAGGAAGTTACTAACATCTATATAAGTACTGAAAATTAACTGATTTTGCATTAGATGCCCTTGAGGTACCCAGGCCTCTGGCCAACTTAATTCCCATCGGCCCCCCTAAGCCTCAGTACCTTGGACTTTTTGCCAAAGCTGCTTGCTCAGCTGTAAGACCTCATGCTGTGACAAAGATAACTGACTGTATAAATTAGAAGTGCAACCTCTAGCAGGCACAATGAGAGCTATATAATCCCACAATCTAAGGGAATGTTTCACACCTATTTTGCCAAAGGGTGTATGTGTTAGTGAATGAGGATACTTTCTGACAGTACAAATCCCTACTTTTGCATTACCATATTACACTTATTTCTTGTCCTCAAAAGGGTTCTTTCCTTCTTCAGTATTTCCCAGAAGAAACTATGGAGCCAGTAAATATTGCAACTACCCGAATTTTGTCTTGGTGAAATTCATATTACAATATTTTCTCCTACAAAACTATCAAATCTTGGACTGGGCTCATCCTCAAAAATGCTAAGGCCCCTTCTTTGCAATTCTGGCTACAAAGTTCGCTGTGAGTTTGTTCTAATCTTCTGTGTCTTGACTATCCTACACTGCTCTCATGACATTTTATATGCACACATATATGTGTGTATAACATTTTAAAGTTTATTAATTTATATATATTATACATTTTTATGTAGTAAGACCGTTTTTCTTAGCATTTCACAGCCAGAAAGTAAACACAATTTTTTTTGAGTGTTTATAGTTGAGTTTTATTAGAATTACCTTTCTCCAAAGCAAGCAAGTGAAGAAGAAAAACATTTCGGTTTTCAATTTGTCCTTTTGTCTGAGTCAAGATTGTATATCCATTGTATTCTATATCCCCCAAAGTGCTTAAAACAGAAGTCTAAAAATAATGCAGAATTGATAATTCAGCAATGGCCAATCTGTTGAAAATATTTTCATTAATGAGAGAAACTTTACCTGTGTTAAGGCCATGCAAATAATTTGATCAGCTATGTTCCAGAACTCTGGTGAAAGGAGTAAAAAGCCATCGAAAAAGAGTCCTCATATAAGTGGTATTTACTCCCCAAATGTGTATAGAACTTTCTGGTTTCAAAATCTTTTTATATCTCACTTGATACTAAATATCTTATTTGATACAAACACCAAAAAAAGGAAAATTTTGCTTTTTTTTTTTTTTTTAAAGATTTTATTTATTTTAACAGAGAGAGACACAGCAAGAGAGGGAACACAAGCAGGGGGAGTGGGAGAGGGAGAAGCAGGCTTCCCGCGGAGCAGGGAGCTGGATGCAGGGCTCGATCCCAGGACCCTGGGATCATGACCTGAGCCGAAGGCAGACGCTTAACGACTGAGCCACCCAGGCGCCCCGGAAAATTTTGCTTTTATCAATGTGACTTAGAGGAATTCTGAGAGCTACTCACACTTATACGTTACTGTGGAACCAGTCTCTCAACTATAAATTCCATTTACCCCCTTGAGGGCAGGGGTGTGTATTCTCAGTGCCAAGCATAGGGTATAGCAAGTATTTGGTGTTTGGTAAATGTTTGCTGATTGAATGACTCGATGACCTGTCCTTAGCTGGAAACCCCACAATAGGTTTGTCTTTCCTGTCCAGCATCTCTGTCGGGGTTCGCGGGTGAGTGCAATTCACCCCTGAGGCCATGTTCCTAGTGTGCAGTCAGGTTGCAAAAAACATGGCTGTTATAAAAAAATAAAATAAAAGGTCAGAAATTGCTTTATGTCCGTGTCCCTGAGTTTTTCACTCTAACCAGTTATGGCCACTCATAGTATCCCGCAAGTGCCCAGGTTGGCCTTACTCTGCAGCAGTGTCTCATTGCTCTGTAGAAGGTTCACGTGATAATCTTAAAACCTTATTGCTTGAAAGTATGATTCTGACATGGTTTATATCTTGCTCTTGGCCTTCTGACTCATTCTTGCTCATTGTCACCTGTGCTGATCTTCACTGGAATGGCCATTGCTTACTTCGGCCTCCTTATTAGTGATGACAGTGTTGCTGACCTTAGCCTGTTCCCCCAAGGACTGACTCTGAAATCTTCTGCCTTCTTACATGAATCTTCTGGGTTGTGATTTATGTAGTAGCTGATTTTTCTCTTCAAGACTAACATTTTAAACCTCATTTTAAAGGAGGAGGAATTCCTGCTTGGAGAAGACACTTAGAATAGATTCATTTGTGTGGCAGCAGGAAGCTTCCTGGGAAATAGTATTAAGCATTTTCCAGGTGTGGCAGCCATGGAGGTGAGTGCTGCTAAGATCTCCTTTCAAGAGAACTTGATGCAAGGCACACGGTGGACCATGGTCTCTAATCGCTGCATCTTTATATTCACCATAGTACTTTCTTCAGCGCCATACTTCTGCCGGGGACTCCTCCCGGGTAGGGGCTAATCACAACAGGGGTACCAGCACCAGACCATCTTTGCCTGATAAGGGACTCCTCTAATGAGCAGTCTTTGCTTGGGCCTTCTTATTGGTCCGGTTGAGAATTTCTCAGTACTATACTTATAAAACTGTATCAGTCTAAAGGCTTTCCTGCTTATTCCTGCTCTTTCCCCCTTTATCAACATATCTCTTGTATGTCTAATCTCATCTCTGTATCTACTACTCAGAGGACCCAAATTGACAATTGTCCCCCCAAAAGATGGTAGGATCAGTTTTGAGATTGGCTTGCTTCCTGCCTGGCTGGCAAGAACAGCATCTTTGTGAGTGAAGTATGAGATAAGGATAATCCTTAGCACAACATGATAGCCCAGTTGCTGAAGATTTCATCAGTAGTGACCTGAGAGAATGTCCTGGTATAGAGGAATGCACTTGCTGGCGTGAAAATTTGGACATTTGAAAGATTTGGTTGTGGTAGTGAAGGGGGATGGGGACAATGGCGTCAAGAACAGTAGAATGTGACTAGTTATCATTAAATGTATTGCCACCTGAAGAAGGATTTAGAAAAATGGAGGGTGGATAAGAAATAGTTAAGATCTAAGTGTGTGAGCTGAGCCAGAGAACATTTTTGATAGCTTACAAAGAGCCACTTCTATAGTAAAAGAGCAAACAAGGTCAAGACAGACTCAGAACCTAATCAAGTCCCAGAACTCCAGAGTTAGAGATATTTTAATGCTTGACCAGGGCTAGTTTTTTATGCTAAGGTCAGGGCCCTAGTTAGAAAACTCTGGGACCTTGAAATATGAAAGGAGTCTATCTAGGTGTATGCCCCTTAGAATTTTGGCTCAGAAGACATCCCTGAAACTTCAGAGCTTGCACAGGTGGTCCAATACTCCAATGAACTAGCAACCCCCTTCTATGTGAGAAGACACTGGAGAGAGAGACCTTGTTCACACAAGCAAGAGGTTATCCCCTCAGAAACAGCCTTCACCTACATTCTTGGTTGCCAGGTCAATAATTAGGATTAAGTTCTTGCAAAACCCAGATAGGAAAGTTTTGGAAAGATTATACCCCAAAAGAGCTGCAAGAATTAGCTAACAGGTACTGGCAGGAGCTAAGAGAGCCAATCTTAGGATTGGATATTGAAGGTGCTTGATCAACAGATCCAGATAATAATACCAGCTAAGCAAGAATTCATTGAATTGGGGCATGAGGGTATTTTTTTCAGAACACAGAATTTAATACTTTTGCAAGGACTTTAGTGGATGGTGCAAAGTTACTACTAGGATGGCTACTTTATTTTATTTTTTTTAAAGATTTATTTGTTTGAGAGAGAGAATGAGAGCACATGTGCCCATGCTGGGGGAGGTCCGAGGGAGAGGGAGAGATAAACCCCAAGCAGACTCCCTGCTGAACACAGAGCCTGATGTGGGGGCTTGATCCCAGGACCCTGAGATCCCAACCCAAGCTGAAACCAAGAGTTGGACTCTCAACTGGCTGCGCCACCAAAGCGCCCCTAGGATGGCTACTTTAGAGACCAGGAGAAAGCAATGGTACATACACAGTGAAGTGAAAATTCCTGAGTTTCTCTGGCAGATGAAGAGGAAGGAATAAAAAAGGCTTTGGGAAGTGACCATACTTAAATAGATGTAATATGTGATGCCGGAAGACTTTCCAGAGGACTATGTTCTACAGAAGGGCCCAGATGATACACATAAATGTGTTCATGAGAAGGCACCAGTGTTGGCTGTCTTCTGTAGGCCAGGGCTGTAGAGATAGTTACAGAGGTAAGCTTTATTAATATTCAAGGAAATGATGAGGGCCCCAATTAATAGAGGTCAGGTGGTGGTATTTAGTTGTCAGAAGCCAGAGATAAAAGTACTACAGTGACCACCAAGCTTGAAGGAACAGCAAAAGGGGCTTGGTCCACAGGGAACTGTAGAGATTGTTAATAGAGCATGGTATAACTAGGGACAAACTAGGAAGTAGACAAAAAGAGTGCTGCTTAATATCTACAACCAGACAAATGGCAAGAATAGAGGAGCAGGAGGCTGATGGTCATTGGCCCAATAAAAATTCATAATCCTCTGTACCTGGATCTGAGCCCATTTTTCAGATGTAGGACCCATAAGACTGAGGAATTTGAGGCATCACCAGGAGTAATGACTATGCCACACCATGGCCAGTATATACTGTAATGATTTCCCCATGCCTTGCCCAAAGGCACTTGTGGCCATTTATTTGGATAACTTTACCCTGAGGAAAGGGGAATACTCAACATTTTGTGGACTACTGGATACAGGGTTTGAGTACACATTAGTATCTGGAGACCCAACGTATCATCATGGTCCTCCTGCTAGAATGGGAGCTTATAAGCCAGATAATAAATGAAGTACTGGTTAATGTCTGGATGATAGTAGATCATCTGGGCCTTCCGAACCACCCAGTATTCATTTCTCCAGTTTCTGAGTGTATGGTTGGGTTGACATACTTGGCCATTGGAATAACATCCACATGGGGTACTTAGTTTCCTCATTAAGGGGTATTGAGAGAATACCAAGTGGATGCCTCTAAAACTACCCCCAATCCTCAAACCAAGATGGTGAATAAAAAGCAATATTGCATCCCCAGAAGGAAGAGAGGATGGTAGAGATTAGTGTGGTCCCTATTATATCTCTCTTAATTTGGCATTCTGGGCCTTGAAGAAACCAGGTGGATCCAGGAGAGTAACTGTTGACTACTACAAGCTAAACCAAATAGTTGCCTTGCTAATAGCTCTCATGCCAGGGTTCAAAGCAAAACAGGACCTGAGGGCATGAGCAGGTAGCTCAGACCTCCCCCCACCATGCCACCCACCATGGTTGCTCAAGAGTCCTGCCTTTATTGCACACCAATGGCCATATGGAGAACCCTTATGGTTAACCGAAAGAGAAGGAAAAATCTTAACCTTATTGTATAGGTGGATCAGTTCAGCATGTGAGCGCAAGCCTGAAATGGATAATGGCTGCATGATAGTCACATTTAGGGGTGGCCTTGAGAGAAAAAGGAGAGAGGAAATTTTCTCAGTGTGTAGAGTTAGGAGTGGTGCATCTGGAAGGAGAAGAGGTCCTAGGTAAAAATTTGAGCAGATATCTGGGCATTGCCCAATGGCCTGGCTGTATGGTCAGGGATCTGGAAGTCAAAGGACTGGAAGATTGAAAGTAAGGAGACTTGGAATAAGAGTTTGTGAATGGACATATGGGAGGGGACACAAAATGTAAAGGTTTTCCTATCACATACCAATGCCTACCAGAAACCATCCACCTTGAGAAAAGCATTGAACTGGCAAGGAGACACTGATGACTCAACAATTTGTTATCAGCCTTGTTTAATTGATGGCCACACAAGAACTGGCATACTGAACACATGAAAGGACTGACCTCCCATGGAAGAGCCAGAAGCTGCGCATGAGCCCACCAAGCATGGACTATCACCAAGACTAGTCTAGATACTTCTGCCTCTGAGTATCTGACATGTTGTAGCGGTAAGTCCTCCAGTATAGCACTAATAATTTTTGAGACCAATGTGTGTCACTTGATAGCAAATCAACTACATTGGGTCTTCTAAAGAATATGGAGAGAGATACTCTCTGAGTTGCAGGTATAGAGAAAGGGCCTCAAACTGAGGGTAGAGCAGCACCACTGAGAAAAACTTTCTGACAAACTAGCCAAAGCACAAGTAAATCTAGAGGAATTTGTAGCTAGTGGTTCACTGAGGATAATGACAGCAACAACAAAACCCAAACTGAATTCAACTCCTGATGAGATGAACTCAACCTGCAACAGTCATGGCCTAGCAAAAGAAGAAGGTTGCCAATTTGCAGTCATTAAGTCTATTTACCTCAGTCTCTACTATCCTATACACATTATCTGGAATTTAATAAAACATGAGATATACAAAAGAGCAAGAATAAACAATCCACTTTCAAGAGATAAGTCAATCAATGGAACTAGATTCAGATTTGACCCAGGCATTACAACTATCAGAAACAACATTTTAAGTAACTGTGTAATTATTTTAAAAGTTTTAAAGGAAAATGTGGACAACATCAATGGTCAAATAGGAAATTTCAACAGAAAGATGGAAACTATAAGAGTCAAATGAAAATGCTGGAAATAAAAACAAAAACAGTCACAGAAATACAATTTAACTTTGGGCTTGTTACTAGACTCAAAAATTAATGAACTTAAAGATGGGTTAATGAAAATCACCCAAATTTAGCATGAGAAAAGACATCTAGGACACTATCAAACATTTTAACACGTGTGCAGTTAGAATCCTAGAAGTGTTAAAAAAGTAAGAAAACTTTTAAAAAAATAATGAGATATCAAAACACAGATCAAAGGTGCTGAAAGAACCCCAAGCAAGATAACGCGGACACCTACACACACACACACACACACACACACACACACACACACACACACTGCTAAACACATCATATTCCAATTATCAAAAACCAAAGATAAAGAGAAAATGCTAAAGACCGGTAAAGAAAAAAAGGTGTATTACATATATCAGGACAAAGTCTGTATTAAAGTAGACATTTTGCCAGTCAGAAAGTAATGGAATATCTTTAAAGTGCTGAATGTAAAGAAAAACTTTCAGCAAAGTTCTATACAGAGGAAAAATATCTTTCAAAAATGAAGGAGAAATAAAGTACTTTTTATATTTAATAAATTACTTTTTATTTATATTATAGTGTAAAAAAGCCTCCCCCAAGTTTATTACTACCAACACAAGAAATGTTAAAGGAAGTTTTTCAGGCAAAAGGAGTATGATACCAGAGAGAAACATGAACCTATACAAAGTAACTAAATGCTCTAGAAATGGTTAAATGAAGGGAAATATAAAATATTTTTTCTTATTTTAATTGCTTCAAAAGAAAATTGAAACACAAATGATAACAATGTATTCTGAACTTATAGCATATTGAAAATAAATTATATAACAAAATTGGACAAAAGATGGAAGAATTTGGAGTAGACTATTATAAGGTTTTTATACTACACAAAGAAAGATATATTATTTGAAGATTGGCTGTGGTTAATTAAAGTTTTATAATTTAAACATGAGGCAACAGGCGCCTGGGTGGCTCAGTTGGTTAAGCGACTGCCTTCGGCTCAGGTCATGATCCTGGAGTCCCTGGATCGAGTCCTGCATCGGGCTCCCTGCTCGGCAGGGAGTCTGCTTCGTCCTCTGACCCTATCCCCTCTCGTGTGTTCTCTCTCTCTCATTCTCTCTCTCTCAAATAAATAAATAAAATCTTTAAAAAAAAAATAAACACGAGGCAACATTAAAATTAAGAGCATAAATAATAAAGGAATATAAATAATTATATGTAAATAATATCTAAAATTAATATAAATATGAAAGCACAAATTATATATATAGTATTTTAAAGTATAAATAATAAGCCAATAATGGAGATAAAATGGAATCATGAAAATCTTACAAAAATTCAAGAGTAGGAAAAGAAAGAGGAAAAATTTGCAAAGAACAGATGGAATTAGTGGGACAGATGAAAAACAACTAGTAAAATGGTATATTTTAATCCAACCAAATCAGTGGTTACATTAAGTGTAATGTATGCCACTCAAGAGAGATTACTAGACTGGGTAAAAAGGAAGGCTCACCTATGTGCTGTCTATAAGAATCCCAATTTATTTTTATTTATTTATTTTCAAGAATCCCAATTTAAATACAAAGACCTTGGTAGTTAAAATTCAAAGGATTGAAAAAGATATACTGTGCTAATGCTAAAGAAAGTTGGAATGATGATTGATATCACACTATGTAAACTTCAGGACAAGGGGTATTGCCAGGAATAAAGTGGGACATTGCATAATGATAAAAGAGGTCAAATAACTAAGAAGACATTACCAATCCTAAATATGTATGCAGCAAACAAAATAGCTTTCAGATATAGGAAGCAAAAACTGTCAGAAATGAAAGGAGAAATAGATAAATCCACAATAATAATTGAATACTTTTTTTTTTAAAGATTTTATTTATTTATTTGACAGAGACACAGTGAGAGAGGGAACACAAGCAGGGGGAGTGGGAGAGGGAGAAGCAGGCTTCCCGCCGAGCAGGGAGCCTGATGCGGGGCTCGATCCCAGGACCCCGGGATCCTGACCTGAGCCGAAGACAGATGCTTAATGACTGAGCCACCCAGGCGCCCCAATAATTGAATACTTTAATATTCTCCTTTCAGCAACTGATAGAACTCTTAGACATTGAATCAGTAAGGATATGTAAGACCTGAACAACACTATGAAGTATCACATCCCAACTGAGATTTCTAGAACCCTTCACCTAACAACAGTGGAGGGCTTTGTTTTCAATTGCAGAAACAACATCGAGCAATACACTGTAGGCCACAAAGCAATCCTCAACAACTTTAAAAGAATTGAAATTATACAAAGTATATACTCTCACTGTAACAGAATTAAATTAGAAACCAATAACAGATATATATGGAAAATTCCCAAATATTTGGAAATTATACTATATAATCCTTAAGTAACCCATGGGTCAAGGAGAAAGTCCTGAGGACAATTTAAAAATATTTTCAATTGTGGGGTGCCTGGGTGGCTCAGTCAATTAAGTATCTGACTCTTGATTTTAGCTCAGGTCACAATCTCGGGGTCATGAGATTGAGCCCCATGTGCACAGTCTGCTTAGGATTCTCTCCCTCTCCCTCTGCCCCTCCCCCCCATACACTTACACATGTGCATGCTCTCTCTCTGTAAAATAAAATAAAATAAATATTTTCAATTAAATTTATTTTTATTTTATTATTATTTTTTTAAAGATTTTATTTATTCATGAGAGACAGAGAGAGAGAGAGGCAGAGGCAGAGGGAGAAGCAGGCTCCCCGTGGAGCAGGGAGCCTGATGAGGGACTTGATCCCAGGACCCTGGGATCATGACCTGAGCCAAAGGCAGATGCTTAACCGACTGAGCCACCCAGGCATCCCTTCAATTGAATTTAAATGAAAATATATTAATATTTGTTGAATGCAGCCAAACCAGTGCTCAGAGTAAAATTTATAGCATTAAATATATGAAAAAAGGAGGAAGGTCTCAAATAAAAATCTAAGTATCTATCTCTAAAGATTCATCAAAATATGAATGAATTTTAGTGAAAGAGGGTGAGAGGAACTAAATAAAAAGATAATAAAATTTAAAATAGAAAAGCAATAAATTCAGTGAAACTAGAATCTGATTCCTTAAGATCAGTAGAATTGATAAAGCTATAGCCTATGTGACTAAAAATAGAGAGCACACACAAATTACCAGTATCAACAATAAAAGAGGAGACATTGCTACATCCTATAGACATTAAAGCAATAATGAAGAAATATTATAAACAATTTTATATCCATAAATTAAGCTACTGAGATATTGGGCTCTTTCTGTCCTGGAAGGGACAATTTTTCAGTTTTACAGCATAGTTTCCTATTCTGGGTATGGATTGTCTTTCCTGCCTTAAGAGCCTCAGCTAGCACAACCATTGAGGGGTACAGACTTTCTGAGCCACAGCCATCAAATGCCACACAACATAAACACATGACTAGGAGACCCCCTTCATTGTGGATGAGATGTGGGGATGGGTCCATAACAACGTTATCTACTGATTGTATCACAGAACTTCACTCTCTAGTTTGGATAGGAAAAGCCTATTGAAACCATAGCTGAAGTGATGCCTTGTTATTTCAGCCATTTTGACTGGTGTGAGGTGATATCTCATTGTGGTTTTGAGGGATGCTTGGAAGTAGACTCTGTGAAGACGGGATGCCATCCTTCAGAATTCAGTATACACATTGATTCAGAGCCTTGTATGTGGTGCTGTGCCTTTAATAAGAATGAGGCATGGATCCAGGAGCCAAATATCACTTACCATCCCTCTTGATGACTCACGGGAGCACCTGTGCTTCCTATTCCTACACATTGGGGTTCTGTGCAGTTAGAGCTCATGGTTCTACTCTTTCCCTAAGACCAATGGCATAAGTTATGGCTGCTGCTTGGAAGCTTGAATTTCATCTTGGCAAAGGTAATGATGATCCTTAGCAGCAAGAAGAGGTAAAACTTTTTACACAATGAGGACTGGGAAGAATATGTGTGGACCCGGTGATCTGCTTGGTATCTTTGGTACCATTGTTTACTTATAGCAATGAATGAACACTAGCAGCAAGGCCTTGACTGAGAAATATGAATACAAAAGTCTTAGAACCTCAGGAGTAAATGTTTGTTTCCTACTGTGAGGTAAAATGACAAGATGTGTAGAGGTGATGGCTAAAGGTGAGAGGCATTTTGGATGGATAGGTAAAGAAGGAGAAGATTAATTACATTTGTCACGCTTAGACTAACTGCAGTGGTAGAAGCTATGTAGATCATCCTGCTGACTTTCCTCTTCTGGGGGAAGAGGAGCCCAAGAAAGCCACGTAGAAGATATTTCCCACCCAAACATGAAAGGAGAAGTAGATCTGTGTGAGAAAATGGGTGAGCCGTGATGGTAATAATAGAACACAGTTGAGATTACCCTTCGGAAAGAACCTCTGCGGGGGCACGTTTGACTACTAGTGTCCAGTTCGTCCTTCTTCGGATCTGCTGTGCTGCTCTAATTGAGCCCACATTTCTCCAGGGTTGCTCCCAGTCAGTAATTGAGCATGGAAGGTATCCTGGACGCAGGCTTTTTCCACCCAATATGGAATTTTCCTAATGAACAAGATCCCACTGACCTGGCTGATACTGTCTCAGAACTGCACTTGAGTCAGAGGTTCTTCCTAACCAATCCTCCTTCCTTCCTTTCTCCTTCCCCAGGTATCAGATCTGCATTGCTGTCTGAGGACTCTCCCTACCTGCTCTTGCCCCCACCTCTTTCATCCTTCACAAGTGAATCCCTCAAAAAATGTCTTGTACATCTGATCCCACCTTAGAGTCTGTGTTTTGAAGGCCCCAAATGGACATAGCAGGCTCTGAAAGATCTGGACATGAGTACTGAAACAAGCTAACAAATAAAATGCCCAGAGCAATGCTTAACGTATAGTGGGCCCTCAATAATTTATTCCTTCTCATTCAGCAAATATTTATTAATCATTTCCTGCAGGCTAAGAGCCGTGCTGGGCACTGTGGATACAATGTTAAGTAGGATAGATATAATCCATCCCTGCTTTCACAGAGACCATAGTTTGGTAGAACACACAGATAAATAAGGAGGCAATATCAATGCATGCTTTACTTGTTACGGTAGGCAGAAGACGGAGCACCTGACCCAGAGCTTGTGGGTCAGGGCAAGCTCTCCAGAAAAAGTGGTATATAAGCTGAGCCCCAAAGGGTATTAGCTATATGAGGAGGATGGGGGATATTTTAGACAAAAACAAAAAATGGAGCTTATACAAAAGCTTCAGGGTGAGAGAGAACAGAGAGTCCTGTTGGGCTTTCACATTATTCCTTTTGCCCATTGATCTTGAAGCTGTACCAAATCCTTCTGGCTTCATACCTCAAGAAGTTCAAACAGGACTGGGCTAACTCCGCCTGGACCCGAAGCTACGTGGACAATCAATCATCTAACGTGGTAGCATTAGTAATTACATTTATTTGCTCTTCAAATAATTCAGTTGCTAGAAAAAGCTGACGCCGCTTTTACTCCTCCATAGCTGGAAATTCCTCTTTTTCTTGACACAGGGATCAAGGTCATCTATTCTCTTAGTCTTACAGGAAATTTCAGGCAGGACTCATTCAGCACATCATATATTAAAAACCATCGGAGCAGCATTTTTGAGGAAATAAGGAAGCACAAAGACCAAGGATTTATTTGCCAGTGCTAGGTAATAAGTGCCACTCATAGACTTGAATAAATCTTGTTACAAAGGGAGCTGATTACCTCATTTACCCTTTCATTCACCAGAATCTTGAAAGCAATATTGTCACAATACCTTATTTTACTATGAGATCAGTTAGATGAATGTATAAAGTGGAATGTACTTATATACACACACACACATATATGTGAAAAAAATATATAGTGAAATAGACACATGCTCCACGCACACACACAACTCCAGTCTGGGTCCAGTCGTGTGGTGGTTTTGGTTATGTGTTATGCATCACTTACGTTCTGTGCCTCATGTTAATCTGCATTCTGACACCATCTGCATTGGTAGGACTGTCTCTTTATATCACCTTTTCCCATACTAGTGGCAGGGGGTCCTTAGTCATTCTGCCTGCAGTTACCTGAGGTCATACATTGATTGCAGAGTCCTTAACATCTTTATTTGTATTTTTTAAGTTTATTTTAAAGTCATCTCTACACCCACTGTGGGGCTCGAATTCCTGACCCCAAGATCAAGAGTCCATGCTCTTCTGACTGAGCCAGCCAGGTGCCCCCTTTACTTGTATTTTTAAGGTTAGCTTTCCTTCATTGGACATTCTCTAAAATTCCAACTGTCAGTTTTGAGTCCTCTTTGGTATTCACTGTTTCCATTTTTGTTGTATAAACGAGAAGGTTTTATTAATGCCTGAATTATTTTGAGGAAGATATTTCTTAGCAGTTTTGGCATCACCAGGAAAAAAAATCTTATTGCAAGGGCATTATGGAAATGAAGATCATTCATGTTTCACTATACACGCTTTCTCCTGACTACAAACATCTAATGGTTTCTACTTTAGCTCTTTTATGCTGACCAGCTATAGGGCTACATATACTTGACATAGGCAAATTTATGAAGCAGAAAGGGTGACAAAACAGATTTGTTTGGCTCGGTTTCTAAAAGCCATCCAACAGCCCTTATATTCTCTAAAGTCACCCTAGAGATATACGAAAGAAGCACCTCTTAAATTAATGACCACTATGAGGATCTCTTTCACTTTTGATTTGTTGCAGTGAAAATAAGGCAGCAGTATAAGGGCGGTAAACACTTTAAACCATACATTTAATTGCATGATCTTAAGCATAATTGTTTTTATACTACTTCTCTAGTCAATTAAGGTTATCCTCTAGAAAATCTTATATAACAAAACACCGATTAAACTACAGTGGCCTCTGCACAACCTCTGCTGTATAACAGATTGTCAGGAAATTTTGTTCAATGAATGAATGTATGACAGTAATCTTTAAATTTTATGCTCCCTGGGCTATCATTCTTTGCATATACATCTTAGTTCCCTTACTGGATTGTGAGCTCATGCGGATCATGAGGCAGAGATGTTTTTTCTGTGTTCCCACTACAGAAGACAATGCCAGGAGCAAAACAGGTGTGCAAAGAATGTGGGTTGAGTAGAAGAAATAACGAAAAAATCAATCAATACATATATGTTCATAGTTGTCTTATTCAGAGATAAACATACCATTTGGATTTACCTAAAACAATTGGGCATGATGAAACCCTGAGTTACAAACATACTTACCTATTATAATATTTTTTAAGGGAAATTGAACCTGTATTGTCTTCTTTTGTTTACAACCATACTGCACAGGTTTTGTTACCCAAGGTTTCACAGTTCTCAGAGGCCACAAAAGTGGGACAAGTGGGTCACTTTTTCAGAACTACTTGTTTTCCCCCCATTCAAATATTTTTACTCATGTATCTAGAAAGACTACTATCCAGAGGGATTATTTCAGGGTTCAGAGAAGAAAACAATTTTGAAGTAATAGGTAAGGGATACAGTCATTATTTGTGTCAGTACACGCTTTTTACTCAAAAGACCTTTGGCTGAAACCTTATACCTTACATAAAAATTAAATCAAAATGTATCATAGATTTAAATGTAAAATTATAAACATTAGAGGCTAGCATATAAGAAAGTTTTCAGGAGCCCCTGGGTGGCTCAGTCGGTTAAGTGTGCGTTCAGCTCAGGTCATGATCCTGGGGTCCTGGGATCGAGTTCTGCATTGGGCTCCCTGCTCAGCGGGGAGCCTGCTTCTCCCTCTCTCTCTGTCTGCAGCTCTCCCTGCTTGTGCTCTCTCTCTCTGACAAATAAATAAATAAAATCTTTTTTTTAAAAAAGAAAGTTTTCAGAATCTAGAGATAGGCAAAGAGTTCTTGGACTTGACATGCGAAACATAATCCATAAAAGAAAAAAAAAATAAACTGACCTTCATCAAAATTTTTAAAAGTTTTTACCCCATGAAAGACCCTGTGAAGGGAATGAAAAACCAAGTTATGGACTGGGTGAAAATATTTGTAATCCACATATCCGACAAAGTAATTATACAAAGTAAGAATACATAAGAAAAATACCCTCTCAAACTCAACAGTAAAATGACAAACAATCCAGTTAGAAAATGGACAAAAGACATGAAGAAAAATTTTACCCAAGAGGATACACAGATGACAGATAAGCACGTGAAGAGGTGTACAACATTACTAGCTGGTAGGGAAATGTGAATTCACATTGAAATGTGAATCTCCACAAGGAGATGTCCTTATACCTGAACAGCCAAAATTGTGAAAAAAAGCATGCCAGTACCAAATACTGTTGAAGATGTGGCGACACTAAATCTCTCATACATTGTTGGTAGGAATGTAAAATACTACAGCTATTCTGGAAAAGAATTTGGCAAGTTCTTTTATAAAACTAAACATACAGTTACTTCACGCCCCAGCAATTGCACTCCAAGTCATTTATCTTGGAGAAATGAAACTTTATGTTTACGCAGAAACCTGTAGATGACTATAGCTAGCTGCTTTGTTCACTGTAGCCAAAAACTAGAAATAATCCAGATGTCCATGAATGGTTAAATGAACTGTGTGGTACATCCACACCACAGAATAGAGTTAACAGCAACAACGAAAACTTGATACAATAAATTGAATGGGTCTTAAGGACATTTTGCTCTATGAAGAAAGCTAATCTCAAAAGGTCTGTGGCATAATAAAAATATATATTTGTTAGTTGTCCCTAGTTCCTGGCACAGAACTCCTAAAACCCTTGGAATTTCCTGAGTGATGGGAGTGTATTTTGTTATTCCTAAGAAGCCCTTTTCAATCACACTTGAAATTGTGCTAATTAGGTGACTTAAGGTGGAGGCCCTAGATAGCCTCTGATGGGGCTGGATCCCAAATGAAGTGATAAGAGGGCTGGGATGTTTATCTCCACCCCATACCTGTGAGGAGGGAGCTGGAGATTGAATTTTATGAAAACTCTTTTTTTAAATTTAAATTTATTTTTATTTTTATTTAATTAATTTATATTTGTTTTTTAAATTTTAGTTAGCATACAGTGCAATATTGGTTTCTAGAGTAGAATTCAGTGATTCATCACATATGTACGGTACCTAGTGCTCATCACATGTGCCCTCTTTAATACCCATCCGCCACTCACCTCCCTCCATCAACCCTCAGTTTGTTCTCTATCTTTAAGAGTCTCTTATGGTTTGTTTCCCTCTCTCCTTCCCCCTCTTCCCATATGTTCATCTGTTTGCTTAAATTCCACATTTGAGTGAAATCATATGGTATCTGTCTTTCTCTGATTTATTTTGCTCAGCCTAATACACTCTAGCTCCATCCATGTCCTTGCAGATGGCAGGATATCATTTTTTTTGATGGCTGAGGAATATTCCATTGTATTTATATACCTCATTTTCTTTATCCATTCATCCGTCGTTGGATATTTGGGCTCTCTCCATAGTTTGGCTATTGTTGATAATGCTGCTATAAACATTGGGGTGCACCAAATGGGTGTACCCCTTTACATCTGCATTTTTGTATCCTTTGGGTAAATACCTAGTAGTGCAATTGCTGGATCGTAGGGTAGTTCTATTTTTTTAAAGATTTTATTTTCTTTAAAGTTTTTATTTGAGAGAGAGACAGAGAGACAGAGCATGATCAGGGGGAGGGGTAGAGGGTGAGGGAGAAGGACAAGCATACTCCCCGCTGAGTGGGGAGCCCGACAAGGGGCTCCATCCCAGGACCCTGAGATCATGACCTGAGCCGAAGGGAGACGATTAACCAACTAAGCCGCCCAGGTCGCCCTATTTTTTAACTTTTTAAGGAACCTCCAAACTGTTTTCCAAAGTGCCTGCACCAATTTGCATTCTCACCAACAGAGCAAGAGGGTTCCCATTTCTCCATATCCTCGCCAACACCACTTATGTTGTTAATTATAGCCATTCAGATGTGAGGTGGTATCTCATCATGGTTTTGATTGGCATTTCCCTGATGATGAGTGATGTTGAGCATCTTTTCATGTGTCTGTTAGCCATCTGGATGTCTTCTTTGGAAAAGTGTCTGTCTATTCATGTCTTCTGCCCATTTCTTAACTGGATTATTTGTTTTTGGAATATTGAGTCTGATAGTTCTTTACCGACTTTGGATACTAATCCTTTATCAGATATGTCTTTGCAAATATCTTCTCCCATTCCATAGGCTGCCTTTTAGTTTTTGTTGATTGTTTCCTTCACTGTGCAGAAGCTTTTTATCTTGATCAAGTCCCAAGAGTTCATTTTTGCTTTTGTTTCCCTTGCCTGCGGCAGCATGTCTAGTAAGAAATTGCTATGACGAGGTCAGAGAGGTTGCTGCCTGTGTTCTCCTCAAGGATTTTGATGGTTTCCCGTCTCACATTTAGGTCTTTCATCCATTTTGAATTTATTTTTGTGTATGGTGTGAGAAATTGGTCCACTTTCATTCTTTGGCATGTTGCTGTCCAGTTTTCCCAACACCATTTGTTGAAGAGACTGTCTTTTTTCCATTCAATATTCTTTCCTGCTTTGTCAAAGATGAGTTGACCATAGAGTTGTGGGTCCATTTCTGGGTTTTCTATTCTGTTCTATTGATCTAGGTGTCTGTTTTTGTGCCAGTACCATACTGTCTTGATGATGACAGCTTTGTAATAGAGCTGGAAGTCCGGAATTGAGATGCCACTGGCTTTGCCTTTCTTTTTCAAGATTGCTTTGGCTATTCGAGGTCTTTTGTGATTCCATACAAATTTTAGGATTGTTTGTTCTAACTCTCTGAAAAACACTAGTGGTATATTGACAGGGATTTCATTAAACGTGTAGATTGTTTTGGGTACTATAGACATTTTAACAATATTTGTTCTTCTAATCCAGGAGCATGGAATATTTTTCCATTTCTCTGTGTCATCTTCAATTTCTTTCACAAGTGTTTTACAGAGTACAGATTTTTTACCTCTTTGGTTAGGTTTATTCCTAGGTATCTTACAGTTTTGGGTGCAATTGTAAATGAGATTGATTTCTTGATTTCTCTTTCTGCTGCTTCACTATTGGTGTAGAGAAATGCAACAGATTTCTGTACGTTGATTTTGTATCCTGTGACTTTACTGAATTCCTGTATCAGTTCTAGCAATTGTTTTGGTGGAGTCCCTTGGGTTTTCTATATAGAGTATCATGTCATCTGCAAATAGTGAATGTTTGACTTCTTGCTTGCTGATTTGGATACCTTTTATTTGTTTTTGTTGTCTGATTGCTGTGGCTAAAACTCCCAGCACTAAGTTAAATAGTGATGGTGAGAATGGACATCCCTGTTTTGTTCCTGAGCACAGAGGAAAAGCTCTCAGTTTTTCCCCGTTGAGGATGATATTAGCTGTGGGTCTTTCATATATGGCCTTTATGAAGTTGAGGTATGTTCCATCTATCCCTACTTTGTTGAGGGTTTTTATCATGAATGGATGTTGCACTTTGTCAAATGCTTTTTCTGCGTCTATTGAGAGGATCATATGGACTTCCAAAACTTCAGACTCTGCACTCTGCTATTTATAGAAAACTGGCGTATTGTAACCCTCTCCTTTTCCCCTGCCAATGGTTTTGGGGAATAATTTTCTTGTGCAGTCCTCTGTGCAGGTTTTCATTTTTTCTTCTTTCTGTGCTTTCTCTCTCTCCTCTTCTCTCTCACTACTCCCTCTGTGATCAGGGATCCCTCCCCTGAGCAGCGCCCAAGGCTCTTTTCTCCCACTAAGCAACTCTCTGCAGTTCCTACCTTCCACGGGTCATTTTTCTGGTTTGTAGACATGGAGCTTTATTCTCTAAGACTTCTGATTGATTTTTCGGGTGTTCAGAATGACTTGATATTTATCTAGCTTTGTTTGAGGGAGGGGGCAAGCTTAGGGTCGCCCTACTCCTCAGCCATCTTATCTCTCTTCAGCTAAAATCTCTTGAACAATGAGATTCAGAGAGCTTCTGGGTTGGGTGAACAGCTCATTAAGGCGCTGGGAGGGTGGTGCCCCAGAGAGGGCCTGGAAGTTTTTCACCCTCCCTAGCCCTCTACCCTTGCCCTATGCATTTGGCTAGTCCTGAGTTGTAGCCTTTTATAATAAACTAGTTAACATAAGTGTTCTGAGTTCTGTGAGCCATTATAGAAAATTATTGAAACTGAGGGAGTGGATTTAGGAACTCCCAAATTTGTAGCTGTCTGGCAGAAGTTTAGGTAGCTGGCATCAGAAGTGGGGGTAGTCTTATGAGAACGGGCCCTGTAACTTGTGCGGTCTGATGCAAACTCCATAGTGTCAGAATTAAATCGAGTTGTTGGACACCCAGATAATAAGAATTGCAGCGGTCTCATACTGTATGACTCCACTTATGTAAAATTCTCAAATGCTAAAATGGAGGCAGAGGTACATTAGTTGTTAGTATGGTTTAGGGATGGTGTGGGTCAGGGGGGTGGTTGTGACTATAAAGGTGTAGCGTGAAGGAGATTTTTGTGATTGAATAATTCTGTATCTTGATTGTCAGGGTGGATTTTACACAAATTTACACGTGACAAAATGACAAAGTCCTATACTCACACTTCGTACAAATGTTAATTTTCTGGTTTTGATATTGTGCTATAATTATAGGAGATTTAACTATCAGGGGAAAACTGTTAAGGCTGTGGTTGCATGGGACCTCCCTGTACTACTGTACTGTCTTTGCAATTTCCTGTGAATCTACAATTATTTCAAAAGTAAAAATTGATGTACTATATGCTGGCCAACTGAACATAAAAAAAAAAAACAACACCTAGATACTTATGATAGTAAAAAAAAAATTAAAAGTTGAAAAAAATCCCTCATGCTCACCGTGGACTCCTCCATCACTCTCTCCACCACTAAAATTGAATTACTGTCTTACTTTCATAATTATTTATATGTTTTTCTCCATCCCCACTCCTACTGCCTCAATACAGTCTCCCAGAATTTCTTTCCTTACTTATTACCATACCTTTCCAGCTGGGTTCCAGGTTTCCATTCAGGCCCTCTCCAAGCCAATTCCCATTCTGGTGCAGTGGAATTTCAGAAAGATGCATATTATCATAGCATACTTCCTCATAAACCTTGTAAGATTCCTCATTGCCTACAGAATTAAGTGTCAGTTCCTGGGGCGCCTGGGTGGCTCAGTTGGTTAAGCAACTGCCTTCGGCTCAGGTCATGATCCTGGAGTCCCGGGATCGAGTCCCGCATCGGGCTCCCTGCTCGGCGGGGAGTCTGCTTCTCCCTCTGATCCTCCCCCTCTCATGCTCTCTGTCTCCCATTCTCTCTCTCAGATAAATAAATAAAAAATCTTAAAAAACAAAAAAAGTGTCAGTTCCTCAGCATGGCACCTCATGGAGCTTCCTTTTAAGTCTCATTTCTAATTCTGCTTTGTTACTACCGCACGAGGCTAATCGCCCTTGCCTGATCTTAGCCCATACATTTGCTCAGGCATTCTCCTTTACCTACATAGCCCTTCGTTTACTCTCACAGGCAAGCTGAAAATCCACCCAGACTTCAGCTTCTGGCTCAAATGTGCTAGTCCCCCAAATGCTTTCCTTGGTTACTCTAATTTTAATTTTATTTACAAATTTGCATGCGTTTCTTCATTCAATATAGGAAACTGAGTATATGCGAGTCACTGTGCTGTATTCTAGGAATAATAAACACATATGTTCCTTGACTCCAAGTAACTCGTATTTTTATTTAAAAGTATTTATGCTCTGTATTGACACTCTGCCCCATTTGATAAAGGGTATTTAAGCAGTTATATTAAATGTATTTACCTTAAAAATATCAAGATACTGCAGTTAGAATAAAGGGACTATTTTTTTTTATAGATTTTATTTATTTATTTGAGAGAGAGAATGAGAGAGAGCAAGCACATGAGACGGGGGAGGGTCAGAGGGAGAAGCAGACTCCCTGCCGAGCAGGGAGCCCGATGCGGGACTCGATCCAGGGATTCCAGGATCATGACCTGAGCCGAAGGCAGTCACTTAACCAACTGAGCCACCCAGGCACCCGAATAAAGGGACTATTTGATTAGAATAGTAATAGGAGTAAACTAAACATATAAAGTAAATTGACTTCAGAACTCTGGTAATAAGAGGTATTTTACAAATTTGATGTCTTTTACTATAATTTTGGTTGGGGGTGCTTGAGACCATATGTTAACAGATAAATTATAATGCAATCTGGTAAATGTTCTAAAAATGTTACATACCAGGAAAGATGCTGGAGGTGATGAGTTAATGCTTAAGAAAATCAGAATGTGCTTCTGGTCATAGATGGTTGAATTGTGGTTTGTAAAAGGTAGGGATAGGCAGAAAGATGCTGGAGGCAATGAGTTAATGTTTAAGAAAATCAGAATGTGTTTCTGGTCATAGATGGTTGAATTGTGGTTTGTAAAAGGTAGGGATGGCCCGACAGTTTAAAAGCAGAGGGAATGGTGTGCATAATGGATATAGGACAGGAATAAACTCTTTTGTTTTAACTCCAACCAGTCCAGCCTCTTTACCTATTTGTATCTTATAATAGGACAGATTTCAGTATAGTGTGATTATAAGATACAAATAGGTAAAGAGGCTGGGCTGGTTGGAGTTAAAACAAAAGAGTTTTATTCCTGACTGCTACCCCCTTGTGTACCAGGTAAGGAGTTTTTATTCTGTCCTTAACTGGCATCATAAAGGTGTGTTTTAACTCCATGATAACATTCATAACACACTCTTGTATTATATTTAGTCGAATTCAGTTTTTCTCTCTCCTCACAAGACTGTGGGCTCTTCAAAGGCAATCAGTGCTTCTCCTTGATCTTTGTATACCCAACGATTAAAAACTTTTTTGATTATGTAGAGTCTGTGTTTTTTGACTGGGTGAAGCAGAGAGATTTCTGGTCAGGTAGAACAAAAAGATTCCATGATTTTCCTCTCCTTTGTTTTTAAGCATTTTGTTTTACCACCTGCGATTCAGGAATGCCATCTGCCAGTGTTTGTGATGGGTGCGAAGATAATAAGCATCTTTATCTGTGCTGCCAACTTCCACCTCTGCTGTGCCACAGAGTAACATGGTAGTTGCTATGGTGGAGAAAGGTTTCCTTCTGCAGAACTTGTTTTTGAAACTATTTTTACAGATGACTCAGAAACTGAAATTAAATATTTATAACCATTCATTGCATTGCAGTACTAAAATGGTCCATATAGACCATCTAGTGTAACCACCCAATATTTTAGAATTTGAAACTGAGTCTAAAAGAGGCTTTAAAAAAAAAAATCACCTGAGTTCATGCATTTAGAGATTCTGAGTTAAGACCAAAACCCAGGACTCCTAACACTCGGTCCGTAGCTTACTTCTAACACAAAGCTTTATGTTTCCTCCACTTTGGGGGCAGGAAAGCATTGCCATTTATCATGTCCCACTATTAATATTTCTTTCACCAGTGAATTAAGGTCCCAAAGAACACAGTCTTTTTTAATTGGCTGAATGACAGTCAACATTATATTTTACAACCTAACAGACAACCTTCACCATGCTTGTTGAAGACCTTATGGGTTTCCAAAGTGCCTGCACCAATTTGCATTCTCACCAACAGAGCAAGAGGGTTCCCATTTTACTGTTTTCTTCTATTGTCCTTCATATGCTCCATGTCTACAAATAGGGATTTATATCACTTCAGAAAAATATTTAATCAAACTTTTAGGAGGTCTTGGAGGAGGATCTTTGGCTTGGGGAGCAGAGAAATATGTAGAATTTATTATCTCAGTATTTCTTAAGCAGTAACTGTGGGCCAGGAGTGATGCTAGTCTGTAACAATATAATGACATACAGAGAAGAGTGGTTGCAGGAAGGTAGAAGCAAGTTAACTTTCGAGAGAAAGGACTTGATATTCAGAGAACCGGGTAACAAGAAAATGAAAGATACCCTGCTGATTCTACTGTCAAAATATCACTTATATCTGCTTCCTATGCTGCAATTCCACAACCACCATGCTTGTTGAAGACCTTATGGGTTTCTCACAGAATACAATGAAATGCTTTTACTGTTTTCTTCTATTGTCCTTCATATGCTCCATGATGGAACATTGCATAATTAGCATCTCAATCTACCTTTATAGGTCACGGGCATAAATATTGCTCTTTTTTGTTTGTTTTTCCAAATTGAGGTTCAAACTGTGTTCATACATCACTGAGGTAGGAAGGATTTTATTATGCCCGAGTTGCACCAAACAACTGTCCTTCTATGTAAAATGAGGGCTTAAGACAGCTATTCTCTTGGAGCCTTTTAAGATCTAATACTTTATGAGTTGCTAGCTCTCTAACTCTTTCTGGTGATTCGAGTGATATTAAATTCCAGCTCCTTCAAAATTCAAGTAAAATAAATCTCTTGATGAGAGAAAGATGACTTCAGTCTTACTGAGGTAAGAAGGACCTGTGAATATGTTAGGTTACATAGCAGAGGGGATTTAAGTTAGCAGATGGAATTAAGTTTGCTGAATACAAATTTCTCCTAGCAGTCCTTTTCTGACTTGATTCCAATGGCTGGCATTCTATATTAGTCTCTTTGAACCTCTCTAAAGATTTACTCTCTTGAGCTATCTTAAGGGCTGGGTTCTTGGTGAGGGCTTAGAGATGAGGTACCTGACGTATGATTAGCTAGAACACTTTCTTTAGCCTCCATGTTATCTTCTTTTGAAGGTACCTATTTAGTAAGCATTAATACAATCAAAATTTCTATTATCTGTTGACCATTCTTAATTGGGCTTTCTGCTGAGGACAGGACCATTAGTTGTTTCCAAAGCATTCTAAAATCATAAACTATCCACAAAACCCTATCTGCTTCTAGAGTATATATTTACCTTCTTACTAGTAACTAGTACATCGCAACTAGTTACCAGTTACCAGTAACTTACTGGTAACTAGTTGCAATGAGCACCACGAGTCCTGCCACCTAGGAAGACTTTGCTAATGGAAAATGGTATTTGGTTTGCATGCTATAGGAAAGCAGAGAGTGACTAGTCTAATTATGATTCTAAAGTCCCAAACAAATCTACATCCCTGCCCAAAGGGTTTTCTGACTACAGGGATGGGAGTGTTTCAAGGACTCCTACAAAGTTTGATGGGTCCTTTTTCTAACAGGCTTCTGACTATTCTGTACTTCTGTAGCTTCTGGTTTATGAGGGTATTGTATGCGTTTAGGTAGAGGTTTGAATAGGTCAATCTGAACTTTCCTGGGTTAAGTCCCAATAATGCTCCCTATATCAGATTATTTTACCCACAAAAAAGTCTGGTACCTCTTTAAGATCTTCTATTTGGGTTTGATTTAGACATAAGGGTAGCAGTAAATCAATGTCTAAATTAGCAATAGTCTTATCATGAATAAAGGAGTCCGGAAAGATTTTGAGGAAGAAACATCAGATCCTTTTACTTGGCAATTCCCTTTGCATAATAAATCCCTTTGCCTCAAGTTAGGCAATGTGTATCACAGAGGAGAAAATAACGTTTCTTGGTTAAAAGTCTGAGGGTGATTATTATGGGCTAGAACATGGGGAATGTGTGAATTATTAGAGATACTTACCATCTGAGAATTTGTTGTGAGTTATCAACAAAGGTATCACAAAGGGAACTAAAACACCAACTTTCCTGTTCTTACCCTTAAACCCATAAGAAGAAATTTCTCAGAACATCTAAGGACAATTTGAATAGATTTTATTTTGATACGAGCACTGTAACATGTTTTCTTAGGTAACACAGGATAATTTTTTTTCCAATATCTTTTCAGTTTAGAATTTGTACTAGTGTCTGTTTTGAGAGACTTCCTCTTCCAGTGTGTAATGACTGGGGTGGGAACATAATTTTGTTTTCTTCTAAAAGGTCATCAGTTTATTTTGAGGCTTATTTTGTCTATATTCTAAGACTTGTAAAATGTTCAGAGAGATGTTGGAGGTGTATAAACGGACCTCTTTCCCATGCTAAAATTTGCTTGCCTTTTAATTCCTTTCCAGCTTCTGGCTTAAGCCACTTCACAAAAAGCGAGGTGAGAGATGAGAACATGTATGCTTTGTTTTGTTTTTATCATATAGATGATCTCACTAGTGCTAATCAGGAAATGTCAGATTACCTCTTGAAAGGTATGGTGACTAACATAACATAATAAAATAAAATTAAATTAAAAAAAAAGTAAAGGAAAAAAAAAGAGAATATATTCTGAATGCTGTAAAGGTGTTAAGATACTTACCTTTGAAGTCTCCAATGGACTCATTCTTTTTTTCTTACAAGACTGAATCAGAGCCCAATCTATTTTCATAAGAAAGACTGGAGATAGTCTACAAAAGATACAGTCTAATACTTAAAGCTTTTAAAAATTTCTCTGGGAATGGATTAGGCTAAGGACTTGAATGGTTGATGTCACAGTTTAAGATTAGATGATCTCTACAGACCCCCTTCTCATAGACTTTGTATAAAAAAATGCTGGACCTTACCTCAGAGCTGCAAAAATTAATGGTTTACGTATACTTGTAATAAACTGATTTAAACTTTTTCTATAAAAAGAAAACTTAAGACCACTTATTTGGAAAAAAAAAAAAAAAAGATAGCCTTACTTTCTAATTTGTTTTCTCATTAGTTCCTGCCAAAGTAAGATCTTAAAGCTCTGAATGACACTTTTCTCATAATGAATCCTCTCAGGACATTGTGTAGCCTGTGAAAAGTACAAAGGGAAAAGATGACATTTTTACTTTAAAAGCTTTATTTTCAGTATAACCCTCCCTAATTGAATGTTTTTCTCTTCCTGTTCCATTAAGACAAAATACAAATTCGCACAACATTCAGTTTCCAGGATTTTAACATGTACTGTTAATTTATGAAAGGTATTTTGCATAAGGTTGTATATGTATTGTGTATATACTTCAAGTCTTTATGTTCTAAGAAAAAGTTAATAACCTGAAAATTAATAATATCTTTAGTTATAGCCCTAATGAGTTGAGTACTGGCATTGGTGTTAAAAAACAAAATTCAATCAAGTAAATTTGAAGATCTAATTGGCTTTATTAAGTGATTCATGAACCAGATAGCATCCCATCTAGCAAGCAGAGAGATGGTCCCAGGAGTTGTACAAAATGGAAAGTTGTTATAGCAGGAGGGAGGGGCAAGGAATGATTAGCAAAACAAAAGAAAGGATTGTTTCATCTTCTTTTGGGAGAAGGGACAGGCAGGTTTTTTTTGTTTTGTTTTGTTTTGTTTTTATCATATAGATGATCTCACTAGTGCTAATCAGGAAATGTCAGATTACCTCTTGAAAGGTATGGTGACTAACATAACATAATAAAATTAAATTAAATTAAAAAAAAAGTAAAGAAAAAAAAAAGAGAATATATTTGCTTCACCAAAAAAAAAAAAAAAAAAAAAAAAGAAGAAAAAAAAAAAGAAAAAGGTCACATTCCTGGGAGAGGTTGAAGCTGATTTAAATTTTGGTTTGCTATTGCGGCAAATGACTCCTTTTTGGGCTTTAAAACAGTGTTAAGTGCCATTTTATATATTTCCTTCTATATTCTCTGTATTATGCTAACCAACCCCCAAAGTAATGGTGCCACTCTTAAAAAGGAAGAAAGAAAAGTGAAGGGGAACCAGAATATGCCACCCAAAATAGGCCTTTTTGTTATAAGGATTATTTTTGAACCAATTTTAGAAACAGCAGACACAGAAGAAGCTCTGAAAACCCAGTAAAAGTTACCATTTTTTTTTAAAACAGGTGCCTTTTATTTTTTATTTTATTTTATTTATTTTATTTTTTTAAGATTTTATTTATTTTTCAACAGAGAGAAAGACAGCGAGAGAGGGAACACAAGCAGGGGGAGTGGTAGAGGGAGAAGCAGGCCTCCCGCTGAGCAGGGAGCCCGATGCGGGGCTCGATCCCAAGACCCTGGGATCATGACCTGAGCTGAAGGCAGACGCTTAACCACTGAGCCACTCAGGTGCCCAAAAGTTACCATTTTGTAAGGGACATTTACATTTATAAGAGAAACCTCCATTTGTAACGATGTCTCCTCCTCTGTACCAGGAAGAAGAAGATAACTCTAAATCTGTAGAAACTTATCAGTGGGGAAGGCCCCCAACTTAAACCTGCATAACAACCTTACCCTTATTTACTAGGCTTTTCCTGATAACCTCCCATGACTGGCCCCCCTACCCCCAACATCCTTTTTTGTCTTTAGCTGGAGATGGTATTTTAGGTGGTGGTTTGTGCCATTTCAGGGAGTTACTCAGTTTTCCTGGGTCTCTCCCATGGATACAGGAGGGATCCATGTTATTAAGCTTCTGTTTGGTTTATTCCTGTTAATCTGTCTTTTATTATGGGCACGGGGTCTTAGCCAAGAACTTAGAAGGCTAAAGGGAAAATTATTTTTCCTCCCTTACAAAAGGAAGGAAGGCAGGAAGGCAGGAAGGCAGGAAGGAAGGAAGGAAGGAAGGAAGGAAGGAAAAAAGAAAAAAAGCTTGGCATTGCAAAGCTATTTTTGTTAAATCACATTCAGAACTATATAATGAAACTGAATAGAAGAAATTTCAAATTCTTGAATTAGTATTACTAATGAGCAAAACTGTACAGTGAACAATTATCAGGTTATTCCATTTATTGGTCTTTATGCTATTCATATTATTGAATAAATTGTTAACCCATTAATCATTTATGATTAAAATTATCAAGTGGTTTTTACCAGCACTAATTAAACACTGTTGTGTAAAACATGTCTATCCAGAGGAGTAATACTCTCTCTATATTATCAAATAATTTAGCTAGAGTATTTTAAGTATTAAATTATGTATCAAGCATTCAAAATGAATTTGAGTTTAAAAGTAAAGCATATTTTCTGGGATGCCTGGGTGGCTCAGTTGATTAAGCATCTGCCTTCAGCTTGGGTCATGATCCCAGGGTCCTGGGATGGAGGTCCGCATCGGGCTCCCTGCTCAGCAGGAAGCCTGCTTCTCCCTCTCCCTGGTGCTCCCCCTGCTTGTGCTCTCCTGTCTCTGTCTCTGTCAAGTAAATAAATAACATCTTTTTTTTAAAAAGTAAAACATATTTTCCAAGCAATGAACTTTAATTTCTTATTTTGCAAGTATCTTATTTTAGGAATTGGAGCAGTTTCAGAGTTTTTATTTCCATTATTTGTCTTTTATCTTTTTCTACCACATGAATAAATTGTTTTCCAACTAGAAAATTCAATTTAAAAAATTCTTTTAAGAATTTGGTATAAAAATTGATTGATATGGCATATTAGTTTTACTATGAAGTAAGCTGGCCTGTCATACCTTTAAAAAATGCAAAGAATGGCAGAAAGTTTTGACAAATCTTATATCTGATATGGAACTTGAATCTAGACAATATAAAACAGTCTATAACTCAATAATAAAAAGAAAAGCAACCTAATTTAAATATAGGCAAAGGATTCGAATACACATTTTCTAAAGAAGATACACAGATGTCCAATAAACACATGAAAAGATGTTCAACGTCACTGGTCATCAGGAAAATGTGAGTGAAAATCATAAATCACACTCATTAGGATTGCTATAATAAAAATGACAGATAATAAATGTTGTGAAGATGTGAAAAAATCAGACTACTCATACAGTGAGAATGTAAAATGGTGTAGCTTCTTCAGAAACCAGTTTGGTGGGTCCTCAAAAAGTTAAAAATGGAGTTACTATGCGACCTTGCAATTTCCTTTTTAGGTATATTCCCACGAGAAATGAAGACATGTTTACATAGAAACTTGTATGCACCTATTTATAGCAGCATTATTTATAATAACAAGAAGTGGAAATAATACAAATATCATCTGTTCAATGAACAAATAAAATGTGGTCTATCCATACAATGTAATATTATTCATCCATAAAAAGGAAAAAGTACTGATGTATGCTATACCATTAATAAACCTTAAAAATATGCTAAGTAAAAGAAGCCATCACAAAATACCACAGGTTGTATGATTTCATTTTTGTAAAATGTTCAAAATAGTCAAATCTATAGGGGCAGAAAGTGTATTATAGGTTGCCCAGTGTTGTCTAGTTTGGGGAGAAATAGGCAGTGATACTAATGGGTCTGGAGTTTTTCTTTAGGGTGATGAAAATGTTCCAAAATTGAGTGTGGTGTTAGATGTACAACTCTGTGAATATACTAAAGATGATGGAATCGTACCCTTGAAGAGAGAGTGGTTTGTAGGGTATGCAAATTGTTTCTCAATGAATTTTTTTTTAATTGCATTTGTACTGTGATACGGAAAAATCACTCCTGAAAGATATCCATGACCTAATCCCTGGGATCTGTGATTATATCACCTTACATGGCAAAAAGGACTTTGCTGATGTAATTAAGTTAAAGATCTTGAGATGGGAAATTATTCTGGATTATCCTTGTAGGGCCCAATATAACTAGAAGGGAAAGATGGAAGTGGCATATAGAAGATTAGAGGGAGAAATCTGAAGATGCTACATTGCTGGGTTTGAACATGGAGGAAGGGGTCATGAACCTCTAGAAGCATCTAGAAGCTGGAAAAGGCAAGAAACAGAGCCCCTTCTGGAGTTTCCCAAAAGAATGTATCTCTGACACCTCGATTCTAGCCTGGTAAGAAGTCTTAAGGTCAGACTTTTGACCTTAAGAACTGTGAGGAAATACATTATGTTGTTTTACACTATTAAGTATGTGGAAATTTGTTATATCATCAATGGGAGATTGATGCAGATGCTGTGTGCCAGTTTCTGTGCTATGTTCTGGTGATACTGTGGGGGTAAATTACCATAATAAGCTTTCTGCCTTCATGTTGCTTGCAGTGAACAAAAATAATTTTGAAACTGATAAAAACATTTATTATTCTTCTCACATATAATAGTCTACTTTGGAATAGCTACTAGACCAGAGATTCCAAAACTTTTAAGGATCAGGGACCTTCTACACTCTTAATATTACTGAGAACTCCAAAGAGCTTTTGTTTATGTGATTTTAATCTCCTGATATTTACTATATGGGAAATATAAAAAAAAAACTTTGTGAAGTCAGATATTTTTATTTTTTATTTTTTTAAAGATTTTATTTATTTAAGGAGAGAGCGAGAGAGTGAGAGAGAGAGAGCAGGAGTGGGGAGAGAGAAGCAGAGTCTCGACTGAGCAGGGGGGCTGACACGGAGCTCGATCCCAGGACCCCGAGATCATGACCTGAGCCAAAGGCAGACCCTTAATCATCTGAGCCACCCAGGTGCCCCTGAAGTCAGATTTTTTATTGTTATGTTAATCACCATACATTACATCATTAGTTTTTGATGTAGCGTTCCATGATTCATTGTTTACGTATAACACCCAGTGCTCCATGCAGAACGTGCCCTCCTTAATACCCATCACCAGGCTAACCCATCCCCCCACCCCCTCCCCTCTAGAACCCTCGGTTTGTTTTTCAGAGTCCATAGTCTCTCATGGTTCATCTCCCCCTCCGATTTCCCCCCCTTCATTCTCCCCCTCCTGCTATCTTCTTTTTTTTTTTTTTTTTTTAACATATAATGTATTATTTGTTTCAGAGGTACAGGTCTGTGATTCAACAGTCTTACACAATTCACAGCACTCACCATAGCATATACTCTCCCCAATGTCTATCACCCAGCCACCCCATCCCTCCCAACCCCCACCACTCTAGCAACCCTCAGTTTGTTTCCTGAGATTAAGAATTCCTCATATCAGTGAGGTCATATGATACATGTCTTTCTCCGATTGAAGTCAGATATTTTAAAAAGATTTTATTTATTTGAGAGAGAGAGAGTATGAGTTGGGGGGGAGGGGCAGAGGGACAGAAAGAAGCAGACTCCCCGCTGAATGTGGAGCTGGAGGCTGGAGTCAATCCCAGGACCCTGAGATCATGACCTGAGCCAAAGGCACATGCTTAACTGACTGAGCCACTCAGGCATCCCATGAAGTCAGATTTATTGTGGTATTTTTTTTTACATTCATTTAACTAAATTTTTTAGTGAATAGTTCTGAGAGTTTTGACAAAAGAAATCGTTCATGTAACCACCACTAAGAGATAGATATACAATACTTCCATTACCCCTAAAAGTTTGCTCTGCTGCCCCTTTGTGTTCAATTTCTTCTACCCCTGGCCTTTGATAACCATTAATATGTTTTCCATCTCTATAGTTTTGCTTTTTTAGAATGTCATGTAAATGGAATGATATCTGCTTTTCTGTCACTTAGCACAGTGCATTTAATATCCATCTGTGTTGTTATAAAACACAAAAATTATTACCTTAAAGTTCTGTGGATCTTACTGAGCTAAAATCAAGCTCTCAGCAGGGCTCTACTCCTTTCTGGATGCTCTAGGGGAGTTGTTTCCATGCCTTTTTTTTAGCCTCTAGAACCATCTCTATTCCTTGACTAGTGGCTCTGTTCCTCCATCTTCAAAGCAGCAACATCATATCTCTCTGACCCTTCTTATAGCTTCACAGTTCTCTCTGGCTACCACCAGAAAAGCAATGTTTTCTGCTTTTAAAGACCCGTGAGATTAGATTAGCCTGCCTGGAAAGTCTTGGATAATTTCCCTATCTCAAGGTTCTTAACCTTATTCACAAGTACAAGTTCCTTTTATGATCTAGGATAACATATTCATGGGTTCCAGAGATTAGGACATGCACATCTTTAGAAGGTCATTTTTTCTGCCCATCACAAGTTCCTTTTTATTGCTGAGTAAGCTATTACATATATATGGTACACTGATGTACCATAATTTAATTTTTAAAAAGTTTGTTTTTTAAATTCCAGCATAATTAACACAGTGTTGTATTAATTTCAGGTGTACAATATAGTGATCCAACAATTCTATACATTACTCAGTGCTCATCACGGTGAGTGGTGTACCGTAATTTATTTAGCTGCTTACCAGCTGATGGGCATTTGAGTGGTTTTCACTTTGGGTTGATTATGAATAAAGCTCCTATTAACATTCTGTGGATCTGTGTTTTCATTTCCATTGAGCAGATATTTGGATAATATCTACATAATTGTATTTCTTAATATCACCAATCTCATCAGAAGAGAGTTTAAGCATTAGGAAGTTTATTTTGTTCATTTTCAAGAAACTGTTTGCTAAATACCTGTATCTGACTAAGGCATAGTTTGTCAGTTGTTATTATCAAGTTAAAATGATGTGCCATGAAAAGAAAGAGCTAATTCCGCTTGCAACTAAAACAATCACACAAATGCTTTTCCTTAAGACAACCATCATACTTCCATGTGCAGAAGTGGTTTATGTGTACTCTTCATGTGTTACACAGAATATTAAAAGTCATGAACTCATGGTCAAGATTTAATTAAATTAGTAATTTTCCTTCTTCAAGGATATTAAAGATTTTATTTATTTATTTGACAGAGAGAGACACAGCGGGAGAGGGAACACAAGCAGGGGGAGTGGGGGAGGGAGAAGCAGGCTTCCCACTGAGCAGGGAGCCCGATGCGGGGCTCGATCCCAGGACTGGGATCACGACCCGAGCCGAAGGCAGTTGCCTAGCCAACTGAGCCACCCAGGCGCCCCTTCAAGGATATTCTTAACTGAACCTGACTTTTCTTTGGAACCATTGCCTTAATTCATGCCCAGGCACCAGAACTTGATCCACCTCTGCTTTTACAGCACCAGTGCCAATATCCACACAGTGAAAGGGCAAATAATGTCTTACTATTATTCAGAACATAGTTTTAACCTCACAGATCCCCTGCAAAGGTCTTGGGGACCCCTAAAAGACTGTAGACCACACTTTGGGAATAACTGCTATGAATAAATCATTGTCCATAGACTCCTTAAATGTAGAGGTTATTTTCACAAACTAATAAAACACTGTGATTGGCAAGTATAGAGAAATGCCAAAGTACTAAAAATACTTAATCTGTATTTTATACATCTGACATTTCTAATATCTTTTTTATTTTGGTAACTGAGATGATGTCAGGGTGATGTTATCTAGATTGTAATCATGATTCAGTTACCATTTGTTGAAAAATTCAATGTAAAAATGCCTTGTGGGAGGTAATGTTAGTATCTTTATTTTATAGATGAAGAGTTTTTAGTTCAGGGAAGTTAATTTCATAATATGGAGTGAGGTCAAAATTTAAAGCCAAGGCTGTCTTAATCAAATAGCTGGGGTTATTCTGCTATATCATATTGTTTTCATCCCATAATATAAATAGTAATTCTGGAAATGAAGTGGGGATAATAATAGAAGTCAATAATTACATGCACATATCAATATATTTCTATTCCATTTTATATATAAAATATTGCATTGATCATTTTATATGAAAATCAGCTAGCCTCAATGAACTTTTCCATGGAGGTCATCTTAAATTTCTCTCAGGATATGTAGTTCAATTTGAAACCTGAGGTTTCTAACAACTGTCATTTGATTTATCCAGTCACAAATTAGTAAAGTCAAAATTGATTAATTTTTGTCACTGTTCTGTCATTAATCTTCTCAGTGTTTCCTAACTAATTTCCTTGTAATTTGTTTCTGGAAATTGCTGGTGGTGGAATTATGTTTGAGATCTCCCAAAAGAGAATTTCATCAGAATCAAGAACTGAGATTGAAGAAATTTATTTACATTGTTTAGAGACATATTGGGGTCACATTTTCCATGAATCCAGTTCATCTCCAGGCAGTGATGGTCATTGTCCTTCTCATACTGGCAGAATTAGATATGGCATAATGTTTGGTTGATCCAGTGTTTTGTGATGTTTTTTATGATGTCTTCATGTATAGCAAAGTCTGTATTACCACCATTCATTACTCATGGGTCTGTGCCAACAGCCTACTCTGTATCATGGTGAGTTGCAGGGTGAGGAGTTGGGATGATCAGCTGAATAGAATTCCTTCCATGCTGAACACTCTAAACCAACTCCAACCTTGAATTTCTTATCCTACTTCTATGACTGCCCCTTTCTTTATCTACTGGGGTTACCTGATTTCATCCATACCTTAGATGTGGATATTGGTATAGTGGAAAGAACACTGGGCAAGCAGTAGGATGACTTGATATCTGGCAAATACTGTAATCTAGGGTATGTCTCTGGGCCTCAGTTTCTTTAGCTGTCAAAAGAAAGGGTTGGGTAAAATGAACTAAAGTCCTTTCTAGCTCTGTCTTTGTGAGTGTAAGGAAAGAGGAAGGAAACTTGTGATATAATATACACCTACAGAATTAGTCAAATTAGGATCTAAAGAACGATACTGTATAATTGCTCTTTTTTGATAATCCTGGTCAGAATTATTGGTCCAGCTTATGGTAAGGTCATAGAGAGATCCTTTTCCTTTGAGGTTGCTCATACAGTATCCTGTATACTATGTTGTATTCAGCTAACTGTGTTTAAAACACCACAAACATGAGGGATCAGTTTAATGGATGAAAACATCAGTTTATTTTTTTTATTTTTATTTATTTATTTTTTAAAGAGTTTATTTATTTATTTGACAGAGACAGAGACAACGAGAGCAGGAACACAAGCAGGGGGAGTGGGAGAGGGAGAAGCAGGCTTCCCGCTGAGCAGGGAGCCCGATGCGGGGCTCGATCCCAGGACCCTGGGATCATGACCTGAGCCGAAGACAGTCGCTTAACCAACTGAGCCACCCAGGCGCCCCGAAAACATCAGTTTAACAGTAACTTAAAAATATGGCAACTCCCCAGAATTATCCAAATGGATTTGTTTCTCTTTAATAGTTCTGCTAGCCTGATAAAGATGTAATCTCAAATTGAAAGCATCAATAATAAGAGAGCATCAAAATATGTATTTAAAGCTATTTTTTTTAAATTCATGAAAGCTCATAAAATAGACTTTAAGAGAATATATTAAAGTGATTGTGAGCCAGAAGTCCCAAACAGATTAAATTGTATTCAACAGTTATGTTAACCAAATTGAGTCACTGTTTAGAATATTGTCCTTTTTGATTTTTTTTTAAAGATTTTATTTATTTGACAGGGAGAGAGAGAGAGCACAAGCAGGGGGAGCAGCAGAGGGAGAGGGAGAAGCAGGCTCTCAGCTGAGCAGGGAGCCCGATGCGGGGCTCGATCCCAGGACCCTGGGATCATGACCTGAGCTGAAGGCAGACTCTTAACGGACTGAGCCACCCAGGCGCCCCTAGAATATTGTCCTTTTTGAATGTACAGTTTTGGCTGCTAAAAATGATAGAACACAAGAGTGGGGGAGCTAAGATGGTGGTGTAGTAGGAGGGACCTTAGGCTTGCCTCATCCCTCTAACACAGCTAGATAACTATCAAATCATTCTGAACACTCAAGCAATTGACCTGAGGACTGATACTGATAGAACAAACTGCACAACTAGAGGGAGAGAAGAGGCTACTTCAAGGAAGGTAGGAAGTGTGGAGACGTGTTTTGGGGGAGAAACAGATCGCAGGTGCTGCTGAGGGGAGCGAACCCTGGCCGCAGAGAAAGGTGAGAGAGAATGGAGCACACAGGGATACACACAAGGAGAACACTTCCCCAAAGCCATTGGCTGTAAGAACAAGAGGGGCTGAATTTTGTGAGTTTTTGCAACCAGTGGGGCTCCCAGACTGGAGATTTAGAGGTCCCTGGGCTTTTCTGTGATAGAGGCCTGAGGACACAGCAGCCCTTCTCCTGGAGAAGAGATAGGGCAACAACCCTGCGGCAGATGGTGCCATATGAGGATCACCTAAGGGGCAAGGGAGGGAGACAAAAGAACCAGCAGGTGCCATTTCCCGTGCCTGCCCCTCAGCATAGATGCAGAGACACCTTCTGAGTGCAGCTAACTGGGACAACTGGCTGTTGAGCTGGCTTGCTCCAGATCCCATGGCCCTGCGCTCTGGCGTGACTGCCCTTCTGGGTCAAACCTGCATCAGTCCCAGCACAGTGAGACCCTCTCCCAGAGGACCAGTATAGATCCCTACCACACCAGGTCTCTGAAGTTTGGAATGTTAAAAGTCAGCAGGCCTGGCTAGGGTAGAGTCCAAGATGTGCTGCACTGCTCCAGGCAGGTAAGTGACCCAGAGACAGACAGTGTGAAATCAGGGATCTGAAAGCTGCCTGTGATGCAGGAGGGAAAACTATTCGCTCCTCTGAAGGTGCTTCCCTGAGAGCAGAAGTCACACTCCCCCCTCCAGGGACAAAGTAGTGGGCTGGGGCCATTTTCCTTCCCCTCCCCTCAGCATAAACCAACTTCGGTAAGAAGCACACCACCAACACTGGCTGCCTAACCTGCTTACTCCAAGTCCTGCCCTCCTGTACTCGGCTGCAACTGTCTTTCTCAGGCAAGTGTGCCTAAAGAGCAGTGCAATGGGCCCCTCCCCCAGAAGACCGGCACAAACACCAAGCACCATGTCTATGGACCATTGTGTTCCGCAAAGCTTCAATTTCAGTGGAAATAACAACGGGTCTCAATGAGCAAGCAGACCAGAGCACACCTACTTAAAACTCACCACACTCTGGCCAAGGTCCAAACACTCCCCACTGCAGGCAAGGAGAAACTCTGCAGAAGACTGACCTGAGGGATAGAGCAGCCAAAACACAGCAGCAGAGTGCACACAGCATACGCCAGAGACACTGAAGCACCAGGCCCTGGACATTATACGACCTCTTCTTCATAATGCCATTCAAGACAGGGATGACCACTAGTACTTTTGTTCAAGACAGTACTAGAAGTCCTAGCCTCAGCAATCAGACAACAAAAACAAATAAAAGGCATCTAAATTGGCAAGGAAGAAGTCGAACATTCACTATTTGTAGATGACATAATACTCCATATAGAAAACCCAAAAGATTCCACCAAAAAATTGCTCGAACTGATACAGGAATTCAGTAAAGTCACAGGATACAAAATCAACGTACAGAAATCTGTTGCATTTCTCTACACCAATAGTGAAGCAGCAGAAAGAGAAATCAAGGAATCAATCTCATTTACAATTGCACCAAAAACTGTAAGATACCTAGGTACCTAGGAATAAACGTAACCAAAGTGGTAAAAAATCTGTACTCTTAAAAGTATGAAACAGTGATGAAAAAAATTGAAGATGACACAGAGAAATGGAAAAATATTCCATGCTCCTGGATTAGAAGAACAAATATTGTTAAAATGTCTATAGTACCCAAAACAATCTACACGTTTAATGAAATCCCTGTCAATATACCACTAGTGTTTTTCAGAGAGTTAGAACAAACAATCCTAAAATTTGTATGGAATCACAAAAGACCTCGAATAGCCAAAGCAATCTTGAAAAAGAAAGGCAAAGCTGGAGGCATCTCAATTCTGGACCTCAAGCTATATTACAAAGTTGTAATCATCGAGACAGTATGGTAATGGCACAAAAACGGACACCTAGATCAATGGAACAGAATAGGGAGCCCAGAAATGGACCCACAACTCTATGGTCAACTCATCTTTGACAAAGCAGGAAAGAATATCCAATGGAGAAAAGACAGTCTCTTCAACAAATGGTGTTGGGAAAACTGGACAGCAACATGCCAAAGAATGAAAGTGGACCAATTTCTCACACCATACACAAAAATAAATTCAAAATGGATGAAAGACCTAAATGTGAGATGGGAAACCATCAAAATCCTTGAGGAGAACACAGGCAGCAACCTCTCTGACCTCGTCATAGCAATTTCTTACTAGACATGCTGCCGCAGGCAAGGGAAACAAAAGCAAAAATGAACTCTTGGGACTTGATCAAGATAAAAAGCTTCTGCACAGTGAAGGAAACAATCAACAAAAACTAAAAGGCAGCCTATGGAATGGGAGAAGATATTTGCAAAGACATATCTGATAAAGGATTAGTATCCAAAGTCGGTAAAGAACTATCAGACTCAATATTCCAAAAACAAATAATCCAGTTAAGAAATGGGCAGAAGACATGAATAGACAGACACTTTTCCAAAGAAGACATCCAGATGGCTAACAGACACATGAAAAGATGCTCAACATCACTCATCATCAGGGAAATGCCAATCAAAACCATGATGAGATACCACCTCACATCTGAATGGCTATAATTAACAACATAAGTGGTGTTGGCGAGGATATGGAGAAATGGGAACCCTCTTGCTCTGTTGGTGAGAATGCAAATTGGTGCAGGCACTTTGGAAAATAGTTTGGAGGTTCCTCAAAGAGTTAAAAATAGAACTACCTACCATCTAGCAATTGCACCACTAGGTATTTACCCAAAGGATACAAAAATAGTGATTTGAAATGCTCCATGCACCCCAATGTTTATAGCAGCATTATCAACAATAGCCAAATTATGGAAAGAGCCCGAATGTCCATTGACTGATGAGTGGATAAAGAAGAGGTGGTATAGATATAGAGTAATATGGAATATTACTCAGCCATAAAAAAGAATGAAATCTTGCCATTTGCAATGACGTGGATGGAGCTAGAGAGTATTATACTAAGTGAAATAAGTCAGTCAGGGAAAAACAAATACCATATGATTTCGCTCATATGTGGAATATAAGAAACGAAACAGATGAATGTAGGGGAAAAAAGAAGAAAAAAGGGGCAAACCCCAAAACAGACTCTTAATTATAGAGAACAAACTGAGGGTTGCTGGAGGGGAGGTGGGCGCAGGGATGGGTTAAATGGGTGATGGGTATTAGGAGAGGACTTGTTGTGATGAGTGATGGGTGTTGTATGTAAGTGATGAATCACTAAGTTCTATACTTGAAACTAATATTAAACTGTATGTTAACCGGAATTTAAATAAAAACTTGAAAAAGAAAAAAAAAAGAACACAGAGTTACTGCATTGATCCAGCAAGTACCCAATGCACCCTATACATGCTGGACTTTACTGGAGCACAATGAGTGCCTATAATTGCTCAAAATTCCATTTGCTAATGGGCTAGGCAGGTCTGGCTAGGACTATTACATGATTGTGAAAAGCTCAGTCCTAGTGGCATTTCACTTAGCAAGGAGATTTTAGAACTATTATCAGTTCTTTGAAAAATATTTGTTTTTATAATATTCTGTTCTGAATGGAAAGAAAAAACTACTTGAAAAGAAATCAAAAGTTAAATGACTAAAATATAGGAGAATGGCTACCGTCTCAGCTTCCTGGGGGATCTTTGTTTTTTTAGGTTTTATTTATTTATTTGAGGGAGAGTGAGAGAGAGCACAAGGGAGAGGGAGAAGCAGGCTCCCTGCGGAGCCTGACGTGGGGCTCCATCCCAGGGCCCTGGGATCATGACCTGAGCTGAAGGCAGACACTTAACTGAGCCACCAAGGGGCCCTGATGGAGATTTTGATATTGGACTTTACTCACTTTCTACTAAGCCAGACAGGGAAAAACAAGTCAACATGGCTTTAGTAGAAACAAGGACCTCAGCATTAAGTACAGGGGAATTTCAGGGAGTTAGGAAGTTACGAACAGAATCTTCCCTTAAAAAGGTTTCTACACAAGGGAAGTGCTAAATTAATCATAATCCACATGGTGGTTTAATGAGAGCATTTCCAGTTGTCTTTGTGGCCTTATATTCTGTTTTGTTGTAGCCTCAGCAAAACTATCACAGATTACTGTGAAAATTCTGAGAGGAGAAATTTGAGAATATGGAAGAGATGATTTCACAAGGCTATAAAATTCTGAATCAGAAATCAAGAAGCATTACAGTCACCTGAAGAATAATGTTCATCTCTAATCAGAGCATACAGATACACTGAAGCATGGACCAAAACCATGAGCATAACACCAGGCAAGTCTGTGCTTTCAAATTTTAGTGGAATATTGCCTGTCAAATCCATTAATGTTAGCACATGTTAACATACATGCATCTGGCATATATGTATCAGCCCTGAGGTACGTAGAGTCAGAGAAAACAAGTGGGCTCATTTTGAGAGAGCTCTAGATAAATTGAATTTCACTTTAAGGTGAGAGATGGAGAATGTTGAAGGGAATTGCTAATTGTGATGTCAGAGTTCTAGCAGGGTAGGGGTGTGGCAGAGCAAAGGAAGTTCCCAGCAGTGCGCGGATACACAGAGAAGAGAGTAGAGCTCCCTTGGAGCTTGTGGTTTGGAGGATGACCCAAAACAATGGATAGGTGAGAAATGGTAGAATTAGTTCTAAACTGGGGCACCTGGGTGGCTCAGTCGGTTAAGCGGCTGCCTTCGGCTCAGGTCATGATCCTGGGGTCCTGGGATCGAGCCCCGCATCCAGCTCCCTGCTCAGCGGAGAGCCTGCTTCTCCCTCTCCCTCTGCCTGCCACTCTGCCTACTTGTGCTCTCTATCTATCTGTCAAATGAATGAATGAATGAATGAATGAATGAATGAATGAATTAGTTCTAAACTAGGCCAGACCTCAAGAGGTTTGATAACTGGCAAGAGTGACTCAAATTGGATTTAATTGGTTACTATGTTTTATGACAAAGCCAGCAAGCAGGCTGGAGACTGGGTCTTAGTGATATCCAGGATACCTGACATAGCTGGTTCCTTGTGCCTCCTGCTCTCTCACGCAGGATAGTCCAGAGTGTGTGGGTTGGTGGGCTCATTATAGTTTGAGTGGAGGGACCACAGTGGTCAAAGGAAGGTTTTGAAGTATTATCAAGGTGTAATAAGAAGTAAGTGTGGGTGACAGTTAACATAGGTTTGAACTGCGTGGATCCACTATACATGGATTTGTGTTTGATCAATACAGTACAATACTGTAAATGTATTTTTTCTTCCTTGTGATTTTCTTAGTAAATGTTCTTTTCTCTAGCTTACTTTACTGTAAGAATACAGTATACAATACATATAACGCACAAATGTGTGCCAATTGACTGTTTATGTTATTGGTAAGGCTTCTGGTCAACAGTAGGCTATTAGTAGTTAAGTTTTGGGGGACTCAAGTTATATGTGGATTTTTCACTGTGCAGGGGGTTGGCACTCCTAACCCCTGCGTTCAAGGGTCATCTGTATGTTACTTTGAGATGGATTAATCATGCTTTGTCATTGTAAGTGCTTCGGCATTTGCTAGAGAGCCAGGTAGATTTATGAGTGGCTTGCCAAAGTGGGACAGCAATTGTCCAATGACCTTTTAGAATATATTAGTTGTGTAGTCATTTTATTTGTTATTTCCATCCAATCACATAGTGCCTTTGAAATAAACATCTATTCCGTGGTAGTAACAACATGGCAAACTAGACCATTTAGAAGAGATACTCAATTTTGTTGGAATATAATTTATTATATTATTACTATTATATTAATATTGCATTAATCAGAAAGTTTGGAGAGTGTTCTTCAAGCCTTCCTTATTTTGATACCAATTTGGGGGCTTGATGAGATAGAATTTGAGTGCTCTTTATGTGATAATTATTTTGTGTGCAATACATTATGCTCATATTTTTCTATGTGATCATTGCCATTATTTTTAAATTTCAAGTCTTTTGTTGTCTTATGGCTTCATATTTTAATTCTTTAATACACCTGGAATTCATTCTATAATACAGTTTGAAGGGAGATTCCAATTTTATATATTTGCTAAAATGTTGACAACTTGTCCTAAGCAGTGTTTATGTAACAATCTACCATTTTCTACATTAATTACTGATGGTCTTGTAAATTATCTATTACAGGTGCCTGGGTGGCTCAGTTGGTTAAGCGTCTGCCTTTGGCTCAGGTCATGATCCCAGGGTCTTTGTGAGCCCTGCATCAGGCTCCCTGAGCAGGGAGCCTGCTTCTCCCTCTCCTCCCCGCTCGCTCCTGCTCTCTGTTGCTATCTCTGTCTTTCTCTCTCTCTCAAATAAATAAAATCTTTAAAAAAAATAAATCATCTATTTAATTCCTGGGCTCTGTGTCTCAGGTATCTGTTCATTTTCATTGATTTTCAATCTCTTCTTATGCTAGTTCCTGACTCTGTTAATTATCTTTATGTGGTAATATCAGGTTGTGGTTAACTCCCTGTTCTTGCTTTCCTTTGTGAAGTTCTTTTAGCTTTTCTTACAGTTGAATTTTAGAATAGTTTTGACAAGATTTAAAGAAAAAAGATCCTGCTCAAGTTGTTATTGCAATTGTACTAAATTCATGAGTAATTTAAAAAAATACTTGGCATTCTTACAGTATGGCGCTTTCTTTTCAGAAATCATGAATTCTTCATGTTTTCAAGTCTTCTTTCATGTCTATCAATACCATTTTGTACTTTTTGTCATAATGTGCCCCAATTTCCCAGTCTTGTGTTAACGAATATTTTGTTGTTATTTCCACTGGACACAGGACTACCCTAGAAATATCTTATTTATTCTCCCAAAGGTTACAGACTTAAAGAGACTGAAGGATATATTATTTCTTCCTGTGTCTACTAGAGGTCTCCAGGAAGAATCAAACAAAGAATTTGTGCATACATTAGAACACTACATTGCCGAATATACTTCAGCAGTTCATTGGTTTTCTGAGGAAATATTTTGTATTCTCTCTGCAACAGTGATTTCACTTTTTAAAATACAAATATACCCCAAAGTTAACAGAATCATGAAAAACATCCTAAAGAACAGAACATTTCTCTGACATTAACAGACTTCATATAACTTCCTGATGTGACAGTAATATATCTGCTGGGAGAAACGCAAAGGTACTACTATTTTTCATTCTTTTGACAAACATCAAGAGGGCGCCCTCTGCTATGCACCTGCTACTTCCAGAGTGAGGTACTGGGGACAAAAAGGAAGGGTCTTGCAAATGTGAGTAAAGTGTACTTGCCAGGGATGTAGAGGCCAGAGTCTAGTGGAGGTGACAAACACATTAGTAATAGATGATTCACTTTGTGGTGTTTTTCACAGAGGTAATACAAAGTGCTCTAGGATTGTAATAAAGGGAAGTATTAGTTCTGAAGAGAGGAAAGTCTTCTATATGATGTGACATTTGAGCTGGGTTTCCAAGGTTGAGTAGAAATTATCTGGCTGAACCCAGCATGAGTGAGATTTAAAACTAGAGTGCATTGATGTATTCTTTTGCTCAACAAATATGTACTGAGTACTTACTGTGTGTGCCAGGCACTGTTCTAGGCACTGGAGACGCAACAGTGCAAAAGACTGATAAAATCCAAGCTTGCATTAAGCTTACATTCTGGTAAGGGTGACTTACATTAAATAAACAGATATATGTAACATAATTTTAAGGAGTAAGTATTCTGTAAAGAAGAGAAGATAGTAGAAAGAGAGCACTGGAGAGGGTATGTGCATATATGACTATTTTAGACAGAATGGTCATGCAAGGACTCCAAATAAAGTAAGGGAGCAATGCAAGCAAAGATCTGGGGGAGAATATTAGTAAGCAGAAGGACTATCAAGTGAAAGCCTGCTGTAGGAACAAACTTGGGGGCATATTCAGAGAATAGTAAACAAATCAATGTAGCATTTAGATACATGGCACAAAGTTTAGGTTGGGGACAGAATAAGAAGGGTCTCATATGCCACCCCAAAGTGTTTTAAATTTTTCTCCCTTTTTCTGGCTTTATTGAGATAGAATTGATGTATAATATTGTATAAGTTTAAGGTATGCAGCATGTTGATTTGATACATTTATATATTGCAAAATAATTACCACCATAGCATTAGCCAACACCTGCATCATGTCATCTAATTACCATTTCTTTTTGGTAGTGAGAACATTTAAGATCTATTCACTTAGCAATTTTCAATTATATAATACAGTACTATTAACTATAACCACTGTGTCTTATATTAGATCCTGAGAACTTATTCATCTTATAACTGGAAGTTTGTATCTTTGACTGATATCTCCCTTCCCCTACCCCCACCCCCCAGCCATTGGTAATACCATTCTAGTCTGTTTCTGTGGGTTTGGCTCTTTCAAATTCAACATATAAGTGATATCATATGGTTATGGTATTTTTCTTTCTCTGTCTTATTTCACTTAGCTCAATGCCCTCTAGGGCCATCCTTGTCACAAATTGTAGAATGTCCTTCTTTCTCATGGTTGAATATACATATATCACGTCTTCTTTATCCATCCATTGGTAGATACTTTTTTCCATGTCTTGGCTATTGTAAATACTGATGCAATGAACATGGGAGTAGAGATATCTCTTTGAGATCTCATTTTCATTTTTTTTTGAGTACATACCCCAAAGTGGGATTGCTGGATAAATGGTATTTCTATTTTTAATTGATTGAGGAACCTCCACACTGTTTTCCATAGTGGCTGCACCAATTTACATTCCCAAGAACAGTGCACAAGCATTCACTTTTCTTCATATCCTTACCGACACTTGTTATTTCTCTTTTTGATCATAGCCATTCTAATGTTCTATGTCATTGTGGTTTTGATTTGCATTTTCCTGATAATTAATGATGTTGAGCACCTTTTCATTAATTTTATTCTTTAAGTAGTGGAAACCATCACTTGTTTTTTTTTTAATATTTTTATTTATTTATTTGAGAGAGAGAGAGCATGAGAGGGGAGAGGGTCAGAGGGAGAAGCAGACTCCCTGCCGAGCAGGGAGCCGGATGTGGGACTCGATCCCGGGACTCCGGGATCATGACCTGAGCCGAAGGCAGTTGCTTAACCAACTGAGCCACCCAGGAGTCCCCCATCACTTGTTTTAAAGCAAAGTTGGTTGGAATCATTATTGATAATTTGGAATGAGGTTTAGAACAAGAAAAGATTGGAGGCAAGAAATCAAGTTAAGAAGAGTACATAATATTGGCTAAGATGTTCTTGGCCTAAATTAGGACAATGGCTGTGGTATGATAGAAGAATGGGTGGATTGAGATGTTGTGCAGAAAAACTTGATAAGTATGTTGACATTATGAAAGCAAGGTTTTTTGTTTGTTGCTGTTTTTTGATCATTGCAATGTCCTCAATCATCTAGAATACTATCTGCACGTGATACTCAATGACTATCTATTGGATGAATGGGAAATTTGGTGGCTGACTAGGTGTTTTGGAGGAAGATTAATGAGAAGTATGTTTGAGGGAGTAGTAGAAGATGATGCTCAGCTTTTTCTAGATGAGTGATAAGGTGGAAAGTGATGCCAGCAGTTAAGGGAGGCAAAACTGAAAATAAGATGGCCTGGGAATGTGAAGGGGGAAAGGAAGAAGAATTGTGTCTAATATCTTTTGTGTGAAACTGGTTGGAATGATTTCTTATAATCTGTGTATATTGTGTGATTAAACTGTACACCTCTAGAATGCCTAGCTGCAAGATTTTTTTCAGCATGGGCAATTTCACCTGGATAATCCTGTGATTTGCTGAGGATCCTCCGGGGGAGGAGTGCAAAGAAGCAGAATAATGGATGCAAGTGGCAAGCTAAGGAGATGAAAGTTCCTTCCACTCATTGGTAATGGTTAGAGAGTTGAGAAAGAGAAACAAGTACCTCTAAAATTTTGGCTTTTATACACTATTAATACAAAATAATATATTTAGCTATGAAATGAGAGCCCCGGTTGATGGGCCAGGCTCCAGTCTCCAGAGGGACTCAACAGCCCACTTGCATGTCAGAGTAAATGCAAGGAGGACTTACTTCTAATCATGCTGTGTGGAAGCCGTCTCCTCTAGTTCCATAAGCTTGTACCACCTATTAAGCCCCGCACCAAGTACCTCGACTTGATGTTGGATTTACTGGGAGGAGATGACTTTTATGCACTGAGCTCAGAGAATAATTTAGCACTTCCCAGTTAGGGTAACAGTTTCTCCTAAAGACAGACTAAAATGTGAAAGGGAGAACATCAGAAAGTGATGAGATCTTTATAACCAGCTTTACCTCTTCAGGTACTCTCTCAACCAGGCACTTCTTGCCTTTGTTCTGTTGGGAAAAATCTTTTAGAATTACAGTTTTAGAAATGATAGCAGTAAGAAATATATATATATATTTGCCAAGGAGAGTTATCATTTTCTAAAGTACTTTACTGTTTGAACTTTGATCTTCACAGATATGACTATATGGCAGCCTATGAAGGCAGAGCACTGGGGAAACTGATAAGCAAGGAAGGAGAGGTGGCAGTAATGGAGGGAGATGGCTTAGAGCCCAGGCAGGACAATGTCACTGTGTTGCCTATGCAGCTTCCCAAACCAGCCATTCGGGCAACTGACTCTCAAGCTTCTCTTCAGTTCCAGGGATTCCAAGAGCTTATCGAAATCCCCCCAGATGATTCACCCACTGATGTATACAGCTTTAACTTTTTGTTGTCAAATGTGAATAAAGACAACCAGGAAGACCATACCCCAAAAACTGTCTCAAGCTACAGCCCCTCACAGTTCAGTTGCCTGAGCTTGATGCAGGATCAAATGATGTGTAAAACAACCAACTCCTATCAGATGACACAAGAAAGAAGGATCCAAGAAGAGGATGGAACCTGCGACAAATGGAATATAATTAGAAAACCATACTTAGAGAAAAGAAGGCCAGTTCGGAAAGCACCTCAAGCCACTCCAGATCCAGTGCCCGAGAGAAAAAGAACAGCTCCTATTAACCCTGCATATACAATTCGCAAGTCAAGAGTTGCTAGCAGTGTCCACACGAGACCATACAGGGATAGGGTGATTCACTTATTGGCATTGAAGGACTACAAGAAACCTGAACTGCTTGTTCGGCTTCAGAAAGACGGCATCACCCAAAATGAAAAGAACTCCCTTGGAGAAATTCTGCACCAAGTAGCCAACCTGAATACTCAGAATTTTTCATATACCTTAAAGGACTATGTTTTTAACGAGCTCCAAAAAGACTGGCCGGGATATAATGAGTTAGAGAGGCAGTCATTGGAGTTGGTGCTTTCCAGAAGAGTAGATGCATTTCAGAACGTGACATGTACCAATTCCACAGGATCTTCTGTAGGTTCTAGTACAGCTGAAATATCTCAGGAACAGCTTTCCAGTGCAGGTGTTATTAATTTATCGAAGAGAAAAGTTAGAGTATCTCGCCTGACAACTGCAATACACTCAACACCAAATGACCATTTGAATAACACCAGAGCAAAATCTGCTGTAGGGCTCTCAGGCCATTCTGAGGCTATTGCCCATTCCACCCGTCCTCCACTGCCCACAACCCGCCTTCCCTCCTCACATCCTCCTCAGCCTGCATGTTCCAGCAGCAATTCTTGTGGCGATGCAGAAGGACCTGGGGCTCCAGGTTCACGTGTTGCCAGCTTTAGTCAAAATAGAATAATCTTTGGGAACCAGAGGGGTAAACGTCCTCGCTTGAAAACATTACCCTCTATTTCAATTCAAATATATCCAGAGCCTGTGGAGAAAAAACCTTTGATGTCTGATAAGAAGTCTGAATATACATTTGTGGAACGTGAAGCAAAGAACCGAGAGTACAATATTGAGATGATGGGGAGGCAGAAGACAGATCCAGAAAGACAAAGTGAAGGTGCAAAGCCAAACTCAAACGAAGTTAAAGAGGTTTGCACTGCTTCTGGGAAGACTGGTGCAGCCTCTGGGCTCCCAGATTATTTGGCTAACTATGTCACTATAGTTTCCTCTGAGCAACGTCAGCAGTATGAGCAGGAATTTAGAGTAGAATATGATGAATATCAGAGCTTGTATGCCAAGATGCTGACTTTATCTAGAATATTTATTAACCTTGATTCAAAGAGGAAGCACCTTTCTCCAGACTCAAAAGAATATCAGGATATTAATAAAAAAATCTCTCTAGAATATCAGAAGATGAAACAGACTAATCCCAATTATTGTGCAGAAAAACACAGATGCCAGTATCTTTATAACAAGCTGGTTCACATTAAAAGATTAATAAATGATTATGACCAGCAGCATGTAAAACCATAGCACTACAGAGCTAGGATCAGAATAAATAAATATGAGCTTATTTATTTAACATGCTGAATTGCTTGCTCTGGATTCTAAAGGGATAAAACCATTTTGTTGAAGCAGTATTACCATTTTAAGTTTCCTTCCTTTTTATGTTCCTTTTGATTTTAGTTTTCATTTTTGATATTTTTGTTTATTTGATTTTATGTTGATTTATGTTTATTTTAATTTTATATTATTTTAATTTTTCTTTATTTACTTTTCACTTCCTTTTACTTTGCTTTGTACCTTCAAAGCTGTTTCATCTGATCCCTTTTACACATAAAATGTGTGTTTTCACTTCCTTTTTAAAAAAATATCAAGGATCCAGTATCTTGGAATAAAACTTGTACACATTTAAAAAATAAAAACTTATAATGAGTAATATGAAATGCTTTTGAATAAAAATAAAAACTTACAATGAGTAATACGAAACGCTAGTGTCTTTTTTAAATCTTTAATGCAAAAGCAACCTTAAAACATAGACATTTAGAAATTTGTGCAAAATACCACAATTTCTTCAAACAGTACACATTTTCATTTCATTAAGTTTATTTTTGACCTTGCTTAAATATGTTACTTGTATTTATCTTGGGGAACACACGTGATGTGGTCAAACATGCAAAGACTTTTGAGAGAGAGAGAGCATGTGAGTGGGGAGGAGGGACAGGGAGGGAGGGAGGGAGAGAATTCCAAGCAGGCTCCACACCCAGCACGGAGCCTGATGCCGGGCTTGATCTCACAACACTGAGTTCATGACCTGAGCCGAAATCAAGAGCTGGACGCTTAACTGACTGAGCCACCCAGGCACCCCCAAACATGCAAAGATTTTGAAGTAACAATTCAATTAAGTTGTCTTTTCAAAGCACTGTCATTTCAAATAGGAAACATGTTTACAAATCTAAGTTTTCTTTGGGGGGGAGGAGGTGCCGAGGGAGAAGGAGAGAGAGAATCTTAAGCAGACTCCATGCCCAGCATCGAGCCCAACTTGGGGCTCAATCTCAGGACCCTGAGATCATGACCTGAGCTGAAATCAGAGTCAGACATTTAACCAAACTGAGCCACCCAGGCACCCTACAAATCTAAGATTTTCAATATTTTCCCAAATTTGAGTATTGTCTTTATTAGATGTTTGTCTCCACCATCCCAAAGACAGTTGGTACATACCAAAGAATAAGTTGCGTACGCTAGGAAACCTAATGATAAAATGAAAACTTATAAACTTACCAACCAAACTGGGAATTAGAACATTCCCAATACCGTTGCCAATACCTTTGTTTTCCTCTCATCTATCCTGTGTCCCTCCCTCCCCCAAAGTGGTAAACACCTCCTCAAGTTTACATTTATCTTTCCCTTGCTTTTCTTTTTGAATACGTCCACTATATTTATAAGCATCCCTAAACAGTATATTGTTCAGTTTTTAAATCTTTATGAAAATGATGGCACACTATATGTAGTCATCACCTCATTTTCTTCATTCTTATGCTTCTGGGATTTCTTTATGCTTAGGTATAAAGCTGTAGCTTATGAGGTTTCTCGCTTATATGCTGGGTCATCATGTGACCTCAGCATCATTTAGTTATCCATCCTCTTGTTATTAGAGATTGGGTTGTTTCTCATTTTTTGTTATTATAAGCAATGTTGCAGTGAACACTTTTTCCATATTTACCTCTTTCTATCATGTGTGTGCTTATTTTCATGTGTTTTCATTTTCTATGTCTTTTAAACCCCACGGGAATTTATTAATGCCTTTGTATGGTCAATAGTTATTTAGATTTATATGCATTTTCCATTGCTTCTCAGGCTTTCCTCCATTTTCTTATTTCTGACTGAGATGATTTTCTTTTTTCTTCAAAAGCTCCCTTTATCCTTTAATGTAGGGTCTTCTGGAAGTGAATCCTTTCAGTTTAGTGTGCATGTGCTTTTAATTGATCTTTAGTTTTAAAGGACAGGTTAACTAAATACAGAATTCTAAGCTGGTGGTTAGTTTTCTTGGCAGTATAAAAATATAATTCCACTTTTGTTTGGCTGTTTTATTCACGTGGAGGGAATTAGCTGTCAATCTCGTTGTTCCTCCTTTGATGGTCATGTGTTTTTTTTCTATCTATGTGTTATGTTTGTCTTCTTGTCTTTGGTTTTCAGCAGTGTTACTGAAATGTATCTAGTTGTGATTTTTGTTATTTATCCTGCTTGGGGTTCAGAGTGTTTCCTGAAACCATGGTTTGATGCAGTCCATTAGGCTTGGAAAATTCTCTACTAATATATCTGTAAGTATTGCTTCTCCCCCATGTTTTCTCATTTTCTTTTCATTTTCCTTATGTCTCTTTTGGTCATTTCTGTAATTCCTATCTTTCCTCTCCATATTTCCATCTGTATATTTTCTCCTGACCTAACTTCTAGCTCTCTTATCTTCTAGCTCTCTTATCTTTGTGATAGGTACCATGTTTTGTCAGAAGAAAGTTGTTTCTTTATAAATAATATTGTAATAATTCAGACTGGAGATATATGGACTTAAAAGGGGAGGTGAAGATGTTAAAAGTGCAACTAGAAAATGTGCATAAATAATTTCACACCAAAGAAATAGTATTTAAAATAGTAATAGAAATCACTGGCTTGCTTCCTAATTTTATTTTTATTACTCTCATAAATGCTATTTTTTGAAATATAAAACATCCTACCTACCTACCTACCTACCTACATACCATAAAGGTAGCTAGCTAGCTAGTTACCTATATTACCACACAGCAGAATGTTTGGTGTGTACTGGACACTTACTAAATGACAATTGCAATTAATTACTATTATTCTGTTGTGTAATACTGCCACAAACTTAGCTACTCAAAATGACAGGCACTTATGTATTGTTGCACAGTTTCTGGTGGTTCCTCTGCTTCAGGGTTCTCATGATGCTGCATTTAAGATGTTGGTCAAGGCTGGGGTCTCATCTGAGGCTCAATTGGGGAAGGATCCACTTCCAATATCACTTCTGGAGTTATTGACATGAATCAGTCAATTCCTTTTGAGCTTTGGGCTAGAGCCTTGGTTGCTTTCAAGATGATGGCCAGACATAGAATTCAGTTCCTTGCCATGTGGTTATCTCCATGGGGTAGCTCACAACTTGGCAGTGGGCTTTATTAAAGAGTCCGCTAGGAAGATGGAAGTTACAATCTTATGTAACGTAATCATGGAAGTGACATCCTATTACCTTCGCCATACTCTATTGGTTAAAAGCAAGCCACAAATTCCATCCACACTCAAAGGGAGAAGATTATATAAGGACATGAATATCAGAAGGTGGGATCACTGGGGGCCATCTCAGAGTCTGTCTGCCGTAACTATCATCATCTTCAAAAAACTCAAGTAATTCTTTTCATATAACCATTTTCAGTATTACCTCTTTTAACCAGTTTATTACATCATTCCTCACATTACTGTATGAACAAAAAGACATTCATTTTCTTATAAAACACCTGGAGACAACCCCTGCTCTATAAAATATCAATTTGTACAATCAGAATATCTCCCAATTTAGGTCTCAAAAAGTCATATCACAGGAGATGGCCTTTGAAAAAGTAAACATTTTGATTCAATGTTCTTTTAAATCAGTATATATCAATATTATTAAATTATTAGCATGTGTTTGATTAAAACTCCCCCTCGCTTTGAAAATGAAAATACCATTTTAATTTACTGACTGATTCCATTAAAACATCTTTCTGAATCATCTTTACTCATCAAAAGTTATGAATGCCTCTGCTACATATTCATTTATTAGCATTTATATTTGTATTCCCTACAAGTAACCTCAAAAGTTATCTTACATGCTTTAGTACTTCTGTGCTGTTTCTCAAAGGGCAAGGTGGCTTCTTTTGCTTGACAAGGCATATGCTTTGACCTTCTTTTTCCATGATGACCAATAGAGTATGTCAAATTCAGCTCAAAAAGCTGTATCCAAGAGTGTCCAACCTCTGCACTCTCTGCGTCCTTCTCCCAAGTCATAGCTGCTCTGATTGCTGATGCCCTCATATAGGAATTGTCTTGTCCCATAGAGGGGCATATCCCTCTGTACTGGGCGACAGGGGCTGTAACTGATCAGGAAAGTCCTGCCAGAAGGGACTGTTTGGAGGTGTCAGTGTTTAACAACACAATACTAAAGGTTCCATTAGCTAAGATACTGGGAAGCCAACAAATGCCTGGAGGGGTGGGTATCGCCTGACATTCAGAACAAACAAAGGTAATGTCTTCATGGACAGTCAAAGTGTTCTATGGCAACTGGGAGGAAAATTGGATCTGAGTGCCAGGCAGTAGACTGGGTGCTTGAGAAAATTGGTTAATCATACAGTTCCTGCCTTTGGGCAGATTTCTTAGAGTATGTAAAGAGATAATTCAGTCAACATAATACCCTCCAGTTCCATCCACGTCGTATACTGCTATGACTGGGGGGAAGCTGATGATGTTGGGTAACAAGGATGGGGAACAATAATCATAAGAGGTATCTATCATGGAGCATATTCCAGGCACTACACTCAGTTCTTTATCATAATTTTCTGACTTAAGTCTCATCCCAATGCTGTGAGATAGGTATTATTATGTCAATTTACAGAGGAGAAAATTATGGCTTGTAGAGTTATAGTGTTTTGACCAAAGTTGTGGGACTAGGTAATGAGACCTGAGATTTAATCCCATTTCTGTCTAATTTAAAACTTCTATGTGAGGAAGTCCAAGCAGTTATGCTACTGACAGAGATTCAAATGAGTAGATAATCAAAACAGTAACAAAGACTCATTGCCTTCTATAGCATTGTGGCAGGAGACTAGGTTCTGAATTCATAACTAGGGTTGAATCTTGACTCTTCCACTTCCTATATAACTGGAGAAATTACACAATAGCTCTGGAGATTGGTTGTCCTGTCTGTATTTTGGTAATAATAATACTCATATGATTATTGTGCCTAGTGCAAGGTAAGCACTCAATAAAAGAGCTGATCTTGTTATGATTACTTCCCCCTGTTAAATGTGGACATGTGTGTATTGCAAATCAGAGGGCAGGGGGATTAACTTCAAAGTTATCAACAGAACAAGGAATATTTACTATGACTTGGGATCCATAGAGAAACACTTAAGTTAGAAACATGGAAAAGATATCAAATGTATTGTCTGATGAATTCAGGTGCATGAGGTCTCTGAAGTCAATATAAATTTGCGGTGGGAAGCTTCCCCTAGGCTATACAGATACAATAATAAAAACAGGTCTTGTTCTAGTTCATGACCAAAACCTAAGCACACATACCAGCCAGGCGTTTTCTTACAGTGTCACATCACCTCTTTGAAGCAGTATGATAAGTTTGACAGTCCAGTTGACTGGTGACTCAGGGGGCCAGCATTCTATTTTCCTTTGCCGAGGTTTCTCATGGGAGTCATATGAGGGGAATATGTTGATCTGACACTGTAGTGATGACCACATTAGACAGAAGAGCTATTATAGATGTATTATCTGTGTGGGGTGGCATGAGAGACCATTAATAGTAGTGGTCTCTATGAAATAAGAGAGTATAATTGCTAAGTAAGACAATGAGTCAATGACTTGTTCTGTCCTGGGAAAGGCACAAACATTTAGAATATAAAAGGAGGAACAGAAGTGAGCAGAATGGCCAGAGAAGAGAAATGGAAACCTCAATGCCTGGGAGCCAAGCAAGAAGGTAATCCACAGTTTCAAATCATACAGAGAAATCAGGATACTTAAGGTCAGCTCCCCACAGAGCAGCATGAAAATGCAGAACTATGGGAATCCTGCATGACTGTACTAGGATCCCTGCTCCTTCTCCAACACAAATCAAAACTATACATTGATTCCAGCTCCAGAAATTTTCAATGTATTTACTTAATTTAAAAAGGTATGGGGGCGCACCTGGGTGGTTCAGTTGATTAAGCATCTGCCTTCAGCTCAGGTCATGATCTCAGGGTCCTGGGATGGAGCCCTTCATAGGGCTCCCTGCTCAGCAGGGAGTCTGCTTCTCTCTCTGCCTCTCCCCCCTGTTGGTGCTCTCACTCTCTCTCTCTCGCAAATAAATAAATAAAATCTTTTTTAAAAATTGTGTGGGGATGCCTGGGTGGCTCAGTCAGTTGAGCGACCAACTCTTGGTTTTGGCTCAGGTCATGATCTCATGGGTTGTGAGAATGAGTCCTGTATCGGGTCCGCACTCAGTGGGGAGTCTGCTTAAAGATTCTCTCCCTCTGCCCCTCCCCCTACTTTCTCTCTCTCTCAAATAAATAAATAAATCTTTTTTTAAAAAAGTATTGAATATCTGAATTCCACATGAAATTTTCAGTAACTTTGTCGCTGACAAATGAGTATTCTTAGGTGGATTAGATCTTTATGTAATAAAAGTCTGGAATGTTTTGTGACATTATCACCTCCATCTGAAAGATATAAACTCACAGGATATTTAACTGTTCATTTCCCTCTGGTAGATTAGGAAGCATTTCTCAGAGTAGATGATTTTTTTTTTCAAAGTAGATGATTTTGATGCCAAACTGAAATTTATTTGATGTCCAGAATGTGTGTGCTGGTTTTATTTTACATAATGATAATCAATTTCAGTGAATGATGAATCTGCTCTGTTTATCTTTTAGGTTTCATCAAACTTTCACTTCATTCTTTTGATTAAGAAATCATTAATAAATTTTGGCACTATTATCTCTACAGTTTTTACTGTCACCAACATACATTATTTTTGTGGGTTTTGCTGGTGTTATATACTTGGAATGAAGTAATGTTTTAGAAGTCCTGAGGCCTGAGTAAAAAACAAAAAAGTATTATTAGCCGTCTAATTTACAGAAAATAATTTTGAGATATTAGCAGAATATACACCTATTATACTATGTGGGTTGCTAGTCACATATTTGATATTTTCATTTTAATTTCTTGCCCCTTAAATTGGTCCTTATAACATTGGTTGAACGTATTGTTTCTCTTATGTTTTGTAGGACTTTAAAGCATTTGCGTAATATGCATCCTCTTTTTAGTCTAAGTCCATGCTTCCTGTGCAAAGTATAACATTAGAATTTTAAAGTTAATCAATTCCCAATTTCAATTGGAGTAATCTTTGGCAATAATGCAATGAAGTTTTCTATTTTCTCTTCAGGCAAACATGAGTCCTTCCCAGGTATAACTGAGGTTTAGAATAACATCTCTTTGTTAGTCTAACAAGCTATCCCTTCAATGGACTACCTGTCCTCCTTTCAAGAAGATGAGCTATTGAAACCTGACTTAAAATCACCCTTCTCAGATCCATGTCCTTGACTGCCATTTGTCTAATTAGGTGCTTACTTGATACAAAGTTGGCTTTCCTCATTCATTAAAGGTGTTGAAACTGAAAAGCATGTTTCTGACTTTTCTTTTCACAACATCTCAAATTAACTTCCACTAAAACATAAAACAGAAGTAGTGATGGTCTCACCTACCTGTTCCAGTGACACTTCTTGTCAAATAAGGAGTGACTTTCAAATTGAGATCAAGTATCTGGCACAGCTAGCTCAGGAACAATTGGTATCACTATCTTGAATCTTCTCATTGCCGCACTTGGTTCTGATAAGGATAATTCAGCTTCAACGTAGAGATAATTGGTAACCTTGCTTCCCATGAAGCCATCAGAGAACCTTGGTTACCTGGATATGACAGCCTTCTAAAATCTTTTCATCTATTTCTCACAGCAGAAGCATATATAAACCGTACAAACATGTTAAACAGCTAAGCATTGTAAATTGCATCTTTACCGAACTTCTGATGGTGTAGTGTGAAAAGCCCGTGTATTTGGGCTTATTCTTCTCAAAGTACTTGGAAAGTGACTATAATTCACAGGATCCTGTATATATGGTTAATTCCTTAATAAGAGATTAATCATGTCAGCATTAGATTAATAAAATATGCTACACAATGTTATCATTTTCCTTAACAGATCTCCATGGGACATGAAACTTTTGATACTGACCTGTAAAAATCAAAAGGTAGACTTATGCAATCAATTATTTAATGATCCTGTGGCTTGGGATTTAGAGGGAAACACTTGAGTTAGCAACATGGAAGAAAATCAAGTGGACTGTTTGATGAACTCAAGAGTCTGAGGATTCTGAAGGCAACTCAAAACTGAGAAGAAAAATTTTACCTAGCCTATACAGATGAAAGAATAAAAACAGGTTTTGTTGTAGTTTGTGACCAAAACTTCAGCAAACATTTTCAGTCAGGCGTTGCTGACAATGTCATACTGGCTCTTGGAAGCCACGTGATGAAGTTGGCAGTCCAGTTGACCGGAAGCCCAGAGACCAGCATTCTATACCTTTGCCAGATTTTCTCAAGTAACTCGTTTACCCTGTCTTTGCATCAGCTTCTTCTGAAATGGGTCTGAAAAGAAATGCTGTTTCTAAATTATTTGGAACTGTATTCAATGTCTTCATACTCTCCCATGAGTACAGCTTATTATTTTGTGCTTATCAGTGGATAGTCTTTGAGACAGGACTAAAATATTTTACAGATGAGAAAACCAAAACCCAGAGAAATCTAGTGATTTGCTTACTTTAGGGTTTCTTAATCTTGGCATGCCTGACATTTTGAGATGGATAATTCCTTGTCATGGGGGTGGAAGTGTCCTGCACATTGTGGAATGCTAAGCGGCATCTCTGGCCTCTATTTGTTAGATCCCAGTAACAAATGCCCAGTCAGAACTATGAAAAATGTCTCCAGACATTGCCAAATATTCCCTGGGGGTGCAAAAGAGGCCCAAATTCAGAACCACTGGCCAAAGTAACACAGAAAGATGGTGGCAGGAGTTAGAAATGGAATCTAGGCCTCCTGACCCCTACTCTGCTGTTATTCAGCTGCACTGCCTTTCACATGAATTGGTACTTAGAGTGAAAATAGATATCAGGTTAGTTCCCCTTGCCTTGCCAAGAGATGACCTTCTCTGGAGTTGGTACATTGCACTGCTGTGTTGTAAGTCCCGCACTAGCATAATGAAAACGTGTAAATAGAAAAATGCCAAGTTGACATATGTGAGTGATCTATTGAAAGGAGACCTTGACTATTTACAATTTTTAAAGTATAGTGTGTGTGTCTTATTAATGATGAATATATTCAGTGGTGTATATCTGACAAAATTAGGCATTACAGCAAACATTCATTTCAGTATGCAGAAGTCAAATCCAATAACCACTTCATGAATACCTTTAAGTGATAAATTTCATCTATATTAATAGTTGAATAGCTTTACCAAACACACAACTATCCTAATAATATAAAAACAAGTTTGACAGAGGACCTATGTATCCAGGGGATGAGACTATGACACCATATAGGCCAAATTTAAATAGGGTGGTCAGGGAAAACTTTACTGAGAAGTTGGCATTTGAACAAGATTTAAAGGAGGCAAAAGAATATGTCATTCAGATATCTGGAGAAATAGCATTCTTAGGCATAGGGAAGGGCAAATGCAGTAGCCACAAAAGAGAAATAAGTTTCTGAAGTGTTTGGATAACATCAGGGACACCAGTGTTTCTGAAACACAGTAAGTAACTGAGTTGTGGGAGAGATAATAAATAGATTATGTAAGGCTTTATAGACATGGTAAAGGCTTTGGTTTTTCCGAGTGAGATGAAAGGACACTAGAAGGTCTTATGTGGAGGAATGTTATGATCTACTTAATTTTAGAAAGATTACTCCAGCTGCTGTGTTTAGAATATACTATAAAGAATAAGAATTGAAAGAGGGTCAGTAGTGAGGATGCTACTAGAATAATTCAGATGAAAAATAGTGGCAGCTTGCTTTAGTATAGAATTAGTGGAAGAAGTGCAGGAAATGATTAAATTGTGGGTATTCTGAAGGTATATGAAATATATTTTTCCTAATAGGTTGGATGTGGGATGTGAGAGAGTTGATGATAGCTCCAAGGCTGGGGCCTGAGAAATGTGAAAGATGGTGCTGAGATGGGGAAACCTGTGTGAAAAACAGACTTGGGGGAAAGATAAAGACCATGGTTTGCCATTATTTGTCCAAGAGCATATATAAGTTTTGACTTGAGAGGAGAGGTCCTGGATGGAGATATGTAGAGATATGTATTTTGGAGTCATCGGTGTATAGTTACATTTAAAACTGCAAGACTAGACAGGATCACTGAATAAGTAATAGAACATTCAAGAAATGAGCCCTGAGGTACTCCCACCCTTGGAAATTTGGTAAGATGGGGAGGAATTGGTTAAGGAGACTGAAGAGAAATGACCATTTCTAGTTCCTTCCAAGAAGTTGGCTGAATGTAGACCTCAGTTTCTTGCCATGTGGGCATCTCCATGGGGCAGCTCACAACTTGGCAGCAGGCTTTACTAAAGCTAGCAAGGGAAAGAATCTGCTAGCAAGATGGAAGTTATAATCTTATATAACATAACCATGGAAGTGACATCATATCAACTTTGCCATACTCTATTGGCTAAAAGCAAGCCACAAATTCCACCCACACTCAAAGGGAGCGGATTACATAAAGACATGGATATCAGGAGGTGGGATCAGTGGGGGCCATCTTAGGGTCTGCCACAACCATCATCACCTTTAAAAAACTCAGAAATAATTATTTTGAGATAGCCATGAAAAGAATGCTAGAATAGCATGGTGTCATGGGAGCAAAGTGAAGACCCTGTGAAAGGAGAGATGACCAACCATGTCAGATGATGCTGATAGGGCAAATAAGATGAGGAGTGCAACAATGATTGGATTTAAATACATGAAGGTTATTTGTGACATTGACTACTACAATTCTGGTGTAATGGTGGGGTTGATTCTGATTGGAATGGACTCAAGAAAGTATGGGAGGAGAGGAATTGGAGGTCTCAAGTGCAGTCAAGTCTTTTGAAGAACTCTGGCATTAAGAGGACCAGAGAAGAAGGGTGATAGCTACAACAGATGTAGGGTCAGAAGTGTTTTAAGATAGTAGGAGAAATTATAGCATGTTTGTATGCTGATGGGAAGAATCCAACAGAGAAGGAAATTAGAATGATTCTGGAAAGTGGGGATAATTGAAAGAGTGATGTTATTTCTTTTTTAACTTAAAGAAATAACATACTTTATTTTAAAAATTCCAAGTATGCTTCAAATGCCAACTGACCATTTAGTAAGTACCCACAGAGTTTCAATCATTGTACAGAACATTAAAACACTTGTCTGTACTCTTTTAGAGCAGAATTGCCTATTCTGTTGTGCTCATTTTTGCATGGCATTGACATTTTAGTTCCAGTGTCACATAATGACCAGTTCTTCAAGACTTGCTCAGGTAACAAGTTTCTGATCCATAGATGTGGATCATGTCAACTGTTACACTTAATGTCCTCTCCCTCTGAAACCACCACCACCTCTTCCTCCTCTGAAGCCTCCACTTCCACCTTGTCTTCCGCCTCTGTCACCTCCTCCCCTCCCCCCTCCTTGGCCTCCCCTGCCACCATCTCTTGGAGGTCCCTTCTCACCTGGAGGTCGAGGGGTAAAAACCTCTGTGGTGGTAGCAGTTTATTCAGGTCTGTATAGAACTTCTGCAGTTTTTTTTTTTTTTTTTTTTTTAAAGGAAGATGCCTTCATATTTTCTGACAACTTCACGGAAAAATAAAAATCTCTAAGTTGCCCAAATATTTCATCCACTCTACCAAGTTGTTCTTTGTTCTCTAAATAAACTGGGGCATTGAAATAAGGCATGTTCTTTTCGTCTGTAGTACATTTATAAACTGTGTTGTCTTCACAGGGATGCAGGAACTCTCCTAATAAAATGACATGTTCCAGAGGTCCTTGGTCTTGGTCTTTGTTAAAGCCTCCACGGCCACGAAAGAGTGATGTTATTTTCTAAGTTAGGGTCTTGGGGAAAAGTAGAGGAGATAACTTTAGAGCAGAGCATGGACAATGTGCCAATACTGACAGGAAGAAAGGCCTAGCATATGTGTATATTTATGGGAAGGGACATGATATATATTGTGATAGCTTGTAAAGTTCTTTTCTGAACTTCTTTCTTTATCTATCTATCTGTCTGTCTCTCCCCTCCTTATTTTCCCCCAAGCAATGTTATCAGCTGAAAGTAAAGGTGGAGAAGAAATTGTTGGATATCTGAAATGGAAGGATAATGCAGAAAATAGGTTTCTATGACAGTGAGGGAAGGAGTGAATTACAGAAATATATTACAATTGCCTAGCAGCATTCAGAGCCTTGCCTAACCTTAAGAGGTTTAGAATGGCAATCTTTCTGGGTTTCCAGAAGTAGAGGAAAACCAGTTATATTAATGTCTATCATACGGATGGACTGTGGAATTTAAGCTAGGTAGAAATGAGTGAAAAGTTACTAAGGGTAATGAGCCTTGGTGGGGAGAGGATAATTGGAGTTGGGGTACTGGCAGAAATGAACTGCAAATATAGAACATGGTAGACAGAATGAGGTGTTTGAAACTGAAACTCTGGAGTGGTTACATCTTTGGTTATGACAGGGTCTAGCATATACCCATGGGAGTAGAGGGATAAGATAAGGTGAAAAAAGAACATTTGGGAAGAGGAAGTCAAATGAAATTTCAGGGTGTTTGAAGAATTACCCATGTGAATAATGAAATTACCATGAATTATGGCTGGGGTAGTATTAGAGAGTGACAGTGAGCTAAGAGATAAAATCTCCAGAAAAGCCTGGAGGGCTTGGCCATTTTCAAGGTCATTACAAAGACAGGGTGTTGACCACTCCCCGTTGTAACCATTTATAGATATTTGAAGCGAGGAGATTTTGGGGAGGGAAGAAGGAGAATATAATTAAAACATCTTATAGATAGTTTGGTGGGGGGGACTTGGCCATTTTCAAGGTCATTACAAAGACAGAATGTTGACTGTTAATTCGGTATCATCATTGTCCTCCAAATACCTGAAGCCATTATGGCTAATTTTAATCACTTACCAAATTGTAACATTTGTTCAGATAATCAATTAATTGTTTAGTAGTCACCTGTGACTGACCTGGAAGTGGATCATTAAGTGTGGAGATTTTCCTCAAAGTGGAAATATAAAAATGAAAACTGGAATCCTTATGTTAGCTGAAGAATTTGACAATCCAAGGGAAAGTGATTCAATGAAGATCACAGTGTTAATAAGTAGCAGAGCCAACAATAGAGTAAAGCTGAGTTAACGTGGACAGATTTAGCCACAAAGCAAAATAAAACAAAATAAAAGCAACAAACAAAAAAGAAAACAGGATGGCCTGTTAAATTTGGATTTCACACAAACAGTACATTGTTTTGGTAGTAGTATGTCTCAAATATTGCCACAAAACATTCTTGTACTTAATGTGTTGGCAATGCTGTCCTCAGTAAGTCAGTTCACTGGTTGTCTCTGCCTCTGTCCCTGTTGCTACAGAGCCTCATTGTATAAGTTATATGGTGCGTGTGTGTGTGTATGTGTGTGTGTGTATTGGGGGAGGATCATTATAAGAAACAATGGTTTGTATTTTCTTTGTGCGTAAGCATAATACCTTTAGAGTATTTTATGAGAGTTGAAGGCAATTATAACTAAAAGTCAGAGAAGCCAAACAGATGTGGCTGGTAAAGTATTTGTTTAAAGGCTGCATCATCACACCAAGTATGCATCTTTCTTATAAGGACTGCTTCTTGATTCTCTTTCTGATAGTCTAACAATTCAGGAATAGTTGCAATTTCTGGGAAGAGGAGAAATTTTGTTGCAAGGTCGGGCAAGTATACTCCTCTTTACCATTTTCCTTGCCATGGCTTTTTGTACTGATTTAGAATCATGTTATTAGCCCAAAGAGATTCTATTTATAAACAAGGACAATAAATGTGCACTAACCACCATATATTTTCTACAAAACCTTTTTCCAAAACCATTGACTGATCTCTTTCGGTGACAGAACCTTTGGTTCCATAGCTATTCGAATTATTTCTAAGTGACTTACCACATCATTAGAGATTACAGCTCTCTCCTGGACAAAATCAATCCGTTTAAATAGGAAATGATTTGCTCCCAGATTAACACAACATTAACATTTGAAACTATTGACTAAAAATGTCAGCCTTTCACATTTTTTTTAAAGATTTTATTTATTTATTTGAGACAGAGAGAATGAGAGAGAGAGCACATGAGAAGGGGGAGGGTCAGAGGGAGAAGCAGACTCCCTGCCGAGCAGGGAGCCCGATGCGGGACTCGATCCCGGGACTCCAGGATCATGACCTGAGCCGAAGGCAGTCGCTTAACCAACTGAGCCACCCAGGCGCCCAGCCTTTCACATTTTAAATAAACAGACTTGCTGGCGCCTGGGTGGCTCAGTCGTTAAGCATCTGCCTTTGGCTCAGGTCATGATCCCAGGGTCCTGGGATGGAGCCCCGCGTCGGGCTCCCTGCTCAGTGGGAAGCCTGCTTCTCCCTCTCCCACTCCCCCTGCTTGTGTTCCCTCTCTTGGGGACTCTCTCTGTCAAATAAATAAATAAAATCTTAAAAAAAATAAAATAAAATAAAGTTAAGTAACTGGTCCAATATCATGTAGCTGACAGGGCTGTCATACAAAGTCCAAAGCCTGTGCTCTGTTTGCTGGGGAGTTACACAAAGCCTTTGAAAAAGAACTCAATATTGATCAGTGATATATTTTGTAAGATGTTTTTTGATTATTCTGAAAAAAAATTATTACTAATAGACAATAACTTATTTGTATATTGTCTTACCATTATCAGTGTACTTTCATTTATACTACCTTAGAGTGTCTCAATTGTGTTTTAAACTCATATCAACCATCAGAGATAGACAAGGTCAGTATATTTAGCTCATGCTACCAACAAAGTAGCCAAGAGATTAAATGCTGTTGCCAAGGTCATAGATGAAGTAACAGAGCCAGGAATCAGGTCCAGACCTCTTGCCTCTAAGATCTACTACACCGTGCTGATGATGCCCTTTGGATGCCATCCTCACTCACTCTGCTGGGGCTCTGACAGACTGCATTAGGCATCCTTCTTTTGCAGATGCCTTCATTCCTCCATTCGGTTTCTCATACCCCCTGTTGGGCCTCTCTTCCATGGTGATGCCCACTCCACACATTACTCTTGCTCTGATAGCCTTCTTCATGCCACATAGCTTCTTCCAGACGTCAGGCATGAAAACCTGCCTTGCTTGTCTCATCTCATTCTTTAGGACTGAGTTGTTCTGGAACAGAAGAGGAGGCGAGTCTCTAAAGGGATATGGTCCCTGAATGAAGGGAAGCACGCAAAGACAGTCTTCACCTTTACTTAGTTTTTCTTGTGCAGTTTGCTGGGAATAAGTAGCAGTCTTACTGGACTGAAGCTATAGAAGTCAGGGTCTGAGGCTGTCAGGGTGAATGGATACTGAGGGGGCAAATCTCTAGAGAGGACAGAACCACACAATGGAGCTTCCTCAATCTGTGTTTCTCACAAAATATATAGTTGGCTCACTCCAGAGCTGCACAAATATAGGGTGAGACTCCAAGGGACTCAGCAGAGATTAGCAACTAGGATGCTAAAGAGCTGCACAGAGATTACAACTGCTATGTTTTCAAGGCATTTTATTTGTATAATTATTTGTTTAATATTTTTCTTCCTACATGGAAGAAAAAGTATAGAGCAGGTTTTATCTCCCATCAACTTCTGGATTTCTTGGGCCATATTAATATAATGTAGATATCATATATTTACTATGTCTATTCAACAATCATTCTTACATTGACATTGAGTTTTATAACCAACTTAAATTTGCTTTACATTTGAGGCTTAACCCTAAACCTCCTCAAAAGCAGTTGCTAATTGTAAACTCTGTGCAGCTTTCTGTGTATAGTGGGTTTAGTGTTTGAGGTCAGTCTTCTTAAAATCATAATTCTGCATCCATGGGTTATTCAAAGTGTGTGTGTGTGTGTGTGTGTGTGTGATCTCACATAACAGCCTGATTGGAGTAATGGCAAATGATATGACCAAGCAATGCACAAGCAGATAAATACAAATAACCAGGAAGCATATGCAAAGTGCAAAGTGTTTAACCTGATTAATTATCACAGGAATGAAGATTAGAACAACAGCTATCACATTTGAAACCTCAGAAAGTAGGGATGGTGCCAGCGGTTAAGCCTCTGACTTTGCTCAGGTCATGATCTCAGGGTCGTGAGATGGAGCCCCAGTTGGAGCTCGGCAGCCAGTGTTGTCTGCTTAAGACTCTCTCTCCTCTCCCTCTGCCCCTCCCCCACTAAAATAAATAAATAAATCTCCTTTAAAAAAAAAAAGAAACATCAGAAAATGAAAAGTGCTAATACTAGGATTGGCATGGATATGAGAAAATGGGTCCTTTCATACATTGCTGGGGGAAATGTAAATTTGTACAAGGTTTCTGGAGAACAATGTGACAAAATGTATCAAAGTTCTTAGTGTGTTTGTATCCATTTTTTCTGGTGGGGCTGTTGTAAATATTATAAATATTGTTGCTACAGACATACTTTAACATATGCCTTGGTTCAAGAATTTCTCCTAGGGTAGCAGTTCTCCAACACTGGACCTCCAACACCTTAGGACCTCCTTTTTTTTTTTTTTTTAAAGATTTTATTTATTTATTTGAGAGACAGAGTGAGGGAGAGAGAGCGCAAGCCAGGGGAGGCAGAGGGAAAGGGAGAAGCAGGCTTCCCGCTGAGCAGGGAGCCTGATGCGGGACTCAATCCCAGGACCCTGGGACCATGACCTGAGCCAAAGGCAGATGCTTAACCCACTGAGCCACCCAGGCGCCCACCTTAGGACCTCTTTAAACTCTTATAAATAATTAAGAAGAACCCCAAATATGTGTATATGTAAACATGCCATATTAGATAGTAAACTGAAAAATTGATATTTCTGTCATTTCATTTGAAAATAACAAACCCATTACATGGTATTAAAATATTTTAATGAAGAGTATGTTTTCAAAACAAAACACAACAAAAGCAATGGGGAAAGGGACTTTTTTTTACATTTTGCAAACCTCTTTTTAGCACGCGGATTAAGAACAGCCAGTTAAGTCCACATAATCTGTTTCTGTACTCAATCTACCACAGGATATCATTTTGGTTGAAGTAATTTTCTCTCATATATGGATTTGAAGCAATAAATTTACTTTAATAATGCTTTAACCGCATTCCCTAAATTCTGATATGTAGTATTTTCATTAACATTCAGTTTGAAATATTTTATAGTTGTTACTATTTTATTTTTGGCCTGTGTTTTATTTAGACCATTGATGTCTTCAAAATAAAAGTTCAAATTAAGTTTTCCAAAATCTCTAAGTAACTTTTAGGACAAATGTGGCTTTCATGTCCATTTATTTTCAGGGTTACCATTTTCCTTGTTAATTTCATATTTTCTCATTAGTTATTTGATACTAAGAAGGTGTGGGGACATTTTGTTTCACAAGATGTCTGTGTATCAAATCATCACACTGTACACCTTAAACTTACATATGTTATATGTCAATAATATCTCAACAGAGCTGGGGGAAAACGGCAGCAGGGGATATGATCTGTGTGTATAGATCCAGCTTCTTTAGTTTCTGGAGTGTTGAACTGAATAGCCTAGCCCACAGTTTTTTTTTTTTTTTTAAAATACCTTTAGTAGCTTTTTAATTATTAGGACTTTTTTCTTTTAAATTTTAGAAATTCCATTTGGCTCTTTTATAAATACCAATAATCTTTTTAAAAAGAATATCCTTCTTCTCTTTCATGTATTTCATTTTAATTTTTTTTTAGATCATGTATTTCATCTTATCTTTTATTTGTTTAAATATAAATACACTAAATTTTAGATTTTGTATTAGATAATTCCGTTAAATATAGATTCTGAGCTAATTATAGAGTTTATTGTTTCTGCTGATTCTGTTTGGAAGTGGGTTATCTTCTGGCCTATTATGTATTTGGGGACTAAAAACTCATAGAATCCAGCTCTTTTTGTGGAGATCCTAAAAATTCTGAGTTAAGGACCCATCTCTCCAGAGAACATTAGCATTTGTTTCTTCCAAGAACACCAGGATGATACTCAATTAAAAACACTTGATTTTAATTTCGTGTCTTCCCCCCCACCCCATGCTGCAGAGGGCATGTAAATTTGAGCCCCTTTGCCTGCCTAAGGATTGATTGTGCTAATGTTAGAGGAGTTAGAGGAGTCAGAGGAGACTTATTTTTCACCTAGACTCCAATATGAAACAAAGTTCTTTATTATCTTTTTTTACTGTCTTGTGGATTTTCTCCCAAGTCCATCTTTTCATGGAAGATGTAGACTTTTCAGAATCCCAGATTTTTACAGAAGATTTTAGCCTTAATTCCTTCCTATGAGGCTCAAGGCTCGAATCCTTTCCTTTACTTGGCTGGTTAATAAGTCTCTTGGTTATCCAGATAGACAAACACCTGCAGATACCACGGTAGCTTCAGTTTCATGTGCTGTTCTTGGCTTTTTCCATTTGATTCTTCATTAATGTATTGTGAGTTTGGATACGCATTAAGTTGTGTTTGATATTTTATCTGGCCTATCGATCCATTCTATACTGGAGTGACTTTAAAGTTACTTAATATATTGCCGGAAAGAGCAGTCTCATAAAGATCTTTTTAAAGACACTATCATGAATATATTTTTCAAGGTTGTGGTGAAGGGAATGTCCTCTCAACTCCCTCTGGGGGCATAAGTAGGTACACCTGGGAAGGGCACGCAAAGCAAATCTTTCTCATCAGGTTCATTCCATACATTATATCTAGGAATTGCTAACATTTTAATTATATTTAGCATGACTCCTAGTACTGAGACTTTTTAGTCGACCAACTGGGCAAACAGAAGCAATCTTAACTTTCTGCCAGCCCATCTGCAAAGGACACCTGTACTGATAATTTTGACCCAATATAAAAATGCTTTTCTTTTACAAATTAGAAAAGTCCTGTAATCTATGTTGTATCTGACTTGTGTTCTAGCATTAAACTTTTTAATTAATCTCCCAGAGAATACTGGGATCTGGCTCTATTATTAGACAAAGAGGAGCATTGGCTTTTGTCAGGAGGTAACTCCCCAATGATAGTGTTAGGATCTGCAAGGAAGAGGATAGAGAGGATACTTCTATTTGTTAAGGGAGTCTGGGATAATTTGGCTGTGGGAGTTTGGGTTTGGTAATACCTGGAGACCTCTGTATCTGTTGATATTACCTTTCCTATTATCTATATCCAACTTGTTCATGTTCAATGCCATAACACTCAATAGAGAATTAGGGAAGCTGGGGGTTTAACTGAAATTATGATTTGGCAGCTAAGAGGGTCATACTACATATTTGGTTTTCCTCTTACTCAACCCTATAAAATACAAGAGACAATAGATTCATTTAGCATGCTCATGGTCATATAAATCCCTGCTTTGATACTAGAATTTAGGGATTTGAGAATCTTGATCTTTTTCCATAAAGTATCCAGAGCTATTGGAAGCAGCCATCTGTACCCCATGGTCCTTGAATTTCTGCATATTGTCCTAAAAGCGGCAACCACTCCCCCAAATTTTACCTTCAATGATTACCACGTTCTAGGTGCCCAGATGCCTAATTTAATAATCTATTTTGTCATTGTATGACATGGGCTACTGGGTGAGTATCCATAAATATTAGTGGGATCTTTCACAGCATTCAATCCACACTAAGCAAGATAATTAATCCCCGTTTCCCTGCATTTCTGGGTATCTGTGGCATGCAACACATTCATTGTAATAATCTTAGTATTGCTTGGAATTCTTAGTTGCAAACAACGGAAAACAATTCTAGTTGACTTAAGCAAAGAAGTCAAGGGTATTGAAGGATCCCAGTTTCCTCACAGAACTGACATAAGGGAGGGAGATGCACCCTCAAAATATAGATAGGAACCAAGGGAGATTAGAATTTGCCTTCAAGTGTGTTTATATGATAGATAGCTGAAAACAAACTAAAAAAAGACAAATGAAAAGTATAGTGAGTAAAGGCATGGTTTTAAGTCCTATTATGTCATGTCAACAGGAATTGGTCAATCAGTGAAGCGAGTAATTTCAAGAAAGTAAAAATGAGTTTCAGGAGAACCAAACCAAATAGGATTCTAGCATATGTATGAAGTAAGCAGATATAGGCCACAAAATAGGAGCTAAAACCAAATTGTAAAGAGGCAGATAGAAATGCAGTTCCCATAACAAGTTAGCAGGTTTATGTAAAGAGCGTATCAGGACTATGACTATAACCAAATGGCAAAGATTTGCAAGCTTATGTTCTAATCTCAGAATAACCACTCTACTTTGTATAAAAAGATAAGTGATTGCATAATGGAAGTCAGAAGTTGAGTCTACTTGATAGTTCTCTTGGGATTCCAGCAGTTGTCCACAGCAGATAAACACACACACACACACACACACACACACACACACACTAAATTGCAAGAGGTTAGGTTAACTTAGATCAGAACCATAACTTGGTTTTGATATTAAAACTTCATTACAAAGAACCATAAAGTACTAAGAGTTTCTACTGTATTTGGGGCAAAGCTTTGGCATTTTGACTTTTAAATTTCATAGTCTTCCTTTCTAGCTAAGTTCTTCAAAACATTCAAGCACGTACTCATCAGTAATTACCACCTGATTTCCCATTTGAACTTTACCTAAGTAGATAATGTCCTTAATATCTGTCATCACCATAAGCCATCTTATTAACCTGGAGAGGGAAAACCAGGTGAAATCATGGTCTCTTTTCTTCCTTTGTCCATTTGTACAGTTTTGTCCAATTAGAAGAGACCTTTGTGGGAAACGGTTATATTTTGAGCTCAAAACATATTTGAATAGTGCAGATTTGGGGGAAAATAATCATTGTTTTCTCAACATCCATGAACTTACTCTTCTAAAGAGCAAATATAAAACCTATTTTAAATCGGAATACTACTTTCAGTAAGCAAAACTGAAAACCATGTTAATTTTAAAATCTAAACTCAAAAGCATCATTCCTGTTTCAATCTGTCAGTATTGATATATAGGTTTGCCTCAAGCATTCTGTTTGACTTTTTCAGTGTCAACCTCAAATGTCATCTTTTCTAAGATTGATACTAAAAATTTAACTTCTTTCTGGGGCGCCTGAGTGGCTCAGTTGGTTAAGCGACTGCCTTTGGCTCAGGTCATGATCCTGGAGTCCCAGGATGGAGTCCCACATCAGGCTCCCTGCTCAGCAGGGAGTCTGACGCTTCTCCCTCTGACCCTCCCCCCTCTCATGTGCTCTCTCTCTCTCTTTCTCTCTCTTTCAAATAAATAAATAAAATCTTTTAAAAAAATTTAACTTCTTTCTTGCCAAAATGATAAAAAACATTGTAAACAATAACTTAAGATTTGTTGGCTTTATCCAAAAGCAAAATTAAGATAAGATTAGTGATTTTAGGTTTTATCACTCTGTTGTATCTTAGATCTTTGGAGAAGGATAATTTAGAAAGTTTAGTTTTCTCTATGGATAATCAAATCTAAAGATTAAACATTGTATGTTACAGCATTTATTATACTGTATTGGTATTATGTGATATGAGCTATTTGGAAAGAGGATATAGAAACCAACCTTCGATATGGATCCCAGTGATCCTTGCCTCTTATATTTATGCCCCTGTGTTGTCCTCTCCCAAGTGAATCAGGGCTGACTCTCTGTAACCAGTAGAATATGGCAGAAGTGGCAGTTTATGACTTCCAAGGTTGTTATAAAAAGCAATGTGGCTTCCACATTTATCTTTTATCACTCACTATGGGGAAAGCCAGCTGCCATGTTAGAAGAACTCTCAAATAGCCCCACGGAGGAGCCCATGTAGACAGAAACAGTGCTCTCTTTCTCTTAGCCAACACTAACTTGCCAGCCACGTAAGTGAGCAACCTGGAAAGCTTATCTCCCAACCACAGTCAAGCCTTCAGATGATTGCAGCCCTGAAAGACATCTGATTTAGAGATGCAACCACAACTGCCCAGTGAAATACTCCTGGAATTTCAGACTTAGAAAAACAATTAGAGGTAATAAAAACTTATTGTTGTTTTAAGCTATTAATGTTTGGTGGTATTTGTTACATTGCAATAGATAACTAATCCATAAGGGAATGCATCTGACTTATTACCGAGAGTTGCAACCAATAAATGTTTTCTTTTTCTGTGAATGAATAAATGAATTTCCACAGAAGTAGAGAATCTCTAAAAAGAAATGCTGATTTATAAGTGTCAACTCCTCTGTCAGAGGCACCTTTGGTTGGCCTTTGGAAATGTGACTCACTGGAAAAAAGGCCCCTGCTGAATCATTCCCAGTCTATCATACACAGTTAATATTAGCAATGCAAATAGAAACAATAATGCTAGTGTCCTCTTCTTTACCACTCCTGTGTTATCAGGATGTTTCATTGGCTGAAGTTTACTAAGATGACATAATATTTAGGATCCTGGATTCCTTTGTAGTTGCAAGGGTATTTACTCATTTATGGGATCAATCTCCATTTGCCTGCATTTGTCTTCCTCTCAATTAAACCTCCTTTGTTATTCTAAAGTTAAACCATTTTATAAAGCAGTATTTTTTTTTAAAGATTTTATTTATTTATTTGAGAGAGAGAGAATGAGAGAGAGGACATGAGAGGGGGGAGGGTCAGAGGGAGAAGCAGACTCCCTGCTGAGCAGGGAGCCCGATGCGGGACTCGATCCAGGGACTCCAGGATCATGACCTGAGCCGAAGGCAGTCGCTTAACCAACTGAGCCACCCAGGCACCCAATATAAAGCAGTATTGTAGGTAGAGGAAAATCTGCCCATTTTTTTCTCCCTTTGACCTTATAGAAGATAACCATTGACAAACCTTTTATTCTAATGGAAAATTATTCCAAAGCTATCCTAATAAGGCTGCTTATGAAATGTTACATATAGCTTATTAAAATCTGCCAAATCCTTCCCCATGACAGCCATTTAATAATTTTGACTGGATAAAGCAGTCAACAAGCAACCAATTCTCTGATGTTTTGTTTTGTGTTTATATTTCCTCCTATATTGATTCATCTTGGACTAAGTCAACTGAATTGACTGGATGTTTTAGTGTCATATATACATAGTACTAATGTTGAGGTGCAATGGTAGTCTGAATTTTTGCCTTATTTGTATAAGATTTTTATTTTTATTTATTTTTTTCTATTTAAAGAGTATTTATTTATTCATTTTTTAAGTTTTACTTTAAATTCCAGTTTGTTAACATACAGTATAATATGAGTTTTGGGTATACAATATAATGATTCAACACTTCCATGTGACACGAGGTGCTCATCACTGTATCAGATTTTTCAAGGAAATTAATGCACTAACCCAAATAATTTTTCCTCTTCTCTTTATGGAAAAGTTGTATATCATCCCTATGCCAAGTTTTAAAATTTTACTATATATGTGTTTATAAATAATATGTAAGTTTATTGTGTTATTTAAAATTTTACATAAACTCGATAATAGCTAATAAGCCTACTAAGAACATAAGGCTAATAAACACTACATTAGCCTTTGTAGATGATGATAGCTTTGCCTCTTCCCTTCTAATTCTAATATTTTTTTTTTGTTTTATGTTATCTAAGATCTCCAGTATTAGGTTGATAATGATAATATTAGACCTACTTTTCTTGTTAGAAAGCTTAGAAAGGAATGTTCCTGTAGTTGCACCATTAAGATATGGTGTTTACTATAGATTTTGGTCAAGACCTTTTATCATGTTAAGGATATTCTTTCCTTTCCATTCTTAGTTTGGTATAACTTTTTACAAAATCAATAATCTATTGATACAATTCAAAGTTTTTTTTCTCCTTTAATATGGTAATGCATTGAATTAGTAGATTTTCTTTTGTTAAATCATCTTTGCATTCCTTGGTCAAATCTTTTTGGTCATGATATATTATTTTTTATACGTTGATGGAATCACTTTACTAATATTTAGTGTTTTGGGTCTATACTTACAATTGATATTTACTTATAATTCTTGTTCTTCATCTGGTCCTTCTCTGTTTTGTTTGTTTATTTTTTCAAAGATTTTATTTATTTATTTGAGAGAGAGAGAGAGAGATAGCGAGAGACAGCACAAGCAGGGGGTAGTGGGAGAGGGAGAGGCAGGCTTCCCCTTGATCAGGGAGCCCGACGTGGGGCTCCATCCCAGGACCCTGGGATCATGACCTGAGCCCAAGGCAAATGCTTCACCGACTGAGCCACCCAGTCCTTGTCTGGTCCTTGTCTGTTTTGATAACAGGTCTGTTCTAGTCTCATAATATGATTTGGAATTTTCTATGTGTGTGTGAGGGGGACGGAAGTAGTTCATTGCCAGTCTCACAATTGCTGGAATCTGTTGGTATCCTTTGGCATGGTGGCATTCTCTAGAGGAATGCAGGGCAGTCACACAAGTGGCAGTGGTGGGGGTGGGGGTGGGGTGGGGGCTTACATGCTCAGCTGTGAGTTTTCTAGGAAACAAAATGGAAAGTGGTCAGTCATTTTTACCTTGTAGTATGTGTAGTGTTTAAAGGTATGGGCTCTGAAAGCGACTGTCTGCTTAGTCCCCAGCTTCGTCACTTAATAAGTCTGCATCCTTAGTCAAATGACTTAAACATACTGTATCGCGGTTTCTTTGTATGTGATGAAGAGAATATTATAGTACATACCTCATAAAGTAGTTGTGAATTGTAAATGAGCTGACACAGGGGCGCCTGGGTGGCTCAGTTGGTTAAGCCTCTGACTCTTGATTTCAGCTCAGGTCTTGATATCAGGGTTGTGAGATCGAGCCTTGTGATGGGCTCTGTGCTGGGCATGGAGCCTGCTTAGGATTCTCTCTTCCTCTTTTTCTCTCTGCCCCTCCCCCTCCCCCCTCTCTCTCTCCCTCTCTAAAAAATAAAATAAAATAATAACATAAAAAAGTGCTGACACAATGAAATGCTATACTACCCTCTGGCACATAGTAATTACTTAGTGAATGTTAGTTCTCCTTCTCTACCTCTTTGACCTCTTTCTTTTCTTCTTCCTTCTTCCCATCACCCTATTCACTTTCCCATTTTTAGTATAGTGCCCCTAATATCAGTTGTACCTGGTGTTAGAGTCTCTTTGCTTTAACATCTCCAGAGAGTATACTCTTCTGCTAGGTTGATGGAGGTTTAGTCACCTACTTTCTGTGGGATAAGTATGTGGACCTACTGACTTTTAGTTAATTTTCTGGTTTTCAGTTCCGCTCATTTACTCTTACTTTCAATTCTATGCCATTCTGGGATTCTGTGGCCTGAATAAGCTGGCTTCTTGGCTTTCTGAACAGCTGCTACCTTAAATCAGCTATTCCCATTCTATATGCTTTCAAAACTGTGTTGCCTCCTCTCCCTTTTTGTTATATGTTTATACCTTTTTAATTCTTTTTTAAAAAAAGATTTTAGGAATATATTCACAGAGTTAGCAAAACAGTATAGAAGTAATTCAATAAAAATCTCATTCTTCTCTTGTACATGCACATTGCTCACTATTATCAGTTTCTTACCTATCCTTCCAGAGTTTTATTAGGCAAAAACAAGCAAATATGAATATTTTTCTCATTTTCTATTATGAAGAATGTAGCACATACACTCTATGTACGATACTATTGGACTTTGTTTTTTCTTTTTAAATCTCACATTCTATACTGAAGATCTTTCCATATACATATACACAGAACTCTCTCATTCTTTCTTTTTTCTTCTTTTTTTTTTTTTTTGAATTGCTGTTGAGTTCTCCATTGTATGATTGTACCACAGTTTAATTTTTCCTTATGGATGGACACTTGGATTGTTTCTTATTTTCTGCATTGTAGCTAATGCAGCAACAAATAAACTTACACTTTTCTGATATTTAATTCATGCATGTATGTCTATAGAATAAAGTCCCAGAGGAAAGAGTGCTTCATTAGAGGGCAAATGCATTTGTAATTTTAATAGACATTTACAAATTGCCCTTAGGGGAATTTTACCATTCTGCACTTCTATCAGCAATATATGGGAATGCATGCTGCCCCGGCCTTGCCAACAGAACTGTCAAACTTTTAGATTATTTGTCAATCTGATAGGTGAAACATGCTATCGCAACAAAATTTTATTTTCTAATTTGTATTTATCTGGTTTTGAGTGACACTGACCACCTTTTATGTGTTCAATGGCAATTTGTAATTTCTGTGACCTATTTGTTCATATACTTTGATCATTTTTATTGGATTATCAATGTTTTTAATACTACTTTAGGGAGATAAGGCCTTTGTATGTAATATGATTTTTAAGTTATTTCCAAATATGTCATTATTATTTGATATTGGTTTTTTTCTATGCAGAAGTTAATGGGGTTTTTTATATATATATACATACTCTACTTCATCAATCTTTGATAGCTTTTGAATTTAGAGCCATTAGAAAGGTTTTCCCCAGTCTAAGGTTGTAAAGAAATTTGCCCTCTTTTTTCTGATTACTTTTATCTTCTTATTTTTTAAAAATATTTGGCACATGTAGAGTTTATCATAGCATCTGATATGCGAAGTGGGTTCAACTTTATTTTTTTCTTTATATGGCTGCCATAGCTATTTCAAAACCATTTACTAAAAAGTCCTTTCCCAAATTGATACATGATGTCATCCCCATATAGATCTTTGTGTATTTCTGGAACTTCTATTTTGTTGTATTGTTCTATTTTTGTGCCTTCTATATTATTTTTCATGATTGAAGCTTTATATAATTTTTTTCTATCTGGGAAGGGTAGTTTCCCCTCATTGATATCCATTCTCAGGACTCTACTATACATCTTTGCTGTTTATTTTTCTATATGAACATTAGAGTCAGCTTGTCTAGTTCCACCCAAAAAACATATGAATAATTTTATTTAACTGTGTTAATGAATTAACAATCCTCTAAGCAGGAGCGACATCTTTTTGATATTGAGTCTTCCCTCCTAATAATGTGGTGTGGTAAAGATATTATATAAAGATTTAATTATAAAACTAACCCTTAAAATAATATGTAACTTCCTAACTATTAGAAGATTACAGTTTAAAAAAAAAGAGGCCACATAATAAGATACACATTCAAATGACAGAACAAATACCAAACATATCTGTCATATCATTCAACTTAATTGGATTAAATTCACTTGCTAAGAGAAAAGAAATTTATACATATCATGAAATCAATCTAACTCTATAATGTACATAAGAGATATTTTAAAAATATGATTTAAAAGGTTAAAATTTAAATGATGGGCAAATACACAAGAGTAAAATCTTGAAAGTTCGCACAAGGAAAAATTTTTTGTAACTTTATATGGTGACTGATGGTAACTAGACTTACTGTAGTGTTCACTGTGTGGTCTATCCAAATACTCAATCATTATGTTTATACCTGAAGCTAATATACTGTTTTAAGATAATTAGACCTCAATAAAAAAAATGGGCAAATATATACCAGGTAACTAGAAACAAATCAAGATAAAAAGCTTCTGCGCAGCAAAGGAAACAGTCAACAAAACAAAGAGGCAATCCACAGAATGGGAGAAGATATTTGCAAATGACACTACAGATAAAGGGCTGGTATCCCAGATCTATAAATAACTTCTCAAACTCAACACCCAAAAACCAAATAATCAAGTCAAAAAGTGGGCAGAAGAGATGAACAGACACTTCTCTGAAGAAGACATACAAATGGCTAACAGACACATGAAAAATGTTCAACATCATTAGCCATCAGGGAAATTCAAATCAAAACCACATTGAGATATCACCTTATGCCAGGTAGAATTGCAAAAATTAACAAGGCAGGAAACAACAAATGTTGGAGAGGATGTGGAGAAAGGGGAACCCTCTTATACTGTTGGTGGGAGTGCAAACTGGGGCAGCCACTCTGGAAAACAGTGTGGAGGTCCCTCAAAAAATTAAAAATAGAACTACCCTATGATCCAGGAATTGCACTCCTGGGTATTTATTTACCCCAAAGATATAGATGTAATGAAAAGAAGGGCCATATGCACCCCAATGTTCATAGCAGCAATGTCCACAAGAGCCAAACTGTGGAAGGAGCCAAGATGCCCTTCAACAGATGAATGGATAAAGAAGATGTGGTCCATATATACAATGGAATATTACTCAGCCATCAGAAAGGATGAATACCCACCATTTGCATCAACATGGATGGGACTGGAGGAGACTATGCTAAGTGAAATAAGTCAAGCAGAGAAAGTCAATTATCATATGGTTTCACTTATATGTGGAACATAAGGAATAGCATGGAGGACATTAGAAGAAGGAAGGGAAAAATGAAGGGGGGGAAATTGGAGGGGGAGGCGAACCATGAGAGACTATGGACTCTGAGAAACAAACTGAGGGTTCTAGAGGGGAGGGGGGTGTGGGGATGGGTTAGCCCGGTGATGGATATTAAGGAGGGCATGTACTGCAGGGAGCACTTGGTGTTTTATGCAAACAATGAATCATGGATCACTACATCAAAAACTAATGATGGACTGTATGGTGACTAACATAACATATTAAAAAAACCCAAAACTCAGGTCTTAATATCTTAATATTAAATAGACTCAGTGTAATTCAAGCCTCCAAAACATTAAATAAGACAAAGAAGGACACTTTATATGCTAAACATATAATTAACAAGAAATTTTGTGTGTGTGTATGTGTGCATTTTCCTGAAAATGTTCTTTTCACCTTCATTCTTGAATAATATCTTAGCAGGTTGTAGAATTTTAGGAAGCCAGTTATTTTGCCTCACCATTTTGAAGATTTATTTTCTATAATCAATCACTGTTCTCCGGCACTGTTAGTGACATTGAGATAGCTATTGTTGGTTTATCACTCTTTTGTAGATAAATTGTATTTTTCCCAGTTGCATTTCTGTGTTTCTATTTGTTTTTGTTGTTATATTATGTTAAATGTGGATTTATTTTTGTTTATCCTAGTAGGCTTAAATATTTTGTTCTTCCCTCCAAGAAAATTGTTTATTTCATCAATTCAGGAACATGTTTCATTCATTCTTTCTATTCTCTATTTCTGGGATTTGATTAGAAGTATGTTAATTTTCTGATTTTTACCCCCATGTCTCTTAACTTCTTTTTTAAACATTTTTTTTAAGTAGGCTCCACACCCAGACTGGAGCCCAACACAGGGCTTGAACTCATGACCCTGAGATCAAGACCTGAGCTGAGATCAAGAGCCAGATGCTTAACCGACTGAGCCATCCATGGTCCCCCATCTCTCTTAACTTCTTAGTTTACTTGTTTTCCCTCCATTAGATATTCTGGGTAACTGAATCATATGTAGCTTCCTGTTCAATATTTTCTGTTCATCCATGTTTGATGAACTTTTAATTTTAATGATTGCATGTTTTCAATTTTAAAAAATAATGTTGTTTTCCGTATTTGCCTGTTATTCTTCAGTGAGATTCTATATTGCAGCGGGTAAGGCCAGATTCTGTAGCCAAACTGCCCTGTATGTATTATGTTTCCACCATTTACTATCTATGAGAACTCAGTCAATTCACTTCCACTCTTGATGCCTCCATTACCTCAGCCATAAAATTAGGATGCAAGTGGTTTTCTGTTGTAGCTAATCTCTTGATTTACTCAGTGTACCCTACCTGTCTTTCAGCTCTTTCATTCTTTATGTAACCAATTTCCTCATTAAATACCTTTATTTATTTATTTATTTATTTATTAAGATTTTATTTATTTATTTGACAGAGAGAGAGACAGAGAGAGGGAACACAAGCAGGGGGAGTGGGAGAGGGAGAAGCAGGCTTCCCGCTGAGCAGGGAGCCCCAGTGTACCAGGCTCAGGCTTGATCCCAGGACCCTGGGATCATGGCCTGAGCCCAAGGCAGATGCTTAACTGCTGAGCCACCCAGGTGCCCCTAAATTACCTTTATTTTAAATAATGGTTTCTGTTTTCTTGGGTGAACTCAGCTCCTCTTGTTCTTTTTTTAATCCCCTATTCATTTTTATCACAGGAGATTTCCATTTTTTCCTTATTAAATTCAGCTATGCATTGTTTATAAAATTGTCATATTTTCTTTAGTATTCCTGGATTTCTGTCATGAGAGGATTTTCAGGCTACCTTTGTTGGGCATTATTGCCCAACCTGTGCATTTCTATTATATATTAGGTACCAAAGGGAGTTATTGTCATGCTATTGTCAATATGTTACCCTCATGGAAATAAAAGGGAAACAACATACATAATAACATTTATCTCTTTCTCAAGTTTAATGAATTGTTTTCTTTGGACTGACATGGCTTAAATTTCTAAAGGAAATTGGAAAGTAAATCAAAAGTAACTGGCTAGGGGCGCCTGGGTGGCTCAGTCGGTTAAGCGGCTGCCTTCGGCTCAGGTCGTGATCCCAGGGTCCTGGGATGGAGCCCCGCATCGGGCTCCCAGCTCTGCAGGAAGCCTGCTTCTCCCTCTCCACTCCCCCTGCTTGTGTTCCCTCTCTCACTGTCTCTCTCTCTCTGTCAAATAAATAAATAAAATCTTTTAAAAAAAAAAGTAACTGGCTAACTGGTAGAGATGGAAGAATAATTAATATTAATAAGCTGTGAGAATAACATAAGAAATGGCACAGAGTTAATTTTTCATTTACCTAGAATAGAAAAAAGTCGACTAAACTATAGATCTCATGTAACTGAGAACTGTAAGCATTGTTGACCATGAGGAATTATTAAATGTGAAATGAATTTTTGTATTCACAGACATCAGGCCACACTTTCAGTGCAGAAATCAATCATTTTATAACTAACAAACACTTACTGAGCAAATATTATGTTTCAGACATTGTTTTAGGTGCCAATGATGCATTGACAAATAATATGGACAAAAATCTCTGTCTTTGTGCGTGTATATTTTAGAGAAGAAAAACAAATAGAGCAGGGTAAAGGATAGTGGGATTATAGAGAAGAGGGAGTTGGGATATTAAATAAAGTTGCTAGTGTAGGCTTTGCTGATAAGTTACACTTAAGCAATGACTTGAAACAAGTGGAGGATTAACTGTGGGGATACCTGGGACAAGAACCACCTATGCATTATGAATAGACAAGTCAAAAACCTGGAGGTGAAAACAGGCCTGGCATGTTCAGGAATAGCATTACTGAATTCAGTCATTAAGTTCTTTTTAAATGGAAAGTCTCATACAATGCGTGAAAAATCAAGACTGACTTTGCAGATTTGCTCATAAAGGAAATTTGTTTACATACCCCATTAACAATCATTGTTGAAACTAAATGGGGGGAGTGGGCATAGTTGTATTTATGTGAGAATCTTGTTAGAGTATTTGGGGATGAAGAACTCAAGAAGGGAAAACAGAATTAATAGGGATCATACATCAGAGAAATTAGCAAACTAATGCAATAAAATAAAAATATCACACTTCTTAATAATTATTTTTGATGGAGAGCATTCAAGAGGCAGATTGTCATCCTTTGAAGATTTAGTCAAGACAATAATTCATGTCAAAACAAATTAATAGAATGTCAAGGTTTCTCATAAATGAAACACTATCATCATATATGTGCAGTATCTTTCCAATGATCACATGAGTTTTTCTTAATATCAGCAAGAATACATAGAAAAGAGATATTTAAAGTTGACTAGCACTTAGAGGAATCCTGAATTTCAGGGCCAAATATAACTTGGGATTTTATTGGAACTGAGATTGCAGAATAGCCAGGAACCCTTTTATTTTTATTTCTTTACAAGCCTAGATAGTGATATACTGCATGTTTTTGAAGTCACTGCATCTTTCCAAGGAATTCCCAAGTCATTTCCAAAGAAAGAAATTGCTGAATGTGATTGTTGCTCCTTATGATGTAAATTGCACTCATTAGGAATTTGATGCACACTTCTTTTCTCTATAGAGCTGTTGGATTTCTTAGGCAGCAAAGACATGCTGGATTAGCCAGAATAAAGGAGATAGTGAAAATTTGCCATACATACAAAGCAGAATTAAGTAAAAATCAACAAAATCAGTCTGAAACTTAAATGACATTAAAAAAGTATATAGCAATACAAGCCTTTCTCAAGAAACAAGAAAGGTCTCAAATATACAACCTAACCCTACACCTAAAGGAGCTGGAGAAAGAACAGCAAATAAAGCCTAAACCCAGCAGGAGAAGAGAAATAATAAAGATCAGAGCAGAAATCAATGAAATAGAAACCAAAAGAACAGTAGAACAGATCAACGAAACTAGGAGCTGGTTCTTTGAAAGAATTAACAAGATTGATAAACCCCTGGCCAGACTTATCATTTATAATTATCAAATGAAACCTAATGTTCTTTTATGGTTTATTTGGTTTCTGTATGATGATTTATTTTTCTATAGATTAACATTATATCTTGCTATTAAATTTATATAAAATCGTAGGTTCACGGGGCGCCTGGGTGGCTCAGATGGTTAAGCTTCTGCCTTCGGCTCAGGTCATGACCCCAGGGTCCTGGGATCGAGCCCCACATCGGGCTCCTGGCTCAGCGGGGAGCCTGCTTCTTCCTCTCCCTCTGCCTCTCTCCCTGCTCATGCTCTCTCTCTCTCTGTATCTCTGTGTCTCAAAATGAATAAATAAAAATCTAAAAAAAAAAAAAATAATAAAATAAAATAAAATCGTAGGTTCTCATCTCATTCGGGGGGGTTTCTGCCAACAGGTCTAAATCAATGTCAACTCCTTTTTGTTTTAATTCAAGGGTTTTTCTGATTCCAATAAACTCTCCAATCTTTAAAATTCAGTTTGAATTATTTTGCAACTTAATATCCTATATAAATTAAGACTTTAAAGAGTCCTCAAAGGTTTAAGGTTAAATTGGTGGTATCAATAGGAATACATATTTTGAAAGAGCTAATGAGGGATCTAGACATAACCATAGTTCAAATTTTGTGAAAATGAAGCAGTTTTTATGAAAAACAATATCACAGTCTGACTAAAAGACAGTTTTAGCTGTGAATTCCATAGTTTATGTTGGAATGAAAAGTTTCCTGTTCATTAAAAATGCATTGAAAAACTAGGTCATTCAATAATCAAAATAATTGTGATATGCAAATAGTTTGGTCCTTTGAGAATGAAAACAGCAAAAGGAACATTGTATTTGTGGATTAATAATACAAGCAAGACAATTCAATAAGGGATCGATTCAATACATTATCCAATTAATGTAATGTGGCTATATTCAAATACATGATATATTCCAATCTGTTCACAGCCTACAGATCATTTTCTTTGGGGTTGAAGGCAGCTGAAGTTATTGGTGGCAGGGTTCCTGTAATTTCTATTCTTCCAGATTTTCTGAATAGCAGTTATGTCCCTTTTGGTCTTCTCTCTCCCAGTCTTCCAATAGTTGTATAAGCCTCTCATTCCCTATTTTCATGATTGAACTCTGACACATTCTTCAAAGACACTATGTATTGTTCTTTTAGTTGTGACTCCTGGTGGATAATGCCCTACTTATTTGACCTCTCTGTTGTACTTGATGCTGTTAATATTTGACTTCTTTCATTTGATCCTGGTTACTGCTTAGCACGAGCTTGTGCAGGGTCCTTTGCCTTCAGTCTCCTCTTAAATGTTGGTGTCCCCCAGAGTTCCATTCTTGAGTCTTCTTTTACTGTGCACATGACCCCTATATTATTATCTACTTGCTCTTTATCTCAAAAATCTATATATCTAGCTCAGAAAAAATTTAAATGAATGAATAAATGAAGTAGAGAAAGAAAATTGAGTGGCAAGAGAAAACATGCACTTTTAACACACATTATGTTTTGTTTTGTTTTGTTTTTTCTTAGAAAAAAAGGGGAGGAGGGGCAGAGGGAGAGGGGGAGAGAGAATCCCAAGCAGGCTCCATGCGCAGTGTGGAGCCCAATGCAGGGCTCGATCTCATAACCCTGAGATCTTGACCTGAGCTGAAATCAAGAGTTGCATGCTTAACCAGCTGAGCCACCCAGGTGCTCCAACATACATTATGTCTTAAATGAGCATATATATTCCACCTACAGGTAGGAGAACATGTAAATTCTAGAGTTATTTTAAACATATTCAGGATGTTCAATTCATTGTAAGTGCTTTTAGTGTTGAGAAATAGAATGGAGAAGATGCTGATATTAGTAAAGAAGAAATTTAAACTCTCAGGAACCTGGAAGAATGTGTTTTCTAACTTAACTTGCTATCTTGTGCATTAATGGCACAACCATTTTGGAAGACAGTTTGGCAGTTTTCTGAAGGGATTGAAGACTTAGCTTCACACAAAACCTGCACACGGATGTTTATAGCAGCTTTATTCATAGTCACCAAAACTTAGAAACAACCAAGGTGTCCTTTAGTAGGTGAATGGATAAATAAACCATGATACATCTGATGATGAAAAATTACTCAGTGCTAAAAGAAATGAGGTATCAATCCATGAAAAGACATAGAGGAACCTTAAATGCATATTACTAAGTGAAAGAAGTCCATTTGAAAAGGTTTCATAACTGTATGATTCCAACTATAAGACATTCTGGAAAAGGCAAAACTATAGAGACAATAAAAAGATTAGTGGTTGCCAGATAGAGTACAGAGGATTTTTAGGGCAGTGAAAATACTCCATATGATGTTATATTGATGAATATATGTCATTATACGTTTGTTGTAATCCATGGAATATACAACACCAAGACGAGCCTTACGATAAACTACGGACTTTAGGTGATTATGAAGCATTAGTGCAGGTTCATCCTTGGTTAAAAAAAAAAAAGTGCCCTTCTGGTGAGTGGTGTTGATGATGGGGGAGGCTATGCATGGGACATGGTGTTTTGGGGAAATCTTTGTACCTTCCTCTCAATAGTGTGAACCTAAAACTGCTCTGAAAAAATGAAGTCTTTAAGAAAAATTACATTGTTCTGTCACTGTTTTATATTGCATTTACTTTTCAAGCAGATTTCCTCAAGCAGAAACAGTCTGGAGCCCCAGTTCTTTTGCAGAATTTTTGCTGGAAAAAGGGAGTACACTGGAGAGAACGATTTTGAAAACAACACAGCAGAAAGGAAAGATTTTGAGAAGATAGAGAAAACACAAAGGTCTGTTTGTCCTGCCTGCAGTCAAAGGCTAGGTTCAGATCCCTTGAAGCCAATGGCTGGGGGGAAGGGGAAATGGGGAGGGATGGTCAAAGGGTATAACGTTTCAGTTATATGAGATAAATAAGTTCTGGAGATCTGCTAGACAGCATAGTGCCTATAGCTAACAAAACTGTAGTGTATACTTAAAATTTGCTAAGAGGGTAGATCTTATGTTAAATGTTCTTACCACACACACGTGCAAATAACAATAAAGGGGGCAGGAAGAAACTTCGGGAAGCAGTGAATGTGTGGATAATCATAATGGTGACAATGGTTTTAGGAGTGTATACTTATCCCCAAATCTGAGTTGTACACGTTAAATATGTACAGCTTTTTACTTGTCAGTAACTCAATAAAGTGGTTTAAAAATATAAAAAAGAACCCTAGAAGCACCTCAAGTATATGGCAAGCCATTGTAAGCAATGTCTGCCTGGTGCTCCAATGGAAGTTTTCAGTGTTTCCACCAATTATCTATGCTTCAAGCATGGCAGCGAGTAGCAGAGTCAGGACTGAAGAGGCTTGTTAGTGGAGGTTATAATGGTAATGTGTATAAACAGATAACATCTGAATATGGAGCCCACTTACCCCAACCCACTGCTTTGTCTGGCTGCTACATATGATCTTAAGGTAGGGGAGGGATAGCTCCAAGAATTACTCAGATAAAATTTGTCACCAAGTGGTGTTATAAAAGTTTTTATTTGGAAGATGATTAGAAGAAAATAATGTGGTATTTCTTACTTGCGTTTTTGAACTTCGATTCATAACTATTATGATTTATTGGGATTTGATGTGAGATTTCATTGGAATAAAACGGGTTAACAAACTACCACCCATAGTCCAAATTTAGCCCATTATCTGTTTTTATAAAGTTTTTTTTGGAAGACAGCCACACCCATTAGTTTACATATTGCCTTATGACTATTCACAGGTGAATAGTCGCAAGAGAGATCATGTGGCCAGCAAAGTCAGAAGTATTTACTGATTACAGTCTGCCCTTTACAGTAAATGTTTGCTGAGTACAAGGCTCTGTGGCTATAATAAATTTGAGAACTACTGAAGTAAAGGAAACTCAATCATTGCAAACACAGACGAAAGAAACGTGCCCACAGTTTTGGATGAATACCAGAGAGAATCAGATTTTCAAGTGTTTATTATTGGACTATTTTAACCTTGAATCCATTTTACTTGAATTCTAATCTTAGCTATAGCCACCATGTCCTCCAAATATTTTCTTACTTGCATTTATCCACATATACGACATACTCCCTGAAGTCTTATAACTACTTATATTTACTATGCATTATTCAGAAACTACAGGCACTATATTCCTCTGGCATCACTCCACAGGGCATTTAGGGCTACCCAATCTGAGTTTGAAGTGTATATTTTGCTTTTGGTTGGACATGCAGTTTCTGATATTGATATGGAATTGTGTTAAGGCTGAAAATATAGATGCTGTTAATGTTTTAATTTCCCCTCTATTTGAAAAAGGGGACAATTCATAATAACTTTATGATGAGTTAGAGCTTATAAAACGACTGAATCTACAGGAAGCCAAGTTAATAAATGAAAACTAAAAATTTTTATCCATTGTCTAGGAATTTCTAGATGGATGAGTAAATGGTAGTAGCTGAGTGAATCAAATGTCTAAATAATTCATGGATTAATGGAAATTTTCATTTTTCCTCAGGATACTCAATACTCAATATATTGCACATCCAGTGTTTGTCTAGCAGTATGGGATTCATCAGAGGAAATCAGAGGAGAGGAGTATATAGGAGTGATGTACTTGGCCAAAGTACCTATAAATTTTGCGTCTGATAGAAAATCTTTAGCCACAAACTTTAACAAACTGAAGAAAAATCCCAGCTTAAAAACAAAACTCCAGGTTTTGTTTAAGACAATTTACTCTGCCTGATATCAAGGAAAGAAGTCACTAGTGATTCCAATCCCTTTCTGTCTGTAGTTCCTGAAGACAGCTGGATGAATGGCAGGGCAGCCCCCCCCCCAAAAAAATTCATCATCTTTGTTGATATTGGAGTTAAACAAAGCCCAGAGTACCACGGAGCCATTTAGATGCATTTTCCTTAAGAAGAAATTGCATCACTAAGGTTTCCAGGCCAAGAACAAAGTAGAAGAGAAAATCATGCTGCTTCAGCTGGAGAATTTCAAAGGTAATTTAATCTCCAAGGGAAATCTCACAGCCTGAATTCACAACACCACTTAGCATAGATAGTCATGTTGTGCTGCTACTATATCAAAAAGATCGCTTGTGCTAATTGAAAAGGAGGAAGAAATATAGCACTGAATGGAAAGATGGAGTATCTCCCCTGGGTTTCCACCATTTTGCCTAACTTACCTGTTCTCTTGTATGTTGATGAACACTAATGATGCCGACTGGAATCTAATCAAAGTTACTTATATCATGTTTTGAAATCTGATAAAATGTAACAGAAACTTTATTTAACTTTGAAACAGAAAATTTTATTTAACTTTAAATTTTATTTAACTTTAAAACAAAAATTCCCTGGTTTTTAAATGAGAAATTGTTTAGGACATACTGAAATAGGTTAACTAACTGTATTTCACAGTAATTTAGTATGGAAAAAATGATATTAAAGGAGGCAACAGTCAGTTAAAGGGCAGTCTAAAACTGTTATCTAATATGGGAAGTCATCAGAGAGGGAGACAAACCAGGAGAGGCTCTTAACTCTGGAAAACAAACTGAGGATTGCTGGAGGGGAGGTCGGTGGGGGAATGGGGTAATTGGGTGATGGGCATTAAGGAGGGCACATGATGTGATGAGCACTGGGTATTATACGCAACTGATGAATTACTGAATTCTACATCTGAAACTAATGATGTACTGTATGTTGGCTAATTGAATTGAAATAAAAACAAGATATTAGTTGAAAAAATAACATAGTATGGAATAGCAATGTCCAATAGAAATATAATGTGAACCTCATATGTAATTCTAAATTTTTTAGAAACCACATAAAAAGAGGTAAAAGGAAATTATTTAGTAATATTATATATTATTGCATATATTATTATATTTAGTAATGTATTTTATCTGACCCAATATGTCCAAAATAGTATCATTTAAAACTTATACTCAATATAAAAAGTACAAGATATTTTACATCCTTTTCTCATAATTTTTCTTCAAACTATGCCATGCATTTCACATTTATGGTGCATCTTAATAAGGACTTGTCACATTTTGAGTGGTCAATAGCTATATGTCACTAGAGGCTATTGTATTGACAGCAAAGGGCTGGATTGTTTTATAAGCTATGTACAATGGAACATCTTCCCACTTAACACTGAAAATTCTTTTTTTTTTTTTTAAGATTTTATTTATTTATTTGACAGAGAGAGAGACAGCGAGAGAGGGAACACAAGCAGGGGGAGTGGGAGAGGGAGAAGCAGGCTTCCCGCCGAGCAGAGAGCCCGATGCGGGGCTCGATCCCACGACCCTGGGATCATGACCTGAGCTGAAGGCAGACGCTTAAGGACTGAGCCACCCAGGCGCCCCAACACTGAAAATTCTATATGCTTCTTTGGTCAGCATTTAGTTATAGTATAATAGAGCACATTTAGAAGGTATGTGAGAAGTAGTTTTACATAGCACCTTTTTGCAGTGAACTACTGGATAAATGATTTGAACATAAAAGTAGTTATTTTTTTGTGGCTGAGCCCTTTCAATGTTTCCTGATATAGTGATAAAAGACAGGCTGTTTTGAAGAGGTTATTTTCTCCCTTTCTTCATTGAACTAAGGTTGACAGTCCTGCTTACTGATAGCTGCAATGACAAGGGACATAACTTACTGGGAAGTCTTGTTGTTATTACTGTTTTTTAAAATTTGGTGATTACACAAAGGCCTACTGGTAGTAATAGCCTTCTGAAGGTGGAGATCCTGGATATGTCATTTCCCCCCCTTTCGTGTTTTCTAAGGTTAGTCATTGTTATCAATGTATTGAGTCCAAGGCATTTTGTGATTGGCCAGAGGTATCTTGAAGATAGGTAAGTCTTAAATAAGGGACATCATCTGAAACACAGGGTTAGAGACTGGGAAAATTATCGGCAATATTGAGTTTTTGAGCTTACATATGTATGGGGATGCATTTTGTGATCAAGCAGGCTGAGATATGAACTGCAACAGGATTTCACTAGATTACTTAGTTAACACAAACAGACACTAGGCTGCTGAAATTCAGAATTCGGGGCCTGGGAAGCACACTGGGCATAACTGAATTTCAGTATTATTTGGGGACTGAGAAATCACAGTCCACGGTGCACCTCATTACACAAGATAGAAACCTGGATGTCACCTTTAACTCTTCCTTGTCTTTTTCCCACACATGCAAATCACCTCCATTCCCAGGCCTGTCAATTCTTTCACCAAAATTGCTTTCATCTACCTCCTGCTCTAATGTCTCATGGCTCCTACTTTAATTTTTTAGAAAATATTTTATTTATTTATTTGACAGAGAGAGAGAGAGAGAGAGACAGTGAGAGAGGGAACACAAGCAGGGGAGTGGGAGAGGGAGAAGCAGGCTTCCCGCTGAGCAGGGAGCCCCATGGGGGGCTCAATCCCAGGACCCCGGGATCATGACCTGAGCCGAAGGCACACACTTAATGGCTGAGCCACCTAGGTGTCCTGGATCCTACTTTAATTTGGTTGCTCATCAAGTCTCTAGGACAACTATTATTTTCCTTTGCCTGAAGACTGATGAAAAAGAGTTTATGTCTTCCCTCATAACTCTTAATATAAATATACTGGATCTGAATTTCAGGGAGGAGTTTACTCAAGCTTTTCATGTACAATCCCTATCAAAATACCATCAACTTTTTTCACAGACCTGGAACAAACAATCCTAAATTTGTATGGAACCAGAAAAGACCCCAAATAGCCAAAGGAATGTTGAAAAAGAAAACAAAACTGGAGGCATCACAATTCTGGACTTCAAGCTCTATTACAAAGCTGTCATCATCAAGACAGTATGGTACTGGCACAAAAACAGACACATAGATCTGTGGAACTGACTAGAAAACCCAGAAATGGACCCTCAACTCTATGGTCAACTAATCTTCAACAAAGCAGGAAAGAATATCCAATGGAAAAAAGACAGTCTCTTCAACAAATGGTGTTGGGAAAATTGAACAGCCACATGCAGAAGAATGAAACTGGACCATTTCCTTACACCATACACAAAAATAGACTCAAAATGAATGAAAGACCTAAGTGTGGGACAGGAATCCATCAAAATCCTAGAGGAGAACACAGGCAGTAACCTCTTCGACCTCAGCTGCAGCAACTTCCTGCTAGACACATCTCCAAAGGCAAGGGAAACAAAGGCAAAAATGAACTATTGGGACTTCATCAAGATAAAAATCTTTTGCACAACAAAGGAAACAGTTGACAGAACCAAAAGACAGCAGACAGAATGGAAGAAGATATTTGCAAAGGGCATATCAGATAAAGGGCTAGTATCTAAGATCTATAAAAAACTTATCAAACTCAACACACAAAGAACAACTAATCCAATCAAGAAATGGGCAGAAGACACGAACAGACATTTCTGCAAAGAAGACATCCAAATGGCCAACAGACACATGAAAAATGCTCCACATCACTTAGCATCAGGGAACTAACAAATCAAAACCACAGTGAGATACCACCTCACACCAGCCAGAATGGCTAACATTAACCACTCAGGAAACAACAGATGTTGGCAAGGATGCAGAGAAAGGGGAACCCTTTTGCACTGTTGGTGGGAATTCAAGCTGGTACAGCCACTCCGGAAAAAAGTATGGAGGTTCCTCAAAAAGTTGAAAATAGGGCTACCTTATGACCCAGCAATTGCACTACTAGGTATTTACCCCAAAGATACAGATGTAGTGAAAAGAAGGGGCACATGCACCCCAATGTTCATAGCAGCAATGTCCACAATAACCAAACTGTGGAAGGAGCCGAGATGCCCTTCAACAGAGGAATGGATAAAGAAGATGTGGTCCATATATACAATGGAATACTATGTAGCCATCAAAAAGAATGAAAACTTGCCATTTGCAGTGACATGGATGGAACTAGAGGGTGTTATGCTAAGTGAAATAAGTCAATCAGAGAAAGACAAGTATCATATGATCTCACTCATATATGGAATTTAAGAAACAAAACAGAGGATCATAGGGGAAGAGAGGAAAAAGTGAAACAAGATGAAACAAGAGAGGGAGACAAACCATAAGAGACTCTTAATCATAGGAAACAAACTGGGGGTTGCTGGAGGAGAGGAGGGGTGGAGGGGTGGGGTAACTGGGTGATAGACATTAAGGATGGTAGGTGATGTAATGAGCACTGGGTATTATATAAGACTGATGAATCACAGGCCTGCACCTCTGAAACCAATAATATATTATAGGTTAATTAATTAAATTTAAATTTAAAAATGTTTAAAAAAAAGAAAAAGATGGCTACATTTGGGCTGTATTCAAATATAGTTATGTAGATTGGTTACTGATTTAATGAATACATGGAATGACTAGTTAAAGTTATTGATGTAAACTGTAGCATAGCCTCTAGTGCCTAATCCTAGGCTCTGTCTCTAGTATGGAACAGAAGGGGAAACTCTTTTACTGGAAAATGAAAATATATAGGTTCAGTAATTATGTGCAGTGCATGTAGGGAGATCTCATCGGCAGGTTAGTGTATACTCATGAGGTTGAAAATGCTTGAATCTGTTCTTGTGTGTTAGTAAAAATATATGAAATCAGTGGAATTAGACAATTAACTTTACTAATAAAAGCTCAACTCGATCAGCAAGGAATGAAATGCAGGCAAGACATCAAAAGGAATGAGATCTTGCCATTTGCAATGACGTGGATGGAACTGGAGGGTATTATGTTGAGCGAAATAAGTCAAACAGAGAAAGACATGCATCAAATGACCTTACTGATATGAGGAATTCTTAATCGCAGGAAACAAACTGAGGGTTGCTGGAGTGGGGGGTGGGGTGGGAGGGATGGGGTGACTGGGTGATAGACACTGGGGAGGGTATGTGCTCTGGTAAGTGCTGTGAATTGTGCAAGACTGTTGAATCTCAGATCTGTACCTCTGAAACAAATAATGCAATATATGTTAAAAAAAAAAAAAAAGAAGAAGAAGAAGAAGGTAGCAGGAGGGGAAGAATGAAGGGGGGTAAATTGGAGGGGTAGACGAACCATGAGAGCCGATGGACTCTGAAAAACAAACTGAGGGTTCTAGAGGGGAGGGGGGTGGGAGGATGGGTTAGCCTGGTGATGGGTATTGAGGAGGGCACATTCTGCATGGAGCACTGGGTGTTATGCACAAACAATGAATCATGGAACATTACATCTAAAACTAATGATGCAATGTATGGGGATAATATAAGAATTAAAAAAAAAAAGAAATGCAGGCAAGACGGTAGAAGTAAAGTGAGCAAGGAACATAGGTGGAGACTAAGTAGAAAAGACATTTTGATCATGGATAAACTGCATGTGCCACCCCAAGTTGCCCTGGTTACTGCTTTGCTTCATGCTTATGACATGATAATGGACAAAGCTGTGGGCCAATGATAAATAGTAATGTGGTGTGAAGCCATGCCCATTCCTTATAAGCTTTCACAAAGGGGGAGGACTAGGGTACAGTTTAAGTGAAATTTAGTGTTTGTTTTCCTTCCTGCTACCATCTGCATTGTCGAACTTCTGGTCACAATTCTATTCATGGCAGAGAGTATAGATTATGACACAATAGAACTACTGCTTCTCATTATTATAATCAATTGGATTATTTTGTTGCTGGCTTTGTTAGTCTACTGCCTAAAACTGTGTTATTCCCTCCTGTTTTCATAGAAGACCAAGCCCTCCTAGCTTTCACTGAAGAGAAGAGACCACTTTGGAATACTCCAAGTATAGACAACAATTGGATGGACTCTTTCCAAAGGACAAAGCACATAGGTCAGTATCTAATTGTCTTATTAATGAGCCAAGAATGTATTCTATTTCCCAGAGGTTACAGGCAGGCAGTGTCCAGATGGATAGAAGTAGGATTGTCTTTATGAAAGGAGTAAACAGATTTTATTACCTGGCTCTAGTTGAATTAATGGGGAAGGTCAGAATCTGAGGAACTGACTAGGTGCAGAGTTGGACAAAGCTACAAGTAATTAAAAACTTTCATTTAAAGTCACATGGAAAATTTAGGATGTCTAGAAATACATCTTGACCCTTTTACAAGTCATTTTGCCCTCAAGGGAAAGTAGGGGAAATTAGAAGAATTTTTAGTGCTCCAGGGACTGTCAAGGCTAAAGGGCAAATTCTGATAATATTTTGAAGGTGAATCATTAGGCACAAAAAGGGAAAAAATGTTGAGGCTAAATCTTTTCAAGATGGGAGGGGGGATAATAGGTAGGGGAATTTTTCATTGACTATCCTTAGAAAAGTGGCTTAAAGAGAGGAAGAAAATTAAGAGTAAATATTAGAAAACATTGAATATAATTAGACCCTGTACTGGTCACAGGTTTTTTTTTTAATTTGACAAACTGTTTTAAAACTGTTGCATTTAATCTTCCCTTGCAGGAAAACAACTATGGAATCTAAATAAAATGAACTAACCATGAAACTGTAACTTGGACCAATTTACTGAGTGCTAATTGATTTAAAAATGTGTTTGGAGATTTCAGATTTTCAAAAATGATTACCAGCTTGGGAAGTGCCATTTCAATAAACAGTTTAAACTACTTAAGTGGGAACATAAACTTTCCATTGATAAAATTTTAAGGACTTGTTTCAAAACATAGTTTTGGGAACGTATTTGAACATCCTGCCCAAGTTAAATGCTTAGATCCTGTATCAGAAGAGTTAAAAGGCAAAATATTCTTTCAGTGTGAGAATTCACTATGATTCTGGAGTATGTACACCAAAATAGAACAGAATGAGGATAATTAATTGCAGTGTTATTATAAATTAACTTGTCTTTAAGTCACTAATCGTTATATTCAAGTTATATGTAACAGCTGGGCCATGTTAGAATATACTTCTGAATCCTAACCTAGATTTCCAACTGCCTGCTTGATATCCTCATTTGAATATCTGATAACAACCTGAATTTAATATGCACCAATCAAAACTCTTCATATTACATTCCATGTCAACTCCTCCCACAGTCTTTCCCATCTGAATTAATAACAACTTCAGTCCTCAGGTCAAAATATCTTGCCATGATTCTTGACCTCTTTCTCACACCCCATATATTGTCCATTGGTAAATCTTATCACCTCCATCCCTGAAATATATTCCAGATTTGACTATTTCTAACTGTTCCCACTGTCATTAACTTGGTTTAAACCACCATCTCTCCCTGGATTATTGTAGTAACCTCTTAACTGGTCTCCCTGACTATTTCTTTGCCTCACTTTAGTCCAGTCTCAACATAAGATGTCAGTCAGATCATGTCACTCCCCTGTTTAAAGCCCTCCCATGATTTCCCAACTCATTCAGAATACAAGGCACAGTCTTCACTGTGATCTCAAAGGCTCTGAATCATCTGGTCCCCTTTCCCTCCCTCCCTTCTGTGACTTCATCTTCAGTGACACTCCCATTTCTCTTCACTTCAGCCACACTGATCTCTTGGCTATCTTCTATTTCAGATATTTGTTTTTATATTTTAAAAATTATTTCTATTATTCTGACTTGAATTTATGTTTATTTTTCTAACTTCTTTAGCTTATTCACTTTCTACTTTTATTTTTTTTTGAAAGATTTTATTTATTTATTTGACAGAGAGAGACACAGCGAGAGAGGGAACACAAATAGGGGGAGTGGGAGAGGGAGAAGCAGGCTTCCCACTGAGCAAGGAGCCTGATGCAGGGCTCGATCCCAGGACCCTGGGACCATGACCTGAGCCGAAGGCAGACACTTAATGACTGAGCCACCCAGGTGCCCCTCAACTTTTATTTTTAATACAAGAGCCACTTTAGCTGCATCTAACAGGTTTTATTATTTTGCATTTGGTCTTTTCAGTATTATCTACTTTTACATATTTTCTAATTTCCATCCTAATTTGTTTTTGACATGAATGTGTTTTTAAATTTCCAAATATATGTTTTAATGTTGTCTTTTTAGAACATCTCTTATTGGAATGCATCATGGTCAGAAAATACAATGTATTTGACACCGAATACTATACTTGGAAATTTGTTGATGGGATTGATAGACTAATATGAGATTAACTTTTAAAAAAAAGATGATTTATTTTTTTGAGGGGAGGAGGGGCTGAAGAAGAGGGAGTTTTTTAAAAATTTTTTATTATTATGTTAATCACCATACATTACATCATTAGTTTTTGATGTAGTGTTCCATGATTCATTGTTTGCATATAACACCCAGTGCTCCATTCAGTACCTGCCCTCTTTAATACCCACCACCAGGCTAACCCATTTCCCCACCCCCCTCCCCTCTAGAACCTTCACTTTGTTTCTCAGAGTCCACAGTCTCTCATGGTTCATCTCCCCCTTCGATTTCCCCCCCTTCATTTATCCCTTCCTGCTATCTTCTTCTTCTTCTTTTTTAACATATAATGTATTATTTGTTTCAGAGGTACAGGTCTGTGATTCAACAGTCTTGCACAATTCACAGCGCTCACCATAGCACATACCCTCCCCAATGTCTATCACCCAGCCACCCCATCCCTCCCACCCCCCACCACTCCAGCAACCCTCTGTTTCCTGTGATTAAGAATTCCTCATATCAGTGAGGTCATATGATACATGTCTTTCTCTGATTGACTTATTTTGCTCAGCATAATACCCTCCAGTTCCATCCATGTCATTGCAAATGACAAGATTTCATTCCTTTTGATGGCTGCATAATATTCCATTGTATATATATACCACATCTTTATCCATTCATCTGTTGATGGACATCTTGGCCCTTTCCATAGTTTGGCTATTGTGGACATTGCCGCTAGAAACATTGGGGTGCACATACCCCTTCGGATCCCTACATTTGTATCTTTGGGGTAAATACCCAGTAGTGCAAATGCTGGGTCATATGGTAGCTCTATTTTCAACTTTTTGAGGAACCTCCATAGAACAAATGATCCAATCAAGAAATGGGCAGAAGACACGAACAGACATTTTTCCAAAGAAGACATCCAAATGGCCAACAGACACATGAAAAAGTGAGATCATAATTTTTAAATGAGACTTTTGATGATAAGCTCAACTGATCAAAAATCCTTCCAGGGATCAGGGAGCAAGATGGCAGAGGAGTAAGAGACCTAAATTTTGTCTGGTCGCAGCAATTCAGCTGGATAGGGATCAAACCATTCTGAACACCTATGATTTCAACAGGAGATCAAAGAAAAGAATAGCAGCAACTCTCTGAACAGAAAAGTGACCACTTTCTGGAAGGTAGGACATGTGGAGAAGTGAATGCGAGGTGCTATTCGGGAAGATAGACGGTGGGGGAGAGGGCCTCTGTCAGCTGCTACTGGCAAGTGATAGAGCAGCGGAGCACAAAATCGGAACTTTTAGAAGTCTGCTCCACTGAGGGCTGTTGCTCCAGTGGCTAAGTGGGGGATGGAGCCCTCGCTGGGACAGTGGGGCCTCAGGACCCTCGGGGTCACAGGAAGACTGGGGGTGCCTGAGTGTGGCAGAGCTCCCAGGTATCAGACCAGGGAAGCCGGCTGCAGAGACAGAGCTGACAAGTGGGCTCTCAGCTTGGGGTTGCCATAACCCGTGATCCACGGCACAATTGGGCCACTGCTCTTCCAGCAGGGACCCAACAAGTGGCAGATCTGAGACTCCCCTTCCTCCCCCGGGAGGAGCAGCACAGGAGTGCACCGCAGGAATCTCCTCGGGTTTGGAGCCTCCAAACAGGGTTGTGTACCAGAGATAGAAATGCTCGGTCACAGGCTGGGTGAGCACGGAGTGCAGCTGGAAAACAGGGAGACTGGAGTGATTGACTGCTTTTCTCTGGGGGCGCACTGAGGAGTGGGGCCCCGAGTTCTCCGCTCCTCTGGGGCAGAGATTGGGAGGCCTCCATTTTCACTCTCGTCCTCCAAAGCTGTATGGAAAGCTTGCAGGGAACAACCACTACGGAGAGCAAACCCGAGCAGATGACTTAGCCCAGCCCCCGGCAAGGGCGGGGCAATTCTGCATCCAGCAAAGACATTTGGGAATCACGGCAACAGGCCCCTCCCCCAGAAGATCAGCAAGGACAGCCAGCCAAGACCAAGTTTACCAGTCAATGAGAATGGCAGAACTCCAGTGCTAGGGGAATACTGCACATAGAATTCATGGCTTTTTTTCACATGATTCCATAGTCTTTCAAAGTTAATTTTTTTTTTAACTTTCTTTTTCTTTTTTTTTTGAATTTTTCTTTTTCCATTTTTCAACCAACATCATAACAATCCCTTTTTAAAAAATCTTTTTTATTTTTCATTTTTAGAGTCATATTCTATCCCTTCATAGTAGTTAACGTTATTTTTGGTATATATATATATATATATAAGTTGTTCTCTCTTTAAAATTTTGGGATACAGTTTCTTCTAACAGGCCAAAATATACCCTAAATCTCTAGTGTATGGCTTTGTTCTAGTCTCCTGCCTGATCACATTCTCTCCCCTTTTTTTTCCTTTTTTCCCTTTTTTTAAAATCCTCTTCTTTCTTTTTTCAACCAACTTCTTATCTTATCAATTCCTTTTATAAAATCTTTTATAATTTTCATGTTTACAGTCATATTTCATCCCTTCATCATATTAACCCTTAGTTTTGTACATATATAAGTTTTTCTTTCTTTAGAATTTTGGGAGGCACTTTCTTCTAACAGACCAAAATACACCCAAAATCTAGTGTGTAGCACTGATCTATGCACCAGCCTGATCATATTTGATCATATTCTGTTTTTTTGTTTTTGTTATTACTTTTTTCTTTTTCTTTTTTTTTCTTTTCTCTTTCTTTACATTTCTTTTCCCCTGGTTTCAGGTCTCTTCTGATTTGTTTAGTGTATATTTTTCTGGGGACATTGTTACCCTGTTAGCATTTTGTTCTCTCATTCATCTATTCTCCTCTGGACAAAATAAGAGGACAGAAAAAAATCACCTCAACAAAAAGAACAAGAGGCAGTACCTACTGCCAGGGATCTAATCAATATGGACATTAGTAAGATGTCAGAACTAGAGTTCAGAATGACGATTTTAAAGATACCAGGTGGGCTTGAAAAAAGCATGGAAGATATTTGAGAAACCCTTTCTGGAGAAATAAAAGAACTAAAATCTAACCAAGTCGAAATTAAAAAGGCTATTAATGAGGTGCAATCAAAATGGAGGCTCTAACTGCTAGGCTAAATGAGGCAGACAAGAGAGTTAGTGATATAGAAGACCAAATGATGGAAAATAAAGAAGCTGAGAAAAAGATAAACAACTACTGGATCATGAGGGCAGAACTCGAGAGATAAGTGATACCATAAGATGAAACATTAGAACAATTGGGATCCCAGAAGAAGAAGAAAGAGAGAGAAGGGCAGAAGGTATATTGGAGCAAATTATAGAAGAGAACTTCCCTAATATGGGGAAGGAAAGAGGCATCAAAATCCAGGAAGCACAGAGAACCTCCCTCAAAATCAATAAAAATAGGTCAATACCCCAACATCTAATACTAAAACTTATGAGTCTCAGAGACAAAGAGAAAATCCTGAAAGCAGCTTGGGAGAAGAGATCTGTAATCTACAATGGTAGAAACATTAGATTGGCAACAGACCTATCCACAGAGACCTGGCAGGCCAGAAAGGATGGGCATGATATATTCAGAGAACTAAATGAGAAAAATATGCAGCCAAGAATACTATATCCAGCTAGGCTGTCATTGAAAATAGAAGGAGAGATAAAAAGCTTCCAGGACAAACAAAAACTAAAGGAATTTGCAAACACGAAACCAGCCCTACAAGAAATATAGAAAGGGGTCCTCTAAGCAGAGAGAGCCTAAAAGTAACAGACCAGAAAGGAACAGAGACAATATACAGTAACAGTTACCTTACAGGCAATACAATGGCACTAAATTCCTATCTTTCAATAGTTACCCGGAATGTAAATGGGCTAAATGCCCCAATCAAAAGACACAGGGTATCAGATTGGATAAGAAAACAAGACCCATTGATATGCTGTCTGCAAGAGACTCCTTTTAGGCCCAAAGACACCCCCAGATTGAAAGTGAGGGGTGGAAAACCATTTACCATGCTAATGGACACCAAAAGAAAGCTGGGGTGGCAATGCTTATATCAGACAAATTAGATTTTAAACCAAATAGTATACTAAGAGATGAGGAAGGACACTGTATCATACTTAAGGGGTCTATCCAACAAGATCTGACAATTGTAAATATCTATGCCCCTAACATGGGAGTGGCCAATTATATAAGGCAATTAATAACAAAAGCAAAGAAACACATCGACAACAATACAATGATAGTGGGGGACTTTAACACCCCCCTCACTGAAATGGACAGATCGTCTAAGCAAAAGATCAACAAGGAAATAAAGACTTTAAATGACACACTGAACCAAATGGACTTCACAGATATATTCAGAACATTCCATCCCAAAGCAACAGAATACACATTCTTCTCTAGTGCCCACGGAACATTCTCCAGAATCGATCACATCCTAGGTCACAAATCAGGTCTCAACCTGTACCAAAAGATTGGGATCATTCCCTGTATATTTTCAGACCACAATGCTTTGAAACTAGAACTCAATCACAAGAGGATAGTCAGAAAGAACTCAAATACATGGAGGCTAAAGAGCATCCTACTAAAGAATGAATGGGTCAACAGGGAAATTAAAGAAGAATTAAAATTCATGGAAACCAATGAAAATGAAAACACAACTGCAAACACGAAACCAGCCCTTTTGCACCCAAAACCACAAGATACCTAGGAATAAATCTATCCAAAGAGGCAAAGGATCAAAATCTTTGGTTTGTAGCAAAGGCGGTCCTAAGAGGAAAGTATATAGCAATACAAGCCTTTTTCAAGAAACAAGAAAGATCTCAAATACACAACCTAACCCTATACCTAAAGGAGCTGGAGAAAGAACAGCAAATAAAGCCTAAACCCAGCAGGAGAAGAGAAATAATAAAGATCAGAGCAGAAATCAATGAAATAGAAACCAAAATAAGAGTAGAACAGATCAACAAAACTAGAAGCTGGTTCTTTGAAAGAATTAACAAGATTGATAAACCCCTGGCCAGATGCATCAAAAAGAAAAGAGAAATGACCCAATAAATAAAATCATGAATGAAAGAGGAGAGATCACAACCAACACCAAAGAAATACAAACAGTTATAAGACATGTTATGAGCAACTATATGCCAGCAAATGAGATAATCTGGAAGAAATGGATGCATTCCTAGAGATGTATCAACTACCAAAACTGAACCAGGAAGAAATAGAAAACCTGAACCGACCTAGAACCACTAAGGAAATTGAAGCAGTCATCAAAAATCTCCCAACAAACAAAAGCCCAGGGCCACATGGCTTCCCAGGGGAATTCTACCAAACATTTAAAGAAGAATTAATATTTATTCTCCTGAAACTATTCCAAAAAATAGAAATGGAAGGAAAACTTCCAAACTCGTTTTATGAGGCCACCATTACCTTGATCCCAAAACCAAAGACCCCATCAAAAAGGAGAATTACAGACCAGTATCCTTGATGAACATGGATGCAAAAACTCTCACCAAAATACTAGCCAATAGGATCCAACAGTACATTAAAAGGATTATTCACCACGACCAAGTGGGATTTATCCCTGGGCTGCAAGGTTGGTTCAACATCCGCATTTCAATCAATGTGATACAATACATTAATCAAAGAAAGAACAAGAACCATATGATCCTCTCAATAGATGCAGAAAAAGCATTTGACAAAATACAGAATCATTTCTTGATCAAAACTCTTCAGAGTATAGGGATAGAGGGTACATACCTCAATATCATAAAAGCCATCTATGAAAAACCCACAGCAAATATCATTCTCAATGGGGAAAAACTGAGAGCTCTCCCCCTAAGGTCAGGAACATGGCAGGGATGTCCACTATCACCACTGCTATTCAACATAGTATTAGAAGTCCTAGCCACTGTAATCAGACAACAAGAAGAAATAAAAAGCATTCAAATCGGCAAAGAAGAAGTCAAACTCTCACTCTTTGCAGATGATATGATACTTTATGTGGAAAATCCAAAAGACTCCACCCCAAAACTGCTAGAACTCACACAGGAATTCAGTAAAGTAGCAGGATATAAAATTAATGCACAGAAATCAGTGGCATTCCTATACACCAACAACAAGACAGAAGAAAGAAATTAAGGAGTTGATCCCATTTACAATTGCACCCAAAACCATAAGATACCTAGGAATAAATCTGTCCAAAGAGGCAAAGGATCTGTACTCAGAAAACTATAAAATACTCATGAAAGAAATTGAGGAAGACACAAAGAAATGGAAAAACATTCCATGCTCATGGATTGGAAGAACAAATATTGTGAAGATGTCAATGCTACCTAGAACAATCTACACATTCAATGCAATCCCCATCAAAATACCATCCACTTTTTTCAAAGAAATGGAACAAATCATCCTAAAATTTGTATGGAACCAGAAAAGACCCCAAATAGCCAGTGAATGTTGAAAAAGAAAAGCAAAGCTGGTGGCATCACAATTCCGGACTTCAAGCTCTATGACAAAGCTGTCATCATCAAGACTGTATGGTACTGGCACAAAAACAGACACATAGATCAATGGAACAGAATAGAGTGCCCAGAAATGGACCCTCAACTCTATGGTCAACTCATCTTCGACAAAGCAGGAAAGAATGTCCAATGGAAAAAAGACAGTCTGTTCAACAAATGGTGTTGGGAAAATTGGACAGCCACATGCAGAAGAATAAAACTGGACCATTTTCTTACACCACACACAAAAATAGACTCCAAATGGTTGAAAGACTTCAATGTGAGACAGGAGTCCATCAAAATCCTTGAGGAGAACACAGGCAGCAACCTCTTCGACCTCAGCCGAAGCAAATTCTTCTTAGAAACATTGCCAAAGGCAAGGGAAGGAAGGGCAAAAATGAACTATTGGGACTTCATCAAGATAAAAAGCTTTTGCACAGCAAAAGAAACAGTCAACAAAACCAAAAGACAACCAACAGAATGGGAGAAGATATTTGCAAATGACATATCAGATAAAGGGCTAGTATCCAAAATCTATAAAGAACTTCTTGAACTCAACACCCAAAGAACAAATGATCCAGTCAAGAAATGGGCAGAAGACATGAACAGACATTTTTCCAAAGAAGACATCCAAATGGGCAATAGACACATGAAAAAGTGCTCAACATCGCTCGGCATCAGGGAAATCCAAATCAAAACCTCAATGAGATAGCACCTCACACTAGTCAGAATGGCTAAAATTAACAAGTCAGGAAATGACAGATGTTGGTGGGGATGCAGAGAAAGGGGAACCCTCCTACACTGTTGGTGGGAATGCAAGCTGGTGCAGCCACTCTGGAAAGCAGTATGGAGGTTCCTCAAAAAGTTGAAAATAGAGCTACCATACGACCCAGCAATTGTACTACTGGGTATTTACCAGTAGATACAAATGTAGGGATCCGAAGGGGTACATGCACCCTGATGTTTCTAGCAGCAATGTCCACAATAGCCAAACTGGAAAGAGCCAAGATGTCCATCGACAGATGAATGGGTAAAGAAGTGGTATATATATACACAATGGAATATTATGCAGCCATCAAAAGGAATGAAATCTTGCCATTTGCAATGTCTTGGATGGAACTGGAGGGTATTATGCTAAGTGAAATAAGTCAATCAGAGAAAGACATGTATCATATGACCTCACTGATATGAGGAATTCATAATCTCAGTAAATAAACTGAGGGTTGCTGGAGTGGTGGGGGGTGGGAGGGATGGGGTGGCTGGGTGATAGATATTGGGGAGGGTATGTGCTGTGGTGAGCGTGGTGAATTGTGTAAGACTGTTGAATCACAGACCTGTACCTTTGAAACAAATAATACATTATATGTTAAGAAAAAAGAAGAAGATAGCAGGAAGGGAAGAATGAAGGGGGGGAAAATCGGAGGGGGAGATGAACCATGAGAGACTATGGACTCTGAGAAACAAAGTGAGGGTTCTAGAGGGGTGGGTTAGCCTGGTGATGGGTATTAAAGATGGCACGTACTGTATGGAGCACAGTGTGTTATACACAAACAATGAATCATGGAATACTACATCAAAAACTATTGAAGTAATGTATGGTGATTAACATAACATAATAAAAAAAAATCCTTCCAGGATTGTAATTGGGATAGGGTTATATTCATAGATAAAATGGGTGAGAAGCAATAGCCTTAAGTCTTCCACATCTTGATATACTGTTATTCCTGACATTTGGTTATCTTTCCTTTTTTTCTCAACAGGTCTTTCCAGAAGTTGGTCATTTTAGCAATTTCAAAATAGAATATTTTGGTCTGATCTTCTCCATCTTATGTTTGTTCTCTCTTTCATTGATTGATATTGGTTCCTTCGTTATTTCTCTTCTATTCTCATTGGGTTTATTTTGCTATTCTTTTCTAATGTGTAAGATGCATAGATAATATTGTTGATTTTCAGAATTTCATTTCTTGAGTTTTTCTTTGATTACTGCTTTAGCTGCACTTTATATGTTTTAATATGTCTTATTTGCATGATCATTTTTGGTAAAATAATATCTAAATGCAATTATTTTCTTTGTGTTAATGAGTTATTTAGATGTACACTGTTTAAATTTTAAAGTATATGGGAATTTTGTAGTTACCCCTTTGTTATTACTTTCTAGCCTAATTGCATTTTGGTCAGAGAATATTACCTGTATGTTTTTATTCTCTATACCTTTGTTGAGATTTGCTTTAAGGCCAAAATATATTTAATTTATATGATGGGTTTTTTTTGGCCTTCATCTTTTGTAATATCAATATTCTCAAGTTTCTTTTGATTAGAATTTATTGTATATCATATCCTACCCTTTTTCTTTCCACATTTATTTTGTCAGCCATACACTTAAAATTACATAGGGAAATGCTCTTTTGTGGTACAGTTCTATGAATTTTGACAAATGTGTACACTTACATAACCATTGCCACACTCATGATACAGAACAGTTCCATCAGTTAACAAATCCTCCCATGCTGCTCTTTTGTAGTAACCCATCCCAAGACTCCAAGTCCAGGGAGACCACTAGTCTGTTATCAATGTCTACATATAAAGTCGTATAAATAGAATCACATAGCATATATAATTTTTCCATCTTTCACTTATAATAATGCATTTGATATTTATCCATATTGCTTTATGTATTAATAGTTTATTCCTATTTATTGCTGAGTAATATTACATTGTAAGGATATACCATAGTTTACTTATCCATTTGCTGTAAGACCTTTGAGTTGTTTCAAGTTTTTGATGATGATGTATAAAGCTGCCTGAAAGTTTTACTTACAGGTTTTTGAGTGAACTCAAATGATCATTTTTCTTGTGTAATATCTAGGAGTAGGACTGCTGTTTCATATGGTAAATGTAGGTTTAACTTTATTAGAAACTGCCAAGTTGTTGTACAATTTTGCATTTCCATGAAATGTTTACACTTTAGATTGTTTTTAGATTTACAGAAATATTACCTAGATAGCACAGGGAGCCTGTAATCCCCTCACCCACTTTTTCCTTTTGTTAACATCTTACATTATCATGGTACATTTATCAAACCTAAGAAACTAACATTGGTACATTACTACTAACTAAACTCCAGACTTCATTTGGATTTCACCAGCTCTTTTATTTATGTTTTCTTTCTGTTCCAGGGTCCAATCCAGGACATGACACTGTATTTAGTAGTTGTGTCTCCCCAGTCTCCCCTGGTTGGTGACAGTTTCTGTCTTCTTTTGTTTGTTTTATAACCTGACCATCCTGAGGAGTACTGGTTAGTTATTTAGTAAAATGTCTCCCTATTTATGTATGTCTGATGTTTTTCTCGTGATTATATTGGACTTCTGTGTTTGTGGAAAGAGTCTCATATAGATGAAGTGCCCTTCTTGCCTATCATATCAAGGGGGTACCATGATATTCATACAGCTGAAGTGGTGATGTTAATTTTCATCATTTGGTTAAGGTAGTTTTTGCCAGATTTCTCCACCATACAGTTCCTATAAAGTTTCCCTTTGCATACTTCATTTTAGGAAGTGAGTCACTAAGCCTATTTTTCTGATATCAATATGGTAACTCCTTTTTATCATTATTTGCATGATATATATTTTTCTTCCTCTTACTTTTAACTTATTTATTTACATTTAAAGTGGATTTTTAATAAATAGCATGTAATCTGTTTTAATCTTAAATAGCAGTCTCTATTATATTTAGTGTACATTAACCTACATTAAATAGCATCATAAATATTGTTGGATTTACATCTATCCTTTTGTTGTTTTCTGTTTGTTTGCTCTGTTTTCTGCTCCTTTCTCTTTTCTTATCTTCTTTTTGATTAATGTGCTTTTTATCAAAATATACTTTATTTTTTAGAATAATTTTAGATTTACAGAAAAAATAAGAAGACAGTACAGGGAATTCTCATATACCTCACACCCACTTTCCTCTATTATTAACATCCTACAGTAATGTGATACATTTGTTACAATTAACAAACCAGTATTGAAACATTGCCATTAACTGAATTCACACATTATTCAGATTTCCTTAGTTTTTGTCTAATGTCATTTTTCTATTCCAGAATTTCATTTAGGATACCACATACTTTTAATTGTTACATCTTCTTAGGCTCCTCTTGGCTGTGACAGTTTCTCAGACTTTCCTTGTTTTTGATGACTTTGACAATTTTAAGGAGTCCTCGTCAGGTATTTTGTAGAATGGCCCTCTATTGGGAGTTGTCTGATGTTTTTCTTGTGATTAAACTGACGTTATGGTTTTTTGGGAAGAATGCCATAGAGGTAAAGTGTCATTCATCACATCATGTTTTAACAGGATTTATAATGTTGACTTTCATAATCTGGCTAGGTAGTGTTTGTCAGTTTCTCTTTTGTAAAGTTACTCCTCCCTGCCCCCAAACTTCTCTTTTTCATACTGTCTCTTTAGGAAGTCAGTATGTGCACCCAACACTTAAACAGTGGAGAGATGTGCTTCCTATCTTTGAGGACACAGTATCTACATACATTATTAGGAATCCTTGAATATATTTAGTATTTTATTTCAATCTTTGTGGGTTTTTTTTTTTTTGCTATATCCTTGTATTATTTTTTAAGTAATTTCACTGGCTATTGCAGTATACATATCTAACCTTTTACACTTTCCTTAGAGTTACAGTTTTACCACTAGAAGTAACATGTAGAAGGATTATAAACACATAGGCCCCTTACCTTCTCTCTTTATGCTCTAGTTATCATAGGTATTATATCTCCATACATAGAACACTCCCCTAGACAATGTTATGATGTTATGCTTAATATTCATACATATTTCATAGAAATTGAAGAATTATAGTTCTTAAAATATTTACTTAGATATTTACAACTTTTCTTGCTATTCTTTTCTTTTTTCTGTTCCTGGTCCTTCCAAGTTTCCCTCTAGTATCATTTCCTTTAAACAAGAAGAGTTTTTAGAGTAAGTGTGCTAGTGACAAATTCTCTTCACTTTCCTGTGTATAAGAATGTCTTTAATTTCCCTTAACTCCTGACAGATATGTTCATTGGATATAGAATTATGAGTTGACAGTTCTTTCCTTTCCATACTTTAAAGCTATTTTCAACTGCCTTTGCTTTCCATATATTTTGATGTAAAAATCTATGACCATCCCAATTACTGATCCAACTTGGAAAGCAAAGAAAAAACAATTGGAAATAAAATGAACAGAGTCTTGGAGACATTTGGGAAAATGTAAACTCATGGCCTTAGAATTCTATAAGGAGAGGACAAAGATATTGGGGTGAAAAGGAAATAATAATGAAGAAACAATGACTTCAAAATCCCCAAATCTGTCAAATAGATTAATTTACAGGTTCAAGAATCTCAAACCTCAAACAGGATAAACTTAAAACCATACTTTGATGCATTCTAATTACATTCTTGAAAACCAAGTATGAAGGAAAAAATATTATGAGCAGCTTGAAAATGTCACATTTTATATAATTTAACAATTATATATATTACATTTTGTATTTTTTCATTACCATATAATATGTTGCTTTTTATGCATTCAATATTTGTTTATATTTTCCATATATTTACTATTTTCCACACTTTTTTAAATTCTTGTATTTTAGACCTTGTGTATGTGATCCTTTTTTTAAAGTTTTTTTTATTTAAATTCAATTTAGTTAACATATAGTGTATTATTAGTTTCAGGGTAGAGTTTAGTGATTCATCAGTTGCATATAACACCCAGTGCTTATTACATCACATGCCTTCCTTAATGCCCATCACCGAGTTACCCCATCCTCCCACCCACTTCCCGTCCAGCAACCCTCAGTTTGTTTCCTAGAGTTAAGAGTCTCTTATGGTTTGCCTCCCTCTCTGTTTTTCTTATTTTATTTTTCCTTCCCTTCCCTTATGTTCATGTTTTGTTTCTTAAATTCCACATATGAGTGAAATCCTATGGTATTTGTCTTTCTCCAACTTATTTTGCTTAGTATCATACCCTCTAGGTACATCCACATCATTGCAAATGGCAGTATTTCATTCTTTTTGATGGCTGAGTAATAGTCCATATATATATATATATATATATATATATATATATGCTATCTCTTCTTTATTTATTCATCTGTCAATGAACATCTGGGCTCTTTCATCTGTGCTATCGTTGATAATGCTGCTATAAATATTGGGGTGCATATGCCCCTTCGAATCACTATTCTTGTATCCTTTGGATAAATTTCTAGTAGTGCAATCGCTGGGTCGTAGGGTAGTTCTATTTTTAACGTTTTGAGGAACATCCATACTGTTTTCCAGAGTGGCTGCACCAGTTTGCATTCCCACCAACAGTGTAAGAGAATTCCCCTTTCTCTGCATCTTTGCCAACATCTGTTGTTCATTTTAGCCATTCTGACTGGTATGAGGTGGTATCTCATTGTGGTTTTGATTTGTATTTCCCTGATGCCGAGGGAGGTTGAGCATTTTTTCATGAGTCTGTTGGCCATTTGGATATCTTCTTTGGAGAAATGTCTATTTATGTATTCTGCCCATTGTGATCCCTTTTTGTAAAAATTGATATTCTTGTTCTTTAAAACCCCCAGGAAAAAAGCAATTTTAGTGGTTACTTTATCTTTTAGGTCCCTACCTTCACTAAGATTTTATCCTGATAATTTGTTACTATCTTTTCAGATCCTCCATCCTATGAGAAGATTTTTTTGACTGGTGTTTTTAATAGTTTTCAGCAGGACAAATGGTCAGAATAACTCTCTGTCTCCCACCTGGAGCATGAGAATCAGAAGTCTAATTTTTTTTTATTATAAGCTTACTTATGTAATTTACTTTGAAATGTAAAAATGTCCAGCATTTTTATGTGTTTATTTTTAGGCATAGGGTGGGACATTTTATATAAGCCCTTCCGCCATATTACTGTCAGTCTCTGAAGTAACTTTTAAAACGTTTATTAAAGGCTTTAGAATTAACTAAATGGGAAAATATAGTGCTATGTTTTAGAATAGAAGTGGAGATTCTAATATTCCATGATCTTTAAATATGTCTATCTAATACTCATAATTTAAAGTTGTCAATTTTTCTCTTATTTTTGCATGTTTTTAACCCCTAGAGGAGATTGTGTTTTATCATTGTGGTGACTGTACAGTTACCACAGAGTATATGATGCATGCATGACATATTTTATCTGTGTGAAATTTTGGTTATTAGCACTAAAACTAAATGCCCATAAATTTCTGTGGCTTCAACTTTCTGAAGTAGTTTGTCTTATTTGAAAAATCTTGGGCTGCACCAAAAATATCTATGAATTATTTATGATGATAGTTGGGGAGTTGTTTTTAAATATAATGTGTATATGAGACTTTAAGTAGAATGCACTGAATGCCAACTGAGTGTGTGTCTTTTATGAATTGGTTCTTAGTAACCATGACTAGATTATAGAAGTAATTTTATTTGTGGTTTCTAGTTTGGAGTTATAAAATGGAACTGTTTCTTTAAGTGATTCTTATTATTAGTTAAATTGCATTTTTGATATTCTAAACTAGTTGTGTGGAATTAGGATGGTTTAAAATGTAGTAATGGATACATGCATAAACCAAAGAACTTCTGAAATCAGTGGTTCAAGTATCATCCTGACTGAGACAAAGGAACTGCCTAGTGACACAACTAAAAACAATATTTCAATTAAAAATACCAATGAAATAGTACCTTAAATTTCTTATTTTACTGGAGTTCTTCTCTGGCTTTGAATGGAGGAAGTCAGTGGTGGTTGGAATATCTTCATCTTTTCAGACACCTGATGCTGTGTTAAGGTGATATTGAGAGGGAGGAATATCTGGACCTGTACCCTTTCAGCCAATTCCAATTTCAAAGTGCTAATAGCCAATTTTGAATGTGGCACATTACAGAGGTTAAGTTGAAAATTGAAAAAAGAGATAAACGCATCGCTTAAGAAGAGACTTTAAAATTGACTAAAAGTGCTCATATTAAAGAACTTAAAGTGTTAACTTAGTACATGAACATATATGGCTTTATTATCTAAGCTGTTTACATTCTCTTTTTTGTAGTCTCCAAGACAAAGCATAGCTAATAATACATTCTAGCCTGATAATGTCATTCAAATATAAGCATGAGATTGCCCAATAAGTGAAGGACATGGGAAAATACATAAACAGGCCTTTTTTAAAATAGGGAAATACATTTTGAAAGACACTTATAATTGGTAGGAAAACAGTGGGCCATATTTACCTGAAGAGAAACATTGTGCTGAAATGGGAAGTTTGATTATGTTAAGTAAAAGTTTATACACTATATTCAGTTGCAGGTTATATAAAATAAAGAGGAAGATATCCTCACATATTTATATATTTGGAAATCCTTTGTGAATTAACATAATAGAAATAAATGTACTGAATTAGTGGGATTGGATGAACATGACTTGGTAATAGAGACTCAACATTGGTCAGCAAGATTCATGTAGATACAGGCAATATAAACAGGAAGAGTTTGTACAGATTTTGCATTTGGGGGACCCCTAGAAGTGAGCTAAGACACCTTGTGACAAAATTAGTAGGAATCTAATTAAGTGGAGCGAAGATCTTAGTTAGAAACAGACTGCAAGTTGGGTGCCTAGGTGGCTCAGTCGGTTAAGCATCTGCCTTCGGCTCAGGTCATGATCCTGGAGTCCCAGGATCAAGTTCCACATCGGACTCTCTGCTCAGCGGGGAGTCTGCTTCTCCCTCTCCCCCACTCATGCTCTCTCTCTCTCTCGCTCACTCTCTCAAATAAATAAATAAAATCTTAAAAACAACAACCACAAAACAGACTGCAAGTGCTACTCTTGATTGCTCTGGTTCCTGGGATTCTTCCTCACACTTATGACATTGTAATGGACTAACCTGCATGTTAATAAAGGGAATAGCATTTAGGGGTAGAACAACAAATCCTGTAGCTTGGTTTGCCAAGAGGAAGAAGCATGGTAGAATTCGGGAGGACTTTGTACAAATAATATGGAGAGAAAGGATTCAACTGTGAGCTCAACAATATTTTTGCCTTACCTTCTGTTTGTCTCTTCCCTGTCCTCTGTGAATGTTAACTATGTTATCCTTTTTCTTTTATCTGCTGGCATCATATTGAGGAGGCATTCCTGAAATGAGATATGGAAGAATTCATTCCCTAAAGAGGCTTTCACAAAAACTCTTGGGTTTCTAGGTCTGCTGCTATAGTAGTTCTCTCTAATCGCTTGCTGTTTTTAAAGGGAGCTGAGCCTGCCCCTGAGTAGGAGCAATATGGAGCTTAGTAGGAGCAATATGGAGTTTAGTAAGTGCCCTGATTGAATGTTGACTGAGTTAATAGTGTTGATGAAACTGAGGAGAGAGACTATATTAGTTAAGATAAACTGTGACCATGTACTCACAATTTCCCATTACCTAATCACTGACTTGACCATATTCTAGTCAGGCTTCTCTCCTCCACATAGGTCCCTGAACTTTGGTTTTGCCCCTGCTTAAGCAAGCAAGAAGATGTAGACATCCGCCCTTATAGCTCATTCCATGAATTGGCTGACTACAGAAACAATTTTTGTTGTTGAAGTGCCTGGATTTTTCCACCTTCTCACCCCCATTGCTTGCCTCCCTCCCCCATAAAGTTCCTACTAGCCCTCTTACCCATTCCTGCTTTTTAAAAAGCTTTTCAGTGTTTGATTTTGAAACACTAGCAGATCCTGAGGTCAGCATGTTCTACTTACTGCAATCATCTTTTTGAATAGTCTTTCCTTATGTAAGTTCAATTTATTGTAATTTGACAGCTGTTATAAATAACACCTAAATTTCAGTGGTTTAATACAGAAAAATTTACTTTTTCTTCACACTACAGACCAATGATCTGTTTCATGCAGTCCTTCAAGGACCCAGGTTCTTTCAATCTCGTTGTTCCATTGTTTTCAGTCCTTCAATGGATCATTTGTATTTGGCCAGGAGACAAGGGAGGAGAGTGTAGAGGATTACAAAAGAGGTTTTACAGGTCAGGCCGGCAAGTGACACACTTCATGTTCACCCATATTCCATTGGCCAAAACTGAACTACCTAACTGTAAGAGCCCTAAGAAATGTAGTATAGAAGCAGTTTCAGGTAGAAGAGGAGATTATAGTTATTGCTGAGAGCTAGGATTCTCTGCCACATTGTATATCTCTGTCAGAACTAAAAATGACTTGAATAGTCTGGAATGATGAATGAAATCCAAAAATAAATAATAGTAAAAAATTTAACAAAAATATTAGTGTTCTAAAATCCAGCTACACAAGTATCAGATTCAAAGAAAGTTACAACAGCAAGAACAAGATAAAATGACTTAGGCCAATAGCTTATGACATGGGTATGATGTCAACATATGCTGAAGAGAAAGAATAATGACTCAAATACTGTTATACTTCCCTCCACCCCAGAAAAACAAAAATCTACTAACAGTGACATGGTAATAACAAATTTCTTTTAGTAGCAAGCAGGGGAAATTAATTTTAGTATTTTAACAAAATGTTAAGTATACTGAAAGGGTACTGTTGTGTCTCACAGTTTTGAAGAAAGATTTTTAATAGCTAAGACACACAAAGGGCTGGGATCATGGTGGATCTGGAACTTCAACAGCAGAAAATTGTGGATCTTCTCCCTGACATTCTGACGTTAACATGACTTGGCTTTGAACTTTCCCAGTCTCTGTTTTGATATCTCTGAATGTCCTGTAGAAATAATTTTATTTGGTCTATGGATCAGTCAGCTATAGTTACAGATTCAAAGTTCACCTAATCATTGGTATTGGTTTTGGTATTGGTATTGGTTTCCTCTCCTCCAAAGGGAGGATTACTTTGAATCGGATAGCTACCCAAAGAAGAGCGTACTTCAGGTTGGAAGTAAAATAATAAGATTTAAGTAAAGCCCAAAAGAAGTGGGAGATGATAAGGTGTGATTTCAACCACACTCTTTGGGTCTCCATTTATTACAAGGCCATATGCTGGGAGTAAGTGATACAAAGATGAGTTAGACACACAAAACCTAATCTGCCCTTCTGCTGTGCTTCACCACCAGGTCACTGGCTGCAATTCCAGATTCCTGTGCTACGGGCCAGAAGGCAGAGTTCCAGTGTTCCTGTCTTTAATTGTCAAATCTAGGTCCACCAGTATCTGCAGTTCAAGTAGAGAAATTTCTGGGCCATGAAAAGTGTACAAATAAAACTGTGGAAATTCATACAAAAGAGAAATGGAAGTAAGAGAGGAAATCATGAATGAAGCAATACTGCAGAGTCTTGACAGATGGTATACAGAAACTAATGACTATTTACCATAATTCATTTTTGTTTTCCTCCTAGGCACATAGCTGAACTACATTTCTCAGCCTCACTTGCAATTAAGTATGGCCATATGACAGAATTACAGTCAATGTAACATGAAACAAAATAATGTCCTGTATCATAAAGAGTTTTTTTATATGAGTTCTTCCTTAAAGAAGAACTCTTTTCCTCTTCCAATAAACTTATGACAATTTCCCAGAGGCACTTGGAAGCCACATGCTGAATATGGCAGAATGGCCATCAACCTGGGCCTGTTAATGACTATGGAACAAAGTCTCTTTCAAAAGATCAGACCACCCTGGGCTGTTAAACAGATGAGAAATTAACCTTTAATATGCTAAATTGTTTTTTTACATGTTTTGGTCAATTTAACACACACACACACACACACACACACACACACACACTACCCTACTCCAATGTAGAAATTGGTGTCAGAAGAGAGGAACTACCGGAACAAAAATCTAAAGTATGAGTCATTGGCTTCATGGATAGGCAAAGATGTAGCAGGCTTGGAAAGTGAACCCCATTTTATGTAGGGTCAAAAAAATTTGGCAAAACTATCTTTTTCAGTACTTTTTAAGCTAAAACAAAGATATATAAGCCTATAGCTCTAGAGTACTGGTGTCAGTGTATTACTCTTTAGTTGTCAATTACCTATTACATTTAGCAAGAAAGAGCCCAGGTACTGAATGAGTGATCTTCCAGAACAGAGCTATGAACCAATCTGGTCCACTAATGCCAGACTGATATGTAAGAAGGAAAAACTTTTCTCTCATGTAAACTGCTATACTTGAGTCTGTTGGTTACATCAGCATTGCCTTTACTTTAATTGGGCGGTGAGGGGTTGCTGGAGAGCATGAACAAAGCCACATAAGTAACTTAGGTGTACCAAGAAAATGTCAAGACATTTTGTTTGTCTAGAACATAGGTTGGCAAATTATGGCTCAAGGGTTAAATTCAGCCTGCTGATTTTTTTTCAATACTGTTATTGGAACACAGCCACATTCATTAATGTATTGCCTATTGTACAGTTATTATCTATTATATAGTTTATAACATATTGAGTAGTTGCAATAGAGACCATATGGTCTGTAAAGCCAAACATATTTACTATCTGGCCCTTTACAGAAAAAGTTTGCTGACCCCTGGTCCAGACAGTGTATTATAAATAATGTAGGGAAAGTGAGATAATTCCTAAGAATATTTGTTAAAGTCAGTGTTGAAGGTCTTAGAAGTCAGAATGAATGGGGCAATGAGGAACTATTACAGGTATTTAAAAGGTGAGTGATGTCCATAAATATTTCTAGAAATCACATTGTGGGATGACAGTGACAAACTAGAGTGGTCAAAGGAAAATAAGCTTGCAGGTAAAGAATCTGAAACCAGGTCATAAGTGGGAATGGTTGGAGAATCTATAAATATTTAGCCTGCAGAAGAGAAAATTTAAGGTGTACAATATGTAGGTATTCAAATATTTAAAAGCCTGACTAGTGGGAAAAATCCAATTTATTTGCAAATATCCAATTCAGTATCTCATCAGAAGGCAGTGTTCCTCTAAGACACTTGAGTAGAGCTAAATTGAGATTCTTTAAGAGGTCAAATCAGATAAATACAAATATACTCTAAAAATGTCTAGCACAAAACCATGCCATCTATTTTTTATGTTGAAATCCCCTGTTACATTTTCTCATTAATCCACTGCACTTTGACTTGCATCATCACCACTGCCAGCCCCCTGGATTTGCTTTTGCCAAGGTTACCACTATTAGCTTTGTTGAAAAATTCATTGAACACTTTTCTGGCATTTACACTATTCCTGACCTGCTTTTAAAAATCTTCTTGTCACTTTGATTTTGCAACACTAACCTTGCTGTTTTTTCCTCTCTCTGGACATTTCGTGTTACTCTCCTTCAAAGGCTCTTATTTTGTTGGCCTTCCATTACATATTAGTTTTAGCCGAAGTTCTGCAATGGACTTTCTTTATTCTACCCCATCTCACTGGTGTCTGCTGCATATTCTAAAAGTAGATGCTAAAGCCATAGTGCATCTTGTTTTCAAAGTCTTTTTAAGAATTCACGAGGTTTTAGGATTAAGTTTTAAGAAAAGTTTGTCTCTCTCAATAACTTTAATGTATTCATTTCCAATTGAGTGCCTAATTGGCTCTGTCCTTGGTGCTGGAAATCCAACAGCTGCGAGGTAGGGAAAAACACATGAGATTCTTGCTCTTGTGGGATTTTCATTCTGGTTGGAGGGGAAGAAAAGAAGTAAACAAAAATTAGGATAAACATGAAAATTTCAGAGATGGCCAAGTACTATAAAGAAAATAGACCATGATAATTAATCAGGGAATAGCTGGGAAATTTATTAATTTAGATAGGATGGTCAGGTATAGATTCTAAGAGTCTTGAATAATGAGAAACTAAGACTTTTGACCTAGGTCCTGGATAATGAGAAGGAGTTGGTCATGTGAAGATTTAGGGGAATAATATTCTCACTGTATTGCATAGTGAGTCCAAAGACTTGAAGGTGGGAAATAAATGTGGCATGTTGAAGGAACAGAGAGATTATTAGAATGTAGTTAACAATGGGGGAAAGTAATAATTGATGAGAATAGAAAAATAATGAGAGCCAGAGTATTTTGTGCTTTGTGGGGTATGATGTGAAGTTTGAATTATCTATAAGTGCAATGAAAAGCCATTGGAAGAATTTTTAGTATGAAGGTGACATGATATCACATTACCTGTATTTTTCTATTTGTCAAATGATACAAGTTATATAACTTTTTACTTTGCTGCAAGGAAATTTAGATGCACAGTAAATTCTTGACAACAGGATATGAATTAGCTTATGACTTCATGTATATTTATTATCTTATTCTTTTTATTTCTGTTATAATTTTTATATGTGAGCTTCTTTTGAAAAATGCCTCAAAGTATTTTTGAAGAACTGATAATATGAATCATATAATACATTCTGACTTGAAATAAGAGCATTGGACTTGGATTTGATAACCTGCATGCTATGCCAGTTCTAACACTAAATTATTCATGTGAATTTAGGATAATAATTCAAACTCTTTGGGCCTTAATATCCTCATCCCCAAATGAGGAAATTAATGCCTCTCAGGAATATTGTGTGGAGAAGATTGTGACTGTATATAGGCAGATAGTTGTAGAACTATATATATTCAGTACATATTTCTTAAGCTTCCTCTATGGGCTAAAAATTAGATATTAAAATTTGGGGATTCAAGATCTACTCTTATAAGAAGAATCTGGGTAAAGTTATGTTAAATATATAGTGCCAAACATTTTTAATCCATGTATATTTCATATAGAAAAGGAAATATTGGACATCTTCTCAAGTGTATGATCCTCCTTAGATTTTTTTTTAATAAGGAGGTTGAATCTCTTGACAAACATATGAAATTTGAATCAGGAATAGTTCAAGTTCAATGCTAAAATTAGGAGAAAAGTTTGAACAAGTTCTCTGTATGCATCCTCATCAGAATTACTGCTAATGGCTATGTGCAAAGTTTAGCTGATGAATTATTCAGTTTGATATCAATCTTGTCTGTTGCCACAGACTTTTGAAACAAAGAATGCTTTGCAATTCTTAGGAATATACCTTTAGGCAACAATCGAAATATTACTTGACATCCACAGTTCATGCTTTTAAAACTTATTTAAAGTATAAGTAAATTGCATAAGAAGCTTTTAATTCCTATAACTTTTGAATAATTTATCTTACCTTTTCATCAAGCTCTTGTGTGTATTTTGCTATGAAATACTGTCAGCTCCATGTGTACATTATTTTAACCCTAGAAAGGACTGACTTTGTAAATATTAACATTACATGGGTGGCTAATGAGCAGACTCCTTAGAACTCAAGTGCTCTGTGAGCCACATTTTGGAAACCACTGGATTATAGAAAACTATTACCTATGCCTACTGTACCCGGCCCTCAGGTCTGTAATGTATGCATTGATTAGTGTCTTTCCATTTTGTCCATATCAAAATTTAAGTGCCTGTTCGTGGCATTGCAGAACTTAAGAAATCTGCTCTCTCATCATGCCTCTTATACTTCCCCACCATGGCTCTGGTCTTTCCACCTATACTTCTCTCCCCTGAAATAACCACTTCTTGCCAGCTTTAATACTACGTACCATTGAAGACTCAGTCTTTTCTACGATTATTTCACAGGTCTGGAATAGTTACAAATAGTCCTTCCTCTGCACTGACTCTGAGCTTTGCCAACTGGTTATTTATTACATGTCTCCATGGCCATCACGAGAAGTGGTTGTGGCCCTGGGGAAACTACCAGTGAAGGCTGCTCAGGAAAATCATTTGCAGAAGGAAGCCACTCTATAGGTAGGTATCTTTCATAGGATCCCTGGGATAGACAGAAAAGACATTAAGATTGCAGTATCCCTGCTATCACTGCAAATGAGTGGAACAGAGTGCAGACACCCATGTTGCCCTGCCAAAGAAAGGGGTCTATTTCAATTACTATAAATTCCCTGAAGATAGAAACTGTATTATTTATCTTCATATCTCAAGTTCTCTGCATATTAGATGGTACAAATGAGGCCTCCCTACATACTTGTTGAAATGAATTGCAGTAGCGTTTTGAGACATTGCATACCATTTGTTTGTATGCTTTTCATAACATCACTGTCCTTTGTTTTTTTTTTTTTTCATAGAAAGAAAACAAACCAGGTTTTTCTAACTAGGTAGACTAAGTGACAAAAGCTTCAAAATTCTCATAAAGAAATTGAAACGCACCTTTATAAAGCAATGTTGTATGCAGGCAAAATGATAGTACTATAAACTGTTAGGATAGCAGATATTGGAGAAACATTAGAGCACAATTTTGTTAAGTGCAGATTCAAATTGGGACAGATCTAGACTCAGGTGCTAGCTCCATTTACAGGCTGTGATCTGGACCAAAACTCCAGCTTCCTTAGTTGCTGTATAATGGACACAATAATAGTATCTGTCCATGAATATTTAACCAGGATACTGCATATAAAATACCAAGCACTGTAAGACTTAGCAGTCATTGTTGTTTTTGAGCTTTTAGATGAAAATTAGGTTCTGGCTAAAATGTTAGGTTAGAAAATTTATTAGGTCCACCTTCACATTTAGCATCTACTTCTTAGAAAACTTCTTATAGTCTGGGCTGGGCAAACGGAATCGTGATCAGTTTGACCACTATTGCCAACTACCTCTTACTGTCAAGTAGCTCCGTGGCAACAGGCCCCATATAGGCTCTGTTCTGTTCCCACACCCCATACCCAACTTCAGCTGCCAGGAGTCTCTTTTTATTTCCCTCTTCCTCTTTGCTGTGTTGGTCGAGTCCTAGTCCTTATGTTACTTTTTATCCCCCAATGCCTTAAAGAATGTAATTTAACCTGCCTTGTTTTTTCATCTGTGAAACAAGGGTAATAACCTTCTTATCACCTGTGCTCAAACAAACATAGTAAGAATTAATGAGATAAAGCGTAGAGGTAATAAAGTCTAAGAAATGTTAAAGTGCATTAAACTCATTCAAAGAAATAAAGTTTAAAAAGTATAAGAATAGAGTCTGATGGGGAGCAGGAGTGGAGAGCGGACCCTAGAGAGCCCTGAGCAGCCCCAGCGCCTTGGCCTAGTTACCATCACACCCCGGGAGGGGGCGCCGCTGCCGCAGCCAGCCCCAGTCATCATCCCCGCCACCACGAACAGCAGTCTCACATCTGAGGTGCCTGCCTGAGGGACAAGAAGATCATCCCGACGAAGGTTTTGGGGAAATGGTTAAATGTAAGAAACGGATATGGTTTCATCAACAGGAATGACACCAAGGAAGTTGTATTTGTACACCAGACTGCCATAAAGAATAACCCCAGGAAGTCCCTTCGCAGTGTAGGAGATGGAGAGGCTGTGGAGTTTGCTGCTGTTGAAGGAGAAAAGGGTGCAGAGGCAGCCCATACTGTGACAGGCCCTGGTGGAGCTCCAGTGCAAGGCAGTAAATATGCAGCCGGCAACGCTCTCCACATCGCAGGGGTCCTCCACCCAATTCCCAGCAGAATTGCCAGAATAGTAGGAGTGGGGAAAGAAGGAGGGTGGGGAGAGTGCTCCCGAAGGCCAGGCTCAATCGCACTGGCCCTACCCTACTGCAGGGGACGCTTTCCATCCTACTACATGCGGAGACCCCAGAGGCCTGGACCACGGTCTTCTAACCCTCCTGTGCCCGGTGAGGTGATGGAGGGAGCTGACAAGGTGCAGGAGAACAAGGTAGACCAGTGAGACAGAATATGTTTCAGGGTTATAGACCATGACTCTGCAGGGGTCTTCCTCGCCAAAGAGCCTAAAGAGGACTGCAATGAACAAGATAAGGGAAATCAGGAGATGAGATACAACGTCTGCAGCTACCTCAGTGTTGGTACCACCTCAACTTCAATTACCAACGCAGATGCCCAGAAAACCCTAAACCACAAAATGGCGAAGAGACAAAAACAGCCCACCCACCAACTGAGAATTCGTCTACTCCCTAGGCTGAGCAGGGCTGGGCTGAATAAATACCAGCTTACCATCTCTACCATCATCCAGTTTAGCCCAACAAGAATAAATGAATATAAAATTCCAGCATGCATTAATTCACCCAATTTTGGTCAGAAATCAACAAATCACAGAATATTTGAGTTGGATGGGAGCTTTGAGATCATGTACTTCAGTTCTAGTCTGTTGACATGAAAACCGAGGCTCCAATAAGGGAAAGTGACCTCCTTAAATTCATGCAGCAGTTTAGTGGAAGTGCCAGGTAAACTCCTATTATGCCCTTATGAAACAAGACAAAAAATATACTTTCATCAGTATTTTTTTAGGTAATTACCATGATCAAATTTTCCCAATGGGAGCCCTCTGATCTTAGTGCAGTGTTTCAGAAACATTGTTCTATCAAGAATTCCAAAATGTAGGAGAGAGAAACAGCCCTGACATCTCATCTCCCCCACCACTCTCAAGATATCACCACGGGACAAGAGCTACTTTTAATAAACCTTAGAATAGAGGACAATATAGTGATTATTTTCAGCAGTATAATCTGGACCAAAGAAAGTTCTGGTTATCTAGTGAAGACTGAAACAAAACTTATTGCAAGGAACCAAAGGCAGTGCCTCATTGTTCTCAGTCAATGACAATTACATAATATTTAGAATACCTTTGTCTCCTCAATGATCTGTGGCTTTGGATTAGCATGAAAGTGGAAGGCTAATGGAACTATTAATCTTCATTACCCTAATAGTCCTCAAAGTCCTATTAGGGTAATGAAGATAGAAACTATTCCAGATTCCTCACATCATTATGGTCATTGACAACCTGAGAATCACTATCAGCCCCTCTCCACATCAGTGCTTATTTCCAACCCTAAAAATGGAGGGGATTTTCTGAAGGTAGGAGATGATGGCCTTGAAATTGAGACTGATGTTAATTAGAGATGTGACACTCTAGTCTAAAACTTGCAGCAGAACCATGTCTCTCAACATATTCAAAACACACACCAAAATGCCTAACATGTATGCCCCAAAGAGAACCATATTTTGGAAGAAACTCCTTGGTAAATGTTCAAAATAAATTTAGAAACTCAATTGATGAGATTCTTTACATTCAAATCTGATGACAAGCACAGACCAGACTTAACACCTCAAAAACAAAACAACAAAAATTTGGGCACTAAGTGGGGAGAAGAGCAATCATCTCCCAGTATCAATAATCAATATAACTGGAACAAAGTACTATCCAAATCTTGTGAAAATACTGAGCCCTGCTCTCCACCCTCCTTCCCACTGATACCAGTTTTGGCTATAAAAGATGTTTCTTCACCAAAACCCTTGGAAAAGATCACTTGATTCTAGCTCACTATTCAGATCCATAATAATCTTCCCGTGTCCTTCAGGGGGAGCCTCAGCTGGCCCCTGAGTAATGAAAGACACAGTGGGTTTCAAGTTTGGTTATACATTTGATATCTGAGGAGCTTAAAAAAAATCACAATGACTCAGCTCTACCCCAGATCAATTAAATGAAAAGCTGAGGGTAGGGCCAGGCACAAGTTTTTTTGAAAGTTCTTCAGGTGATTGTAATATGTAGCCAGAGTTGAGAATCTCCGTAATAGTGTACCTTCTGCAGGCCCCTGTGGCTTTGGAGACTTGGAGGAATCTATCTTGCTCTCCACCATCCGAACCCCACCTACCCCAAATCCTTAAACAAAGAAGTCTGTGGAGGTCTCCAAAGTGCAGGTTACCTTTCCCTAGTGTTTTATTGTTCTGCCACTATTAGTGCCAAATGAGTAATAACAGCTGAGTGGTCACAGGACATAGACAGATGGGGACATAGACTCAAACAGGTGGAATACACCCAGTGCTAGAGCAGATGGATATGGAAGGAAGCCAAAACTTTCTCCAAAAGTGACAGCTGGGGGCAGATTTGAGAATCATCCAGCTTTGGTTAATATAACAGTAACTAGAGGAGCTCACAGATGATGATAAACCCTCTCCATCTCTAGGGAATCAAAGTCAGGGCCCGGATTAAGATGAGGCAACTGAGGCCCTCAACCCAGGCACAAAATTTTAGGGGTCATCAAAAAACTCAGTAAATCAAGATGCATATTGTTTTGATAAACTATTTAAAAAATTCTAAATTAGTGAAAAAATTCATGATGAACAAAATTTTAAATCAATACAGGAGCCAATCCTGCACTTGCATAACTCATTCATTTCCCTCATCCTAACCCAGGTCCTGTCAGATCCTGTCACCCTGGTTCTGGCTCTGGGATAAATCCCATCCAGGCCCCAGATCCACCTACAACCCAGAAGAGGAACATACTCTTATTCAGGAGAAAGGTGATGGGACTTCTACCCCATTTTTGTGTGAGATGGCTAGGTGTGAAACAAGTTGTACCCTAAGCTTCTTCCCTATAGCTGGTCCAGAAAGCAGCCCTCCTCTACCCCAAAATAAATCTCATGGAATTTCACCAGTATAAATTGAAAAGCTGTAAATGAGAAGAAAGGATGAAGAACCCCAGGGGTGGAAGAATGGGGTGAAATGGATGGAAGGAGGCAGCTATTGGTCTGTTGCCTAACTCTTTACAGTTGAAACTCTTGACAGCTCTGTCCCCAGATCGATCATTCCTAAAATGATTCTCTAATGGTTGGATTTCATGCATCCAGCAGATTTAGGAGAGAGGTAGAGATGGAAAATTTCCAACTTCTCCCTATGGGGTACTCATTAAAATAATAGACTTAAGAGTGAACAAATGAGTGAATGGATGAATGGGTGGGTGCCTGCTGTCTCTGCATTAGAATAAAATCTGTTCTCTACATTTTCAAGGTCAAAAATATATAGTAGAGTCTGTAATAACCCCTGCCATCAATTCATTTTTGATTACTGCTCAAAAAATGTTATATGAAATAAAATTGTACTACCAAAAAAATGTTAACGGTAGATACATATGGGGGAAGAGAAATTCTGCTTTATATACTACATGGTTGGAAGTTTTAAAGGCATCTACTATTTTATAATTAAAACGATGTTAATAAGAAAACAAAGATCTGATTTAAAAAGTAGGAATTAAAAAGTCATGGCCCTATACATCAAAACCTAGAAGTTAAAATTATAAAATAAACTTGGAAAATTGTAAAAAAAAGTAAAATTAAACAGTAATAATATACCATTTGTCACCTATTAAATTATAAAAAATAATAAACCACAATGATGCTCAATGGTGGCAAGATATATGAAACAAGCATCAAGTATTGGTGGTGGAACTATATATTAGCACAAATATTATGAATTTATGGAAGAAACAGCAATCTCTAGCAACCTTCAAAAATCTTCAAGCATTATGATGTAGAAATTACACTTTGGGGACTATATCATAAAGAAATAATCAGAAATAGGGATATACATCAGTGAATGAAGATGGTCCTCCCAGAATTATTGTATAATGAGAAAAAAATGGAAAGATTTACCTGTAGGGGAATGGGATAAAATAAATTATAGCACATTCATGTGATCACATAAAATGTAGGCCCTTTAATTTTATTTGGAAATATATGGGGAAATGTTGACTATATAATATAAATGGGAATAAAGCAGAATACAGAGTTGTATATCCAATTTACTCTAAAAGAAAGACTAGAGGGGCACCTGGCTGGCTCAGTCAGAGGAGTGTGCAACTCTTGATCTTGGGGTTGTGAGTTTGAGCCCCACACTGGGTGTAGAGATTACTTAAAATCTTTAAGAAAAAAAAGAAAGACTGGAAAATAGTGATCCAAGGTAAAAGAGTTGTTATCTCTGATAGTACAAATATATATTCCAAAGAATCAACAATGAGCTTATGTAATTTTTATAATCAAACATGTAAATAATATATAATTTAATTGGATCCTCATAAAGGACTGGATTCCTAGATTATTATAACCCTGTCTTTGTTTTCTCCATACACCCTACTGTCACTTTACCCATGAAAATGTTTTCTCAATTGTGGATTTACTGCCTCTATGAAAGATAAAATATAAAGGTATAGTTAAACTACTATCTATGCTATTCTCCAATATCCTTTATCAAAATTACATCCACGTGACATAATGTTGCTATTTTTTTTTTAGGTAAAATGGTTTTGTTCAGGCAAAAGTTTCTTTGTTAGACAGTGGCAAAAATTATTCAATAAAAAGTATTTTTTGAGCATCTATCATGTGCCTTGTACTATGTTTGGCACTGGGCATTTAATGGTGAACAAGGCACACTTAATTCTTGAAATAATCAATTTTAAAGTCTGAGGAGATAGATAAGAGAAAAACATGAGAATAAATGAATAATGAAAAACAGGGTGTTTAGAGAGAGTAACCACGAGTCATGGAGGTAGGGGAAACCTACTTTAGTACTTTCTTTACACGTGGCCAGGAAAGGCATTAGTGAATGAGTGGCATTTGTACTGCGAACTGAATGACAAATGGAAATCTACCATGCAAAGATCCAAAAAGAGACAGTCGACAGTCGCAGGAAAAAGAACTGCTTATGCAGAGACCCTGAGATAAGAAAGTGATTGCATATTCTACCACTATCAAGGAATTCAATGCTGGACTGCTTGATGAGCTATGGGGAAGAGGGTACAGATGTGGCTGGAAAAGAGAGGTAAGGGCCGGATCGTGGAGGACCTTGTGGTACATGTTAGGAATTGGAGTTTTATGTTAAAATTGGTAGGAAAGCACTGGAAAATTTTAAACATGTAGAAGAAATTCAATTTATTCTTTTTAAGCCCTTTTGACTATTGTAGGGTGGGTGAATTGTAGCAGGACAAAAGAGAGAAAGGAGACGTTTAGGAGGCTCTTGCAGTGACCCAAATGTGATATGATCATAGCTTCTACTAAAGTATAGAAGTGGAAATGAGAGAAGTAGGTGGATTTCAGATACAGTTTGGAGTGAAATCCAACTGTGCCTGCTGATGGACTGGAAGTAATTGGGGCCAGGTTTGGGATGGGTGGGGAGGTAAGGTGCCCTCAGCTAACTTCTCAGCAGGTCTTGGTGGCTTACTTGGTAATGTGACCCCAACCTTCATTCTTGAGTGCTCGGAGACCTTTTCAGTCTGGGATTGCTGCACTTGTCCATTCATAGTTATAATGGGGCAAGAGAGTACCAGCAAGTACCAGGAGATACCAGGAGACCACCTGGGATCCACACATAATCCTTCTGGCCCCAGTGGAAAAAAGCAGCCCTGCCTCAGTTTGATGATCAGGACCAGTTATACATGCCAGTATATGACTGTCCTTCTTACCTGTTGGTCCTTGGACATAAGGGATACAAAAGGTAACTGGTGGCAGCTGTAACTTGCCATTGCTTATGTCTCCTGGCAAGAGTGTGGCCCCTTTGTGGATTAGACCTTCCAACCCTGCAGAGCTCAGAACTATGAGGACAGGCAGCACAAAATTCCCCAGTGGGGAGTGGCAGCGTGCGTCCAATCCTGCTTCCAGTCCTCGGTTGGAATCCTTCCAATCCAGACACATGCACCTTCATAAGGGAGACAGTGCCATATAGAGGCCTATGGTTTAATAAATACACCCTCATACACTGCATCTCAAAGGACGAAATCCCAGCCTTTCAGAATATTTCTTTTAATCTGGCACTTCAGTTGCACCTTTAGAAGATAGCTCCAGTGTTCTATGGGGCCAGCTGTTTCTGCATGGTATGGTATGTGATATGGCTAATGGAGCCACACTCCTATACCTGCTGTTCTGTGAAGTGGGTACTCTGGTTACATGATATGTCATGTGGCTTATAAACTAGGAATTCTCTGAGTCCACAAATAGCGTCACTGGTGAAGGCTCTACAAGCAGGAAAAACAAACTCATGCCTGGATAAATATCTGTCCCTGTGAAAATGAAATGCTGGCCCTTCCAGAAGAGACAGGCCCAGTGTAGTCACCTGGCTACCACATGGCCAATTGGTCTCCCTGTGGAATGGTGTCATACCAGGGGCTCAGCATTGGTCCAGGTTGCTCACGGTTTGGACATTCAGAAATAGCAACAGGTAGATTAGTGGAAGTCCATGCTCTTGGGCCCACATGTAGCCTCCATCTCTGTCACCATGGATACTCCACTCATATGCTCATTATGCTGTTTCTGGGGGGGCTGAGGAGAAAAGCTGGCAATGTGAATTGAGTCATTTTGTCAACTTGGTTTTCAGTGCCTCTCTGTGATGAATGCTGTCCGGTGAGCACTGACATGTGATATAAATATTTTCACACTTCCATGCCCACTCCCATATGTCTATCCACATGCTTCTTCCTTAGACCTCTTTGTCTTTGCCTTCCAGTCCTTGTCTTTTCAGGCCCCAGATTAGAAGGCTGGGCCATTGACCACTGCCCAGGAATCTATATATTCTCACCTCAGGCCCCATCTCCCTCACACAAAGTAGACAACCAGGTGCACTACTTGCAGCTCTTACCATTGCGAAGACTTTGGTCTCCACTATCTTAGAAAGTTAGCCCTGAATGCGACTATAGTGCAGCCACTGTCCACTTTGATTTGCATTCCCATAGCATGCTGATCCATCCATAAATCAAGTTCAGGGTTTTTCCTCTTTTTTCAGCTAGTCATATAGGAGTTCCCTTATGTCCATAGGTACAAGCCAAGGAAGGGTTCTGGTGCAACTTTTTGGTAACAGGAGTTCTAGGCTTCCAGCTCATGCAGTTTACTTGTGCCCTCTTGTCCTGCTTAGGTTCAGTTCAAGATGTACATTTCCATTTCATGATAGAGTGCTGTTGGGCATGTCTGACTATATAACTCATTGGGTCCAACAGAAGATACAGTTCTGGATGCATGTTTACTTGGTGACATTTGGTCAAGCTTGTTACAGAATCCCAAGGACTTATATTGTGACTATTTCACTGGAGCGTATGCTCCAAACTGGATCCTTTTCCAATACTGATATATCTAACACTATAGGGTTTATTGGATTCTATGGTCCAAGTGACAAGGATGCTGGAATTGTGGCTTAGACCTGCTCCCATTACCTTTTCCTGCTAGGCCCACTCAAAGCTGGTGGATTTCTTTTTTTTTTTTTTTTAATTTAAATTTTGTTAGTTAACATATAGTGCAATATAGGTTTCTGGAATAGAATTCAGTGATTCATCACTTACATACAACACCCAGTGCTCATCACAACAAGTGCCCTCTTTAATACCCATCACCCATCTAGCCCATCCCCCACCCACAACCTTCCATCAACCCTCAGTTTGCTCTCTGTTGTTAAGAGTCACTTATGGCTTATTTCCCTCTCTCCTTTTTTCTTTTTCCTCTTCCCATATGTTCATCTGTTTTCTTTCTTAAATTTCTTTCTTAAATTCCACATATGAGTGAGATTATATGGTATTTGTCTTTCAGCTGGTGGATTTCTATGGCAGTAGGTATAAAGGGTGGAGCAATATTTGTAGGTATTGAAAGTTGGAGTGGAGCCTCCAGAATCCAAAGATGGCTACCAGATGCTATGCTTCTTTCTTTGTGATGAGGGATTCACAATAGATACAGCAATGTGTCTTTTGCTTTGAAGGGGATATCCCAGCATGACCCTGACTACTGGAAACCTAAAAATTTCACTGAGTTGCAGGTCTGTATAACTTAATAGGATGTCTTCTACCTTCTGGAATGCGTCTTAAGGCCTCCAATCTAACTGTCACTTCTTGCCTGCCCTGTCAAGCCAGCATAATGTTATCAATGCAATGGATCAGTGTGAAGCTCTGTGAAATATCCAGGAGGTCCAGATCTTTCCAGACTATATTATGACACAGGGAAAGGAAGTTAACATAGTAATGGCACATTATAAATGAATACTATCGATCCCTCATGAGTAAGAACTATTTCTTTTACTCTTTGCTAATTAGAATGGAAAAGAATGCATCCACTAAATCACTGGTGACATGCAGTGCTTCAGAGGGCTTATTAATATGCCCTAGCATTGATACCATGTATATCATAGTATCTGCAATCAGGATTATTACTTGTTTAACACTGTGATAGTATACAGTCACTTTTCAGGATCCATCCATTTTCTGTAGGGTCCACATTAGAAAATTCAATAGAGATGTAAGGGCTCCCACTCCTGTATCCTTTAGATCTTTAATGGTGACACTCATCTCCACCATACCCTCCCTTGTGATGATAAGATATTGTTTTGGTTTAGTATCATTTTCAGGTGGTTTCAGAGGTTTTCATTTGGTCTTCCTTAATATGATACCTCTTACTGGGCCCAATGTGAGGTTCACTCCAACTTTCAAGTATATCAATTTCAATTGTTCAAGTGGAGTCTGGAGAAATGACTCCCGGGTATATTTATAGACCCAGTGAGCCCAGCTCCTATTGGTAGTTCATATACTCCAAGGTAGTATTGAACATGTATGGATTTTATTAGAGCAAACACTTGTGAGAGGAAATGAGGAGGAAGCTAGGAAAGATTGAGAGAGTTATCAGATCCCAGTGTAGGTTGGACCTGGAGAAGAGAGAAGGAAGTTGAGTACATATCAGAGAATGTAGTCTGGAGAGGGTTCAGGAAGGTCATCAGGGAATCCTTAAACAAAAGTCAGCTATATATATATATATATATATATATATATATATATATATATATCCCCCATAAATGTGCCTGCCTTAGTATCCCTGCTGCTCTTAGTTACTGGCTGGGAACAGTCTGTGGGAAGTGTAGCCTCTGCACAATGTGTGGGTGGGTTTCAGGGCTCAGTATCTGAAGACTTGGTCCTCAGATTACATTACAGTCCCTGTATTTAGAGTTCTGTGAGGAGCATTCTCATGGTCTCTATTATTAAGATTGGGGTGAGGGAGGAAAGACTTGGATGGATGAAAACCACAAACTACTATGTCATGTTGATTGTTGAATGTTGAATATTACTTTTGAAATAAATATTCAATTGGAGATATAGGTAGACAATGGGATAGTGGGATCTGAAATTCAGAAGGAGATATGGACTATATACCTTTGAGATTTGTGAACATAATTGATGCTTAAAGCCATGGGAATAAGTGGAAAGAAACAGAGAGAGGGGAATGTGGCCCAAGATGTAACTGAGAGGGATTCTAACCTTTATAAGGAGGGGAAAATGATGAAGATTGAAAAAGAGGAACCAGTGAGGTAGGCGGAAAACCAGGACAGTATGTTGTCAGAGAAGTTGAGAGGAGAGTGTTTCAGAAAAAGAGGATGTGATTCCCTCTGTGTCTGGTTCTGAAAGATCAAGTAAGGATGCACAAAAGAGGGTCCTCAAATTTTATAATTCACGATGGCTTCTATTTTTCTTTACTGTCAAGAAACTTAGGGCCTGTTTCTGTGTCTACTTGTAACTGTGAGTAGCTGTTTACTAAGTCCTTAGTCTATGCCAAGCACTTAGCAAGGTCTATTTACTTGCCACAAAATGAGTAGCACACCCTGAAGCTGAAGTCTATCTAAACTACCAGTGGTTTCCAACCTTCCAGATATAGATAGTAGCACAGGGTCTTATGCTAAGACAAAGGAAGGGGAACCTAACTCAACCTTAAGAGCATAAAGGGAGCAGGGTCAGGGAACACTTCCTTGAAGAGGCAAAACTTGAACTGAGTATTGAGATCGTCTCTGTTCTAATCTTGTCTCATTTTGCACTATTTAAGTGCGAATAAGACAAGTCATTTTGAAAGTAATCATGACATTTTATCTAAGACAATCTCTCTAGCACCTTTTAAGTGTTGCTAGTTGGACTATATGTGCACTAAGTACAATGGTTTCCTAAGTTCGCACTGGGTGTTTGGTGCTGGCCTGAATCTTGTTTTCATGAGCCATTTTCTCATCAAAACCTTATTTTAATTCAGGTCAGTCAGTATCATAATAGTTACTCCTATTGTTTCCTTCAGGAACCTTTCACTTGGCACCACAGGGGTATGTCTCCTCACCCCAAGCTGTTCCTTCTAAGGGAAGTTAAAAATGAGAAGGAAAGTCATCATTGAGGAAGATTTCATTTTAGGAAGAAAAATAGGATCCTAAACTGATAGCATGAACTGTTGTAAAACTGGACATTGCAGGGGTTCCTACAGATGATGGACACTTAGTGAACATGCCCAGAGGTCATAGGGAAATATTTGTTTTGTTTGTAAAACTAAATGTTACCTAACCCTCAATTTTCCCTTATGCTTCGAAAGTAGAAAGAAGACAAACTTGTTATCAACAATTCTTGCCATACTATTACTCAGTGTAATTTTGAGTTATTGCTTATGAAACACAAATGTTGATCTTATATATTTCAGATAAGAAGCACAGCAAGGATGGTTACTGAGGACCAGAAAGCTGGAATATTACAGGGCCTTTTCTAACCTCCCGTCAAATCTCTCCTATAGAGCTTTATTGTTGAAGTATTTGGAACCCCCTGTGATCTCTGTCCAGCCTTCACACACCCTGCCTTAAGACCCCTGTATCTGCTCAGCGTTTCTTAGATGCAACCTTATATCTGAAATCACTGTGGGAAGTATCAGTTCCCCCGACTTTGGAGAGCTGTAGATTGCAAACTTCGGTCTTCATTAGTCTGGTCCGGGTGCCGCTCTCTTTAGCTATCACATCACTGCTGCCAAAACACTCTTCCTGCATTCTGTCTTTTTACTTGATATTGGCCACACAATTTTACCTCATCGCATTTGCCACAAGGTTACCAGATCCATGAGGGCAGAGGCTCTTATTCACCTCTATCCCTTTCATTTAGGACAGTGTGAGTATGTATCATTCACTCAGTAAAGATTTAGTCAACATAAGAGAAGAAAAAAGGAAGAAACTGAAGCAGAATTTATCCATTAAGATTTCTTATCCCTGTCCATACAGAGATTTGTCTGAATCTGCCACCCGTGATTTGTCTGAATCTGCCACCCGTGGTAGGCATAAATCTAAATCTCTCTCCAAGAGTCTTGTCACCTGGTTATTCTAATCAAGCGCTAAACTAGGTACTGCTCTGAAGGCATTTTGCAGATGCAATAAGGTTAGTAATCAGGGACCTTACATTAGGGAGAGTAGTTTAGGTCATCCAGGTGGCCTTGATGCAATAACATGATACCTTATAAGCAGCAGCAGAAGGCCAAGAAAAGCCAGAGAAATGCACCAGAAGAAGGGGAAATGGATAGGAGAGATACAGTGGAAAGGTAAGTTAAGGAGATTGCGAGTGTGAGAAAGATTTGGTCTTTGCTGGTTCTGAACTGTAGTGGACTATGTGTGAGGAAGGAAGAAAGTCCTCTATTCCTAATTGAGCTTTATTATTTTTTTTTAATCATGATAAGCGTTGGCTTTTGTCAAATGTTTGTTTTGCATCAGTTGATATGGTCATGTGGTTTTTCTCCTTAACCTTGTTGATATGGTGGATTACACTGATTTTTCAAATGTTGCACCAATGTTGCATACCTAGAGTAAAACCAAATTACTCATGGTGATTATTCTTTTTTGCTAGATTAATTATCAAATATTTTGTTGAGGAATTTGCATCTATGTTTGTTAGGGATATTGGTTTACAGTTTTTTTTTTTTTCTGTTTTTGTCTGGTTTTGTTATCAGGGTAATACTAACTCATAAACAAGTTTGGGGAGTGAATGTTCCTCTAATTTTCTGGAAGAAATTGTGTAAATTTGGAGTAATTCCTCTTTAAATATTTGATAGAATTCTTCTGCAAACTATCTGGGCCTGGAAACTTCCTTTGCAGACACTTTTTAATTACAAATTCAATTTCTTTAATGGTTCTAAGACTATTCCAATTGCTTATTTTATCATGGTTGAATTTCAGTAGTTTATGGTTTGCAAGGAATTTGTCCATTTCTTCTCAGTTTCCAGTTTATGTGCATTGAGTTGTTTATAGCATTCTCTTATTTTATCCTCTATATTATCCTTATTATGGCTGCAGGATCTGTAGTGATACTGCTTTTTCCATTCTTGATATTGAAATTTTGTGTTTTCTTTTGTTGGCCTTTTTAGAGGTTTGTCAATGTTATTGATATTCAAAAAAACTGATTTTTGTTTCATTGACTTTCTCTATTGGCTTTTGGCTTTCAATTTTACTAACGTGTCCTTTTATTCTACTTGCATAGGGCTTATTTTGCTCTTATTTTTCTAACTTCTTGAGGTAGGAAATTATATTACTAAAGTTTCTAACATAAGGATTTAGTAAAATCAATTATAGTATAATTATGGTAAATTTATAGTACAAATTTACCTGTGTGCACTGCTTTAGCTGCCTCTTATGTAAACTGATATATTGTATTTTCATTATCATTGAGCTCTATATATTTCTATTTTCTTTGAGAATTCCTCTTTGACCCAGGGATTATTTGGAAGTGTGTTATTTACTTTTCAAATCCTTGGAGAGATTTCAGTTTTTGTGTGTTGACTTCAGGTTGATTCCACTGTGGTTAGAGAATACACTCCGTATGACTTTGGCATTTATTGATTGTTTTTATCTCATTTATGTTGTGATTCCCCCCTCCCCCGCCTCCCCCCAGTTCTTGGTATGATGAGTGACCTTTTTTTCTTAACCATATCCTGGCTTTTTGGATGACATTATAAACTGTGTTCCTCCCCAAGTTCATATGTTGAAACCTAATCCCCAGTGTGATGGTATTTGGAGGTGGTGCCTTTTAGGAAGTGATTAGGCTCTCCCTTATAAATGAGGGCTCTGCCTTTATAAAAGAGGCCCCACAGAGATCACTTGTCCCTTCTTCTGGGTGAGAACACAGCAAAAAGACTGCCATTATGAACCAGGTAAGCAGGCCCTCAGCAGACACCAGATATGCTGACACCATGCTCGTGGACTTCCCAGCAGCAGTCTGAACAGACTAAGGAGAGCTGTCATATTATGGGATTGTGGATCCTATTTCATTTTGCCTCCTAGTAGAGAATTCCCCTGTTACAGTGTAGTGCAAGGTCCTGGTGGGTACATGGGTTCAACTTCCTTCTGAGTCTCACTAACACCTTTCCAGCAAAAATGGAGTCCTGACTCCTGCCTTATTACCAATTGGTAGAATAGAAGTTCAGTTTACCCCTTGGCTTCGCTGAACCCTTCACAGAGAAAATGGGTACCGACTCCCAGTGCCTTATTCCGGCCCTGTGGGTGTCAGCTCAGTTCCACACTGGGCTCACTGACTGGGATGGGGGAAGAGTTGTCAACCCCACTTAGCAACACCTCCTTATGCCTCGTTGATGTCGTTTGGTTGTGGGCCTTCAATTCCCTAACACTGACACAAAGGTAGGGAGAAGGAGCACAGTAATGCAGTCTTGTACTGCCTTATTGCCCATTATACCATATTGTTTGGTCTCTGTCTGTTGCTGCCAGTTGGGTGTGGATGTTAAGTTCCCCACTGGGCCCCACTGACGCCAGCAGTGAGGGGAAATTCTAGTGTCTGTTCTACTCCTACCACCTTATTCAGTGTGGTTTCTCCAAATTGGCGGTGGAGGTTCAGCTATCTACTGGCACCTGCTGGCACCTGAGGAAGGGTATGGATTTGCTCTGCCTCATGCAGCCTCACTAAGTCTCACGGCTGGCAAGTGGGAGTTTGAGGCTCCACTTACTGAATCTTGCTGGCAGTTGGACTACTACCCATATCTGCTGGGTGCGGGTGGAAAGCTCAGCTCCCTGCTGAGCCCCACCTATACTCATGTGGCTGGGCAATCAGACCAGCACCTGCTTTTGCTAAACATGGGCTGGAGGATCCGATTTTTACTTGATTCCCCAATACTACTGCACTGGGTGAACACTGCTGGCTGTTTCTGTGGGATTGGTGGGGGATGTCCACTTCCTATCAGCTTCCTGCTCAAGCCAGCTGAAACCAGAGAAGGGCTACATTTTTGCTATTGGTGTTTGCCTGGAGCCAGATGGATATTTTCAAATTTTCTGTTCTTAAAAACCATTCTTTTTCAAGTCCCTGGGCTTGGAGGAACAGGCTTTTTTTTTTTTTCTTTAAATCTGTGCCTGTTGTTGGATTGGAAGGAATGGGGATATTTCATCTTGGCTAGGACCAGAAGCAAAGAGAAAGCTCCAATGTTTTAAAATTGCAATTGAGTCATAAAAAGTAAAATTATTTCTTACATTATTGCAATTATGTTTAGGGTTTCCTTTCGACCGTGGCATATTTATATGTCAATTTGAAAATGGCTTGATTTCTATATCCTATGCCTACAACTGTACATTTCTCCTCTAGCCTTTGAGCCTACTTTCCCTGAGCATGGACGAAGTTTAGTTTCATCTCCTCCCCCTACCCTGCACCCCACCAAAAAAAAAAAAAAAAAAAAAGGAAGCCAGGTTAGACTTGATTATCCTATTCTACAGTTGGAGCTTAAAAAAAAAAACCAAAAAAACCCCACTAATTTCCCCAGCCTTCTTACAGGGAATTTTTTCTAAGTTTTCAGTAACCACAGAGTGAGACCAGTGTGGCTTCCCACTGATATAAACTTCATTTGATGAATTTAAACCTAATGTCCATCTAAATGGTGGTTCCTCCTTTTCCTTTATCATTATTTTAGCAGAAGTTAGTTCAAGGTAGTCACAATGGCAGCCAAGCTGTATCTTAAATGGTAAGGCAGCATTTCCATAAAACTTTTCTTCCCACAGTTCTTTCCAAATTGTATCTTTCTTTATAAGCCCTCACCAATGGCATCCAAATCCCCAGGCTTCCTTTAGAGCATTCTGACAATACTAACAAGGCCTTCTTATTATCAGGAAGCTGAGCTTCAGTTGGTTCAATATCTTTTTAGGTAGAGTCTCTGGAGCTTCTGAAGCTAGACCCTAAAAACCTTGACATATAACACTGTGTTAGTTTTAGGTGTAAAACATAATTTGGTATACATATATATTGTGGAATTATTACCACAATAAGTGTAGTTAACATCACCACACGTAGTTATGTTTTGGGGTGTTTTTTCCCCTTGTGATGAGAACTCTCAAAATTTACTCTTGGTAACTTCTGTTTGTTGATCGTTTCCTTTGCTGTACAGAAGCTTTTTAGTCACTTGATATGGTTTCATTGTTGACAATGACTGATACTATCTCTAGGGCCATGATTCCTCAACAGGTAAAGTAGATTTACTTGATCTATTGTCCTTTGTGTACAGTGAGCTTATTTTCTCAACTAAAAATTATTACATGAGCAGATAGTTCTCATTGCCTAAACTCTGTTCCCCATATGGCTCTCTATATCCCATTTTCTGCCCTTACTTCCCACCCCTGCTCAAATCCTGAAATCCTTCCCTTGCCCCCTGGAATGCATAGTTCATAATCAACAATATCTCCTATGCCCTCAGCTTCTTTGAAAGATCCCTTCCCCTTTTTAATCTAACTAAACCCTGGCTGTCCTCTGAGGACACTGCTTTCCCTACAGCCCTCTCCTGTTGTGGCTGTTTTGCTTCTCTTCCATCTCTCATACCACTAGACCTGCAGGTGGAGACCATTTTCCTCCCCTGCTTCCTAACAAATTCCAGCTCTGAATCCAACCTCTTCAGATTCTGCTACTCAGTACCCTTCCCTCTTGTGTCATCAGCTCCTGAGTCCTTCTTACCCCTCCAAGTTTTTATCTTTTGGTTTCCTGTCATAATTCTTGATTTTTAATATCCCCATGGATGATCCTCCCAATACTGAGGCCTCAGTTTCTTAACCTCTTCTCCTCCAAAGGATCTGGTCTTAAACTCTACCTTAGCTGCTCACTCCTGTAATATCCTAGACACAGTCCCCCAGTAAACTGCAACCCCTCCATAAACTCCCTTTCATAAGTCTCAGTCTTTGACCAACAACCTCTGTATTTTCAGGTCACCTTCTTTACCACCCACTTTTAACCATCTTTAGCCTCACTGGGACCTTGAATCTGTTGATCCTGTGACCTTTTTCTTGTTCTTTACCCACCTCATGTTCTTATTTCCCTCATTACTCAGCTTCAACTCCATGGTCTGTTGTCATAATCACTTACCTGCTTATACTCTCAACTTGTGTTTTTTTTTTTTTTTCCTTCCTCTCTCTCCCTTTATCCATCCAGAAAAAAGCAAAATCCCTGTTTAACTTTGACTACTCTCCACCTACAGTTATGCAGCTGAACGTGGCTACTGGAAAACACCTAACAATACCAATGGGTCTCACTTAAAATTTATAATGCCTGGCCTCAAGTGAATCTTTAGTGTTGACTGGAAGAAGTATTACCTTCCCATATTCCACTTTACATCTTCCTACTTCGGTAAGAAACGAGAAGCAATCTGGAGACCACTTCCACAAGCCCTAAACATCATTACTATTGAACTACTTGCATCTGAGACCGTATACTCTCTCTTCTCTCCTGTTACTGTAGTTGAACATCTCCACTATAAGTCCCATCCCCCTCACCTACTTGAGGTCATAATTCAAGAGACAGGGAAGAATTTCTGGAAGTATCTTTCTCATTACATCTTTCCCATCAGCATAAAACATGCTATAATGTCTGTCCTGTTTATAAAAAACCTTCCCTGAGACCCTATAACTTCCTCCAGCTATTCCTACATTGCTGTTTCCCCCTACTTATAATAAAACTTGTCAAAATCACTATTTATACTTGCTGTCTCCAATTTCCCTTCCTCTTACCTCTCCTGAGCTCACTTTAGTCAGGTTATCACTTGAAGGTGCTTCTGTTATGAAGACCAATAGTACATATTTCTTTCTGCTCATAATTCTCATTATGAAAGTTTTCATACTCATGGAAATGCTCAAAGAATAATATAATAAACATACATGTGGCCAAACTCATGCTGAACAAATCTTAACATTTTCAATTTTTGTTTTGGATTATTATTTAAAAGGAAAGACCGGTAGCCTTTATTACCTTCTCTGATCCTCTACTGCTATCCAAATTTAACCACTCTTCAGAAGTCAGTATGTGCCTTCTTATGCACATTTGTATGCCTATATTGAATAGGTATTTATACATAGAACAAATACTCCTATATTTTGATCTCAAATTCATATAAATTTTACTATATATCATTCTCCATACCAGACCTTTGCAAAAACATTCAATTAATGAAATTTTCCTATGATTTTCCTTTCTTATATTAACCTTATCTGATTTTGTATGGAGGTTGAATTGGTTTTGTGAGTCAGGCAGCTTATCTTTACAATCTCTTCTCTTAAATTCTATCCTACCTATACAAATTATCTATCTGTCCTTAGAATGTTCATTAAAAATGGTGCTTTATTGTGGATAGATTTTTGAACACGAATTAAAATTTAAAATGATTATAGCTCTTCTATGGTTTCCTTTTTCTCTGAGTCATTGTTGGTAATTCATCTTTTTAGAAAACCGCTCATTCTCTTGCCACTCTTTCCTAGTTGTCTCCTTGTTAGGAGGACAAGCTATGGTCAGAACTACTTCTGAGAACCCTTTATCCAAGCTACTTTTTTTTCCTTCCCATTTTATACTGAGAGGTATATTTTAGTTTTGTTTTTATATTTGATCCAAAAAAATTGCCTTTGTTTATTGCAAATCTGCATTTTCTAATATTTTATAGAAACAAGTTAAAAATGTTTTATGGGGCTCATCACTAGTTAATAGAAAGGTTTCCTATCAGACCTAATATGACTAGTTTCTGATTTAATAGTAAATGATCTTTGTATTTAAGTTAGCCTCTGATACATAGAGAAATGTGTATTTGGGTAAGGGAATAATATTTAGGTAGCTAAAACAAAATGATATACATGTATATATAATAGCAGAAAATTTCAGTATCACTACAGTAGCACTATCAATTTGTAAAACACAGATTAAAATCAAGTTATGTTTTTCCCAGTTCCAGAGCAAAAAGATAATGGGTAAACATAGTTAAACAATCAGAATTATTTGTTGCGATGTATATTCATACCATGTTTTCAAAAAGCAATTTATAGTTACTAAAACATTTGTTCCAGAAGTGTACCTCCTATATATGCTACAAAAGAATAATTGAGAAGATGGGCTAAACAGCTCTATGATGTTTATATAAGAAAAACCTGAATAAAAATTAATATAGAACAATATTAAGTTTTAAAAGATCCATTCACTCCAGAATGATAGAGAACTGTCAAATTAGTCACTTTAAGGCTATATATAGAAAATAGTGTTCATGAAATGTTACAAACCTCTTTTTACACTGTCTTTTCTGTAAAATAAATATAGTATATTTGACATGTAGTACATATATGACACAGGGGTGAAACTAGATGTAAGCCCAAAGAAAAATCCTAGTGGAGAGGAGGGATTATGAGTATTTTGAGAAGGGACTGCCAGTTTAATATTAAGGATTGCCTTAATTAAGGTTTGGGCTATTAGCCAAACAAGTAGTGTTTTTTTTTTTTTTTTTTTTTTTTTTTTAAATGCAGCCTTTCTTGAGCCTCTAAGAGGTTTAAATTCAGGTAAAACCTGTTTATTTTTAAATAATTTTAAACTTAGAGGAAAGCCTTTTTCTGTACTATCTTTACTCACAACAATCTGTCTACTCTTGAGTGTTAGTTATTGCAGCTTTGTAATAAATTGTAGTATCTAGTAGGGCTGATATGCCTAATCCCTCCCCTTTCTCAGAATTTTCCTGAATGACCTCTAATGTTTATTTTCCACATAAATTTTACTCTTATTTTTGTCAAGTTCCCAAATTGTTTAAATTTCAAGTGCTACTGCATAAAATTTATAGTTCAATTTGTAAGACTTGGCACTATAACTATGTTGTATCTTCCTATCCAAAAGCAAAATGCTTTTCTATTTACTCATGTCTCCTTTCATGTCCCTTACCTGAGTTTTATAGCTTTTTTCATACAGCAACTATGCATTTTATGTTGAGTTTATTTCTGTTTCACATCTTATGGCTGTTGGAAATTGGAAATTTCTTTAATTTTGAAGCTGGTTAACTTACCTATGGAAAAGCTATTAATTTCTGTATATTGGTTAAAGAGCCAGTCACCTCAAACACTTTTGTTTTAGTAGTTTTTCAGTTTCTTAGATTTGCTGAAAGACCAATCCTATCTGCAAGTCATTTTGACTTATTTCTAATACTCATTTTTCAAACCTCAATTTTAATTAGTCCTTGATCCCTTGATCTCAGTAAAATCCTGTTGATCACTAAAATCACTGAATTGTAGAACACATGTTGTTATTGATGTCACCACAAAGTGGCCATTAATTAAGCAGGCCATATGGTGTGCTATAGTAGGCCAGACAGGCCTGGGTTTATGGCCGGGATTTCTGAAACTCTATATTGCATACAAACTCTAAAATGAATCTTATTGCAATTGCTCGATGGAGATGAAAAGGACACTGAACATACCAATTTACCACTTAGGCATCCTCATTTTCAATTTGGTAAAAACAAATTTAGTGAAATAGTAGATTAAAAATGTACAGTAGAACTTGAATAGGACACCAAACATACATGTAACAAAGGCAAAAATAGACTAATGGGGCTACATCAAACTTAAAAACTTCAGCATAGGAAAAAATCTAGAGTGAAAAGGCAACTTACAGAATGGGAGAAAATATTGCAAACCATATATTGGATAAGGGGTTAACATCCAGAATATATAAAGAACTCCCACAACTCAATAACAAATGACCTAATTTAAAAAATGGGCAAAGGACTTGAATAGACATTTCTCAAAAGATATACAAATGACTAACAAGCACATGAAAATATGTTCAACATCATTAATCATCTGGGAAAAAGAAATCAAAATTACCATGAGCTATCACCTCACACACTATTAAAGTATTGGTGAGGATGTGGGGAAATTGGAACCATTGTTGGTGGGATTGCAAAATGGTGTCAATATGGAAAACTGTATGGAAGTTCTTCAAATTAAAAATAGAACTATCATGTGATCCCGCAATCCCACTTTATCCAGAAAAATCAAAATCAGGATCTTAGATATTAGCCCTCCTATGTTCATTGCAGTACTATTCACAATAGGCAAGATGTGAAAACCACCTAAATATCCATTGAGGGATGAAGAAAATGTATATACAAACATCAGGATATCACTCAGCCATAAAAAGTCTTGTTACATGCCACAACAAAATGAACCTTCAGAACATTCAGTTAAGTGAAATAAGCCAATTGTACAAACCCTATATGAATCTACTTATATGAGGTATATAAAACAGTCAAACTTATAGAAACAAAGTAGAATGGTGCTTGCTGTGGGGGGGATGGGGAAATGGGGAATTGTTCAATGGACAGAATTTTAGTTATGCAAAATAAAGTTCTCAAGATCTGTTATACAATAATGTGCATATAGTTAAGAATTGTGTAATGTATGATTAAAATTAAGATAAATCAATACTTTTTTGCCATAATTTTAAAAATGCAGGGGTGTCTGAGTGGCTCAGTTGGTTAAGTGTCTGCCTTCGGCTTGGGTTGTGATCTCAGAGTCTTGGGATTGAGCCCTACATTGGGCTCCCCACTCAGCAGGGAGCCTACTTTTCCCTCTCCCTCTGCCTCTCCCCTTGCTCGTGCTCACTCTCTCTCACACAAATAAGTTAAAAAAATATTAAAAAATGCAGTGAAAGAAGCCATTTTTATGGAGGAATGGAAGTTTTCCCCCCATAATGCTCAGCCACTCTCAAATCTTCAGTAGGCTCTATTTTTGCTTTCTTAACCAATGGCCAAATAGACAATTAGAACCCCTAAGGAAGGGAGCTAGCCAACTGCACTCGTAAGAAGAAAATGAATATGAGTTATAAAGATTTTTTTCCCACTATGAGAGAAGAAAAAAATTAAGGATCATTAAACACAGTGAACCACCTCCTCTGAAAATGATCTTCTCTTGGCTAAAGTGATATCACACCCCAGATTTTTTTCATCAACCCTTTATCTGTCTCTTTTGCTGATTTTTATTTTCCTATTCTCATGGTTGGAGTGCCTCAGGGCTACATCTTGAGCCCTCTTCATACTTCAAGATCACTTGAGGATAGAGAGAACATAGCCATCTCCCTTGCTTCAGATACTATCTATAATGCTAATAATGCCCAGAGTTATCTCTGACCTTATCTCTTCACTGGGTTTCAGATTCAAATACAAATGGCTTCTCAAAGGTCTTCATTTGGATATCTTATAGGGATCTCAAAAATCTATGCAGTTACTAAAACCAGAAGTGTAGGAGTCATCCATTATTCCTCAATCTCCCCCATTCCCACTTTTAGTCCATCATTAACTGTTTTAATATTCCCTCCAGTCATTATTCTCTACCATGGAAATCTATTTTCTTCATAGTACTATTACCTTTTTCTCACTGGGTTCTAAGTTTTTTTGTGGACAGAATCACATCTATCTTGCTCAGTATTATAGCTTCAACATTGTGCCTGGGTCATACTAGGTCTTAACTAAACATTTATTGATTAAAACAATAAATATTTGAGCACTTAAAATATTGTAACTATAGGTGATACTTTCTGTATAATCTTACTTAATCTTCATACTGCTACGAAGTTATTTTTACCATTTTTACAAATGAATGAACTGAAATTAATGACATGCCCAAAGCCATACAACTATAAAATGTGATTTTGGAATTGGAACTTATTTCCTTCTGGTGACAAAGTAGTTTGTTTATAATGTACCACAGTGGCAGAGGATAAAACACTTTAAGTCAGGAACCAAGGTTTTGGTTTGGCATCTACCATTATCATGGCTTTGATTATGTCAAGTACTTTTTTATGAATCTGAACAATTATGAAGTAGTCCAACTTTATATAAACGTTCATAAAATTTTATATCCCCCAATATTTCTCCAAATGCTGTCATTTGTAATCAAGGAATAATGTCCTCTCCACTTTATTTCATGATTCACTCACTAGTAACACTGAAGATTATTTCACATGATGCTGGAAATTTTCAGACATATATCAGGGAAGGACACATGAATCCCTTTTTCCTTTGGCCTGTGATCATTTCAGCCTCCCTTCCCCAAGTCACATGAGGCAGCCCTTGCTGATTTTTTTTTTTTCCAAATAAAATTTGTCCCCAAGTACTTCTAGGAAAACTTACTAAAAAGAACAGGATGATTATCGAGTGCCTTTATTTGTGATGCCTTTTCCAATGAGGGGAAATTGGACATTAGATAAACAACTGTCACATGTTTCTGGTCCTGTCAGTTCCCCTCTTTGGAAGTTTGGGGTTTCATTTTGAACATACAGGGAACCTTAGTTTTTTTTGTTTGTTTTTTGTTTCCCTTCAGATGCAAGTTTTTCATCAGGATTCCCTGGTTAAAAATGTATTCAGATGAACAGAAGAAGCCCATTAACAAATTATATTGGAAAATGATATATATGGGTTTTTGTAAATCAATCATCCATGAATGGTGGCATATTCTAAATTTTTTTATAATAAGTTTAGCTTGATCAGATATACTTGCAGCCCCCAGGTATGGTTTGCATGGCTTTTTACTGTTGCAGAGCAAAAAGAAGCCACAATCCATATAGGCAATTCTAAATTCTAATTGAGCCACTATAAAGAATGGAATTAAACAGACACGAAAACACTAAGGTTTAAAAACTTGATTTTTACAATTATATCTAATCTGATTTAATAGAACTATAGTCAAATATAGCAGATTGAACATCTACTTTTTAACTCCTGTCCAAACTCCAATAAAATTAGGCTGTAGGAACAAAAATATACAAATATGCAAACATAACAAAATATGGGTAAGAAAATGATACCAAAGTGTTAAAAATCTTGCAAGATGGAGAAGTGGTAACTCAATTAGCACAATGCAGATAGATGAAAACCCCATCTGCAGCAGGGACTATAAACAAGATATCTTGTCAGGTCAGACAAAAATGTTCCAACCCCTCCCCCCTCCCCATTAGGGAGGTAGAAACCTGGTTGCCAGTGCTCTGGCATCCAAATGGGAAAATAGATTAGGCCTCATTGGTAACTATGCCAATTTTCACTTATTTTACTTATCGTTAATCTGTGCAAAGCTGACTTGCACTGCACATTTTCATCTTGGAAAGGCTTAGGAAATGGAGGCACCAGGTACCTCTGGGAGCAGGAGTGCATGTGAGGTGAGCTGAAGATAGTACTGGTCAAAAGTGTATATTAAGGAGCTATCAGAGTACTCAGATAACCTCCAAAATCCATCAGCAGAAGACAGTAGTTTTTTAAAATTTAAATTCAATTTAGTTTACATCGTGTGTTATTAGTTTCAGGGGTGGGACTTAGTGATTCATCAGTTGCATATAACACCCAATGATCATTACATCATGTGCCCTCCTTAATGCCCATCACCCAATTACCCCATCCCCCCACCCACCTCTCCCCCTAGGAACCCTCAGTTTGTTTCCTATAGTTGAGATTCTTATGGTTTGCCTCCCTCTGTTTTTGTCTTTTCCTTCCCTTTCCCTATGTTCATCTGTTTTGTTTCTTAAATTCCACATATGAGTGAAATCATATGGTATTTGTGTTTCTCTGACTGGCTTATTTTGCTTAGCATAATACCATCTAGTTCCATCCATGCCATTGCAAATCGCAAGATTTCATTCTTTTTGATGGCTTAGTAATATTCCAGTGTGTGTGTGTGTGTGTGTGTGTGTACACCACCTCTTTATTCATCTGTTAATGGACGTCTGGGCTCTTTCCATAGTTTGGCTATTGTGGACATTGCTGCTATAAATACTGGGGTGTATGTGCCCTTTTGAATCACTATGTTTGTATCCTTTGGATAAATACATAGTAGTGCAATAGCTGGGTCATAGGGTAGCTCTATTTTTAACTTTTTGAGGAACCTCCATATTGTTTTCCAGAGCGGCTACACCAGCTTGCATTCCCACCAACAGTGTAGGAGGGTTCCCCTTTCTCCGCATCCCTGCCAACATCTGTTGTTTCCTGACTTGTTAATTTTAGCCATTCTGACTGGTGTGAGGTGGTATCTCATTGTAGCTTTGATTTGTATTTCCCTGATGATGATTGATGTTGAGCATTTTTTTCATGTGTCTGTTGGCCATTTGGAGGTCTTTGGAGAAATGTCTGTTGATGTCTTCTCTCCATTTCTTGACTGGCTGGTTTTTGGGTGTTGAGTTTGATACGTTCTTTATAGATTTTAGATACTAATCCTTTATCTATTTGCAAATATCTTCTCCCATTCCATAGGTTGCCTTTTAGTTTTGTTGACTGTTTCCTTTGCTGTGCAAAAGCTTTTTATCTTGATGAAGTCCCAATAGTTCATTTTTGCCTTTGTTTCCCTTGCCTCTGGAGACCTGTCTAGCAAGAAGTTGCTGTGGCTTAGGTCACAGAGGTTGCTGCTGGTGTTCTCCTCTAGGATTTTGATGGATTCCTGTCTCATGTTTAGGTTTAGGTCTTTCATCCATTTTTGAATTTATTTTTGTGTATGGTGTAAGGAAATGGTCCAGTTTCATTCTTCTGCATGTGGCTGTTCAATATTCCCAACACCATTTGTTGAAGAGATGGTCTTTTTTCCATTGGATATTCTGTCCTGCTTTGTTGATTAGTTGACCAGAGTTGAGGGTCCATTTCTGGGTACTCTATTATGTTCCATTGATCTATGTGTCTGTTTTTGTGCCAGTGCCATGCTGTCTTGATGATTACAGCTTTGTAATAGAGCTTGAAGTCTGGAAGTGTGATGCCCCCACCTTTTTTTCCCCCCCCCCCCCCACCTCAACATTACTTTGGCTATCCGGGGTCTTTTTTGGTTCCATACAAATTTTAGAATTAATTTTTCCAGCTCTGTGAAAAATGCTGGTGGTACTTTGATAGGAATTGCATTGAATGTGTAGATTGCTTTGGGTAGCATAGACATTTTAACAATATTTGTTTCTTCAATCCATGAGCACAGAATGTCTTTCCATTTCTTTGTGTCTCAATTTCTTTCATAAATGTTCTATACTTTTCAGAGTATAGATCTTTTACCTCTGGTTAAATTTATTTCTAGGTATCTTATGGTTTTTGGTACATTTGTAAATGGGATTGATTTCTTTCTGCTGCTTCATTGTTAGTGTATAATATTGCAACTGACTTCTGTGCATTGATTTTTTTTTTTTTTATATCCTGTGACACCCCCAGCTTTTGATTTTCTTTTCCAACATTCCTCTGGCTATTCGGGGTCTTTTCTGGTTCCATACACATTTTAGGATTGTTTGTTCCAGCTCTGTGAAAAATGCTGGTGTTATTTTGATAGGGATGCATTGAATGTGTAGATTGTTCTGGGTAGTATAGACATTTTAATAGTATTTGTTCTTCCAATCCATGAGCACGGATGTTTTTCTTTATGTCTTCCTCAGTTTTTTTCATCAGTGTTCTATAGTTTTCAGAGTACAAGGTCTTTTACCTCTTTGGTTAGGTTTATTCCTAGGTATCATAGGGCTTTTAGTGCAATTGAAAATGATTGATTCCTTCTCTTTCTGCTGCTTCATTTTTGGTGTGTAGAAATGCAACAGACTTCTGTGCATTGATTTTATATTCTGTGACTTGACTGAATTTCTGTATCAGTTCTAGCAATTTTTTGGTGGAGTCTTTCAGGTTTTCTACATAGAGTATCATGTTGTCTGTGGAGAATGAATGTTTGACTTCTTCTTTGCTGATTTGGAGACTTTTTTATTTCTTTTTTTTGATTGCTGAGGCTAGGACTTCCAGTACTATGTTGAACAACAGTGGTGAGAGTAGACATCCCTGTTGTGTTCCTGACCTAGGGGAAAAGCTCTGTTTTTCCCGATTGAAGATGGTATTCTCTTTGGGTCCTTTGTATATTGCTTTTATGCTGTTGAGGTACGTTTCCTGTATCTTTACACTGCAGAGAGTTTTTGTCAAGAAAGGTCTTGTGTTTTGTCAAATGCTTTCTCTGCATCTATTGAGAGGATCATACGGTTCTTATCCTTTTATTAACGCCGTATATCACATTGATTTGCAGCTGTTGAACCACCCTTGCAGCCCAGAAATCCCTCTGGTGTGTAATGAATAATCCTTTTGATGTACTGTTGGATCCTATTAGCTAGTATCTTGAGAATTTTTATATCCACATTCATCAGGGATATTGGTCTGTAATTCTTTTTAGTGGTGTCTTTGTCTGGTTTTGGATTCAAGGTAATGCTGGTTTCATAGAATGAGTTTGAAGTTTTGCTTCCATTTCTTTTTTTTTTGGGGGGGGGGAGACAATTTCAGAAGAATAGGTATTCTTTAAATATTTGGTAGAATTTCCCCTGGAAAGCCCTCTGGCTATGGACTCTTGTTTGTTGGGAGATTTTTGATTACCAATTCAATTTCTTTGCTGGTTATTGGTCTGTTCAGGTTTTCTATTTCTTCCTGTTTCAATTTTGATAGTTTATATGTTTCTAGGAATTTGTCCATTTCTTCCAGATTGCCTAATTTGTTGGCATATTATTGCTCATAATATTCTCTTATAATTGTTTATATTTCTTTGGTGTTGGTTGTGATCTCTTGTCTTTCCTTCATGATTTTATTTGGGTCCTTCCTCTTTTTTTTTTATGTTTTTTTATTGTTATGTTAATCCCCATACATTACATCATTAGTTTTAGATGTAGTGTTCCATGATTCATTGTTTGTGCATAACACCCAGTGCTCCATGCAGAACGTGCCCTCCTCAATACCCATCACCAGGCTAACCCATCCTCCCACCCCCCTCCCCTCTAGAACCCTCAGTTTGTTTTTCAAAGTCCATTATCTCTCATAGTTCGTCTACCCTCCGATTTCCCCCCCTTCATTCTTCCCCTTCTGCTATCTTCTTCTTTTTTTTTTTTCCTTAACATATATTGCATCATTTGTTTCAGGGGTACAGATCTGAGATTCAACAGTCTTGCACAATTCACAGAGCTTACCAGAGCACATACCCTCCCAAGTGTCTATCACCCAGTCACCCCGTCCCTCCCACCCCACCCCTACTCCAGCAACCTTCAGTTTGTTTCCTGAGATTAAGAATTCCTCATATCAGCGAGGTCATATGATACATGTCTTTCTCTGTTTGACTTATTTCGCTCAGCATAATACCCTCCAGTTCCATCCACATCATTGCAAATGGCAAGATCTCATTCCTTTTGATGGCTGCATAATATTCCATTGTATATATATACCACCTCTTCTTTATCCACTCATCTGTCGATGGACATCTTGACTCTTTCCACAGTTTGGCTATCGTGGACATTGCTGCTATAAACATCGGGGTGCATGTACCCTTTCGGATCCCTACTTTTGTATCTTTGGGGTAAATACCCAGTAGTGCAATTGCTGGATCATATGGTAGCTCTATTTTCAACTTTATGAGGACCCTCCATACTGTTTTCCAGAGTGGCTGCACCAGCTTGCATTCCCACCAACAGTGTAGGAGGGTTCCCCTTTCTCCGCATCCCCGCCAACATCTGTCGTTTCCTGACTTGTTAATTTTAGCCATTCTGACTGGTGTGAGGTGGTATCTCATTGAGGTTTTGATTTGGATTTCCCTGATGCCGAGCGATATTGAGCACTTTTTCATGTGTCTGTTGGCCATTTGGATGTCTTCTTTGGAAAAATGTCTGTTCATGTCTTCTGCCCATTTCTTGATTGGATTCTTTATTCTTTGGGTGTAGAGTTTGATGAGTTCTTTATAGATTTTGGATACTAGCCCTTTATCTGATATGTCATTTGCAAATATCTTCTCCCATTCTGTCGGTTGCCTTTTGGTTTTGTTGACTGTTTCCTTTGCTTTGCAAAAGCTTTTTATCTTGATAAAGTCCCAATAGTTCATTTTTGCCCTTGCGTCCCTTGCCCTTGGCAATGTTTCTAGGAAGAAGTTGCTGCGGCTGAGGTCAAAGAGGTTGCTGCCTGTGCTCTCCTTTAGGATTTTGATGGACTCCTGTCTCACATTGAGGTCTTTCAACCATTTGGAGTCTATTTTTGTGTGTGGTGTAAGGAAATTGTCCAGTTTCATTCTTCTGCATGTGGCTATCCAGTTTTCCCAACGCCATGAAGAGACTGTCTTTTCCATTGGACATTCTTTCCTGCTTTGTCAAAGATGAGTTGACCATAGAGTTGAGGGTCCATTTCTGGGCTCTCTATTCTGTTCCATTGATCTATGTGTCTGTTTTTGTGCCAGTACCATACTGTCTTGATGATGACAGCTTTGTCATAGAGCTGGAAGTCCGGAATTGTGATGCCACCAGCTTTGCTTTTCTTTTTCAACATTCCTCTGGCTATTCGGGGTCTTTTCTGGTTCCATGCAAATTTTAGGATTATTTGTTCCATTTCTTTGAAAAAAGTGGATGGTATTTTGATAGGGATTGCATGGAATGTGTAGATTGCTCTAGGTAGCATTGACATCTTCACAATATTTGTTCTTCCAATCTATGAGCATGGAACGTTTTTCCATTTCTTTGTGTCTTCCTCAATTTCTTTCATGAGTATTTTATACTTTTCTGAGTACAGATTCTTTGTCTCTTTGGTTAGATTTATTCCTAGGTATCTTATGGTTTTGGGTGCAATTGTAAATGGGATCGCCTCCTTAATTTCTCTTTCTTCTGTCTTGTTGGTATATAGGAATGCCACTGACTTCTGTGCATTGATTTTATATCCTGCCACTTTACTGACTTCCTGTATGAGTTCTAGCAGTTTTGGGGTGGAGTCTTTGGGGTTTTCCACATAACGTATATCATCTGCAAAGAGTGAGAGTTTGACTTCTTCTTTGTCAATTTGGATGCCTTTTATTTCTTTTTGTTGTCTGATTGCTGTGGCTAGGACTTCTAATACTATGTTGAATAGCAGTGGTGATAGTGGACATCCCTCCCATGTTCCTGACCTTAGGGGGAAAGCTCTCAGTTTTTCCCCATTGAGAATGATATTCGCTGTAGGTTTTTCATAGATGGCTTTTATGATATTGAGGTATGTACCCTCTGTGCCTATACTCTGAAGAGTTTTGATCAAGAAAGGATGCTGTACTTTGTCAAAGGCTTTTTCTGCATCTATTGAGAGGATCATATGATTCTTGTTCTTTTTTTTGTTAATGTATTGTATCACGTTGATTGATTTGCGAATGTTGAACCAACCTTGAAGCCCAGGGATAAATCCCATTTGGTCGTGGTGAATAATCCTTTTAATGTACTGTTGGATCCTATTGGCTAGTATTTTTGTGAGAATTTTTGCATCCATGTTCATCAGGGATATTGGTCTGTAATTCTCCTTTTTGATGGGGTCTTTGTCTGGGTGGGGGTCAAGGTAATGCCTCATAAAATGAGTTTGGAAGTTTTCCTTCCATTTCTATTTTTTGGAACAGTTTCAGAAGAATAGGTATTAATTCTGGAAATGTTTGGTAGAATTCCCCTGGGAAACCATCTGGCCCTGGGCTCTTGTTTTTTGGGAGATTTTTGATGACTGCTTCAATTTCCTTAGTGGTTCTAGGTCTGTTCAGGTTTTCTGTTTCTTCCTGGTTCAGTTTTGGTAGTTGACACATCTCTAGGAATACATCCATTTCTTCCAGGTTATCGAATTTGCTGGCATAAAGTTGCTCATAATATGTTCTTAGAATTGTTTGTATTTCTTTGGTGTTGGTTGTGATCTCCCCTCTTTCATTCATGATTTTGTTGATTTGGGTCATTTCTCTTTTCTTTTTGATAAGTCTGGCCAGGGATTTATCAATCTTGTTAATTCTTTTAAAGAACCAGCTCCTAGTTTCGTTGATCTGTTCTACTGTTCTTTTGGTTTCTATTTCATTGATTTCTGCTCTGATCTTTATTATTTCTCTTCTCCTCCTGGGTTTAAGCTTTATTTGCCATTCTTTCTCCAGCTCCTTTAGGTGTAGGGTTAGGTTGTGTACTTGAGACCTTTCTTGTTTCTTGAGGAAGTCTTGTATTGCTATATACTTTCCTCTTAGGACTGCCTTTGCTGCATCCCAAAGATTTTGAATAGTTGTGTTTTCATTTTCATTGGTTTCCATGTATTTTTTAAATTCTTAATTTCCTGGTTGACCCACTCATTCTTTAGTAGGATGCTCTTTAGCCTCCATGGATTTGAGTTCTTTCTGACTTTCCTCTTGTGATTGAGTTCTAGTTTCAAAGCATTGTGGTCTGAAAATAGGCAGGGAATGATCCCAATCTTTTGGTACCAGTTGAGACCTGATTTATGACCTAGGATGTGATCAATTCTGGAGAATGTTCCATGGGCACTAGAGAAGAATGTGTATTCTGTTGCTTTGGGATGGAATGTTCTGAATATGTCTGTGAAGTCCATTTGGTCCAGTGTGTCATTTAAAGTCTTTATTTCCTTGTTGATCTTTTGCTTAGACGATCTGTCCATTTCAGTGAGGGGGGTGTTAAAGTCCCCCACTATTATTGTACTGTTGTCAATGTGTTTCTTTGCTTTTGTTATTAATTGCCTTATATAATTGGCTGCTCCCATGTTAGGGGCATAGATATTTACAATTGTTAGATCTTCTTGTTGGATAGACACTTTAAGTAGAATATAATGTCCTTCCTCATCTCTTATTACAGTCTTTGGTTTAAAGTCTAATTTGTCTGATATAAGGATTGCCACCCCAGCTTTCTTTTGGTGTCCATTAGCATGGTAAATGGTTTTCCACCCCTCACTTTCAATCTGGGGGTGTCTTTGGTTCTAAAATGAGTCTCTTGCAGACAGCATATCGATGGGTCTTGTTTTTTTATCCAGTCTAATAGCCTGTGTCTTTTGATTGGGGCATTTAGCCCATTTACATTCCGGGTAACTGTTGAAAGATAGGAATTTAGTGCCACTGTATTGCCTGTAAGGTGACTGTTACTGTATATTGTCTGTGTTCCTTTCTGGTCTATGTTGCTTTCAGGCTCTCTCTTTGCTTAGAGGACCCCTTTCAATATTTCCTGTAGGGCTGGTTTTGTGTTTGCAAATTCCTTTAGTTTTTGTTTGTCCTGGAAGCTTTTTATCTCTCCTTCAATTTTCAATGACAGCCTAGCTGGATAGAGTATTCTTGGCTGCATATTTTTCTCATTTAGTGCTCTGAATATATCCTGCCAGTCCTTTCTGGCCTGCCAGGTCTCTGTGGATAGGTCTGTTGCCAATCTAATGTTTCTACCATTGTAGGTTACATATCTCTTCTCCCGAGCTGCTTTCAGGATTTTCTCTTTGTCTCTGAGACTCATAAGTTTTACTATTAGATGCCGGGGTGTTGACCTATTTTTATTGATTTTGAGAGGGGTTCTCTGTGCTTCCTGGATCTTGATGCCTGTTTCCTTCCCCAAATTAGGGAAGTTCTCTGCTATAATTTGCTCCATTATACCTTCTGCCCCTCTCTCTCTTTCTTCTTCTTCTGGGATCCCAATTATTCTAATGTTGTTTCATCTTATGGTATCACTTATCTCTCAAATTCTGCCCTCGTGATCCAGTAGTTGTTTATCTCTCTTTTTCTCAGCTTCTTTATTTTCCATCATTTGGTCTTCTATATCACTGATTTTCTCTTCTGCCTCATTTATCCTAGCAGTTTGTGCCCCCATATTTGATTGCACCTCATTAATAGTGACACACACTAGATTTTGGGTGTATTTGGTCTGTTAGAAGAAAGTGCCTCCCAAAATTTTAAAGAGAAAAACTTATATATGTACAAAAATAAGGGTTGATATGCTGAAGGGATGGAATATGACTGTAAAGATGGAAATTATAAAAGATTTTATAAAAGGAATTGATAAGTTGTTTGAAAAAAGAAAGAAGAGGATTTAAAAAAAAGAGAATGTGATCAGGCAGGGGAGTAGCATATTGAAGCATTTAGTCCATTTACATTCAGAGTAATTATTGAAAGATAGGAATTTAGTGCCATTGCATTACCTGTAAAGTCACTGTTCCTGTAGATTGTCTCTGCTCCTTTCTGGTCTTTGTTACTTTTGGTTTCTTTCCATTCAAAGGGTCTCTTTTAATATTTCTTGCAGGGCTGGTTTAGTGTTCACAAATTCCTTTAGTTTTTGTCTTGGAAACTGTATCTCTCCTCCTATTCTGAATGACAGCCTTGCTGGATAAAGTATTCTGGGCTGCATATTTTTCCCATTTAGCACATTGGATATATCATGACAGTCCTTTTGGGCCTGCCAAGTCTCTGTGGACAGGTCTTCTGCCAGGCTTATGTAGAAGACAGTAGTTGTAATCTCTAGAGAGACTGAGGAGGTTGAGCCCAAAGAAATTCTGGACTTGTGGAAGCAAGGTACAGTTCAGGGTGAAGTGTCATATTGAAAGTAAGGTAATTAAGTGAGAATAGCATAGTTAAACATGAGAGCCTAGTCCCATTTCCCACTTGGATGGTAGAACACTGGTAGCCAGGTTTCTGTACTCCAAATAAGAGGATGGAGCAGTCTCTGGGAAAACTGGCAGATGTAAGAAAGAGAATACCTTAACAATATGCAGGATTTCCATCCTATTACAGTGCAAAGCCCATCAATTGGCTTCTCCTAACCCCACCCCACCCCACACATAGAACTTCTAATCCACATTAAAATATTTCACCCTTAAATATAAACTGGCAGCCAATTGTCAGGCATTGAGGAAAGCATTTAACCTAAAAGACAAGATTAAAATTAAAATGATAGAGGAGATAATGACATGTGAACTAGAAGGAGGAAAGAGTGATGAAACACTCTTGAAACTGATGAAACTGGTGATGAAACAGATTATGCTATTTAAAAAAATTTCAAAGAGTAAGGGCTATTAAAAAATTAAAGATTTATTTACTTTAGAGAGAGCAAGAGAGAGCGTGTGCACACATGTACTTGCATGGGAGGAGGCGCAGAGGGAGAGAATCTTTCCAGCAGGCTTCCTGCTGAGTACAGAGACTAACAGGGGTCTCCATCTCCTGACCCATGAGATCATGACCTGAGCCAGAACCAAGAACTGGTTGTTCCACCAACTGAGGCACCCAGTTGCACTCTCAAGAAAATCTTTAAAGCCGAATTAAGTTGGTAACTGCAGGATTAGGATATAAAGGTAAGAAATCTCCCCTAAAGATAAACAAAAAATGGAAGATTCCATAAATTCAAAGATAAAAAAGAGAAATTAAGAAACTTAGAAAATCAATTCAAGAAGTCTAATACCAACTAAGGGGAGAAAATGCTAGGGATGGAGAGGAGAGGATCCTATAAGATTTTAGAGCTACAATACCTAAAATAGTTCAGGCTTTACACAAAGGAATAGGAGTTAGAATGACTTCAAAATTCTTAAAATTGGAATCTAAAGACAATGAAGAAAAGAGGGACACTTTTTTTTCCAGTCCATAATTCCATACACAGCCAAACTGTGTATAATGGCAGAATATAGATATTATTTTTGATAGCTTGAATATTTAGAAATATCAAACATCCTTTCTTAGGAAGTTACTGAAGGATATGCTACACTAAAACAAGGATTTAGACTACTAATGGGGAAGGTTTGGTATCCAGAAAATAGGAGCTTCAACAAAGGAGAGATAAAGAAAAGGATTTCTTTGGATTAAGTTATAGGGAAACACTGTGATGACAGCTCTGCACCAATTAGATCCGGTCCACATTGGAACCAGATAGCTGAGGGCATGGAATGTCACTGAAAGGGGAAAAACTGGAACTGACAGATTATCTTAGGTATTTGACTATAATGAAGGAATTAAACTCTGACAGATTTTAGGATCCGATCAGTTATAAATAGATACCCACGGTAATGAATTCCTTTAAAACAAAATGTTGCAGGGAATGTAAATGTAATTATAGTATAACCCATAGCTCACCTCTGATTATATTATGACAACTATACAGATATTAAAAACTGACAAGTTATATGCCTAAAAATTGCATGGGCAATTATCTTTGGGAGAGGGTTGAAAAAAGCATTTAAATGTGAAGGAATAGTGCTACTAGGAATAGCTATATTTCTTCCTCTTCCTAGTTGGAATTTTATATATAATTGAAAATTCAGGAAATAACAAAACCTGTTTAGAGATAACACTGAAAACATCTAAAATTTCAAAGTGGCTACTTCTGGAGAGAGTAAATGATGGTGCATCATAGAGTAGATCACTGATTTTTTTTTTTTTTTTAATAACGCTCATGGTAATAGTTGATCTTTCAAATTATATTCATGGTTCCCTTTGACTAAAAAATTTATTTAGAATTAGATACTTCATAATACAGAACAAGGCGCACACAAAAACATCCAAATCATCTGCAATTATACTACTCAAAAGATAATCACAGTCAATATTTTGGTGTACTACTTTTCTGTCTTTATCTTATGTATCAAATAGTTTTTTCTACTATCAAGTCATATTAAAATGACTAGAATCTGTTTCATCAAATATTCAGAGTAGATTTGGGTTGTGCTGGTTTAAAATTAAGGCTACATGATACATGAAATTCATTTGAGGAGATGAGCATTTCAAAGAGCTAGACAGCTAATTAGGCTATGAAAAGACACTCAAAATCATTAGCTATTGGGGAAATGCAACTCAAAACCACAATGAGGTACCATTTCATATGTACTATAATGGCTATAATAAAAAGCCAACAATAACAAGTGTTGGTATGTGGGGAATTGGAACCTTCATACCTTGCTGATGGGAATGTAAAATAGTGCAAGAACTTTAAATACAGTTTAACAGTTCTATAAAAAGCTAGACATAGTTAACATTATGACCAAGCAATTCTACTCCTGGGTACATACACAGTAGAATTAAAAACATGTCCACACAAAAACTTGCACATAAGTGTTGAAAGAAGCATTATTCATAATAAAGTGTAGAACTTGTTTTGTATTTAAGATGTTTGTACTTTTGTTCTAATAGTATCCTGATTTCTTTCTATTTTGCATATGAGATTTATTCTGATTAAAATTATGAAGTATTGTATGGTGACATAACATAATAAAAGAAAATTAAAAGTTATGAAGTAGATACCACACCTAACTTTAACATAGTTATCTGATCTTCCCAACACTATTAGTAAATAACCTATCTTTTTTCCAGTTATTTTATCACAGACTGGATTTGTTTCTGGATGTTCTAGTCTCAGGTTTTTTTCTAAACACTTTCACACACATGTATGTGTATGTGAATATATGTATGTATATTTCTGGAAGAACCAGCTAATGCGATTAGACAAAAGTTCTAAAATAAGTACAAATAAGTAGAAAGGGAGAAATGTACATTTGCCAATGATATGACAGCATACATACAAAACCGGGACTATTGGAGAAAGTGTGACTAAAAAGTTTCCCATAGTTCTTTGAAAATGGTTGGTTCTAGTGGTGGGGTAGGGGATATGCAACATGGGCCTGGAGCGTCTTGTAATGTCCGAAAGTAAAGAGATCAAAAACAACTACAATCACAGAGGCATGTCCAAGGGGCACAGGAATGAATTAAAAGACCTAATGTCCCCAAACCAGAATAATTTTGGCAAAAATAAAGTAGTATTCAACTATAACCCAAATTATAAGATAAATGTCCATGAATCCATATTAACATAAATGAATGACTGAATAAATGGGAGGAATGAACAAATCTGTGCAGCAGAATATCCATTTATGTAGATAATCACTGCATAACTTCCCACCCTTAATTGTGGTCTGTGCATAGTGACTTCTTTCCAAAGGATAGAGTTTTGAAAGGGAGGGCAGGAAGTAATTTTACAGTGGGGAAACCTGACAAGTAATACCTCAGCTAAGTGATCAAAGCCAACATCAACAATGATAGGTTATATTGTCTGTATGAACCTCTGATATGATGTGCACCTTATCTCAGTGATCTTCCAAAAACCCATAACTTCAGGTTAATCATAAGAGAAACATAAAATAAATGCCAATTGAAGGACATTCTATGAGATACTGGAATAGTATTATTCAAAACTGTCCATCCAGGTCATTAAGATCCAAGCCTGAAAAGCTGTTATAACCAAGAGCAGTCCAAAGGGACCTGATGACTAAATGTGATATAGTATCCTGGAAGAGGAAAAGGACTCTAAGTAAAAACTAAGGAAATCTTAAAATGTGGACTTAGTATAATATATTAATACTGGTTGTTCAATTGTGACAAACGTACTATGGTAATATCCGTTGTTAACAAAAGAGGACATGGAGTATATAGGAACTTGTACTATCTTTGCAACTTCTCAATAAATCTAAAACTATTCTAAAAATTAAAAAATATGTATAATGAAACTACGCACCAGGGATCAGCTCTATCTACAGTGTTTAAGGCCTGTCCTGTCCTTTTATTATTCAGTGTTTCTTCCTTTTCTTGTTTGAAAAGATTTTATTTTAGAGAGTGTGTGAGTAGAAGAAGGGGCAGAGAGAGAGGGAGAGAATCTTAGGCAGACTCTGCACTGAGTGCAGAGCCAGATGCAGGGCTCAGTCTCATGACCTGAGCCAAAACCAAGAGCCAGACACTTAACTGACCAAGCCACCCAGGTACCCCTCTTCCTTTTCTGTGAGAGCTAATCTTATGGATGAGAAGTTAGGATAAAACCTTGCTCCTCAGCTTGTGGCTTTGTAACATAAAGAGCACTTACTTATGTCTAAAAATTATACCATTAAGTCACAGCTGTAAAACTGACTCCCAAATGTCATTTTCCATTTTTCTTCCCATCTACCTTCTCCCTTAAAACTCAGAGTGGGGGAGTTGATATTAAAAATCAGAATGGCTCCGTGAGACCATGTAGTCACTTTTTAAGCCTTGCTATCACTGCCAATCTCTAATGGATGAACAGGGTCCAAAATATGGTGGTCTCCAGCCAACTGTGTTTCTGGCCATCAATTCTTCAAAATTTCTTCCTCTTTTTGTCTGAAGTAATATTGCAGACACTTGAGCTGGAATATATTTTTTTTCAATATGGTCAAATATACGTTTTATTTGACAGATGTTCTTTGAGGTAATTTCCCAGTTTAAGCATAGATCTGTTTTTTTTTTTTTTTTTAAAGATTTTATTTATTCATGAGAGACAGAGAGAGAGGCAGAGGGAGAAGCAGGCTCCCAAGGAGCAGGGAGCCCGACGGGGGACTTGATCCCAGGACACTGGGATCATGACCTGAGCCAAAGGCAGACGCTTAACCATCTGAGCCACCCAGGCGCCCCTCTTTTTTTTTTTTTTTTTAAGTTTCATTGAATTCTGTTCACTGGAGTTGAGGATTTGGGGAAGAATTGATTGAAAATGCACAACCTTCTCCAGTTCATTGACTTGCATGGCATCCCATCATATGTCTCTATCACAATATACTTAGGCATTCATTTAATTTTAGACATTTAGACTGTAAATAAAGTTACAAATATTCTAAATAGCATGATAATATATAAATAAGATTTGATTACATTTTTTATTAAGGTAAAATGGGAACTATTAACAGTCATATACATTTCGAGGCCTTTATTTCCTTTACAGTATTTCCATATTGTCTTCCAAAATGTTTACTACTTGAAACTCTTATCAGTATTTTGGGGGCACCTGGCTAGCTCAGTCGATAGAGCACGTGACTCTTGTTTGTGGGGTTGTGAGTTCCAGTCCTGCATTGGGCATCGAGATTACTTAAAAAAAAAAAACAAAAAAACCCAACATTGTATTTTGAAATTAGATACTTTATTAATAATGTTTGTTTCTCAGATTTGAATGTTACATCACTGATTTGACACTCTATAGTGTAATTTTTGCTCTTTTTGGCTTTGGATGCAAATTCTTATTCCAGTATTTCTATTTGGCTTATATATAAAATTCTGATATCCATTTTCTTTTGATGCTCTGGACATTGAAATAAATGATCTTTCCACCTTAGTCTCTTACAGTTTTATTTTATCATTTGCTTATTTTTCTTTTCATTTTAAGTGACTGTACAAAGCAGGTGACTTCTTAAAATTTCCTTATTAATTACACTAAGTATTTCTCAGGCATACCTGTGTTTTCTTTATCCCTTGATCATGAAATCTTTTCAAAAACTCCATATTGTTTCTGTTTCATTAACTTTGAAGTAATGAGTTTTATTTACTTTGAAATAATGAGTTTCATTCACATCTGTGGTTTTCCATTAAACAGTGTAGATTATTTCTCTTTGATTACCCACAGGTTCTACTTGGGTGCTCTTAGTGTTCTTTCTCTTTGATATTACATTGGGGTTTTGCTTGACGTACTTAGCTACTTACCATTATTTTGGTGTACTTCAATAGTGTGGTACTGCTAGACTGAAGGGGAGGTATCTTATTTCCCTCTAGGCCTGATTATCTGATTCTATGAAGGGATATTAACTTCTAGGGCCCAGCTATCTGATTATACAAAGGGATATTAATATCTGGGTACTTTGAGACAGTCTATAATGTTTATCTTGAAAAAGCCATGAAAGACTGTTGCTCCTCTTCCAGGGTTTGCCCAGTGTTAACACATTTGCAGGACAAACTTTTAACTTGAGAAAGCTATAAGACATGTCCTATATGTTCTGCTCTCTACTTCACTGCATTCCAAAAGAATAAAACATGGGAAAAGTTAACAGTCCTGATGGAGGCTAGGAGAAAAGCCTTCTACCTCCTCAGAAAGCAGTTCTGATATTAGAAACCATTTTGTGTACAAGGTTTCCTAGTCAGTGGAATGTGTGCTCAATGGACCATAACTGGGAATCTCTTCCTACCTTTTCTGCTGTCCTGAAATGATGTATTAGTTTCCCATGCTGGTTTTATCGGTGGAATTTTTTTCTGGGCTGTCAGGACCTCAATATTCTTGATTTGGATTTCTAATGCAAATTTATGTGTGTGTCTATAAATGTTTCATATGAGAATCAGGGGTCTGTCAACTTTATATGAAAGTCGAATTATTTTAGTCAACACACAATGCATGAAGTCATTGCAAAAGGCACCACTGTTGTAGAATATTTTCCATAAAATATTTTCTGGACCAGAAGCAAGAGAGGCAAGTTTATGGAGAAACAAGTTTATGACTATAGCCTTGCCTATGATCTTAGGCTATCTAAAATTTTTGTAGAACTTGGAAAAAGGAGTGACAAATTTTCTTGGGTCCCATCTAAGACCCATCATAGGTAGTGTCCATTCTGGACTATCATGTCTCCTTTTTATTGATAAGATATATCAGGATTTTACATAGTCAAGTTACACTTTTATTCCCGTTCTCCAGGTAAAGAATCAGCTCACCAAAAAACAACACAGGCTGTATGTTGGTGAAATAATTTGCAGCTTGTCTCAAAGTGAAGTCCTGGTTTGTCAGCAAATAATGTTTTTCAATGTAAACAAATGCTGAACTTATAAAATTTGGTTTGTAAAATTTTTATGATTGTTGAAATTCAATTAAATAGAGGATTAGATCAGCACACACAAAGGAAATGGCTTCCTCAGTGTATTTTCATCACAGGAGCAAATTTTTGTCTATTCCAGGCTGACTTTAGATTTGTTTGCCTTAAAAAGAACATGTCTTCTATTGGAGAGGGTTGAGATCTTTTCTTAATTCTGGATTTTGGAGTTTTCCTTAGTTAATTGGAAGAAGCACTATTCTCTATCTTCATATATGTGAATTCTTAAACGTTGGAAACTAAAGAAAGGAGTGTAGTTGTTCCGCATATTAACTATATTTTAGAGACATCCACAGCATTTTATTTTTAAATCACAGTATAGACCAAATCCTAGATTTCATTCAGGACATTACAATAAAGAAACACATTTTAGGCTTATAGGTGTAGTACAATTTTACATTAGGGTTTTATAAATGCTGTCTACATGAAGGGGCACATACTCCACAAACATTTTCAAAATCTACGGAGGACAACTAATTTGTTTTCTCAAACCGGACCAAGTACTTTAGGATAGAAGCAGATGGCCACTCGTTAAACTGCAAATGTTGGCACCAGAGAATACCTTGCACAAGAACATACAAGGTCTTATCAGTGGTATATATTCCACAAGTGAGCCTTATTGTACTCTAAGCATTAAGACTTCGGTGATGCTGCCAATTTCTCCAGGCCTGTAGTTGGAGCTATGGAAATAATGATTTTTACAGCTAGTTAGTACCAGTGGCTTTTTACATACATCACTGAACTCAGTAACTCCAAAGTAATCGTTATTCTTGGCACATAGAGTACATTTTCTTTGATCATATTAAATAAGAATATGTATATCATAGATGTAGATCAAATCAATGATTTTGAACATTAATAAAATTATAGTAGCAAAAAGTTCTGTGTACTCTTATCTGGCAGTATTCTAAGCACTTTGCAAACACTAACTCAATCTTTATAATAACTGTATTTTTTCTTTTTATCCCTGTTACATACAGATGAGAAAACTGAAGCAGAGAAAATTAGTGGAAGTGAGATTTGAACCCAGGCACTCTGGCTTGAATTTGTAATAACATGACATTTTGCTGACTCTCAAAATCAAAACTGAGACCCATGGACCTAAACTTGTTAAATTGTTACTCTATCATTAATAATTGTAATTAAAAATCAGTTTTATATTGCCACATTTTACATATTACTTGTACATAGCATTCACTAAACCCCACAAAATGGGCAAGGTAGTTATTTTCTATTTTAGATATAAGAATATAGAGGGTCTGGACCTAGTAGAAAACCATAAGCCATAACATTGGCTGCATAGCACCCAGGATATTAGACACTGGATGGAGAAATGACTCATTAAAGAGGGATCAAGAAAGAAGACCTACTTCATTTTCCTTTTTAAAAATTTTTGCTTGATTGGGTGCCTGAGTGGCTCAGTCGGTTAAGCGTCTGCCTTCGGCACAGGTCATGATTCCAGGGTTCTAGGATTGAGCCCCGCATCGGGCTCCCTGCTCAGTGGGGAACCTGCTTCTCCCTTTGCCTGCCACTCTGCCTACTTGTGATTCTTCTCTCTGTGTGTCTTAAATAAAATATTAAAAAAAATTTTTTTGCTTGATATCAAAATAGTAACATAATCATTTATTGGGATTTTTAATGTATTACAATCAAAAGCATTACTAATAGAGATTTATACAGTGACTTACAGAGTGCTTTCATTCTACTTTTTCCACTTTGGTTCTTCATCACAAAGTTAATTTTGATGGGTCAAATAGGATATCTTTTTTTAAGGTGAAGGCAACCAAGCTAGGATTGGAACCTAGGGTTGGACCGATTTCACTTGCCATATCCTTCCCACAATAAGTGGCAGCTTCTGTTCCCACAGCTTTCCTTTACCTCTTCCCTCATGGAATAGAATGAAGTAGGCCAGCCTACTTTCAGCGTTAATATTTAAATCTTGCAGGAGATATACTTGAATTGTGATGATATTAACTGTGCATCTTAAAGTACATTTTATTTGCAGCATATTATTTGGCCACATATCAAAGTGTCTTGTGTGTAGGTAATGTTCATTAAGTGCTTGAATGAATAGATGAATGAATGAATGACAGTTCAAGTTGTTATCATGTATGCTTTTAAGCTAATGTTAAGTACTGAAGGAGCCCAAATCACTCTTTCATCTCTTAAAGTGTTAATTATCAAGCATTTGGCCAACTACCTCAGTTGTTTCCAAGTTTATGAATTACCTTTGTTCTCTCTCTCTAAATTGCTCTGGGTTTTAAAACTGCAGTATGCAAAATCATAGATCTATGGTACCATTAAATGTTAACTACACTCTCATCTGTACATCATCTACTTGAATCATCTGCTTGATCTTTTTATTAAAGTATATGATCTCACTAAAATTAGGTTTGGAAATGATGCCTACTGTTCTCAAGAATCTTTACAGCACTTCAAAAGAATGGAAGTATAGATGCTGGCACAGTGTGCTTCCAACTATAGTTAATTAATAGTCATCTCTGAGGAATGAGTACATGTATAGCTTAAAATGTGACACAAAAATACTTCATAGAAAATGCCAGGATTTCAAAAACTCCTTTGTTGCCTGCAATTTAGGCAAGGGCCAATGTAATGTAGAGTTAAATCTAACTTCCAAGTGCTTTTCTGAGAAGGAATCAGAAACTGTAGTTATACATAATTAAGATGTAAATTTCTCAATGATTAGGTATAAATCATGAGGAAATTCTTAAACTTTAGCTAGATTAACAAATCAGAGCATTTAATTTCTTCATTTTCAGTTACTATTAGAATGCATTCAGTGAGTCTGACAGATGCAAACTTTGTTGTCCATCTTTGCTATTGCATATAATAGATGATTAACCCTTCTACTCTATGATCTGTTCTGTATCTGTTTTTCCTTTTTTTTTTTCTTTTTACCAAATACTTCTAATGACTCATGGTGTTGAGGTTGTTGGATCAAGGAAACTTAAATATATCCACAATAAATTAGGCTTTTATTTTATTTATTTTTATTGTATAATATGTGCTTTTGGTACCCTGCCACCCTGTACCTAGCCCAGCAGTTCCAGCACTATACTGAATGGTTCTCCAACTTTATTCTGGGTTTATGATGTATCAATTTAAAATAAATGAAAAGAACAATGGATGTAGTGGACTGATCCTGACACATTGAGTCCCAGTTTTCCCAGCTGAGAAGGGGGTCTTTCCTATGTGTATCAAAAGATTTTTATGAGAAATAAGTGCCAAGAATAACCTCTAAAGTGCTATGATAATGCAATATGTAACTTAGAAATGAATTGGTAATTAGACAACTTTAACTCATTAAAGATTTTGTTTTTAAAATTGGTCTTACATAAGTTTTGGTCATAAAATTATGATCAGGCTCCATTTATCCCTGATTCTATATATTACCCTGATATTTTAATATTTAGAAGATAGTGGGGAAGTTTGAACAGCTAATCAATTACTGGTCTCAGTGCTTATGCATTCACTCCTTAGAGTCCGAGAGAAGTGTGTTCAAATCCTAGCTCTGTATTTCTCATCTTTGTAACCTTGTGTAAGTTACTGTACCCACCTTGAACCTCAGTTTTTTCATTTGTAAAATAACAGCAGGATTGTAACTAATAGCACAGTTGCTTTATGTCTTAGCTTGCCTGCATGGTATCAACTCAATGCCTGGGTCATAGGAAATCCTTAATATTAATTTCTTTTTACATTTGGATTGACTGGGAAGAACGTTTTGTATTGAAGTGGATGATAGTTGAACAAAAGGTCCCTTATTGTTTCAAGACTCCTATCTCTTTATTTTTCTGTTTATTCAATAAAAATTCTTATTGCCAAGTATGAGAGAACTATGAAGGAAAACAAGGTGAAAAACTTAATCACTTCAAGGAATAAAATGTTCTTTGTGTTTGATAAACACTAAAAAGCTATTCAATAAATTAGTCAATCACTTAGATCAACAGGTATTTTATTAAGGGTCTGCTGTTGTGTCATGGATGGCTAAAGACACTGGGGATATACTGGTAGATAAAATAAGTCCCTGCCTTCACGTAACTTAAATTCTACTGGTGGGACAAAACCACATAAACAAGTAAACATATAGTGAATAAAATGGTGGTAATTACTAGAAAATTTAAGCAAGTTAAGGAGGTTAGAGAATGCTTGGGCCTTGGGAGGAAGGGATGCTGTTTTGGTTTTCTAATCACACTGAGTCCGTGCCTAAGGAGGAAGGTGAAATTTGAATAGAGTCTAAAAGGAATGTGAGAATGCTTATATCTGGGGGAAGAGCACTCTAGTTAGAAGAAACAAATGGAAAGGCTCTGTGTTGAGAATGTTCTTGGAATGCTAGAGGGACAAGGTGACTGGTGGGCTTGGAGTGGACTAAGCAAGGGGCACAGGAATCCCTTAACAAGTAAGAATAAAGAAATAGCAGGTATAGGCCACTGTTCACAAGTATTGTTACAAAAGGGAACAGAGAAGTGAAGCAGTAGCTGGTGAGTCAAAAGAGTTCTTAAGTTATTTTAGAACAAATAATTTTTGCATGCTGAGGGGAATGTTCCAGTAAAGAAGAAAACTTGAGGTGGATGGAGAGGGGAAAAATTGTGACAAGTAAGGTTCTTGAGTAAGAAAGCAAAGATGGAGTATAGTGTACAAGGTGAGGAAGTATTAAGTAAGCAAAGATTTTTGAAAGTACCAAATATCTCTAAGAATGGAAAGAAAGAGGTTACCTTCATTTTTTTTTTTTTCCAATTCTGCTAGTGGCTGGAGGTTGGGGCATTATTGACTGCACCTGAAAGAAGAGTAGGAATTTACCATGTGGAGAAACTTTGGAAAGAGTATTCTAGACAAAAGGGACACCATGTGGAAAGACATGGAGACATGAATGAGCCTTGTGTTTTGGAGGAAATGCAAACTGGCCAAAGATACAAGTATATAGGAAAATGGACTTTGTAGGAAGTTTAAAGTATGCCCTGCTTGTCATTCAGCAGAATTCATTATTGAAATAAAATGGGTTTCTATTTGCAGTGTTATCTTTGGATTCAGCACATTTTTTCCTGTATCACTTTTTTTTTTGTAGTATGGTAATTAAGAGGATGAGCCTTGAGATCAAATAAACATAGGTTTGAGCTCCAGTTCTATCACTTACTGCCTGTGAGAACTGTGAGCCTCTATTTCCTCCTCTGTAAAATGTGAAAAATTATGGTTCCAGTAGGACCTACATTATAGATGAAGAATCAGTGGGATGATGCTGGTAGTCTGAGACAGTGCCTGGCCCACAGGAAGTGATAGATAAATGGTTGTTACTGTTTCTATATCTGTACTTCAATAGTAGTCAACACACTAATTGCATGCTTATCTTCAGTGTAGGCTCTTTAGGTGCATTCATTTCACTGGGAATCACCATTTTGTTGATTAAAAAAGGAGATATTAGCACCTAAAGACCAGTAAAGCCAAGTTGCAGTTCTGCAATTACACAAAATGAATGGGACATAATGTCTCAAGCTATTAATTCTGTTTGTTCATGAGTCATGTACTTACAGAGTGCAGTGTGTTTAACTAGAGTTGTAACCAGTTCAATAAAACTGAAGTCTCAAGAAATGTGGGTCAAGGAAAAAGCTTTGTCTTTACCAAAACTTTTGTTGCAATGGTAGTCATTATAGTAACGTGGTAGTTGCATGATTTGGGGGATGTTTGATGTAGTTGGTATGGTTGCCTCCAACACAAACACCAATGATAAATGCTATGCTACTGAGAGTTGATGACGATATTACAAGACTAAATACAGTTGCTAGGATTTGTATTTTGGTAATTCATCAAAATTAAGTACACTTGTGATGAGCACTGGCTGTTGTATGTAAGTAAGGAATCACTAAATTCTCCTGAAACTAATATTACACTGTATGTTAACTAACTGGAATTTAAATAAAAACTTGAAACTACGAAAAGAAAAATCAAGTACAACCATGATTAACCTGTTAACCTAGGATATAACTTTAATCTTGGTATTTTGATTTAATACCAAGATAAGAACTCTATTTTTACATATTTATTTTCTCTTTAACCATATGCTACTCATGAATTTACATGACCATAATTACAGAATTTTCTCAGTTTTCATTGAGGAAAACAAGTATTTATTGACACTGCAGTATGTTAAGTAACTTTGAATCAAAGAATTTAAAGTTGTCAATAGTGGGAAGAGCAAGATGGTGGAGGACTAGGAGACCTAAATTTCGTCTGGTCCCAGGAATTCAGCTGGATAGGGATCAAACCATTCAGAACACCTACAAACTCAACAGGAGATCGAAGAAAAGAATAGCAGCAACTCTCTGAACAGAAAAGCAACCACTTTCTGGAAGGTAGGACATGCGGAGAAGTGAATCCGGGGCGATATTCGGGAGGATAGACAGCGGGGGGAGGGAGTCCCCATCAGCCACTACTGGCAAGTGATAGAGAGCGGAGCACAAAATCGGAACTTCTAGAAGTCTGCTCCGCTGAGGGATGGAACTCCAGTGGCTAAGCGGGGGGTAGAACCCTCGCTGGGATAGTGTGGTCTCAGGACCCTCAGGGTCACAGAAAGACCAGGGGTGCCTGAGTGCAGCAGAGCTCCCAGGTATTGGAGTGGGGAAGCTGGTTGCAGAGACGGAGCCGAGGCATGGGCTCTCAGCTCGGGGTGGCCATAAACCGTGATCTGGGACACAGTCGGGCCACTGCTCCAGAAGGGACCCAACAAGTGGTAGATCTGGGGAGACTCGCCTTCCTCCCCTGGGAGGACCAGTGCGGGAGTGCACCACAGGGATATGCTGGGTTTGTAGACTCCACACTGAGTCGGGTGCCAGAGATAGAAATGCTTGGTCACAGGCCGGGTGAGCATGGAGTGCCACCAGAGACTGGGGAGAGAGGAGTGATTGACTCCTTTTCTCTGGGGGCCCCGAGTTCTTGGCTCCTCCAGGGCAGAGAGTGGGAGGCCACCATTTCACTCTCATCCTCCCAAGCTGTATGGAAAGCTTGCAGGGAACAAAAGCTCCCGACAGCAAACCCCAGCAGATTACTTAGCCAGGACCCGACAAGGGTGGGGCAATTCTGCCTCTGGCAAAGACATTTGGGAACCACGGCAACAAGCCCCTCCCCCAGAAGATCAGCAAGAACAGCCAGCCAAGACCAAGTTTACCAATCACTGAGAACGGCAGAACTCCAGCGCTAGGGGAATACTGCACATAGAATTCATGGCTTCCCTCCCCCCAAATTCTTTAAGTTAATTTTTTAAATTTTCTTTTATTCTTTTTCTTTTGAATTTTTCTTTTTCCCTTTTTCAACCAACATCTTAGCAATCCCTTTATTAAAAAATCTTATTTTTCATTTTTAGAGTCCTATTCTATCCCTTCATAGTAGTTAACGTTATTTTTGGTTTATATATATAAGTTGTTCTCTCTTTAAAATTTTGGGATACAGTTTCTTCTAACAGGCCAAAATATACCCTAAATCTCTAGTGTATGGCTTTGTTCTAGTCTGCTGCATGATCACATTCTCTCCCCCTTTCTTTTTTTGAATCCTCTTCTTTCTTTTTTCAACCAACTTCTTATCAATTCCTTTTATAAAATCTTTTATAATTTTCATCTTTACAGTCATATTCCATCCCTTCACTGTATTTACCCTTATTTTTGTACATATATAAGCTTTTCTTTCTTTAAAATTTTGGGAGGCACTTTCTTCTAACAGACCAAAATACACCCAAAATCTAGTGTGTGGCACTGATCTATGCACCAGCCTGATCATATTTGATCATATTCTGTTTTTTGTTTTTTGTTTATCTTTTTCTTTTTTCTTTCTTTCCCTTTCTTTTCCCCTGGTTTCAGGTCTCTTCTGATTTGTTTAGTGTATATTTTTCTGGGGACGTTGTTACCCTGTTAGCATTTTGTTCTCTCCTACATCTCTTCTCTGGACAAAATGACAAGACAGAAAAAATCACCTCAAAAAAAAGAACAAGAGGTAGTACTGAATGTCAGGGACCTAATCAATACGGACATTAGTAAGATGTCAGAACTAGAGTTCAGAATGACAATTATAAAGATACTAGCTGGACTTGAAAAAAGCATGAAAGATACTAGAGAAACCCTTTCTGGAGAAATAAAAGAACTAAAATCTAACGAAGTTGAAATCAAAAAGGCTATTAATGAGGTACAATAAAAAATGGAGGCTCTAACTGCTAGGATAAATGAGGCAGAAGAGAGAATCAGTAATATAGAAGACCAAATGATGGAAAATAAAGAAGCTGAGAAAAAGCGATAACTACTGGATCATGAGGGCAGAATTCGAGAGATAAGTGATACCATAAGACAACATTAGAACAATTGGGATCCCAGAAGAAGAAGAAAGAGAGAGAGGCAGAAGGTATATTGGAGCAAATTATAGCAGAGAACTTCCTTAATTTGGGGAAGGAAACAAGCATCAAAATCCAGGAGGCACAGAGAACCTCCCTCAAAATCAATAAAAATAGGTCAACACCCCAACATCTAATAGTAAAACTTATGAGTCTCAGAAACAAAGAGAAAATCCTGAAAGCAGCTGAGGAGAAGAGATCTGTAACCTATAATAGTAGAAACATTAGATTGGTAACAGACATATCCACAGAGACCTGGCAGGCCAGAAAGGACTGGCATGATATATTCAGAACACTAAATGAGAAAAATAAGCAGCCAAGAATATGATATCCAGCTAGGTTGTCATTGAAAATAGAAGGAGAGATAAAAAGCTTCCAGGACAAACAAAAACTAAAGGAATTTGCAAACACGAAACCAGCCCTACAAAAATCTTGAAAGGGGTCCTCAAAGCAAAGAGAGAGCCTGAAAGCAACATAGACCAGAAAGGAACACAGACAATATAGAGTAACAGTACCCTTACAGGCAATACAATGGAACTAAATTCATATCTTTCAATAGTTGCCCTGTGTCTCTTGATGGGGGCATTTAGCCCATTTACATTCAGGGTATCAGATTGGATAAGAAAACAAGACCCATCAATATGCTGTCTGCAAGAGACTCCTTTTAGGCCCAAAGACCCCCCCAGATTGAAAGTGAGGGGGTGGAAAACCATTTACCATGCTAATGGACACCAAAAGAAAGCTGGGGTGGCAATCCTTATATCAGACAAATTAGATTTTAAACCAAAGACTGTAATAGATGAGAAAGGACACTATATAATAATTAAAGGATCTATCCAACAAGAAGATCTAAGAATTGTAATTATCTATGCCCCTAACAGCCAATTATATAAGCCAATTAATAACAAAAGCAAAGAAACACATTTACAACAATACAATGATAGTGGGGGACTTTAACACCCCCCTCACTGAAATGGACAGATCATCTAAGCAAAAGATCAACAAGGAAATAAAGACTTTAAACGACATGCTGGACTAAATGGATTTCACAGATATATTCAGAACATTCCATCCCAAGGCAACAGAATACATATTCTTCTCTAGTGCCCACAGAACATTCTCCAGAATAGATCACATCCTAGGTCACAGATCAGGTCTCAACCGGTACCAAAATTGGGATCATTCCCTGCATATTTTCAGACCACAGTGCTTTGAAACTAGAACTCAATCACAAGAGGATAGTCGGAAAGAACTCAAATACGTGGAGGCTAAAGAGCATCCTACTAGAGAATGAATGGGTCAACAGGGAAATTAAAGAAGAATTAAAAAAAATTCATGGAAACAAATGAAAATGAAAACACAACTGTTCAAAGTCTTTGGTATGCAGCAAAGGCAGTCCTAAGAGGAAAGTATATAGGAATACAAGCCTTTCTCAAGAAACAAGAAAGGTCTCAAATACACAACCTAACCCTACACCTAAAGGAGCTGGAGAAAGAACAGCAAATAAAGCTTAAACCTAGCAGGAGAAGAGAAATAATAAAGATCAGAGCAGAAATCAATGAAATAGAAACCAAAAGAAGAGTAGAACAGATCAACGAAACTAGGAGCTGGTTCTTTGAAAGAATTAACAAGATTGATAAACCCCTGGCCAGACTTATCAAAAAGAAAAGAGAAATGACCCAAATCAACAAAATCATGAATGAAAGAGGAGAGATCACAACTAACGCCAAAGAACTACAATTATAAGAACATGTTATGAGCAACTGTATGCCAGAAAACTAGATAATCTGGAAGAAATGGATGCATTCCTAAAGATGTATAAACTACCAAAACTGAACCAGGAAGAAATAGAAAACCTAAACAGACCTAGAACCACTAAGGAAATTGAAGCAGTCAAAAAAATCTCCCAAAAAACAAGAGCCCAGGGCCAGATGGCTTCCCAGGGGAATTCTACCAAACATTTCAAGAAGAATTAATACCTATTCTTCTGAAACTGTTCCAAAAAATAGAAATGGAAGGAAAACTTCCAAATTCATTTTATGAGGCCAGCATTACCTTGATCCCAAAACCAAAGACCCCATCAAAAAGGAGACTTACAGACCAATATCCCTGATGAACATGGATGCAAAAATTCTCACAAATATACTAGCCAATAGGATCTAACAGTACATTAAAAGGATTATTCCCCACGACCAAGTGGGATTTATCCCTGGGCTGCAAGGTTGGTTCAACATCCGCACTTCAATCAATGTGATACAATACATTAATCAAAGAAAGAACAAGAACCGTATGATCCTCTCAATAGATGCAGAAAAAGGATTTGACAAAGTACAGCATCCTTTCTTGATTAAAACTCTTCAGAGTGTAGGGATAGAGGGTATATACCTCAATATCATAAAAACCATCTATGAAAAAGCCACAGCGAATATCATTCTCAATGGGGAAAAACTGAGAGCTTTCCCCCTAAGGTCAGGAATGCGGCAGGGATGTCCACTATCACCACTATTATTCAACATAGTATTAGAAGTCCTACCCACAGCAGTCAGACAACAAAAAGAAATAAAAGGCATCCAAATTGGCAAAGAAGAAGTCAAACTCTCACTCTTTGCAGATGATATGATACTTTATGTGGAAAACCCCAAAGACTCCATCCCCAAACTGCTAAAACTCATACAGGAATTCAGTAAAGTGGCAGGATATAAAATCAATGCACAGAAGTCAGTGGCATTCCTATACACAAACAACAAGACAGAAGAAAGAGAAATTAAGGAGTCGATCCCATTTACAATTGCACCCAAAACCATAAGATACCTAGGAATAAATCTGACCAAAGAGGCAAAGAATCTGTATTCACAAAACTATAAAATACTCATGAAAGAAATTGAGGAAGACACAACAAATGAAGAACATTCCATGCTCATAGATTGAAAGAACAAATATTGTGAAGATATCAATGCTACCTAGAGCAATCGACACATTTAATGCAATTCCTATCAAAATACCATCAACTTTTGTCAAAAAAATGGAACAAAGAATTCTAAAATTTGTATGGAACCAGAAAAGACCCCGAATAGCCAGAGGAATGTTGAAAAAGAAAAGCAAAGCTGGCGGCATCCCAATTCCGGACTTCAAGCTCTATGACAAAGCTGTAATCATCAAGACAGTATGGTACTGGCACAAAAACAGACACATAGATCAATGGAACAGAATAGAGAGCCCAGAAATTGACTCTCAACTCTATGGTCAACTAATCTTCAGCAAAGCAGGAAAGAATGTCCAATGGAAAAAAGACTGTCTGTTCAACAAATGGTGATGGGAAAATTGGACAGCCACATGCAGAAGAATGAAACTGGACCACTTCCTTACACCACACACAAAAATAGACTCCAAATGGATGAAAGACCTCAATGTGAGACAGGAGTCCATCAAAATCCTAAAGGAGAACACAGGCAGCAACCTCTTCGACCTCAGCCACAGCAACTTCTTCCTAGAAACATCGCCAAAGGCAAGGGAAGGAAGGGCAAAACTGAACTATTGGGATTTCATCAAGATAAAAAGCTTTTGCACAGCAAAAGAAACAGTCAATAAAACCAAAAGACAACCAACAGAATGGGAGAAGATATTTGCAAATGACATATCAGATAAAGGGCTAGTATCCAAAATCTATAAAGAACTTATCAAACTCAACACCCAAAGAACTAATCCAATCAAGAAATGGGCAGAAGACATGAACAGAGCCAGGAAAAAGTGCTGGCCAACAGACACATGAAAAAGTGCTCAATGTCACTCGGCATCAGGGAAATCAAATCAAAACCTCAATGAGATACTACCTCACACCAGTCAGAATGGCTAAAATTAACAAGTCAGGAAAAGACAGATGTTGGCGGGGATGCAGAGAAAGGGGAATCCTCCTGCACTGTTGGTGGGAATGCAAGCTGGTGCAGCCACTCTGGAAAACAGTATGGAGGTTCCTCAAAAAATTTAAAATAGAGCTACCCTACAACTCAGCAATTGCACTACTGGGTATTTACCCCAAAGATACAAATGTAGTGATCTGAAGAGGTACATGCACCCCGATGTTTATAGCAGCAATGACCACAGTAGCCAAACTATGGAAAGAACCAAGATGTCCATCGACTGATAAATGGATGAAGAAGTTGTGGTATATATATATACAATGCAATATTATGCAGTCATCAAAAGGAATGAAATATTGCCATTTGTAACGACATGGATGGAACTGGAGGGTATTATGCTGAGTGAAATAAGTCAGAGAAACACATGTATCATATGACCTCACTGATACGAGGAATTCTTAATCTCAGTAAACAAACTGAGGGTTGCTGGAGTGGTGGGGGTGGGAGGGATGGGGTGGCTGGGTGATAGACACTGGGGAAGGTATGTGCTATGGTGAGCACTGTGAATTGTGTAAGACTGTTGAATGGGTTAGCCTGGTGGTGGGTATTGAGGAGGGCACATTCTGCATGGAGCACTGGGTGTTATGCACAAACAATGAATTATGGAATACTTCATCTAAAACTAATGATGTAATGTATGGAGATTAACATAAGAATAAAAAAAAACAAGGAGATAGCAGGAAGGGAAAAATGAAGGGGGGGTAGTCGGCGTGGGAGACGAACTATGAGAGACTATGGATTCTAAGAAACAAACAGGGTTCTAGAGGTGAGGTGGTGGGGGGATGGGTTCGCCTGGTGATGGGTATTAAAGAGGGCACGTATTGAATGGAGCACTGGGTGTTATACGAAAACAGTGAATCATGGAACACTACATAAAACTAATGATGTAATGTATGGTGATTAAAATAACATAATAAAAGAAAAAGTGCATACATTAAAAAAAATAAAGTTGTCAATATACTGAACTTTTTAAAATCAATATATCATACTGATATTATATAAATATTATATGCATATTTAAAAAGCCTACTGAATTATGCATGTTTCAAAAGCCGAATGAAAATGAAAATATTATTAATGTAAAACTTCTGAATAAATTAATACCTTTTGCTTCTGGTAACCACAAGCCTGATATTTTTCTAGGAGTTTGTTTTATTTTGTATTTGATTCCACAAACTCACTTCTATGAGTTTGTTTTGATTCAACATATATATTCCATGTATACAGTATTTGTCTTGAATTTATTCAACTTAACAATGCTTTCAAAATCCATGTGTATTGTCACAATGGTAACATTTCCTTGTTTTTAATGGTGGAATAATATTCTATTGTGTATATATACCACAACTTTTTTTATCCATTCATCCATTGATGGACACTTAGGTTGTTTCCATGTCTTGGCTATTGTAGATAATGCTGCAGTGAACATAGGGTGAAGATATCTCTTTGAGTTAGTGTTTTTATTTCCTCTGGATATATCCCCAGAGTGGAACTGTTGGATCGTGTGGTGGTTCCACTTGTAATTTTTTTGAGGATCCTCTATACTGTTCTCCACAGTGGTGGTACCAAATTACAACCCACACATAGTGCACGAGGGTTCCCTTTTCTCCACATCCATGCAAACATTTGTTATCTCTTTGTGATGATAGCCATTCTAACAGGTATGAGGTGATATCTCACTTTGGTTTTAATCTGCATTTCCCTGATTAGTGATGTTGAACACTTTTTCATGTATTGTTGGCTACTTACATGTTATCTTTGGAGAAATGTCTATTCAGGTCCTTTGCCCATTTTTTAATTGGGTCATTTGTTTACTATTGTATGAGTTATTTATATATTTTTGGATATTAACTACTTATCAGATATATGGTTTGAAAATATTTTTTCCCATTTTGTAGGTTTTTTCAGTTTGTTGGTTTCTTTTGCTGTGCAGAAGTTCTTTTATTTGATATGGTTTCACTTGTTTTATTTTGGTGTTTGTGCTTTAGGTGTCCTATCCAAAAAATTATGACCAAGACCCATGTCAGGGAGCTTTATTCATATATTTTCTTCTAGGAATTTCATGGTGTAAGGTTGTATTAATATTTATTGATGGTATTGAATATTATGTAATGTTAATTTATGGACATTGTCAAAGTAAGATATTTATTAAATCTAATGCCCAAAATGAGATGCTTTATTCACTTCTAATATTTTAGTGCTCATATACCATTTCTTTAATAAATCATTCCAGAATCTTGATAATAAATGGTGTTAATATTGCTAGGCTAAATTTGGTAGAAATCACATTTGTTCTCTGGAAAGTTAAAATACCATGTGTCTGTTTCAAATCTTTCAAAATCTCTTGTTTTCCCTGATTATTCAAGTATCAGTAGTTACCTAACTACATGTATATATATTTTTTCAATCCCTAGAGGTAGGATCTGATTAGGCCAAGAGATGCATTAAGAACAGCTCTGTACCATTTTACAATCTTTTAGCTGTTTCAGTGCAAGCAACACTTACCTGGATGGAGAATACAAAATTAAAATAGAAAGTCTCTACTACTTCTTTGTCTTCCATCAGGACAATACCATCAGCTTCAAGCAAAGGTATCTTCCTTATTTGGCAAATGAGATTGTCCTGGTGGATCATGGATTGCAAGAGTGTATAAAACAAAGATCAATGCCTTAGGAATATTACTGTTTAAGGAATGGACAGAGGAAGAGCCCACAAACAAAATGTGGAGAGCGATGAGAGCAGGGACTGGGAAACCTGACTTTTATCAGGGGTCAGCAACTTTTTTCTGTAAAGGGCCAGAGAGTAAATACTTTATGCTTTGCAGGCCATAATGGTCTCTGCCACAGCTATTCAACTCTGCTACTGTAGCCCAAACACAGTCATATACAACACGAAAAAGGATAGGCATGGCTGTGGAAATAAAACTTCAAATGCACAGACAGATGGAAGGTTGAATTTGGCACCTGGGCTACAGTTTGCTGACCCCTGAGGTAGACCATGAATTTGCACTGATACTACAGAGAAAATACTAGTTGTCCCTGAATGTCTTTTCTTACTCCCTTCTTTAGTGGTAGAAACCTTCTGATTTTTATTTGGGCACATAGTTGTCTAGAATGAACATTACATTTCTTAGATGACTTTGAACGTAGGTGTGGATACATTACTAAGTTCCTGCCAACAGAATGTGAGTAGAAATATTATGAGCAACTTTCTGGACATGTCCTTAAATGGAGAAGGCGCACTCTTGTTTGCCCCATCTCCCTGCTGGCTTCAATGTAGACATAATGGCTAGAGCTGAAGCATCATCTCGAATCATGAGCTTGAATTCATAGGTTTAGATTGGGAGAATGACTAGTTACCTCCAGACTTCATTTATATGAGACAGAGATAAATTTGCTTAAGCCATTTTGATCTGTTTGGGTCACTTGAAGCTGAACCTAAGCCATAGTAAGTCAGGAACTATTAACGTATTGTATCCTATATTATTATACTTAATATCATGCATTATAAACAGAGAAGGTAAATAGTTGGCCCAATCCAAAGTTTAGCATGTGTAAAGTAGGCATAGAAGAAGTGTAACAGGACAAGGGAAATAAAGATATTTTTGTATATGTATATGCAGTTGCAAATCAGAAAAGTTTTTACATTGTGTTCTTCAAAATTTTTAACCAACCTGCTTTTTTGCTTCTCCATTCATTTCTATTGTGATCTTGGCTGACCTTTTTCTTCTCTAGCTTCCTCTTTCTCTTGTGTATAGTATGTACAGGACCAGTTCTTATTCTATAGGCATCCCTTACAGAATATTTTCCTGTTAGGACACCTGGGTGGCTCAGTTGGTTAAACGTCTGCCTTCAGCTCAGGTCATGATCCCAGGGTCCTGGGATCAAGTTCCCGCATCAGGCTCCTTGCTCAGCAGGAAGCCTGCTTCTCTCCCTCTGCTTGTCACTCACCCTGTTTGTGCGTGCGTGCTCTCTGTCTCTCTCTCTCTGACAAATAAAATCTTAAAAAAGAATATTTTTCTGTTAAGGTTTTCCATAGAATATTTCTTGGCTTTTAATACCCAAACTTCATAGAATGGATTTATTTCTCAATTCAGTGTTTTACTTTCTGATCACAATTTTTATAGGAAATTTATATTTAGGTCACAAAAACAGAATACAATATTTTTAAGAACTTTTTGACTTACATTCCAGGCAGTCTTAGAATGTCAGAGTTACATATAGGAATCTTTAAAACTACACCAGGTGTCAACAAAGGGGATGTGAGTCACAAAAATTGTTTGTTCAAAGACAGGCCATGTCTTATTAATTCTTTCAAAGAACCAACTTCTAGTTTCGTTGATCTGACCTACTGTGTTTTTGGTTTCTAATTCATTGATTTCTGCTCTAATTTTAATTATTTCTCTTCTAATGCCTGGCTTAGGCATCATTTGTTGCTTTTTCTCTAGTTCTTTAAGGTGTAGAGTTAGTTGGTGAATTCAGGATTTTTCTATTTTTTTGAGTGCAGTTTGGATGGCTATGTATTTCCCCCTTAGGACTGCCTTTGCAGTATCCCATAGGTTTTGGACTGATGTGTTTTCATTCTCATTGATTTCCATGAATTGTTTAAGTTCTTCTTTGATTTCCTGGTTGACCCAAACATTCTTGAGCAGAGTGGTACAGCCACTTTGGAAAACAGTGTGGAAGTTCCTCAAAAATTTAAAAATAGAGCTACCCTATGATCCAGCAATTGCACTACTGGGTATTTACCCCACAGACACAGATGTAGTGAAAAGAAGGGCCATATGCACCCCATTGTTCATAGCAGCAATGTCCGCAATAGCCAAACTGTGGAAAGAGCCGAGATGTCCTTCAGCAGATGAATGGATAAAGAAGATGTGGTCCATATATACAATGGAATATTACTCAGCCATCAGAAAGGATGAATACCCAACTTTTACATCGACATGGATGGGACCAGAGGAGATTATGCTAAGTGAAATAAGTCAGGCAGAGAAAGTCAATTATCATATGGTTTCACTTATTTGTGGAACATAAGGAATAGCATGGAGGACATTAGGAGAAGGAAGGGAAAAATGAGGGGGGGGCAGAATTGGAGGGAGAGATGAACCACAAGAGACTATGGACTCTGAGAAACAAACAGGGTTTTAGAGGGGAGGGGAGAGGGGGGGTTGGTTAGCCCAGTGATGGGTATTAAGGAGGGCACGTACTGCATGGAGCACTGGGTGTTATATGAAAACAGTGGATTGTGGATCACCACATCAAAAACCAATGATGTATGGTGACTAACATAACACAATAAAATTTAAAAAAAATTATAAATGCATAAAAAAAAAAGACAGGCCATGTCACAACATGCACAGCAGCTATTTAAAAACATATTAATTGTTTGATCAGGAAGTCCTGTTTTTTTTTTTTTTTTTTTTAAAGATCTTATTTGAGAGAGATCACTAGCAGGCTGGGGAAAGGCAGAGGGAGAAGGAGAAGCAGACTCCTCACCAAGCAGGGAGCCTGATGCGGGACTCGATCCCAGGACCCTGGGATCATGACCTGAGCCAAAGGCAGACGCTTCACTGACTGAGCCACCTAGGTGCCCCAGGAAGTTCTGTTTTAAGCATTTTACATACTACATGATAACAGTTCTCTGTTTTACCATTTTTAATTACTTTAAAGGAAGCTGGTTAGAAGTTTGGGGTTTATATAAAATACATTATATTGTTTTCCATTTAAAATGATGGAAAATTACCTCCTGATTAGTGTTTTTGAGCAAGATGATTTTTAAGAATGGATAACTGATATCAAGTAAGAGGTGTATCCGTGAAGCCTTTTCATAATCATAATGCTCCCTTGAACTGTGACTTAAATTAGAGTCTAATCAGCGTTAGATCTCCTTCCAGTTGCAAACTCACCAGTTATTTCAGTATTTTGTGATGTAAATTCTAATTTGTGTCTTCCTACTGTTGATCACCTGAAATTATCCTTTGTGTACATAATGTCCATAAAATCAGTTGAAATGTGGCAAATTCAGTCAAGCTTTAGTGTGTTGGTGATTATCTGCTAAATAGCTGGTTTACTTTATAGCTTTTCACTGAAATGCGTGTGGTTACAAGAGAAACCAAATGAACATAAAATGTTGGCAGTGCTGCCAATGGAGCCCCTCTCTATTCGGAGGTGTGGTGTGGTGTATTGCAACCAATAACTGTCTTCTTGTGGCCAAGACAGAAATAGAAGAGATACTGTTAATCTGTCTACTCACTAAGTATATGAAACATCACAGTATTTCTATACAAAATTCTTGTTTGTCTGAACTCCTTGAGACAATGCTTGAAATGGACTGCAAATCTCAACTCCGAATGAAGAATAAAATGAGAAAAAAATCTTCCTATTCAATTCTCAGTTCTTTGTGCTGGGCATCAGATATATAATAAACTGTAATCTCCTAGGGAGAAAATGGCCCTCGAAGTACTATTTTTGATTTAGCCTACAAAAAGTCTTTTACTTTGAGTTCCTTCACACTACAATCAAATACAAAATAAAAATTCTGGCATCTTAGGTAACTTCAAAGGCAAGAAAGAAAATGCTGGTTCTTAAAGATATGTCACATAGATGCAAAAGCACAGAATCAGCAATTAATATAGTATTTAAAGAGGACCCTGTCCCACTTTTACAAATGAGACACAAGTTATCAATGTTTGGTGCAGAGATTCCTTGGATCACTAGTTGAGTTCTAGAACTATTTGAAGGCTGTTTCCTTAAAAAAACAAATTTTTTTTTCTCAAGCCTGGCTCAGTGTAGGCCACTTTAAAACACACAAATTAAATCATTAGAGAAATCGTTATCTGAGAGTCAGGAAACAATTTCAAACTCCCACAGGATAGCACAGTGCACTTATTGTAGATTTTAATGATACTCTCATTTTCCCAGGTGAGAATAACAGAATTTCATTTTTTTTTCTAATTCACTCAACTTTATTCTGGGATGTAAGTTATAGGTAGCATAACTCCCAAACATACCCGTGGACATTGAACACTAAGGCCATTCTGTGAGTTATTTTTAAAACTTGGTGCTTTGTACATAATTATCTTTTAAAAAATAAATTTCCAAGACCAAGATTCTCTTCTGAACTAAAAATTTAAGGCTGGTACAAGACAACTTTAGGGCCATCTCCAGTCTGAAAGTTCATGTGACAAGACCATTTTTTTCCCCTACAGCATAAATAATAGCTCGAAGGCAAAGGCTACCTCAGCATTAAGCTCTCTACTCCAGATGTCATCACAAAGTAGTGTTTACCATAGTGAGCAGTGTTTAGAAACCGTTTTCCTCCCAGTGAGTAGCAAAAAGAGACTTTTACATAAGAAACACATTGCAGAATTCTTGGAACAAGGAAAAGGGCCCCAAACTAAGGCACTGAAAGCACACTAGTTATACGAAGAAATGTAAACAATACCAACAGCCTCCCTCCATTAGTCTGTATTATAAATGTGCACAGGGGCACTGTGGTCGAGGCCAGACTTTGGGTGAAATGGGAACGTGCCCTTTCTGCAGCATTTGCTCTTGGCTACCAATGTCCGACTCCTGGTGTTGTACTGTGGAAGTAACAGAATTTAATTTCTGTCTTTAAAGATACTATTATTGATTATTAGAATAATTATTATGATACTTAGACTTTCCCCAGGGAGTGGAAAAATATCCATGGAGATTTACATATACATTTATTTCTATCCTGTTCCTTTGAGAATCTAGTAGTCTCCAAGGGAATCTTTAGTAGAAGGCTGGAACATTGTTTAAAATCTTACTAAAGAAACCATTGTTATTAGGTTGGTATAGATTATCTACAGAATATCACCTTGTACCTTTATGAGGGCTTTTCCTCAGATACTTTCTTTTATGTTTCTTATGTCCAAAAAAATAAAAATTATAAGCCACTCCATTCAACACTTTGGTCTGATTGGTGAACAACCTGAGCATAAACAACCAGTTTATTGGCTGTGTACTCCTTCTCCATTGTTAACAAACACATTGATTGTGGTCTGCAGTGCATTTTGAATTAATTTGTATATATGTATATATTGGTTTGTATATATATTCATTTTTTTTTCTATACAGATACCGTGGATCCAGCACTATTTATGGAAAAGCCTGCCCTTTCCTCATTGAATTACCTTGGCCACTTTATAAAAATATTTGAATATACATGGCTGGTTCTAGTTCTGTAAACTCTGTTCTGTTTCAGTGATTTCCTCCATCTCTCTCTATATCATTACCATGTTGTCTTCATTACTGCAACTTGCTATGAAGTCTTGAAGTGGTATAAGTCTTCCAACTCCATTCTTTTTCAAGATACTTGGGTTATTTTAGATGCGTTTTTTCTTGTATCAATTTTTAGAACCAACTTGTCAATTTCTGTCAATATTCTGGGTATTTTTGGGGGGGGTTGTTAAATCTGTAGAAAAATTTGGGAAGAATTGACCCCTGATTAGTTTGAGTTTCCCAGTGTATATATTGTATTGTTCCATTTTTTAAAAGTCTTCTTTCCATCTAGTATCAGTTTGAAGGACTTATTAAGTTCTTTTTAGTGCAGGTGTGTTGGTAGCAAATTTTCAGTTATTGCTTATTGGAATGTCTTTAGTCTCAAACATATTTGAATGGTATTTTTTTCACCATGTGTACAATTAGGGATTAATACTTTTTAGTATTTAACTACATCCTTTCCTTTTCTTTTGATAACTCTTATTACTAATGATGAGCCATCATTTATATTTTTGTTCTTGGTCTTCAATGACACATGTGTTATACTGCTTAATATTTTGTGTACAGTTCATCAATTATTTGTTATTGCTTCTCTTCAGATTTGACAAATTCAATGGCTTTGTCTTCAAGCTACTGACTACCATCACTAATGCACTTTAAAAACTCACTCGATGAGGGGGTGCCTGGCTGGCTCATTCGATTAAGTGTCTGCCTTTGGCTGGGTCATGATCTAAGGGTCCTGGGATCGAATCCCGAGTTGGGCCCCCTGCTGGGCAGGGAGTCTGTTCTCCCCCTCCCTTTCCCCCTCCCCCTGCTTGTGCTCTATCACTCTCATGTTCTCTCTCTCAAATAAAAAATAAATACTTAAAAAACCCTCAGTGATCTTTTTAATATGTCTTATACTGAACTTTTCAGTTTTAGAATTTATATCTAGAAGTTTTAGTTGTCTCCCTTTTTTCTGCTAAGCATCCCCTAACTATTCATGCATTAAGACCATATTCTCTATTATGGTCTTGGATATATTTATGAGTTAAAGATCTTTGTTAATTCCAACATCGGTATCATCTTTGTGATTACATTGCTTTTTCCTTGGTTATTGGTCACATTTTTCTACTTTTTCACATCTTGTAGTTTTTTTTTTTTAAAGATTTTATTTGAAAGACAGTGCATGCACATACACGCGCGTGTGAGAGAGCGCACACATGCATGTGGGATGAGCAGGTGGGAGGGGCAGAGGGAGAGGGAGAGGCAGACTCTCTACTGAGCAGGGAGCGTGATGCAGGGCAGGGCTGGATCCCAGGACCCTGAGATCATGACCAGAGCCTAAGGCAGATGCTTAAACAACTAAGTCACCCAGGCATCCTGTAATTTTTTTTTTTTTATATGCTGGACAATGTAAACAATACATTTAAATCTAAATTGTTATCTTTCTTTAGTGTTTTTTTTTTTTTCTTTTTTTGCTGGCTGGAAGTGAATTTGTTGTAATCACTTCCTCATCCTGTTAGAGTTTATCGTTAAGCATTTAGGATGACTGTAGAGAAGTCCTTGCTCTAGAGTATGTTCCTTAATCCTAAATCCTGTACTTTGACATTTCAGCTGAATGTGTGTAGTGTTAGAGATACTTCCATTCTGAAAGGCCAGTACTCTGTATCCCAGCATTGTGCGATTTTAAATGTGTCTGTTCCACTCTCAACCCAAGAGCAACTGAAATCTTCACAGCTTCTGTAAGTCTTGTCCTGCACATATGCCACCCAGTCTTCAGCCAGTAATCTGTAAGGGGAACCCCCCCCAACACTCCCAGGCTCCACCCTTGCTCAGCCACTTCTCTCAAGTGGGATTTTCTTGCTTTGCTTCGGCTCAGCCTCCATGTGCTCTGCCTGGGAAATATTCATCAGCTGAGGAGCCTGAGTGAATATAGATCTCACTTCCTGTTTCCCTCTCGCAAATATTGAATTCTTTGCTGCCTTTGGCCTAATGCCTAAAAGCAGTTGCTCTGTATGTTTTGTCCAGTTCTAGAATTTCTCAGAGAAATCAAACATGGTACCAGTTAACATATTATGACCCAGAGAAGTTCAGTCAGGGATTTTTAATTAGCTGGTGGCAGACTTCAATGCTTGCAAAGGATTCTGATTAGGTACTCAACTATTATTTCCCAATTGAGATAAATCATTATGCTAAATTAAAACAAAACCAAAAAATCCCCTGCAAGCTGCTTGCCTAATACATTGAATAAGCCTGCTCAATAATTGTTAATTTCCCTTATACCACCCCCCACCCCCCCCCCATAAAATGGCATTACCTCCCACCTGGAACCTCAAGCCAGGAATTGTTTTGATGTTTTTCTCTCTCCATCTATTGCTAGGTCCGCATAGTCTATCTTCCAAATCTTAGTCTGCACTGACTTTGTCTTAGGGCCCAAATCACCTCTCACCTGGACAATTTTAAAACCTCCTATATGGTCTCCTTGATTGCATTCTCTCAACTTCCTCCTACTATATTCTTTGTATAATACTCAAAGTAGTCTTTCTTGTACCCTAGTTTACAACCTTGCAATGGTTTCTTAGTGACCTTAGAATAAATTTCATATGCCTTATCTTGGCTTATAAAACTCTGTAAGCCATTGGCTTACAAACTGCAAAACTCCAACTTTCTCCTCTATTCATGTTCTATCCATATTGGCTCTTTAAAAAAATTACTTCAGCATAGTTCTAACATTTGTCTCAGAACTATCTTCTGGTGACTCAGCCAGAAACACACTGTTACGGTTTCTTTTATTTTTCCTCCTGAAATACAGGAAATTTCCAGAAAAGTTTTAAGGCTAGTACAAAGAACTCTTGTAGATCACTTGCCCAGAGATCTCATTCAAATTTTACCATCTGTTCCAGTGATATCTTTTATGGCAAAAGGCTTCCAAGGTCTTGAGTTGCACTAAGTTATGTCTTTTTAGTTTCTTTTAATCTAGAAGAGCTTATTGCTCAATCTTCCCTTGAATACAATCACCTTGATATTTGTAAAGAGTATAGGCTACTCATTTTGCAATATGCCCTTCAAGTTGGATTTACCCAATGTTTCATGATCCTTAGATCTATGTTATGCATTTTGGCCAGGGTCTGTCATAAACTGTATTTCTTCTTATTGCAAATAAGGGGGCAAATATCTATTTGTCTTATCACTTGTGGTGTTAACTTTTATCACTTGATGAGTCACATGATTAAGATGTTGACTGCCAGGTTTTCCCACCATAGAGTTACTTTTAAGTATTTTATGGGTAGATACTTTCAGACTATATAAAATCTTATTCTTAAACTTTTACCCAATAATTTTAACATCTATTGTTGTTTTATACCTGAATTATTACTATAATTGTTGCCAGATGTTGATTCTGTAATCCCATTATTTCTTCTACATTTTCTAGTTGTTGACATTGTACTGTAAGGAAGAGATTCTTTTTTGATTTCCATTTCTGTATTCATATTTTTTATATTAGTGTAGACTCATGGATTCCATAGGTTATAATTGATTATTAGCATTATCTATTTATCGATCCTATATTTAGCCAGTATCTCCTTAAGCTGGCTTTGACATGTCTTTTTGAAATGTTCATACTTCCAATGGCAAGCTGTATGAGACTACCCAAGAGATATCCCCCTGGATTTTACATCTAATTAGTCATAACCCCCCAGTGGTACCAACTCATGCTACTTTGTACTAGCTGAGAGATTCCCTTCCCAACATGTATTCTATCACTTGAGAGTACATATGTAGTCAATTTTCATACTCCTTGGGGCTATAACTGTGCTCAAATGCACATCTAGAGCATGTTCAAACTCTGTATTACCCTGGCACCTTCACTGCATCTCGAAAACATTTCCTTCCATTTTTCACAAGGCTAAATTATATTCATCTTTCACCTGAAATTCTCCCATAGGAGCATTCATCGAACCCTACATTGACATCATATTCCTATTAGCACCCTCACTTACTTTATATGGCCTCAACACAAATTTTAATAGTTGTTTATGTGCTTCTTTGCTTAGTTTCTGCTTCCCTCACTATACTAGATGTTCCATAATGTTAGTTCCTGGATTGGCTGTGTTCATTTCCATATCTCTAGCAACTAGCATAGTACACAAACACATAGTAGGGTTTCAATAAACATCTGTTAAATAATTATGACTTGAATAAAATAATTCTCAATAGTTCCTGTACCTGGCAAGTTCATTTTTTTGTAGCATGTTCCCATTTATCCTTGGTATCTATTCTCTGACACATGACCTAGTAAAAAAATTCCATTAAATATTATTTGACATATCTTGCATGCCCTTAAATAGCTGCCACTACTCTAGGTTTAGAGCTTCTGTAAGACTAAGAACCACAATGTGTCCATTTCAAGACAGCATATTAAAAACTCTAATACTTTGGTTTTTATAGCTGTATTAGTTTTCTAGGGCTGCAATATGAAAAATACCACAAACTGGTGATTTAAACAACAGAAACTTCTCACGGTTCTGGAGGCTGGAGATCCAAGATTAGGGTGTTAGCAGGTTTGGTTTCTTCTGAGGCCTCTCTTTGAACTCCAGATGCCAGCCTTCTTGTTGCATCCTCACATGGACTTCTCTGTGTATGTGCATCCATGGTGTCCCTTCTTATAAGGACACCAGTTATACTGGATTACCACCCCACTCTTAGGACCTCATTTAACCTTAATTATCTCTATAAAGGCCCTATCTCCAAATGCAGTCTTATTGGGGATTAGGGCACCAGCATATGAATTTTGGGGGACACAATTAAATCCAAACAGTGGCTGTGGCTGTCTTTTGTTCTGTTTTGGATACCATGCCTATACGGAACATAACATGGATTTTTATTTCCCTCAGTTCTTTGGTCAGATAAACACAAGAACTCTGTAATACTCGGGTGGAGATAAGAACATTTAAACTTTATTTGGTATTTTGCAATTGATGCTTTTTTTCTTGTTGCTAAATGCAAGAAGAGATTTCCACTACCACATTCTCAAGAATTCTTTCAGGCATCTTCAAATATAGTAATGTAAATCCCCCCCCCCATTTTACTTATTCATTAAACATTTGACAAAAGTTCGCAGGTAATGTTAGCTAGTATTAGGATTTTCATAAGCTGGTCAGATTATTTTTAATAAACTACTAAGTCAGCTAACTCAGCTATTTATTTGAGTGACCTACATTGAGAAAGTACATAGACACTGAGTCCTTGTAAAATATTTTGAAAGGTAATATTCAAGTGACTACTAATGTGTACAAGGTTTCCTTTTAGGTTGATGAAATGTTCAAAACTTAAATTTTGGTAGTGGTTGCACAATTTTGTCAAAATATTAAATACTGAATTGTGTACTTTGAAAGGGTGAATTTTATGGTGTGAATTATATCTCAGTATATCTTAAAAGGTAATTGATAAACTGTTATTAGTGCATTTGTTATAAATTATAGTCCAATTCGGATATTTACATAGTATACTGAATTCAGATTAGAATGATCTCTTATGGAAGTATTTTCCCATTACTTTAGATCTGAAGTTTCTCATTTATTCTCTATCCTGTCCTCACCACTTTGAAAAGAGTCCAATAAGGTTTTAAAATTTTTTCCATTTACTTTAATAGAGAAAATTAAAATGCAGATCAGTAGAACACTAATCACGTTGAAATTTGGAACATTAGCCATAAGTAATTGAAAATCCAGAGGAAAAGAAAGGCTAACATATGAAGGACTCTTCAATCTATTGAAACTAAGAAAACTGGTTTTTTTTGGCTTAAAAGACGAGGACCAAATCCCTGAAGTTCAGGCATGACATCTGAAAGCCTCTTTTTCTGTCAGCCACCTCCATGTCAGAAAATGTGCTATAAAAAAAAGTGACTTTCATATGCTGGCAAGTGTAGTTTCTACTACTATCCCTAATCTACTAGAGATCGTAAATGATTTACCGTTGCTCACTGTTCATGTTTAGAATTCAGTATGTGGGTCTTGATCAGGCTTTCCCTAGGACAAAAATAATGCTTTAACTCAGGGTGAAATTAAACACTAAAAATCAGAAAATGAGTTTCTAGTCAGTTTGATAGAATATCTCTCATTACTTTAATTGCTTTGTCCTGGTCAAGAAAACATGTTTTTTCTTTTTTCTTTTTAAAGATTTCTATTTACTTGTCAGAGAGAGAGACACAGCGAGAGAGGGAACACAAGCAGGGGGAGTGGGAGAGGGAGAAGCAGGCTTCCCATGGAGCAGGGAGCCCGATGCGGGGCTCGATCCCCATCCCGGGCTCCATCCCGATCCCAGAGTCCTGGGATCATGACCTGAGCCGAAGGCCGACGCTTAACAACTGAGCCACCCAGGCGCCCCAAGCAAAACGTGTTCTGACATAAGTATTGCACTTTAATATCAAGTTGTCTTTAGAATTTTTAGTTACAAATGGTCTCTGAAAAGGCATTTTAAATAAAACTAATAGCATTTATTTTTTACCACTTGTCAAAGTTGCCTAAATGGCTGCTTTTAGTAATAGGGAAAAACCTCAAATCTGGAACTTACAGCTCTGCCTTTCTGTAGACCAAAGGAGTAAATGCAGCTAATGTCCACTCTCCAAATCCAGCAAGTTGAAGGTTTTTTTTTTTTTTTTTAAGTGTTTAATGATTTCCTCAGCAACCTATTTATTCCAGAATATCTACATTTCCTCCTCTTGCTTCATGCAAACACGGCCTATGATTTCCCATCCAAGAAAGGTTTGGCTATTTTGAATGACCTTTTTTCACAAACTTGAATTGTAGTCCATTCCTCTTTGTTTTCTCTCTGAATGATACATAAGCTTGGGAAAATGTTGCTGGATTTCTTGGAGCATAAAATGCAGAGATTCCCAGAGTTCTCAGAGCTTGGTAACAATGCCTTACTTCAACCTGGCAGTGTGCCTGAGGGGCTAAGGGCCCAAGGCTGCCTTTGAAAGGAAAGACCTAGAGAAGCCAAGGCAGAAGAGAATCAGTCTATAATTTAAATAGGGTTCCAGTTTGATCAGTTACACTAGCTTCCTGTGTCTACATGTGGTCACAGAATCTACTGAAAAGCTGATTAATCTAAAATAATAATTGGTTTTTGCCTGACCAATCACATTAGCCATGAAACAGATCTCATTAAGTCACTATTAAAATGCATCTAACTCAGACCCACTGCAGGTTATCGTGAGGGAAATGGCATTTAAAAAGAGGTTCTTCAAGCTGCTGTGTGAAGGATGGATGGGAGGGGAGACTGGAGAGGCTTCTGTCTCTTCCTTGCTGCCCCCATTGGTTAATAGCCTTCTCAGGCTACTTTCTGCACATGTACCACTTCACATTCTTTTTTTCTCCCCCTACCACAACTAATTAATTTTTAATGCAAGTAATAGCTTCACCTCTCAATTCAGCCCCTTAGAGAATCCAGCCTAATGCTCCTGAATATGCAGTGCTCCTCGGTAAGAAACCATAGTAATGTAGATTTGGAGCTTGTAGCTTAGAAGATAAATGAAATTCTCTTTAGATTGGTTTGCTCCACTTGGGTGGATCGCATACCTTCTCTCCTGACTGGTACTACTTCCCTGATTTGTATTTAAAGCTCATTATTCTACCCTGACATATAGATATTTCTGAAAGTTCAGAAACAGGGTTTTTTGTCATATCTCTCAAGTGCCATTTTCTTTAGCAAATCACAGAATGTCAGCTGGAAGGAAATCTTAGAAATCATCTATTCCTATCCTTGCACTGTACAGAAAAGATGTAGAAATCTGCAGAGGGAAGGATGGAAATTTTGGTTGGATCAAGATGGAAAAGTCTTATTTTGCTCACGCTAAGGAATCTGTACTTTGTCCTGGAAGTGCTCAAAGGTGGTTGAATGCTGTAGTTGCTTTGGGGCGAGCAGGTCATTCTGGCAACAGTCGGAAGGGCAGTTAGGAGAAGGTAAAACTATAGCCCAAGAAGAGCAATTAGAGGTCTGTTTTACTATTCCTCATGAAAGGTCATGAATTGAACTAGGTCATTGAGTGTCAAGATGAAGACCAGAGAGAGCATAGGTAAGTGCTGGTGAAGAGACTGAACAACCCAGTGTGGTGGGTGAAGGAGAAAGAGGAGCTGAGTGTTACCGATTGGCGATTGGCGGGCAAGCTGAGTAGTCCTACCATTCAATGTGATAAAAGACAATAGGCTGGAGAGTCATGCTAAATGTTTGGCTGTGTGGGTAGTAATAATAATAGTAATGCTAGCAAGGATACTGAGTTTTAGAGGTGTATGAGACACCACTGGGGGATGTCTAATACATGTGGAATTAACAGACTTCATCATAACAGATAGGTTCGATTTATCTTCTGATTCATATGTTATCATATTTGTCTTCTCCGAGTATGTCCTTTCAATTTTTTTAACAAGAGAACAGTCTTAGAAAACTGTTTAGTCCCATTTCTGCCATGACCTTTGGCAAGTCACTTCATCTCTTTGTACCTAAGTTCTTTATCTAAACAAGAGGATAATAAGACAGGCTCATCTTACTTTAACTTTGTGTAGGGATCAAATGGACTGATATGAGAAAGTATTCTGAAAGCCTAAAAAGTGATTACACATGTAATAAACGAATTTCCTATTCAGACTTGAGAAAGAAGGACATGTATATTCTTATTATGGAAACTTGACGTTAAGGGATCTCCCCCTTGTGTATTCCTTGTGCATTATGGAAATACTCAAATATATTCAAAACTCTGGTAAAAAAAAAAAAAAGATAGCATTCTTACATTCTGTCAGCTGGCTGTCAGTGTTTCTAAGGAAGAGCATTCCTACATTTTCACTGCAGTATTCAGTTATCACCCAGGAAACCACCAGGCCTGTTTTGACATCCAGGAGTTTCCTTGAGTGATTTATATGTAGGGGAACGTATTTGTGCTAGGATAGGGAGGAAAGCATGAAATCTGTAATTTGGTGAAGAAATAGCTTGCAACTCTAAATTTTTTTTGGTCCAAACTTAGACTGTCAGGAACCTGAGTAGTTGTAAGCCTTTTTTCTTTCTTTCTTTTCTTTCGTTCTTTCTTCTTTTCTTTCTTTCTTTCTTTCTTTTTTTCTTTCCTTTCTTTTTTAAGAAGTTAATAGGCTTGCCTGGCAAAATTACAAACTATGTTTACAAATTTTTCAAAAATTGATTTTTAATTGGGGTAGCTTTCATTTTGACCTGCAATGGGATTAGGAGAACATTCGGAAGATGTGTTATAAGTTGCCGTGTGTTGGTTTCTATTCCTGTAGACTAAGGTGATCATGTTCAAGAAAGACCTAGTCTTAGATTTATAACAGGAACATCAGAGGCCAAGATAAAAAGAAATTGATCCATTTTTGCAGAGAAGTCCCTTGGAAGTCCTTTTAAATTAGAAACCCTTTATTTTTCAGTTATATAAATAATGGTCTTAAAACCTAGCTAGGAAGTTCATTTTCTGCAGAAAGCTTAATTGGAAACAGTGCTGGCCCCACTACCACAAACTTGGTGTCTTGTCCTTGACTCAGACACTCTTGTGCAAATCGGCAAATCTCTTTACTGCTCTGAGCCTCTGCTTACTCTGGTGAAATATGAGAAAGGAATTTATAAGATTATACCCAGAATTCCTTCTAGCTCTAAAATCCTGAGTCTTGGGTCTTCTCAGAATTCCTAAAATCCTTTTCGGTTTGAGTGTATGTGTGTGTGTGGGTGGGTGGGTGGGTGGATGGGTGGGTGGTAGTATGACAAAGTGGATAGTTTTCTATAAAGAGGTGAGGTTCAGCTCTCGATAAAACTAAGAATTCTGTGTTGCATGAAACAGTGAACATACAACATTTAAGAGAGCTCGTTCCCTGCTATGGGCAGGCATTTTCTATAACTATATATTTGGCCATTATTGTTTCTATCTCTTTTGGCTCATATCAGGCCAAAACCATGTGTTATTTGTCTTCAGGTGGCTATCCAGGCATTGTAGGTATTTAAAGAAACCATTTGGGGAGGAAAGCAACAACCATGTAATATTAAAGATGCCTTGAGCGCTGTATCTTATTGCATTTTCAGCCAAAAGCATAAAAAAAAAAGTGCCTGGGCCCTAATGGCACAGTCTGTTTCTCTACACTGTGTTTCTATTTAATTAAAGCATTTCTCTCCTATTTGTTATTCCTTGTTTTTTTGTTCACACAGAAAGCATAATAAGTTAATAAATAAACACATAGACTAACATCTCTATCTTTCCAGCCTCTGTGGGGGCACTGCTTCATTAGCTGAAGTCAAAAGGAAAAAAAAATTAACACATTCCTCCTGTGTCTTTTTGTGTTATATTGTTCTGGTCAGTAGTCAGTGCTCCGGCCTACATTCATTTGGTGCATAGGTGTCTCATTTGGTGCACTAATTGTGAAGATTGAGGTGGAAATTTTCCTATTACTTAGTCTTTGCCATGTGCAAGACTGACCTCAGTCCTTCTGTGGCCATCCTATTAGAGCCCAGGAATGCTGGTTAGAAATAGGCCAGGACAGAAAGCAATGTGTATGATATTTGATGACACAGAAGAAGCAGTTATACCAGTGCTGGCACGATGGGACTCACGTGTGCTTAGCTGTCCAGGCACAAATTTACAACTAGATTGATTTAATGTAGTATGGACTATGAAGAAGGCACTGCCTTAAGCTCCTCAAGGATACCAAGACATTTAAAGTACAGTCTGGGTTCTCTTGGAGTTTGCTATCTAACAAATAAGACAGACAACTGTAGTCCAAGGAAAGGATGTGGAGAAATTTGCTTTGATAAGGATCACATCGTTGTTCTGTACTGATTTGACTAATGTCTCTATGTGCCACCTAAGCTTTCCTAAGGTACAGGAAGTCCACTTCGAGTCAAGGGAATGCATGCAACTTCTATGCTGTCCAGGCCTACTTCCCAGTTCCATTGGTAGTTATAACAGCTCCCAAAAAGGAGAGTTAGAGAATTCTCAGGCCAGTCTTGAGGAATGGGCAGGATTTTGATAGACACAGATGATGACCAAGGGAGAAGGAGATCAATTGGTAAGAATGAAGAGGATTAAGAAATGGAGGGTGGCCAGAAATTGAAGAGTGAGAGGAGGGTTCTGGGAAGTGCAAGTGATGTAATTTGGCTGCAGTAGCTGGAGATGAGCTTTTGTAGTTAGGGAGTTACATCATCAGTAAAGCTTTAACATGAATTCTGGCAGCAGGAAGGAAAGTGGATTAAGTGCGGGGAGAGCCTGGAGGCATGGAGAGCAGGTGAAATAATTGAGAAAAGAAATGCGAGGCTGAGCTGTTGAAAGGGCTCTGGGAATGGAGCTGAGGGGCAGATGGTAAAGGGCATGGTGATGGATCTGTGACAATTGATTGGATCCAGGATGCCATTGAAAGAGAATGTCAAAGACAAAGCTGATTTATTTTGGTGAATTTTGTCATGGCCATAATTGTTTTACTTGTTGCCAGCAGTTCTCTCACCAATGTATCTTTTTCCATTTTTTAAAAATTTTCCCATATATTTGGAGGCTATATAATGAATTTATGTATGCTTATTGTATATATCTCCCAGCTTAATCATAAAATCTTTAGGATATATAAATGAAATCTCATTAATAAAATATAGATGTAAGACTTTCCAGTTAATAAGTAATGCATCTCTTGTCCAACTTTTCACTTGACAGCTGGAATCATAGAAGATTTTATAAGGGGGATTATTACAAAGAGCTAAAAACAGGTGGGAGGCTTTGTTCTCATCTTTGTAAATACCAAAATGACTCTCTGCTTTATATTTCCCAAAGATACACATGTTATAGTTAATTAACCGGATCCCATGCTTGTTCAAAAGTCTTTAAAGCAATCATCTGAGATGCAGTATAAAGGATACTGTCTCACAGCCATCTCTCAATTCAAGACCCAAGTAATGGATGGTTATCACAGAGCACCTGGAAAGTATTATGACAGAGTCTTTAAAACAGGCACTTAAGTTTCCCAACTAGTATTCCTCACGTATTTTTGTGTATCTATATTTCTCATTTAGAGTAAATGCTAGCACCATCCACTCAGTACACAAATCAGAATCAATGAAGTAATTCCACTCCCCTCACAGCCGATGAGTCATCAGTCTCTGTTTATTGAACTTTATTTTTTTAAGATTTTATTTATCTTACAAAAGAGAGAGAGGGAGAGAGAGAAGGAAAGTGCTAGGACAGAGGGAGCGGGAGAAGCAGACTCTCCGCTGAGCAAGGAGCCCGATGTGGGGCTCGATCCCATGACCCTGAGATCATGACCTAAGCCAAGGCAGACACTTAACCAACCGAGCCACCCAGGTGCCCCTGTTTGTCAAACTTTAAAACCTCTGGAATCCATCCATGCCTTTCCATAACCAGTGTTCTTCCTTACTTTGGATTATCAATTTTGCACAACCTTTGCATCAGTACTTCTCTCATCCTCTTCTTGTCCTTCCTCCATATTATATTGATTTCATTTAAAAATGCATGCTTCTTGGGCACCTGGGTGGCTCAGTTGGTTAGGCGACTGCCTTCGGCTCAGGTCATGATCCTGGAGTCCCGGGATCGAGTCCCGCATCGGGCTCCCCGCTCAGCGGGGAGTCTGCTTCTCCCTCTCCCGCTCCCCGCTCTTGTGCTCTTTCTCTCTCTCTCTCTCTCAAATAAATAAATAAAATCTTAAAAAAAAAATGCATGCTTCTTAAAAGAAAATGATGATTATAGAAGAAGTAGCTGATTTTCTGAAAATTTAGAAAATATGGAAATCTTTCTCAACAACTTCAGTGAAGGAATTAAGCCCAAGAGAAAATGATTGGAATAACTGTTTTCTTAATTGTCCAAGGACAGTGCATAGTTACTACCACTCTGGATGAATAGGACAGATGCTTTAGAACAGGGCTGGGAAAACTGCAGCCTGCAGGCCAAACCTGACCTGCTGTGTGGTCAGGTTGTAAAAACTATTTAAAAATAGTTTTATTGGAATAGGCCACACCCATTAATTTCATGGGTGTTTGCCATTGTCTATGGCTGCTTTCACACTAAAATGGCATAGTTGAGCAGTTGCTGTGAAAGAGACCATATGGCCTGCAGTATCTAAAATAATTACTATCTGGCACTCCTGTATAGAAAAAGGTGGCTAACTCCCACTTAAGAACGTTAAGGCATAATGCTCCTTGGTGAGCTGGTTGAGAGGGGTTGCCACCCAGGAAAGTTTAAAGAGACTATGAAAATAACCCACAATCATTATAACCCAAATTAGCCACCAATGTCATTTTAATACATTTCTAGAAAAGTTTTGTGTTGACATACATAATGATGTAACAATATCATTGGGATCATAGTATAGACCACATTTTATGTATTATGTTATTAGGTATTTCTCAGTTATAATTGCTGGATGTTATTCCAACATATGGAATTTAGCAATTCTGGTAATGTTGGGCAATGTGATCTACATTTTTTGTTTCTGTAAATACACTGTTAAAAAAAAAAAAAACTTATCGGGGGTACCTGGGTGGCTCAGTTGGTTAAGTGTATGATGGTTTCAGCTCAGGTCCACAGGGTCACGGGATTGAGCCCTGCTTCCAGCTCCACACTCAGCGGTGTGTCTGCTTGAGGATTCTTTCTCTCTCTCTCTCTCCCCCTCTGCCTCTCCCTCCACTTGTACACATACTCTCTCTCTCTAAAAATAAGGTTTTTTGTTTTTTGTTTTTAAGATTTATCGGGGGAGCCTGGGTGGCTCAGTCAGTTAAGCTGATTCTTGATTTCAGCTCAGATCATGATCTCAGGGTCATGAAATCGAGCCCCGTGTTGGGCTCTGTGTTGGGCATGGAGTCTGCTTGAGATTCTCTCTCCCTCTGCCCCTGCCCCCCTCTCTGAAAAAAAAGAAAGCAAAGAACAAAAAACAACTTATCAGATGTATTAAAAATTACTTAGTCAAATGCAATGTGATATCTTAAATTGGATCCTGGAATGGTAAAAGGACATAGTAGAAAAACTGGTGAACTATGAATAAAGTCTGTAGTTTAGTTCATAGTGTTGTACCAATACTAATCTTTTAGTTTTGAAAAATGTAATATGGTTACATAAGATGCTAATTATAAGGGAAACTGGGTGAAGAGGATACAGGATCTCTGTACTATCTATGAAATTCACCTGTGAATCTAAAACTATTCCAAAATACAAAATTTAAAATAAAAAAATAAGTCAAAGCTGTAAACTTTTCTGGGAAATTTTAATGAGGTATAATTTACATATAAGAAAGTGTACATGTCATAAATGTACAGCTTGACTTTAAAAATTGAACACATTCTCGTAACTAGCACCCAGATCAAGAAACAGAACATCAGTCATATCACAAATACAGCACCCCCTTCTAGTAACTATCTCCTGCTAAGGCTAATGCTATCCTGATTTCTAACAAAAATTAATTTTTCCAGCTTTTGCAGTTTATGAAATAGAATCACATAGCATGTATGCTTTTACGCCGGGCATATTTTGCTGAACATTGAGATTTACCCATGTCATTGCATATAGTTGTAGATTATTTATTCTTATTGCTGTCTAGTATTCCATTGCATAAATATAGCCCAATTTATCCATTCAACTGTTAAAAGGCATTTGGGTAAATTGTGGATTTTGGCTATTAGGAAAAATACTGCTACGAACAGTAATGTACAGATATCTTTCACTTAGTATATGTACCTATTTCATAGGGCTTATGTCTAGAACTGATACTGCTCGGTCAGTATACATTTGTTTGGCTTTAGAAGTTCTCTTTAGTGGATAATGAAAAATAGCTTTCTAAAGCACTTGTACCAGCTATCTGTAATCACAATGGCATTAGAATTTTCTATGACAAGACCACAGAAAAACGCCCTAATATTCTAAGGGAAAGTATTTATAACCTAGGATTGTATACTAGCCAAACTCTTATACAAGTGTGAGGGTAGAATTAATCCATTTCCAAACGTATACCTCTCAAAAAATTCCCTTTTATGGACTCAGTCAGGAAATTTCTGGAAAGTATGGCTTCTATGAAAGAGATTAAACCAAGAATGAAGAATATACCTGCACTAACATGGGAGAGAAGAGATGATACTGAAGGAGATTTCTATGATAAGAGCTGTACATCAGGCTTAGAGAACCAGTAGCTCAGAGTAGAGCAGGTGGCTGGTACCCTCTGGGAGGGATGGCTCCTCTCCAGAAAAAGTTGAGTTAATGGATTACTTGATGTATTTACCCTTATTGAGAAGGACTTTTATAGTATAGTTAGGAATAGGAAGATGGGGGAGATAGGGATAGCTCTCCAGAAAATTATAAGGTACAAAAATAAGGCAATTATAAGCTCTAAACAAAAAAGTTAATCATTGTACCTGAAGTGAGTATGCCATGAACAATACTTAAGTAGTTCTAATATAAATGCTGAACTGATTTAATTGAAACATCCATTTCTATTTATGTCACAGGAAAAGTTTTAATAGGTGATCGCGGTGAAAGAAAGCAAAATCTTTAATTTTCCTATTAGGACAAAAAAATAGAAAGTGTTTACAGTGGGGGGACAGAATAGCAGGTATGTGCATATTTAGAAAAATGGAGGAAATAATAAGAAAAAGTGAAGAGTTGGGCGCCTGGGTGGCTCAGTCATTAAGCATCTGCCTTCGGCTCAGGTCATGATCCCAGGATCCTGGGATCGAGTCCCACATCGGGCTCCCTGCTCAGCAGGAAGCCTGCTTCTCCCTTTCCCACTCCCCCTGCTTGTGTTCCTGCTCTCGCTCTCTCTCTCTGTCAAATTAAAAAAAAAAAATCTTAAAAAAAGAAAAAGAAAAAGTGAAGAGTTGATAAAATGCTGTCAGTGGTGGGTCAGGCTGGCAGGTGAGTGTTTATATTATAAGCATATGCTTTATATAAAACCCTAGTCAACTTGGAATTATGTATGGTGATCTTTCTTGTTTAATAGTCTAGAAATTGTATAAAGAATTTATAAGTACATAAAATATAAAGAATATTAAAACTCAGTATTAAGACCAACCCCATTTAAAAAGAATGCAAAACTTGAACAGATGCTTGATAAAAGGTAGATGGATAACCAATGAGTACATGAAATGCTGAACATTAGTCACCAGTGAAGTAGAACTTTAAACCACTCTGAAATGCAATTTCACATGTACTTGAATATCTAAAATTGGAAAGACTGAAAATACCAGTCTCAGAGAATGCTAAGCAACTGGAACTTGCACAAGTTAGTGATGGCAGTATAAAATGGTCTGTTTTGGAAAATGGTTTGGCAAGTTTTTATAAAGTTAACATACATCTACCTTTGACCCAGGAATTCCTAAGTATTTGTTTTTGAATTCCTAAGTATTTACCAAAAGGAAATGAAAATATATGTCCACATAAAGTCTTGGACTCAAATGTTCATACTATTATTGATAATTAAAAAACCCAAATGGTCATCAGCAAAGTGGATTAAAAAATTACGGTAAATTCACACAAAGGAATGCTACTTGGCAATAAAAATGAGTGAACTAGTGATACCTGGGATAATGATAACAAACTTCAGAAATGTCAGTTTGAGCAAGAGAATTCAAACACACCAGTATGCATACTAGACGATTCCATTTATGTGAAGTGCAAGAAACCAGAAAATGGTTGCCTGTAGAAATGGGAATCAACCTGAAAGGGGTACCAGAGAATTTGGGGAGTAATTGGAATGTTCCTTATCTTGTCTTGGGTGTTGGTAATTTGGGTAGATATAATTGACAAGCTATTAAACTTAAGATCTATGCATTTTTGCATATAAATTACATCTAAAAACTTTTAAAGTTCATTGCATACCACTTTCCTTGTTCTTGTGCTAACACAAAGATTCTTGGATTTTACTATTGGACATTTAGGTTGTTTATATTTTTTCTATTTGAAGCAGGACTTGAAAGAAAAATCTTCATTTTACTCAACTAATAATGTTCTGAGGGCAGAATCCTACCTAAGAGAAGAGTTCCCTGCTTACCCATCATGTGTATTTTAAAGATTTTTAAAAACATGTTAGAAACTTATCCTCCAAAAAAAAAAAAAAAAAAACCAATTTCCTCTAGCACATAGGAGAATACCAACAGTGGTATTATTTATTCTTACATTAACTAACTTGAAGGGGGACAGTGTTTTATTTTTCTAGCAAATAATTCTGGTCTTAATGTCACTGGGATCTGAATTTGAATCCTAGCTCTGCTGCTTATTAACTCTGTGGGCAAGTTAAACACTCTTAAGTTCGAATTTCCTCATTTATAAAATGGGACAAATAGTAGTACCTAAATCTTAAGGCTACTTATCAGGATTAAATGAGACCTCACAAGTAAAGAGCCAAGTAGAGTGCCAGGGATATGGTAGTATGCTAATGCAGCTAGGTAGATTCATGTAGAATAAATTCCTTGATAATCAACTTACTAAATATGCAATTCCCTGACAACTAGAAGATTGAAATCTGGTTTAGGATGGTTCACTATAGGCTTTACATTGTCAGGAAGGAAGAAGGTTGAAGTCCACAAAAAGACTTTTTTTTTTTTTTTTTAGGGAAGTGAGGACAGAAGCAGAAGTGAAGTCAGGCAGGGGGACATGTTGTAGGAGAATAAAGAAAGAACTGCATTTGGCCTACTACTTGAGGGATAGAACAGCAAGAGGCAGCGGCAGAAAAAATTAGAACTTAATTTGGCAAATTCATCTTTTGATAGGTTGGATTTCAATGAATTGCTTTCTAGCAAATGGCCCGCTCCCAACACTCAATGACTGTAAACTATTTTAGCTTAAATTTGTGTTTAGTTATATGGATATTTAAACTTCATTTAAAATTTTTATTTAAATTCCAGTTAGTTAATATACAGTGTAATATTAGTTTCAGGTGTACAATATAGTGATTCAGCACTTCCATACAACACGCGGTGCTCATCACAACAAGTGCACTCCTTAATCCTCATCACCTATTTCATCCATTCCCCCCCACACACACACACCTCCCAACTGGTAACCAGCAGTTTGTTCTTTATATTTAAGTGTCTGTTTCTTGGTTTGCCTCTTGTTTGTTTTGTTTCTTAAATTCCACATATGAGTTAAATCATATGGTATTTGTCTTTCTGACTCATTTCACTTAGCACAATACTCTCTAGCTCCATCCATGTTGTTGCAAATGGCAAGATTTCATTCTTTTTATGGCTGAGTAATATTCCATTCCATTTGGTGCAATTGTAAATGGGATTGATTCCTAATTTCTCTTTCTCCTGCTTCATTATTGGTGTATAAAAATGCAGATTTCTATACATTGATTTTGTATCCTGTGACTTTACTGAATTCATTTATCAGTTCTAGTACTTTTCTTGTGGAGCCTTTTGGGTTTAGTATATATGGTATCATGTCATCTGCAAATAGTGAAAGGTTGACTTCTACCTTGCTGATTTGGATGCTTTTTATTTCTTTTTGTTGTCTGATTGCTATGGCTAGGATTTCTAGTACTATGTTAAATAAAGGTAGCAAGAGTGGACATCCCTGTCTTGTTCCTGACTGTAAAGGAAAAGCTCTTTTTCCTCATTGAAGATGATATTAGCTGTAGATTTTTCATATATGGCCTTTATTATGTTGAAGTATATTCCCTCTAAATCTCCTTTGTTGAGGGTTTTTATCTTGAATGAATGTTGTACTTTGTCAAATGCTTTTTCTGCATCTATTGAAATGATCATATGGTTCTTACCTTACCTTTGATTAATGTGGTGTATCATGTTGATTTGCAAATACGGAACCACCTTGCAACACAGGAATAAATCACACTTGATTGTGGTGAATGATTTTTTTATTTTTTTATTTTTAAAGATTTTATTTATTTATTTGACAGAGAGAGACACAGTGAGAGAGGGAACACAAGCAGGGGGAGTCGGAGAGGGAGAAGCAGACTTCCTGCCAAGCAGGGAGCCCGATGTGGGGCTCAATCCCAGGACCCTGGGATCATGATCTGAGCTGAAGGCAGACGCTTAACGACTGAGCCAACCAGGCGCCCCTGTGGTGAAAGATTTTTTTAAAGTATTGTTGAATTCAGTTTGCTAGTGTCTTGTTGAGAATTTTTGCACCCATGTTCATCAGGGATATTGGCCTGTAGTTATCTTTTTTGGTAGTTTCTGTATCTGGTTTTGGTATCTGGGTAAGGCTGACTTCATAGAATGAGTTTGGAAGTTTTCCTTCCTTTTCTATTTTTTGGAATAGTTTGAGAAGAATAGACATTAACTCTTCTTTAAATGTTTGGTAGAATTACCCTGGAAAGTCATCTGGCCCTGGACATTTGTTTGTTGGGAGATTTTTGATTACTGCTTCAATTTCTTTGCTGGTTATCAGTCCTTTCAAGTTTTCTATTCCTGTTTCAGTTTTGGTAGTTTATATGGTTCCAGGAATTTATCCATTTCTTCCAAGTTGTGCAATTTGTTGCTGTAGAGTTTTTTTATAATACTCTTATAATTTTTTATATTTCTGTGGTGTTGGTTGTTATTTCTCCTCTCTTCTTTGTTATTTTTATTTATTTGGGTCCTTTCTCCTTTTGATAAGTCTGGCTAGAGCTTTATCAGTTTTAATTTTTTTCAAAGAACCAACTTCTGGTTTCATTGATCTGTTGTTTCTTTTAGCTTGTATATCATTTATTTCTGCTCTGATCTTTACTACTTCCTTCCTTCTGCTGGTGTTAGCCTTCATTGTTCTTTTTCTAGCTCCCTTAGATGTAAGGTTAGGTTGTTTTGATTTTTTTAAATTTTTTTTTAAGATTTTATTTATTTGCAAGAGAGAGAATGAGAGACAGAGAGCATGAGAGGGAGGAGGGTCAGAGGGAGAAGCAGACTCCCCGCTGAGCAAGGAGCCCAATGCGGGACTCAATCCCGGGACTCCAGGATCATGACCTGAGCTGAAGGCAGTCGCTTAACCAACTGAGCCACCCAGGCGCCCGTTTTGATATTTTTTTGCTGCTTGAGATAGGTTTGTATTGCTATATCCTTCCCTCTAGGACCTCTTTTGCTGCATTCCAAAAGTTTTGGACCATTCTGTTTTCATTTTCATTTGTTTCCATGTATTTTTTAAATTTCTTCTTTGATTTCCTGGTTGACCCATTCATTGTTTAGTAGCATGTTGTTTAACCTCATGAATTTGTGGTCTTCCCAAATTTTTTCTTGCAACTGACTTCTAGTTTCATAGCATTGTGGTTAGAAAAGGTACATGGTATGATTTCAGTCTTTTTGTATGAGTTGAGGCCTGACTTGTGACCTAATATGTGATCTATTGTGGAGAATGTTTTGTGTGTACTTGTAAAGAATGTGTATTCTGCTATTTTAGGATGGAATGACCTGAATATGTCTGTTAAGTCCATCTGGTCCAGTGTATCATTCAAAGCCATTGTTTCCTTGTTTAGATGATCTGTTCATTGATCTAAGTGGGGCATTAAAGTCCCCTACTATTATTGTATTATTTATTCTTTTATGCTACTGTTTTACATATCTGGGTGCTCCCATGTTGGGTACATAAATATTTATAATTGTTATGTTGTCTTGTTGGATTGTCCCCTTTATTATTAGATTATGCTCTTCTTTGTCTCTTACTAGTCTTTTTTTTTTTTTTAAGATTTTTATTTATTTGACCAGAGAGAGACAGGGAGAGAGGGAACACAAGCAGGGGGAGTGGGAGAGGGAGAAGCAGGCTCCCCACTGAGCAGGGAGCCCAATGCGGGGCTCCATCCCAGGACCCTGGGATCATGACCTGAGCCGAAGGCAGACGCTTACATGACTGAGCCAACCAGGCGCCCCGTTAGTCTTTGTTTTAAAGTCTATTTTGTCAGATATAAGTATTACTACTCCAGCTTTCTATTCACATCCATTTGCATGAAAAATATTTCCCCTCACTTTCAACCTGCAGTTGTCCCACATGTCCTTAGGTCTAAAATGAGTCTCACAGCATCTAGATAGGTCTTACTTTTTTTTTTAATCCCTTCTGACACCCTATGCCTTCTGATTGGTTTAGTCCATTTACATTCAGAGTACTGATATGTATTTATTGCCATTTTATTACTGTTTTTCATTGTTTCTGTAGATTCTCTCTGATCCTTTCTTGTCTTTGTCACTTTTGCTCTTTCCTTTGCATTCAGGGTCCCCTTTAATATTTCTTGCAGGGCTGGTTTAGCAGTCACAAACTCCTTTAGTTTTTGTCTGACAAACTGTTTATCTCTTCTATTCTGAATGGCAGGCTTTCTGGATAGAGTATTCTTGGCTGCAGATTTTTCACATTGAGCACTTTGAATATATCATGCCACTCCCTCTGCTTGCCAAGTTTCTGTTGAGAAATCTCCAACTAGCCTTATGGGTCTTCCCTTGTAAATTAAGGACTTCTTTTGTCTTGCTGCTTTTAAGATTTTTCCTTATCACTGTATTTTGCAAATTTAACTACAATATGTCTTGGTGTTGGCCTGCTTTTGTTGATTTTTTTTTTTTAAATGGGAGTTCTCTGTGCCTCCTAGATCTGGATGTCTGTTTCCTTCCCCGGATTAGGGATGTTTATCCTGTTATTTCTCAAAATAAATTTTCTGCCTCCTTTTCTCTCTTCTGGGACTCCTATAATATGAATGTTATTACATTTGATGGAGGCACTGAATTCCCAAAATCTATTCTCATGTTGCATAATTCTTCTTTCTCTCTTCTGTTCAGTTTCATTATTTTCCATCACTTTGTCTTCTAGGTCATTAATTCATTCCTCAGCTTCTTCCAGCCTGCAGTTCATTGCATCAAGCCTGTTTCCAATCTCCTTTATTGCACTCTACACCTCTGATTGCTTCTTTCTTGACTTTTACCTCTGTAGTAAGGGTCACACTGATGTCTTCTCTTCTGAAGCCCGGTGAGTATCCCTATGATTATTGCCTTAAATTCTCCATCATGCATGTTACTTATATCTGTTTTACTTAGATCTCTGGCTGTGGCCTTATGTTGTGCTTTCATTTGGGATAAATTCCTCCATCTTTCCATGTAGTCTAAGTCTCTGCCTTCTTCTGTTTGCTAGAAAATCCAGTTATGTCTCCTGCTCCTGAAAGTAATGGCCTTATGAAGAACGGGTCACGTAGTTCCCAGGGCCTGGTGCTTCAGGGAGTGTTTCTGGTGTGTGCTGCAGGCACTCTGCTGTTGTGTTCTGGCTGCTCTATCCTTCAGGCCAGTTGTCTACAGAGGCTCTCCTTGCCTGCTATGGGCAGTGTTTGGTCCCTGGTCTGAATATGGTGAGTTTTAGCTAGGTGCGCTCTGGTCTGCATATAAAATCAGACCTGACACCACCTCCACCAGAAGTGAGGCCCTGCAGAACTGTCTGATTGGGAGACATGGTGTAGGAAGGGATTTGTGCTGGTCTTCTGGGGGGAGAGGCCTGACATGCTGGGACTGAGGCAGGCATGACTGAAAAGGCCAGTCCTGCCGGAGTGAAGGGAGGTGGGGCTTCTTAGGCAGCCAGTGTTGGCACTACACTGCTTCCTGCAGGTGGCTCTGTGTGTCTGTGAGTGGTAGGGGAGGAAAATGTTTGCCAGCCAGCTCCTTTGTTCCTGGAGAGGCATCAAGGTGAACAGTGCCTCTCAGGGACATATTCTAAGAGCAAATAATCTTCCTCTTGTGTGCCCCAGGCACTCTTCAGATGGCTATTTCCACAGTGTCTTCCCCTGGGTTGTTTGCTTGCCTTCTCTCCAGAAGCAGCACAGTGTCCTGTGGGCTCTATCTCAGCCAAGCCAGCTGACCTTTAAACTCCAGGCTTTAAGCCCCACTGGTTGCAAGAACTCACAAAATTCAGCCTTTCTCATTTTCCAAGCCAATGGCTTTTGGGAAACATTCTCCTTGTGAGTTCCCCCTGTGTGTTTCTCTCTCTAACCCCCTCCTCTCCCCTCTCCTCTCCCCCCTCCTCTCCCCCCTCCTCTCCCCTCCTCTCCCCCTCCTCTTCCCCCTCCTCTCCCCCTTCTCTCCCCCTCCCCCCTCCCCTCTCTTCCCCCTCTCTCCCCCTCCTATCTCCCCCTCCTCATTCTCTCTCTCCCCCTCCTCATTCTCTCTTTCCCCCTCCTCATTCTCTCTTTCCCCCTCCTCATTCTCTCTCTCTCCCCCTCCTCATTCTCTCTCTCCCCCTCCTCATTCTCTCTCTCTCCCCCTCCTCATTCTCTCTCTCTTTCCTCCTCCTCATTCTCTCTCCCCCTTCTCTCCCCACCATGTCTCTCCCTTTCTCACCCCTCCTTCTCCACGACCATGGCTCCCTCCCCTCTGTAGCACCCATGACCCATTTCTCCCCCAAACCACGTCTCACAACTTCCTACCTTCTTCAGTGTGGCCTCTTCTCTCCCTTTAGTTGTGGAGTCTGTTCTGACAGTTTTCAGGTCAATTTCTGGGGTATTTAGGATGATTTGATAGTTATATAGCTGTGTTCCTGGGATGAGACAAACCTAGGGTCCTCCTATTCTGCCACCATCTTCCTCTCCTCAACCTAAACTTCATTTTAATTAAAATTTTTCTTCATCAGGTATTTCTCAAATTGCAAATGGAATGTTCTTTTTGCAGTATGTGAGACAACATACTGTATCTGTATATTCCCACCATAAAACCCACATTAATGCTCTACTTTTCTCCACATTCATATAAGTATTCACATACATACACCTGTGCACACATTTAACACACACATCTTTGCATCTTTGTTTTTCTTACTCAGAAAAACCTCAAAACATCCTACCAAGTCCACTAATATTGCTCCAATTCACTATTTCTTAAAATACCACATAATAGTCTATGGCGTTAGTGCATGCTAAATCATTTAGTTAGTTCCTTTATTTGGAGAGTGGAGAGTCATTCCCAGCTTTGGGATCTCATGAGCAAAGCTACAGTAAATCATTTTTTTGTGTATTTATCTAGGTACTAAGACTCTTATTTCCGTGGCATAGGGTGAATGGCATTTTATATTTTTCATCAGATAAGAGGATGTATTACTTTTGCAATTTGCAAAACATTTAAAGACCTGTTTTTATTTAAAAACATTCAATATCACTAGTGTGTTATATTGGGTTTCTGAGTAATAGACTCTTACGAAGAGGGATATTTGCATTCAAGAGGTTGACTGGGAGTGCAGTGGGAAACAACACCTCCAAGGGGGGAGGGAAAGGTGGTGGGCTGGACTGAACAAAGGGAGAAGGTGAAATGCAGTGTAGTTGCAACAGATTCCTCATCTGATCCTACCAGAAGCTCTGGAACTGGGATGGCTCAGAATTGTCCAGAATTGAGGCTAGGGGCCTGGGCCTTTGTAATCCTGTTCCAGTCAGTCATTGGATGCTGGCTGCCCTTGGGCAAGATACATTACCTTTAGGGAGGCAACTTTTAGGCCAAGGGCAATTCTCAGAGAAGATTGTAGCTGTGAGCATTTCAGCAGCCAACACTACTGGCAGCTGGGAAAATAAGTGCCTTGGTCCTGAAGGGGACTCTAGGTAGTGCACCACAGCATTCATCACAACCAGTAATTAAAAAATCAAATGAAAACAATACCTAACATTATTGAATGCTGGAAAGAGGCTAATTAATCAAATCAATTTGCTGGAAGCCAAATTTTAAAATGACCAATTCACCAAATTATTCAGGATTACAGGCTCACAGAGTCTAGGTGTATTTTTATTTAAAAGATGATGCTGGATTGGCTTCCCAAGCAGCTGTACAACTTGCATTTCCACCCACAGTATGAGAGACCCAGAACCAGTTAATCTTGTTTTGCTGCCAGCATTTCTGTTAATTTTTCTATAAAATGTGTCAAGGAGTCCAGTATGAGGCAGTAGGGAAGGGCCTGAACTCTGTTAGATGGGAGAATGCATGCTCAGTTTAAAGAACTTGAAATTCAATCCTTTAAAAGACTACTATGTTGGCCAAATAAAATATATCTGCAGGATTTGGCTAAAGAACTGCTAGGTTGAGACCCCCTGATTTAAAAGGAATATATATTGTGGAATAGAAAATTGTGTAGCTAAGGGAATGGAGACTTGCCTTGTTTAATAACAAAGGGATAGCAAGAATGATTAATGTAGTCACCTGTGATACTGGTTTTAATTTGGGGCAGAATTAGAGTTTGCAGAGTGTTGATCTTATGAACAACCAGTATTTTACTTAATAAAAATATTTTCCTCAAAATCTGCGAAGCAGATATCTGTTATGGAACAGGTACTTTAAGTAAAATGCATTCAAATTATGCCTTTAGCACTCTTGAATTATAAACTTCTAGGCAAAAGCACAACTTTTCTCCTACACAGTTGTTTTCTTTTTTCTTAAAGATTTTATTTATTTATCTGAGAGAGAGAGCATGAGAGAAAGAGATCACAAAAAGGGGGAGGGTCAGAGGGAGAAGCAGACTCCCCACTGAGCAGGAAGCCTGACACAGGACTTGATCCCAGGACCCTGAGATCATGACCTGAGCCAAAGGCAGATGCTTAACAACTGAGCCATTCAGGTACCTGTTTTCTTTTTAAAATAGAAACCCCTTTACTGTGTTTATTATTATTATTATTTTAAATTTTATTTTATTTTATTATTTTATGTTAGTCACCATCATTAGTTTTTGATGTAGTGTTCCATGATTCATTGTTTTCGTATAATACCCAGTGCTCCTTAATACTTATATTAGATGGGTGATGGGTATTAAAGAGGACACTTGTGATGAGCACTGGGTATTATATGTAAGTGATGAATCACTGAATTCTACTCCAGAAGCCAATATTACACTGTTAACTGAAAAATTTAAAACAAAACAACACAATACTTTATATTAGATACTATGCTACAACTTGGAGTTCAATAGTGTACTCTGGGCAAGGACCTTACATATTAGTGGAAGAGATCTGCAAAGCCAACAAGAAAACAGAATAATTGCTATAAAGGAAACAGGTAAAAGATTGAGAGGCAGACATCATGTAAAAAGCATGTCTTCTTCTGCTAGGGAGAACAGAGTGAATAATAATATTAGAGAGCAGGAGAGAGAATGTTGTGAAAATAAAAATATATTTCTAGAGCCCATCTCGACTCAGTCATTGACTAGCTTTATGACCTTGGACAAGCCATTTAACAGCTTCCTGGCTTGAATTTCTTATTTCTAAAGTGTGTTACCAGTGTCTACCTCAGAGGTGTGAAAATTAAATGAGTTATCAAATGTAAAGTTCTTAGAATGTTGCCTGGCACATAGTAAGTACTCAATAAGTTAGCTTTCCTTATAACTTAGAGTTGGTATATAAATTGGAGTCATGAGCTGAGAATGAAATTATAAAATGAAATGCAAAGTAAGGCAACATTTTAAAGAAATTGCATGTGTTTATTATATAAGAATGGTGCTTTCTGCAGTCCCATCTACCATTGCCCTCTTTATACTTTGTGCTATAGAAATAACAAAAATTTCTAGGACACACAATGCTGTTTCAAACCCATATGGTGTTTCCTGAGCCTAGAATGCCTTCTTGATTCCACTTTTCTTACCCCCAACATTGTGGGTCATCTTTCACATTCAAGGTCACCTATCAATGTCCTCCGAGAAACCATATCTGCCCCTTCTTCCTCTCACATAGTCTATTACTCCTTCCATATGAGATCTGCACATTGTAAATAATGGACTTTTGTGCTCTGACACTGTATTCTGATTTGTTTCCATTGCTGTTCCCCATAAGAAGTTGTGAATATCAAGGACAGGGACTTTGTGTCGCACCCATCTCTATTTTGAAGTTTAACACAGTGAATCTGTGAACATTTTGTAATTTGCACACTTCTGGATTTCCTGATTAACCATCTTTTATTTTTTATTTTTTTTTAAATTTTTTATTATTATGTTAATCACCATACATTACATCATTAGTTTGTGATGTAGTGTTCCATGATTCATCATTTGTGATGATTAACCATCTTTTAATTGAATATTGCCACATAATATTAGTGCCTACATTTAGTTTTATAGTTGTGTTGGCACCAAGTACTACTACTTAGCCTTGAACTAGTGAGGAAAGACTAGGTGTGGGTTTTATATCTAAGTGATGCATTTGCACCAATAAAGGCCAATTTTTCAATAAATATTGAATGAATGAGTGAATAAATGAATATTTTCATTGGCATTGTTCATAGTCATTAATTAACTTCCAGCAATTACACAGATAAGTAGTTAAATTAATACTGCAGTAAAGAGAAAAGCAGGCAATCAAATCGCCTATGAGAAATAATAGTAGCTGAAAAAAGTAGTAAACGTTGATTGCTAGCTCTTTGTACTTATTTAATCCACTTAACAATTCTCTTAGAAAATTCCAGTTATGATTCATGTTTTCAGAAGTAGAAAATGAGGCTTGAAGTTAAGCTACTTGCCCCAGATCATAAGCTAACCAAGTGGGTGGAGCCAAAAATATCTCCAAAACCATTTCTTGCTTTGTTAGACTACTTGAGCTTTTGCAAGCTATAGTAACATTGTTTTAGAATCATATTTGAAATTTTTTATGATTATTGTAGAAGTATTCTTAAAGTGTTATGGTCAAATTTGAGAATACTCCATCTTCCTCTTGAGGACACACAACATATTTTAGCACATTAAAAACTCTGAAGTCCTATAATAAAGGGCTTAATTGCTTTTTTTAACAGTTTAATTGACAGAATTTTTTTTTTCATGAGAACACTAAAAAGAGCATTCTAGTCACCAGTTCCACTGTAGTGGAGATGGTTTCCTCACACATTCAATATGCAATCTGATACAACTGGTTATCCTACAATTTAAATCAATTCTTACTATCTGCCCTGAGATAGTATCCTATGCCACAGGTAAAGGGCTCAGTTCTACAAGACTTCCCCACCCCTTCAGACACTAATCAAAAAGCCAAGTTACCATTTGTGCTTTTGACCAACCAGCTACAAATCAGAAGTTCCTATAACCCCTCCTTCCTTGGGTTCAATTAATTTGGTACAGCAGTTCACAAAACTCAGAGAGCTTTTTATTTATTAGAACACTAGTTGATTATAAAAGGATTTAACTCAGGAATAGCCAAATAGAAGAGATGCATAGGGCAAGGCATAGGGGAAGGTGTACCACTTTCCCAGCACCTCAGCATGTTCACCAAACCAACCCAGAAGCGTTCTGAACCCTGTCCTTTTGGGTTTGTATGGAGGCTTCATTACATAGGCATGATTGATTAAATCATTGGCCATTGGTGATTGATTCAACCATCAGCCCCTCTCCCCTCCCTGGAAATCGGGGTGGGACAGTTCCAACTCTCTATTCATGGTTGGTTCTCCGGCAACCAGCCCCAATCTCAGAAGTTTTTTAAAAGTCCCCTCATTTAACATAAACCCAGTCATGGTGGAAAGGTGCTTGTTATGAATAACAAGACCTTCATGGTTCTGATGCAGTTTCAGGAACTGAAGACAAGAGACCAAATACTATAACAAGATGCTCCCATTGTCCTTACTGTTCAGGAAATTCCAAGGACTTGGGGAGTTATGATCTGGGAGCCATGGACAAAGACCAAAATCACATAAGAAGTATATATTTGGTTATTCAGCTGACCAAAATATATTTCTCATAAATCCCAACATTGCAAATACCCATTCATATTTTAAAAAGCTAGGATTCTGAGGAATACACTTTGGGAAGTGCTCACTAATCTATGGAAATCACAAAATTTAGTCTCAGATGTTGCTGTATAAAATATGCTGAGTCTGTTTAGTCCCTAAACTTTTCCACAGTCAATGTTCCTGCCAACTGGAATCCTTTGGGTACGAATAAGGCAGGGATAAGGTTAGGCTGTGTGCAAGGAAGTGATGACACTTTACATAAACCCAATTTTGTGTGCATTGCTGTCAGCAAAACTTTAAGTGTACAGTTGACCCTTGAACAACACAGGGGTTGGGAATGCTGACCCCCACATAGTCAGAAATCCATGTATAACTTTTGATTCCCCCAAAGCTTAACTACTAATAGTCTACCGTTGACTGGAAGCCTTACCAATAGCATTTGATTAAAACATATTTTGTACATTATATGTATTGTGTATTCTTACAATACGTAAGCTAGAGAAAAAAAATTGAGAAAATCACAAGGAAAATAGATTGACAGTATTGTACTTTATTTATAGAAAAACAGGTAAGTAGACTTCCATAGTTCGAACCCATGGTGCTCGAGGGTCAACTGTATATGCAGAGACAAAGAATGCTTACCACATTGTGTTTGGTGACAATGACAATGCAGTACTTAGGTAGAATGTGCCCCTATTAGAAAGCATTCATTTAGGTTTTTAATATTCATTATTCTTTAAATTGAAAAATGTGTATATCTCTGCAAAGAACTAATTTATATTTCAAGCTGCACATACATGGGACAAATGACAGAGTTGACACTTAGAAAAGCTCCATTAGTGAACAGAGTGAATCTGTGAACATTTTGTAATTTGCACACTTCTGGATTTCCTGATTAACCATCTTTTATTTTTTATTTTTTTTTAAATTTTTTATTATTATGTTAATCACCATACATTACATCATTAGTTTGTGATGTAGTGTTCCATGATTCATCATTTGTGATGATTAACCATCTTTTAATTGAATATTGCCACATAATATTAGTGCCTACATTTAGTTTTATAGTTGTGTTGGCACCAAGTACTACTACTTAGCCTTGAACTAGTGAGGAAAGACTAGGTGTGGGTTTTATATCTAAGTGATGCATTTGCACCAATAAAGGCCAAATTATGCCATGGCATGTTGCACAGAGTAAGAGTCGAGAATGGCTTGACAATAGAAAAGTGGTGGGAAAAAATTGAGACCTCATACTGTCCTTGGTATCATAGGTATTATAAAGCCCAGAGATGTGGGCCACGGCAGTCAGCATTGTATAAATGTTTCATACAGTGGTCTTCTTTCCACAGATCTTATGACTTAATTGCCATTTAACTACAAATTTTGTTTTGTTTTACCGTACTGTAAGAGCTATCAGAACAAGTGTGTACCTAGTTTTTTTGTACACATTTAAGTAACATTATAATAAATTTAAAGTCCACAGTAAGGATCTGATGTAATCTAAAATAGCTAATTATGGTTTTCTAAATAGAAGATGGTGAAAGATGTAAATCCTATAGCTCAGAGGTGCTCAAGGAGGACAGTTTGGAAATGTGTGGTTGTGTGGTTGTGTGGTTGTCAACAAAAGCTGGGGGCTGCTATAATCAACTACCATGCTTTAGAAGACAGTGGCTAAGAATAAACTTGAAAAACAGAATTGTCTTGCCAAAAATGTCAATAGTGCTTTGTTAGATTAATTCTTACATCGTTTTGGGTACAGTATTGTTAGAGATAAGTTTTAGCCCGGCTCTAGCCATTGCACTGGGCCATATAATCCATACATATTGATAAAGTTAATTCATATATTGGGGCCCACAATATAGGGGCTGCCCCAGTGGCCTGGCCCACATCAGAAATCTAAACCTAAGTCAGCCTGCACTTCCAAGAAACACCTGTCAAAAGAATCATAACATGTACCAATCACAATCCTCCAAATCAGCTTCAGCTAGGTCACCTTAACCTAGAAAACAGGACCTTTATAAGGAAATCCCTGACCTCTTAGCCCATCATGCCCTATTTCCACCGTGCCTCTTCTAGCATTCTATAAAACTTGCTCTTGCCCCAAATCCTTCCAGAACAGCCTTTCCTGCTTGAGGCACTGTGCTCCCCCAATCCATGGATAGTTTTCCCTTGAATAAGGGATATTAAACTCATCACTAAATTGTATTTTTGTCATTTGACCATTTTTATGCCAATCTGCCTCCTTACTTTAATATTCTCCCATTCTATTTTCCCCTTTATTCACAATTCTTTATTTCTTTCCAACCTTGTTACATAAAGGATCCAAGTGTGTTGGTGTGTGTGTGCATGTACCTGATTAACTAAGCAATTATCTAAATTGGACTGGAATTACTTGGTTTAGGTCTCTAGAACTACTTCACTTTTTTATAGTTTTGATCTTTAGGTCTGTATTTGTTTATAAATGCCATAATCAATTTTGTCTAAAAGATTATGATGTTTTTCAGTCCTTCACAGTCACGGCTCAGCGTTCATTTTCCCCCTGTTTTATTTGCATACAGTACAAATTTCTTAATCTTTCTTTGCCTCAATTTTATGATCTAAAAAATGGAGAAAAGGCACAGGCCTCATAGTTTTGCTGTGAGAATTATGAGAAATAAGTGAGTATATAGTTTAAGTTAATGACTACACATAGCAAGTGGTTAATAAGACTTAGCTATAGAAAGCTATATGTGTTTTTCCCAATGAATACATTTGAATTTTTGATAGTCCCATTAGAAAAATGACTGACATTTTAGAGCTGAACAGGAGAACAGAGCTATTGATACATGGAGCAAAGTGAAACAGAGAGTCACCAGCATCCAATATAGGCAGCTCTAGTGAGTCTTCTCATTTTCACTTAAATGCTTTCCTACTTTACCACCCTTCTACCCTGGGCGTTGATTTAAAAAAGTTAAAGAAATTGGATGACAGCAGAGCTAATTATCTTTGAGACTTATTTACATTTGTTTAAAATTTAAATAAGAGTTGAGAAAACAGGATAAGGGACCATTATTTCTAACATTTAGAAATCACACCATATTTTATAAATGTAGAAATGACATTATTTTTTCAAAACCAGGACAAAAATTTATCATCTCTGATGTTTAAATATCCACTGTAAATTTGAAGAGTACCATGTCAATTGCAAGAACACATTTTTGATCATCTATCCTACTCAGTGGCAGTTTTGGCCAAGAAAACATGGTTTATTTAGATCTTGTAAAGACATGTTTCTCTCTCCCCCAGAAATGTTTTGAAATGGGTTGCCATTAATCTCTGAAGAGGCAGAATTATGTTATTCTTCATATACTGCTTAACTCATTAAGCCATAATTTAACTTACCTAATTTTTAAAGGGCTTGTAGTACTTACACATCAAAGTAGACAGAATCCTTCCTTTATGTTTTATAAAGTCACCTATGGAAAACTGTGTCCTTGAAATTGACCTTTTTTGGATATACCAATCACAGTGGCCTGATAGCTGGCACATTTTCAGCTGTGTCACTGAATTTCTTTTGCATCGCAAAGTTTAACCTACCCCTGAGCTTCCCTATATCATGCTGCCCAGCTGATTATCTTTGTTTCAACACTGTCATTAAGAAATATCATCTTGTTAGATTAACCAGAACCTTTCAGAAAGATTTGCTGTCACTCCTATGGTTTTTCTCCTTTGATGGGAAGGAAGATAAGATAAAGGCAAGAGGGGGAAAGTAAGATCCCTATACAAAACAAATACCTTAGCTTTTTTCTCATTTCCATTTTTCTCTGAGATGTATTTACAGTTTGGATTTCTGGAAAGCCTTTTTCATTACATGCATGAACATGAAGGATGTGTAGTCATATCCATGCTGTTTGTGGTTGGTTTGCTCTTTATGCTTATACTTTGTTGCCCTTGGCAAGAAATAAAAAGTGATTTTGCAGTTTTCTTCACTGCCTTTTTATGAGTATAAAAAAGTACTTGCTCTTAATATTTTTCATAGATCTTCTAGTAAGGCAGTTGTCAAATAAAACCTTTCCTCCCTGGGTTATTGATTTTTATGGTCACAACCAGAAGGTAGGTAATTTCAGTCATTTGACAGCATATTAGGATTAAAGCAAAAAGGATCTTTGCATGTTTTCCAATGTGCATTGTATGCCAAATAAAGCAGAATGGATGCAAGCCTCGATCAATTCCTGATGTTTCCTTGCACACCAAAACTTCTCTTGGAGCTGCTTAAGGAGTTAAAAAAAATTTAGACACAGTTTGTCATCTGCTATTGCCCACAGTACAGGCAGCCCAAAGTAAATGCCAAGAGTTTTATTGGGTTCTTTTTCTCGATTTGTTATTGCATCTGGTCTCATTCATTGCACTAGATGTCAGTTGATGCAGACAGATAGAGGGAAGTGATTGAAACATAGATTCCAAATGGCAAAGTGGGAGGCTATCTGAAAGTAGTTTATGTGTTTGTATTTTTTTCCTGAAGTTTAACGAACACACAAGGCAGGAAGGATTGACATAAAGCATGTTCCAACATGGGCTGCCAGGGAGTGCTTATTGGTCTGTTATATTAGTATCAAGTAGCAGGAACACCAGAGTAACAATACCCATCTTCCAAACAATTCCCAATATAATATCAGAGCACATTCTGATGCTATCTATTTTCTTTGCACTATCTTGAATTGTTTGGGTCCTCCTCTTTGTTTATGTGATTAGAATTCACCATCGCTCACTGTTCTTCAGACTCCACAATTCATTGGTTACCACCCACCTCAGACAAGGGGATGCCCAATAGGATCCAATAGAAGGATGACGAGTAGACTCTATAGCATAAAGAGTCAAGAATATATCAGAGTCATGCTCTAGATGATATAATTTTCCATGCATACTGGGGGGTGGGATTAGAAGTGATGTAGAAAAACTGAAGCCCTAGGGAAGATGGAAATAGTGATCCTTTAGCTGCATGGATGAGGTAGACATCAGTGGTTACATTCTTAGTGATTCCAAGTGTTGTGTTCTGGATTCCATGTGAGAATTCTCCAGGGATATTTGGCATGTGTTTCCAACATTTAATGCAAATTTTATTCGGATACTTCTGTGATAAGAGGGACTGTATTGGGCATATTTCATATAATCCTGGAAAACATGGAGAGTAAAGACTAGGTTAACCACAATCCTATTCTTGAGGGTTATTATAAAATGCACTGAAAGACCCAAACAAACTTATAGTGTAAATAGTAATGGCAGAACAAAGCCATCATGTTTTCTTAGCTCAGTGGCAGAAAGATTCAAATCTCTATTATTGTTGTGTATTAATACTAAGTATAAAGCTATGGGCTCAACTCCCACATTTTATCAACTATTTAGATTCACACAAGGTAAGAAAGATCTGTCTCTAAGGATTAAATCTGTAATTTATTTCAGAAATGTGTCCTAGGAGGGTGGGTAATACTATTGGATGGCCTAGTGAAAAATCTATCTCCATTGTTGAAAACTACCTGTAATGAATCTGGGAAAAAATTTGATTAGCAAATGGAGAGTTTTACCATTCCATGTCATCAATATTATAGGAACTATCACAGAGAGATAGTGCAAATCATCAGAAAGTACAAAGCTCCCAGGGAAGCTTCTTTCCTCTCCCCTCCAAAATGGTGATGGACATGTTAACCATGGTAATCATTTTACAGTGTATAGGTGTATCAAATCACCATGTACACCTAAAACATATATAATTTCTATTTGTCGATTATACCTTAACAAAGGTAGAAAATAATTTTCAGCTTATATTGAGTAATTATCCATCTTCCTTATCTATTCATCTATTGATGGGCACTTGGGTTGCTTCCATATCTTGGCTATTGTAAATAATGCAATAAACATAGGGGACAGTCTCTTCAATAAATGGTGCTGGAAAAACTGAACAGCTACATGCAAAAGAATGAAACTGGCCCACTTTCTAGCACCACACACAAAAATAACCTTATAGCAAAAAACATTAATGAATTGATGTTAACTGTAACACGTATATAATTTAATGGTAAAATTCACAGAATTTTGTTTTGTTTTTATTTCCCCCTAAAAGTTAAGCATCTTTTGTGCTTCAATATACACACTACTTCACTTAATCCTAGAAAGCAGTCACTATTATTTAACTTATTTTAGAGATTCAGAGAAGTCAAATAACTTAAATATTTTTCACTTTTCTACTTCTTACATATAAATTTCTGTGCTGTGTTAAGCTTTCTCTTCCTCTTATAATGTATTAGATTTATTTGCATTTCAGAAAAGGGTGTTTCCTAATACAAGCAGTCCACTTACATTTTTAAATATGCAAAGGCAAATTAAATGGTACTGAATTTTTTAATTTTTAAAAATTACTCAAATTTTGAGTAGAGTTGGTACACAGTGTTATTAGTTTCAGGTGTGCAACAGTGACTCAACTTCTCCATACATTATGCTATGCTCCCCACAAGTGTAGTTACCATCTGTCCCCAAACAATACTGTTACAATATCATTGACTATATTCCTTATGCTGTGCCTTTTATTGCCATGACTTATTCATTCCACAACTGGAAAACTGTATGTCTCACTCCCCTTCACCTATTGTACCCATTTGCTTACCCCCTCCCCTCTGGCAACCACCAGTTCTTTGTATTTATAGGTCTGATTCTGATTCTTGTATATTCATTTGGTGTTTTTAGATTCCACATGTGAGTGAAATTACATGGTACTTTTTTCTCAGTCTGACTTATTTCACTTAGCTGAATACCCTCTAGGTCCATCCATGTTGTCTCAAATGGTATAATCTCATCCTTTTTTATGGCTGTGTAATATTCTGTTATTTCTCTCTCTCTCTCTCTCTCTCTCTCTCTCTCACACACACACACACACACACACACATCTTCCTTATCCATTTATCTATCAATGGGCACTTGGGTTGCTTCCATATCTTGGCTATTGTAAATAATGCTGCAATAAACATAGGGGACAGTCTCTTAATGGTGCTGGAAAAACTGAACAGCTGCATGCAAAAGAAAGAAACTGACCCACTTTCTAACACCATACATAAAAAATAAACTCAAAATGGATTAAGGACCTAAATATGAGACCTTGAAACCATAAAAAAAATCCTAGAAGACAACACAAGCAGTAATTTCTCTGACATTGGCCATAGCAATATTTTTCTAGATATGTCTCCAAGGCAAGGGAAACAAAAGCAAAAATAAACTATTGGGACTACATCAAAATAAGCTTTTATACAGCAAAGGAAACCATCAACAAAACAAAAAGGCAGTCTACTGAATGGGGGAAGATATTTGCAAATGATGTATCTGAGAAAAGGTTAATATCCAAAGTACATAAAGAACTTCTAGAACTCAATACCAAAAAAAGCCAATCCAATTTAAAAAAATGGGCAGAGGACCTGAATAGACATTTTTCCAAAGAAGACCTACAGATGGCCAATAGACATATGAAAATATGCTCAGCATCACTCATCATCTGGGAAATGCAAATCAAAACCACAATGAGCTATCACCTCATACCTGTCAGAATGGTTAAAATCAAAAAGACAAATCTTGGCAAGGATGTGGAGAAAAAGGAACCCTGGTGCACGGTTGGTGGGAATGTAAACCAGTGTAGCTCGGGTGGAAAACAGTATGGAGGGTCCTCAAAAAAATTAAAAATAGAAATATCCAATACTTTCATTACTGGGTATTTACCCAAAGAAAATAAAAACACTAATTTGAAAAAAAAAAAGATGCACTCCTATATTTATTGTAGCATTATCTATATTAACCAAGATATGGGCTAAGCTTTTATTGATCATTTTTTCCCTCAGAAGTACCAAATACACCAAGAAGAGTGAGCCGTCAAAACGGAGATGGCCAAACTAGGGACCTGTAAGAGCCAGGCCTCAGGGTCTCTTATCTGTGCTTCAGCTCAGGCAGTTTTGCTTTTACCTGTTTTAGACATTGCGGCTCTAGGTATTATTTTTTGAAAAACAAAATTGAGCTATTAGTAATTGGTTAAAATTCATAGAGCCTCTTATGTCCAGAAACCTAGCAAGGGGGGCTGGAGGCTGAGCGTTGTAGCATTTGCATTCATCCCTGGCTAGAGTTTTAGGGTGTAGTTTCAGGCCAAGCCTTATCAATGGTCAGGCTAAGTCATTTCAGGTGTGAAGAAGAAAGGCTCAAAAGAACAAAGACCTAGGCAGTCACTGCAGATTCATTTGAAAAAAAAAAAAAAACAAACTGCTTCATATATCATTTTATTTTCACCATTTCGATCCTCATATTTACCTTGTATAGAGCCAAGTTGGCCAAAGTATTTCAAAATTCAGTATTTAAGAATGAGCTAATGACTGTATATTTTTTGCATGCTGAGATTGACCATAAAGAGCTTAGTACTTTTTACCACTCACTTCTTTGTGGGAGTAAATGTCAATTTAGACTATGAAATAATCAAGGTCTGTGGCCTCATAACCTGGTGGATTTGATAAGTAGTTGTACATATTTACCTGAGAGTTCAGTATAGCAAAGACTCATCTTCCAGATAATTAAGAGATTTAGGCAGTATGTAATTTATAAGTAATGTAATTCTAAAAGGATTTAAGATAAGATACAATATGAAAATCTTAAATGCTGTTGAAATACAAAAAAAAAAAAAAGAATAAACACCACATAAATACATACAAAATCTATTTAAAAAGAGGGAGAATTAGGTTGGAGTCTGGAATGAATGAAGCATAGAAACTGAACAATGAATTTAGCAGCCTAAACAAGAAGCAGGATCCACTGGATAATGTTGTCTTTTTCTGATGAAAAGAAGCAAACCATTTGAGCCTCCAAAACAACTGTTTTCTTGACATTAAATTCTAAGAAGGACATATAGGGGAATCCTTATATTCAATTTTAGGGTTTTTTTTTTTTAAATAAAAGTAACAATTTTCAAAAGGATGCTTCTTAAATAGGACACTCAGCATTTGTAGAGAATCTATCAAATTAGATTTCAGTGGAGGCATTACTGTGGATCATCTGGCTGGGCCCAGTATAATTATACGAGCTTGATTTTGATCTCCATTTTGTTTACTGCATCTTCTTTTTGTCTTTGATTGCCTTAGCTATATTGATGAGTCATGCATAGATATATTTATCTTTTTTAAAAGATCATCTTTTGTTCTATTTTATTTTCTATCACATTTATTTGTCCTTATATTTTACTATTCAGATTTACTGATTTTTTCAAGGTTATTTAGTTGAATAATTATTTTTCCACATATTCTAATAAGCATATTCAAATGTATAAATTTCTCTGTAAGTTTGTGCTTCTATTCCACAATTTTGAAAGATACCACTTCCATTGTTCTTTTTTTTTTAAGTGATACTAAAAGTTTTATTGAAGAATTGATGTTTTTTTCACCTTCAATGGAGGAAGAGCCATGATATGGGGAAATAGACCTCTCCAGTGATCTTAGTGTTTGTTCTTAAGCTCAAAGGATCTCATTATTTACATCAGAATTTATTTAACATTGGGCTTATGGCTTATTTTGTGTTTTTTCCTCAAGACATAGAAAGATTTATCATTCCTTAATTCTAAAATTTTTGTTGTTTTAGTTAGGTATTGCCATATAAAACCATACCGTTTTATGTTCAGGGATGCTATAGGACATGAATTTAGACAGGGCACAGCAGGAATGACTCTTCTCTGCTCCACAACATTTGGGGCAAGAGACTGGAATAATTTAATGACTAGGGCTGCAATCAGCTGAGAGTTTCTTTACCCATATGTCTGGCACCAAGGCTGCAATGTACTGAAGGCTGGGTTTAGCCAGGATAGACTGCAGTAACTATATGTGGACTCCCCACTTGGCTTAGGTTTTTCACAACATGACAGCTGGGTTCCAAGAGGGAGCATCCAGAGAGCAAGTATTCTAAGAGACCTAGATGGAATCTGCTTGACTTTTTAATGATCTAGTCTCAGAAGGCACATAGAGGGACATCCATGGTACACTAATGGTTTAAGCCATCCAAGCTAGCCCAGATTCAAATAGAGAAGAAATGGAGCTCACCTCCTGAATGAAGAAGTTTCTAATAATCTGTGGTTATATTTAAAAACTGCCTCAATTGTACCAGGTTCAAAAAACATGTTTCTTTGTGATGTTAAATCTTGTTGGTTTAGATTTATATTATTAAGAATATTGGTTTTCGGGGCGCCTGGGTGGCTCAGTTGTTAAACGTCTGCCTTGGGCTCGGGTTGTGATCTCAGGGTCCTGGGATCGAGGCCCGCATCAGGCTCCCTGCTCGGCGGGAGGTCTGCTTGTCCCTCTCCCACTCCCCCTGCTTGTGTTCCCTCTCTCGCTGTGCCTCTCTCTGTCAAATAAATAAATAAAATCTTTAAAAAATATATTGGTTTTCATTTGTTTTTATAAGGCTAACATTTTAATCTGCAAAAGCCCCCATTCCTTACCTCTACCCCCCCAAATAATCTGATGTGCAGACATAACTGGTATGAAAAGCCTCCCCGTGGTTGTGCACACATCTCATCCTACATCTCTGGTCTTGCACATTTCTGACTCACACAGGCACACACACTCCTATCCATTGGAGGTTTAAATATATCTTTTAAAAGCAGGATGTTGTTGGGATTTTTAAATTTTATATTGAAGACTCTCTTTTGATTCCCCCACATTATTATAACTGGTACAGATCCATGTGCCCAGGCTCGAATATTCTCTTAATTGTGCTTTTATTTCTATACTTCATTGCTTTTTCCACATGTATTCTGTTTTCTGAAAGCTCTGAGTGCTCTGAGACTTGTGCAGGGATAGTGTGTAGACATATAGGTTTGTAAGTGGGTTTGTAAGTTTGTAATTGGGAGGTACTTTCCAGTTCCATGCTTCACTTAGCCCACTTTGATCACACAATGTAGAAGAAATTAATGGGTACAAATAGAATCATCTACCCTAGCTTATCCCCCTGCCTTGGGTCCTTCACCTGCTCCAGTTTCAATTAGTCATTTCCCCCCATGCTGGGACCTAAACAATTTTTATGGCTCTGGAGGGATTTCTCACACATTTATTTCAGGTATGAGTGTAAGAATGGGTTCTGTCAATATCTTGACTCTTCCCTTGTTTCCTTTTTAACATGGGCTCCCTCTCCAAACTCAACCAGTTTGACATCTTGTCTCAAAATCCTCAGCTTCATACAAGTAAATCCATCTGATCTTTTAAGAGCACTTATAAATGCAATGGTATATTTTACATTTGCTCTTTAGCTTAGAAAATCTAGTGGCTGTAAATGAGGGCACAGCACTTCATGGATTTTACAGCATCATATTCATTATCTCTCAGTGCTCAGAACACTATGACATAGTTATAAATGAGTAAACTGAGAAGTTAAGTGACTTGTCTATAAATGCAGCTAATAAACATAGATGGAGCTCAAATTCAGATCCTCTGACTTCACAAATTTCTTTCTACTATACCATCTCAATGTTAAGTTTAAGAACACTTCTCAAAGTAAAAAAAAAGAACTAAAGATAGGGTGCTTGTTGAGTCAAGACATTTTAAAAATGAGAGTTTTAAAAATATTTAAGTATAGCTATTGTGAATGAGAGAAGAGCAGCTTAAAATGATGTATTGACTATGTAGGTTTAGAAAACCAATGACAAAAATAAACATTTATCTGGTATACATGTTTATTTTTTAAATTTAGATTTTTGATAGCTTTGGTACAATTTCAAATTTATAGAATGTTACAAGTATAGTACTAGGAATTCCTTTATTTACCAGATTCATCAATATTTTATCACATTTTCTCTCCCTCTTTATTCTCTATAATCTATATACATGTATATGTGTATATGTATGTATGCATATGTAAAATATACTTCCCCTGCTCCCTCAACCATTTAAGAGTTAAGTCATACATATTATGAGTCTTTACCCTAAATATCTTTAGCAGGTATATCCTAGAACAGTAAACTACAGTAAAATTACCAAAACCAGGAGATTTAACACTGATACAATACTCTAATTCAGGGATCTGAAAACTATAGCCCTCAGGTCAAATATGGACCACTGCTACTTGTTGTTGTGAATAAAATTTTACTAGAACACAACCACATTTTGTCTGACTGTTTTTGAGCTACAACACAGCTGAGTAGCTGCAGTAGAGACCATATGACCCACAAGTATAAAAATATCTATTTGATCCTTTACAGAAAGTTTTTGACCCTTCTTTTATTCAAAATCCATATTCAAATTTTACTGTGTACAAATAGGAACCTTCATAGTTGTATTTCCTCATTCAAAATCCACCTGAGATAATTCATTACATGTAGTTGTCATGTTTCTTTAATCTCCTTTAATCTGCAACACTTCCTTATACTTTCTATTTAATGACATTGAAAGTTTTGAAGAGTAAAGGCCACTTATTTTATAGAATATCTCTTGATATGGGTTTATCTGATATTTCCTTATGATAGATTCAGGTTATGCATTTTTTTTTTGTAGAAATAACACCAAAAAGATGCAGTGTTCTTCTCGATGCATCCTTTCATTAGGTGTGTGATGTCAGTTTCTCCCTTTGTTGGTGATACTCATTTTATTTATTGATTTATTTATTTTTTAAACATTTTATTTATTTGACAGAGACAACGAGAGGGAACGCAAGCAGGGGGAGTGGGAGAGGGAGAAGCAGGCTTCCCGCCGAGCAGGGAGCCTGATGCGGGGCTTGATCCCAGGACCCTGGGATCATCACCTGAGCTGAAGGCAGGCGCTTAACGACTGAGCCACCCAGGTGCTCTGGTGATACTCATTTTAATCACTTAGTTAAGTTGGGGTTTGCTAAGTTCTTCCAATGTGAAGTTACTATTTTGCCTTTAATATTAACATAACTTTTTGGTAGATAATTAAGACTATATAAATACCCTGTTCTAAATAAATTATCACTATACTGGTAAAAAAGTGTTTTTTTCTGAAGTATTATATGCATATTTTACTATCTTGGCAGGATGTTGAAGGCTAAGCCTGTGTACACAAAATACAGAAGAAATGTTTAAGGCCAGCACTCGTTAGAAGCCAGGATTCACACAGAATGCTGAGCCTTATCTTCAGTGCCCTTTTTGAGTGTGAATAATGGATGTTGTACTGAAAACAGGGAACCTTGTTTGGCTGACAGAATATTTATGGTGTAAAGTACTACAAAAGTATGCAGAATAAGTTCTGAATAATATTCCCTCAGAAAACACAATATAGAAATTCAAATGCAATACTATAAGATGAATAGGAAACTTCCATCAATTCAAAATGTTTCAATATAAGGCATGACTGTCTACATGCCAGAAAGAAACAGACCACACATACAGGTTTGGGTAACAGTGATTTGTAGCAGCTGTCCATGGCCAAATACATCACTTATCATGTGGGGCTCTGAGAAGCAAGTCCATTGGTCTGAGCTGAGACATAGTCTCCCTTCCTTGTTTAGGGGCAATCACTTAGACTGCCACTTTCAAAATTATGTTTTCAAGTAGTGGGAGCTGACATACCGAATGATTTGACCCCAGATAGTCAAAATGAAGGTCACATCACAGTCTTCAAAGTCAGATTTTGTTCAGGAAGTAATTAGAAGGATGATTAGGAAAGCAAGAAACAGAACATTTTCTTTCAGTGTTATTGACTTAGCATTGATTGATGTTTTAGTTCTGTCCACTCTCTGATATTAAAAAAAGAGAATGAGTTGAAGGACTAATTTTGAGTATACTCACTTTCAATTTCTGCTCAATATTGGCTTAGAATAAAGCAAATAGTGAAATGATAACAGTAAAGACAAGAAGGGTAGCAGATGTTTTTCTAGATGGTACCAGAAGGATTTCCTGATACAGAACAAAGGAAGTAGTAGGAAAGAAATCTCACAAGATATTTTAGTGATTGGAGTGTTAGTCTCCAGTTCTCCCCATTCAGATAATTAGATAAAACACCACAAATTAGTCTTGCAAATACTAGTTTTTGGGCGATACCATGTGTAGTTTTAAGATTATTTTTATAACATGTGGAGAAGGTATAAGTTTCAGGTAGTAATAATGGTAGAACAAGTTGGTCTCAGCTGTAGTATCTTAAAAGAGTGCTGGATAGTCACGTTCTCCATATAATGTACAAATACAAGCTCCCTAAGAGAATAAGGATTAAGTGAAAGGAACAAGTTGTACAGTGTTGAACCTCATCATATCATGGCATACACATGTAAAGATAAGTGTTAATGTTTATTGAGTTATGAGTATTTAACTGAATTGCATGTGAACTGATTACAAATTTGTATATCCCACTGTAGTTTCTTTTCCACTTGCTGAAGAAAAATGTTTTAGACGCCATTAGTCACAAAAATCTTCATTTAGCTTCTTTGGAAAGTGGTTAATTTTTGAAGGGTATAGTATCGATGTAAATCTGGATCATGAGTTTCATAATTATCCAAGATGGGGATTTTTTTTTCCACTTTCTGAAGGAAGAATGCAGGCCTCTTTTTTTTTTTTAATTTTATTATGTTATGTTAGTCACCATACATTACATCATTAGTTTTTGATGTGGTGATCCATGATCCATTGTTTTCGTATAACACCCAGTGCTCCATGCAGTACGTGCCCTCCTTAATACCCATCACTGTGTTAATCAATTCCCCCTCCCCCCTCCCCTCTAAAACCCTGTTTGTTTCTCAGAGTCCATAGTCTCTCATGGTTCATCTCTCCCTCCAATTCCCCCCCCTTCATTTTTCCCTTCCATCTCCTGATGTCCTCCATGCTATTCCTTATGTTCCACAAATAAGTGAAACCATATGATAATTAACTTTCTCTGCTTGACTTATTTCACTTAGCATAATCTCCTCCGGTCCCATCCATGTTGATGTAAAAGTTGGGTATTCATCCTTCCTGATGGCTGAGTAATATTCCATTGTATATATGGACCACATCTTCTTTATCCATTCATCTGTTGAAGGGCATCTTGGCTCCTTCCACAGTTTGGCTATTGTGGACATTGCTGCTATGAACATTAGGGTGCATATGGCCCTTCTTTTCACTACATCTGTGTCTTTGGGGTAAATACCCAGGAATGCAATTGCTGGGTCATAGGGTAGCTCTATTTTTAAATTTTTGAGGAACCTCCACACTGTTTTCCAAAGTGGCTGTACCAACTGGCATTCCCACCAACAGTGTAAGAGGGTTCCCCTTTCTCCACAACCTCTCCAACATTTGTTGTTTCTTTCCCTGTCCATTTTGGCCATTCTAACTGGTGTAAGGTGGTATCTCACTGTGGTTTTGATTTGAATTTCCCTGATGGCTAATGATGATGAACATTTTTTTATGTGTCTGTTAGCTATTTATATGTCTTCAGAGAAGTGTCTTTTCATATCTTCTGCCCACTTTTTGACTTGGTTGTTTGTTTTTTGGGTGTTGAGTTTGAGAAGTTCTTTATAGATCTTGGATACCAGCCCTTTATCTGTAGTGTCATTTGCAAATATCTTCTCCCATTCTGTGGGTTGCCTCTTTGATGGAGATTTGATAGGAAGTTAATTGGGACATTTTGCCATTTGAAATTATTTTAAGACTGAAAATATCTCCCCACTTCCAATCACTGACAGGCTGCTTTTGGAAATTCAATTATATATTCACTTAAAATATTTATGAGAGCCCATGGAACAAATATTTCTAGGAGCTGGGTAAAGCCACCTAAAGATAGTGTGGGTATTGGGAATATTCAGGAAAGGCTTCAGGGTTCATGGTCTGAAGTGAGAAATGAAAAATTTTTAAAAAAAATTTTTAAAGATTTTATTTATTTATTTGACAGAGAGAGACACACAGCAAGAGAAGGAACACAAGCAGGGGCAGTGGGAGAGGGAGAAGCAGGCTTCCCCCTGAGCATGGAGCCCAATGCGGGGCTCGATCCCAGGACCCTAGGATCATGATCTGAGCCGAAGGCAGACACTTAATGACTGAGCCACCCAGGCACCCCAAGAAATGAAAATTTTAAAACTTGTTCAACAATTCACTATTTTGTATTCAATTTAAGATTTTCACAAAACAGTTACTTATGATACTTTAAAAGAAAGTCTTTGTAGTTTCCAAATAACTGATGTTAAGTTTGAGAACTCAAGGGTATTGCTATTTATCTTGATTTGTACCAGAATGACACAATTAGGCAACAAGACCCCATCAGAATTTTCCATGAGACAAATGCAAACACAGGAAACACTGTAGATTACTTTCAAAATTATAATGGTTTGGAAGACAGGATCTGCAGACAGATTGCCTGAATTCCAGTCCTGGCTCTGCCATCTACTACTTGCATAGTGTTAGGTAAATATAAAAAAAAAACTAACACCTCTATAAAGTTCCCTACTCAATAAGGTTATTGGGAGGATTAAACAAATGTATGTAAAATATTTGTAAAAATAGCACAAAGTAAGCACTTAATACATATTAGTATTATTAATAAATGCAGAGAAACTATACATATGAGAAAATCCATAGTCCAAAGAAGTTTTATCACTAAAGAAGAATGAATGAAAACAAATGAACTGAAGATACAATTCAAAAAGTTAAAAAACAAAAGGAACAATGAGAAATGAATTATTAAATTTAGCAACATGAATTACTGTATTGAAAATAGAGATTAAAATTAATCCAAGCATTGGCACATCGAAAAGAATGAAAATAGACAACTTGGTAAAATCTAACTATGAATCAGAGAAAACACAAGATAAACTGTCAGAAATTTGAAAGGAAATAAAATTATTTTTAATAATGGTGAATTTTTTGTTATCAGTCATCACAGTCTTGTAATTTGCCTCTGGAAAAAGTAGGTTCTTCATCTGGAGACTAAAACCAAGTTATGTAGTTGAAACATGGTTTCCTTGTATTTCTCTGAGTGAATGACAATGTGAACCAGCTGGCTGGTGCTCGGAGAGTGGTGAAGAAGATGGCAGGTAGATGAGGGTAGGGAGGAAGTCAGGTGCTGGGAAATTGTTGCAGTCCTTAGGGATGTGACTGTATTTGGAATAGAAACTTGGACTTGGCAAGCTTGGCAAGGTTTTACTTTCTGATTTATTCTTATGTACTTCTTCTGTGTCCTCCCTTAATTCTGAATAAATATTACTTTTCAAAATGCCAGCCTGGCTTGGCTACATTAGGGAAACGAAAGGAATAGGGTTAGGACAGAGACATAGGGGGGCAATATCAAAGTTTTGAAACTGGATATGATGGGAGGTTTTTTTTTAGATTTTATTTTTAAGTAATCTCTATATACAACAGGGGCTTGAACCCACAACCCCAAGATCAAGAGTCACATCCTCCACTAACTCAGTCAGCCAGGTTCCCCTAGGTATGATGGCAGTTTTAAAGAATTCTAAGGGTTTTGGTGAAATTCAGGAGGCTGTGAAGGACTCTCTTTCCTTTTAATTAGGCAATTATTTGGTAGCCATTTCTGAGCTTCCAGCACTCAGAAGAGTGCTTGCCACATGGTACGTGCTGACTACATGTTTGCTAAATGATTTAGGCCGTTTTTATATAGGCAAATCAGGTGATTCTTCCATTTTACCCTGTTAATGGTCCTGCAGTGGACTTATGGTAGAAATGAAAGAAGGAGATTTCCACATTTCAGTTGCTTTTTAGCGAGGTTGCTCTATTCAGTCCATTAAATATGCCTATTCCCAGCATGCAATGGTCTTTTGCCTTTGGTGATATTTTCCAGGCACATGTGTGCAAATAATCATCAGTAATTGAATAGAACTTTATTTACTAAACACATTCTGTCATAGAAGACTCTGGCTGTACAACTAGTGACCAGCACCATTCTCCTGGAATGTTCTAGGCAGCAATAACTATATCACTAATAACTCAGTTACTAGTGTATCCACCAAGATCCAAAGCAGCAATTTCAAACCAAGTGTGACATATAAGGACTTTGCAGGGTCTACAGTTATTTCCACTAATAGCACACAATTACATGTGCATTCAGGCCTGTAACCTTGCCTACTCGCAAGATTAGTAGGCATTATTTCCTGCCAAAAATAAAAATGTGTATTTCTAGGTGATACAATCATGTGGGAAATATCTACTGCTGGGAGATGGGGTGGAATCCATCTCCCACTGAAGACACATAACAATATAATCTACCTATCATGGGGAATAGGGCTAGAAGCACTGAAAAACCTGCTCCTGAAGACCAGCCTCATGGAGCCTACCTAAAACTGAGGTTGGACTAGAATAGAGAACTCTCTCCATACTGCTAACTTATCAATGAATAATAAGCAGTAGCATTTACACTAGGTAACTAGCAAAATCATGAAGAGAGAGACTCCCTGTATGGAGCCGATGTACAGGGACACCAAAAACTGAGAGCACGATCATTGAGGAAAAACTCTTCAACCCCAAGTGCTCAGTCTCAGCACAGCATAGTGTAGAGTGAAGAGAATCCTTGTGCACATTTGGTGGCAATGTAAATTGGTACAGCCACTATGGTAAACAGTGTGGATGTTCCTCAAAAAATTAAAAATATAACTACCACATGATCCAGTAGTTCTACATCTGGGTATATCCAAAATAATGAAAACACTAATTTGAAAAGATATATGCACCCCTATGTCCATTGCAGCATTATTTACAATAGCCAAGATATGGAAGCAACCCAAGTGTCTATTGGTAGATGAATGGATAAAGAAGATGTGATGTATATACACAATGGAATATTACTCAGCCATAAAAAGGATAAGATCCTGCCATTTGCAACAATATAAATGGATCTAAAGGGTATAATGCTAACTAAGTCAGAAAAAGACAGGGCGCCTGGGTGGCTCAGTCGTTGAGTGTCTGCCTTCGGCTCAGGTCATGATCCCAGGGTCCTGGGATCGAGTCCTGCATCGGGCTCCCTGCTCTGCGGGAAGCCTGCTGCTCCCTCTCCCACTCCCCCTGCTTGTGTTCCTGCTCTTGCTATGTCTCTCTGTCAAAAAAATAGATAAAATCTTAAAAAAAAAAAAAAAAGACAAATGCCATAGGACTTCACTCATGGGGAATTTAAGAAACAAAATGAACAAAGAAAAAGACAACACTTTTGTTTTAAATTTTATTATGTTAGTCACCATACATTACATCATTAGTTTTTGATGTAGTGTTCCATGATTCATTGTTTGCATATAACACCCAGTGCTCCATTCTGTAAGTGCCCTCCTTAATACCCATCACTGGGCTAACCCATCCCCCCAACCCCTCCCCTGTAAAACCCTCAGTTTGTTTCTCAGAGTCCATAGTTTCTCATGGGTCATCTCGCCCTCCGATTTCCCCCCCTTCATTAGCGCTCACCATAGCACATACTCTTCCCAATGTCTATCACCCAGCCACCCCATCCCTCCCACCCCCCACCACTCCAGCAACCCTCAGTTTGTTTCCTGAGATTAAGAATTCCTCATATCAGTGAGATCATATGATACATGTCTTTCTCTGATTCACTTATTTCGCTTAGTATAATACCCTCTAGTTCCACCCACGTCATTGCAAATGACAAGATTTCGTGGGGTTTTTTTGATGGCTGCATAATATTCCATAATATTCCAATATTCTATACATATATATATATATATATATATACACACGCACACACACACACACACACACACACACACACCACATCTTCTTTATCCTTTCATCTGTTGATGGATGTCTTGGCTCTTTCCATAGTTTGACGATTGTGGACATTGTTGCTATAAACATTGGGGTGCACGTACCCTTCGGATCACTGCATTTGTATCTTTGGGGTAAATACCCAGTAGTGCAATTGCTGGGTCATAGGGTAGCTCTATTTTCAACTTTTCGAGGAACCTCCATACTGTTTTTCAGAGTGGCTGCACCAGCTTGCGTTCCCACCAACAGTGTAGGAGGGTTCCCCTTTCTCCGCATCCTCACCAACATCTGTCATTTCCTGACTTGTTAATTTTAGCCATTCTGACTAGTGTGAGGTGGTATCTCATTGAGGTTTTTGATTTGGATTTCCCTGATGCCGAGTGATGTTGAGCACTTTTTCATGTGTCTGTTGGCCATTTGGATGGCTTCTTTAGAAAAATGGCTGTTCATGAAAAGACAACACTCTAAACTATAGAGAACACACTGGTGGTTGCCAGAGGGGAGATGGGTGGGAGATGGGTGAAATAGAGGAACGGGATTAAGAGTACACTTATCTTGATGAGCACTGAGTAATGTATAGAATTATTGAATCACTATATTGTACACCTGAAATTAATGTAACACTGTAAGTTAACTATACTGGAATTAAAATGTTTTAAAATTAAAAATACAATTGTGTGATCCAGCAACTCTGGATATATACACAAAAGAATTATAAGCAGGTTTGAAGACATATTTGTATACTCATGTTTATAGCAGCATTATTCACAATAGGCAAATGGTGGGAGTAACCCAAGTGTCTACTGATGGATGAATGGATAAATAAAATATGGTGTATATGTACAATGGGTGTCATTCAACCTTTTAAGTGGAACGAAATTCTGACACATGCTACAGCATTGTGAACGACATAAATGTGCTTAATATTACTGAAATGTGTGCTTAGAAATCATTAAGAAGGAAAATTTTATGTCAGGTTTGTTTTACTACAAAAATAAAAAGCAGGAATGACTATATTAATATCAGATAAAGTAGATGTCATAGCAAAGAAAATTACTAAAGGCAGAGAGTCATTACATGATTATAAAATTATCAAAGATATATCTATTCTCAATGTGTGTCAACCAAACAACAGAGTTTCCAAATAAAGCAAAAACTGATAATTGAAAGACCTAGACTAAGCCATAGTTAGCATTGGACTTCACACACCCAACACTCAGTAACTGATAGAACTACTAGACAAAAATCAACAAGGATAGAATAACTGAACAAAACAATGACCAAGAGAATATTATTTATGTAAACATAGAACATTCCACTCAATAGCACAATACACAATTGTTTCATGTGCCTACAGAACATATACCAAGATAGACTATATGCAAGATTGGCAAAGATAAAATTAGAGAAGACCAGGACCAATATCACTACAAATCCTACAGTTATTAAATAATAAGGGAATACTGTTAATAACTGAATGCTCATAAATTTGAAAACTTAGAAGAAATGGATCAATTCCTTGAAAGACCACAAATTACCACAACCCCCCCAGCAAAGTTATATAGGCAATATAATTAATCTTATATCTTGTAAAGAGATTGAATTTTAGTTTAAGAAAGTCCTGAAGAAAAAGTGTTCAGGCCCATGTGATTTTCCTGGAAAAGTCTACCAAACATTTGAAGAGCCGATTTATAATCTCTACCACAAAATCCAAGAGGATGGGGCATTTTATATCTCATTTTATGAAGCCAGTATTGCCTGATAACAAAACCACAGAGTGCAAAAATAAAATGGAAAGAATCATCCTACTTGGTATTAAGGCTTACTATGTAGCCACCATAATGAATACAGTATAGTGTTTGGTGAGAGATGGACACAGATCAATGCAACAGAATAAAGAACCCAGAAATAGACCCAAACAAATATGCCCAACTATTTTTGATTAAGGTACAAAAGCACTTCAGTGGAGGAAGAATAACTATTGGCCGTTTTAACAAATGGTCCTGGAGTAATTAGACCTCCATAGTAAAACAACTAAACCTTGACCTAAATTACATACCTTATACAAAAATGAATTTAAAATGGATCACAGGTCGAAATGTAAAATTATAATATTTTAGAGGAGATGTTCAGCACTGAAGGCCAGGTAAAAAGTTCTTAGACCTGACACCAAAAGCATGATCCATAAAATGGTCCTCATCAAAATTAAAAACTTCTGCTCTCTGAATGATCCTATAAGGATGATGAAAGGCAAGCTACAGACTGAGGAAAATGTAAATCACATATCTGATAAAGGACTTGTGTCTAAAATATATAAAGAACCCTTGACATTCAACAGAATAAAAAAAACTCAGGAAAAGGAGCTACAGGTGTCGCTCTGATCAACAGGTAGGATGGACCTGTATGATTCCTTTATTTCTGGGGTTGTCCTATCATTGTTGAAAATGACATAGTGAGATACTAAACTGAGGAACTCCTAAAAAAGAGTACAAGAACTAGAGAAGGAGATGCAATGACTTAAATAGGAGAGGGCCAACAATAACAAGAACTCAAACGTTAGAGAAAATTCTTCAGGAGTTGCAAAAACGAAGTGTGCATTTGATTTCAGTGCTAATATCCAAAGCCATGTAGCCCTAAGGATAGCCTATCTGGGCTAGAGATACTAGGGCTTTGCCAGTCAGGAAAACACAATATTATTGAAGAAAAACTGAGGCTCTAAGACTTGACCATGAGAAAGCAGACAGACATTCAACTCTCACTGATGTGGGTCAATGGACAAGGGTGTTAAGTGCCTTTGGACTATTGATTTCTCTTGACCTTTGTTCTCACTTTCCAAGGGGCAAGGATTCAGAGGATTTTAATTTAAAATAAGTCCACACTGGAAAACAGTATGGAGGTTCCTCAAAAAGTTGAAAATAGAGCTACCCTACAACCCAGCAATTGCACTACTGGGTATTTACCCCAAAGATAAAAATGTAGGGATCCGAAGGGGTACGTGCACCCCAATGTTTATAGCAGCAATGTCCACAATAGCCAAACTATGGAAAGAGCCAAGATGTCCATCAACAGATGAATGGATAAAGAAGATGTGGTATATATATACAATGGAATATTATGCAGCCATCAAAAAACATGAAATCTTGTCATTTGCAATGACGTGGGTGGAACTAGAGGGTATTATGCTAAGTGAAATAAGTCAATCAGAGAAAGACATGTATCATATGATCTCACTGATATGAGGAATTCTTAATCTCAGGAAACAAACTGAGGGTTGCTGGAATGGTGGGGGGTGGGAGGGATGGGGTGGCTGGGTGATAGACATTGGGAAGAGTATGTGCTATGGTGAGCGCTAATGAAGGGGGGGAAATCAGAGGGGGAGATGAACCATGAGAAACTATGGACTCTGAGAAACAAACTGAGGGTTTTACAGGGGAGGGGTTGGGGGGATGGGTTAGCCCAGTGATGGGTATTAAGGAGGGCACATGTTGCATGGAGCACTGAGTGTTATACGCAAACAATGAATCATGGAACGCTACATTAAAAAAATAATTAAAAAGTCCACAGTGCTGCTAAAAAATCCATCATAGCTGCATTTTCCTTCAGGTGTTCCCTCCAGACATCCATATACTGGCCTGGGCTTCTCTCGAACCCTGTTTCAGTACTAGGTTCAGCTGTCTTGAGAAGACTTACTGCTATTTTTTTCCTTTATGCTGATTTAGATATTGTAACCATGAATTATGTGGCTCAGAGGTATGTTGGCACATATAATTTCAGAAACTTGTGTAAAGTGGATGTAACCAATGGAATGATTAATTTTCAGTGGACTTTCTCTCTGCTTAAGTACAGCTAATAGACCAGAGCCTGAGTGAGGAGAGACAGAACTAAACTGCAAGAACCTTTTTAGTTATTTCAGTTTGCAGTGATTGACCAGAGAGTCCTTTATCATTAAGCCTGTTGTATGATGGTCTTTCTGATTGGCCAAGGAATGGAGAGGTCAGAGTTTATTGATGAACCAATGAACATAGATGAAAAATCCCCAGAAACCTCAATACAGTATGGATGTAGAATTTTCTCTAGCCTTATATGACTTTAAATTTGAAAATATCAAGTGGATCTATGACTGGGAGAGTCAGGATTTCAATGTGACCCACTTTAACAATATAGACTAAAAGTGCTGTTAAGATTCACATGTGTTGTATTCTGCAAAGACTGGACTCTGTTGCAATACCCAAAAGGACATTTGCAGGACCAAAGATGGATGGAGTGACAGATGGCCCTCTGTCACAAAGCAGACCTGTGCCTTTGTAGTAGGAGTGAAAATGCATACATAAGAAGTCCCTGATAGATCATCATAAATGTCAAGGATAGGAATCCCAATCCAGCCTTTTATAATTAGGGGATGCATTGAGCACCCATATTTATTTCATTGGGGGAAAAAATAAAAACCAAAAGGAACTGTAATAATATACTAGAGGAAGAAAATACTACCTTGGAGAAACCAACAAAGAGGCTCTGTGTTGATACAGAGATTAAAAGCATTATTTATCTATAGACAACTAGCAACAACCAGCTAGTGGTAGGTGGGTAGAAAGGAAATATAAACAAAATATTTACTGTAAGAAGTCCTAGAAATTCAGGGGCACCTGGGTGGCTCAGGTGGTTAAGCGTCTGCCTTCGGCTCAGGTCATGATCCCAGGGTCCTGGGATCGAGTCCCACATCGGGCTCTCTGCTCTTGGGAGCCTGCTTCTCCCTCTGCCTCTCTCTCTCTCTGTCTCTCATGAATAAATAAATAAATAAATCTTTAAAAAAAAAAAAAAAGAAGTCCTAGAAATTCAGATGATCAGCTCTTAAAAAAAAAGTCATAAAGTCCTATTAAGGAAGTTCTTGTTGCTTAAATAAGAACAAGTTTAAAGATTTTCTTATCACTGTCCAAAAAGATTGAAGTAGAAGAAGCAAAAAACAATTGTAAAATGGAGATATATTTATGTACACCTGGAAACTGTGCCTTGTGTTCAAATTCATTAAAGCTTGATCATGCAAGTGTCAAGAAAGAAATAAAATGGGCTACAGACATGAATAGAAATTTCAATGAAGATATACAGATAGCAAATGAACACATAAAAAGATGTTCAACATTAACCATCAGTGAATTCAAATGAAAACTTCAATGGGGTATCACTATACAGGCACCAGAATGACTTAACAATTTTTTGTTTAATAATAACACCAAATGCTGGTGAGAATGCAGAGAAACTATCATTCAGAGATTGCTGGTGGGAATATAAAATGGTATAGCCACTCTGGGGGGGGGGGGGGAAGCATGGTAGTTTCTTACAAAACTAAGCTTGCTGTTGCCACATGACCCAGTAGTTGCTCTTGGACATTTATCTCTGAGAAATGAAAACTTTAAGATCACAGATAAACCTATCCAGGAATGATTGTATCAGCTTTATTTGTAATTCCAGAAATCAAAACCAAAATGCCTTCAATAAATGAGTGGTTTAACAAACTCTGGTACATTCACACTATGCAATATTGCCCAACAATAAAGGAAAAAAACCCATTGATACAACAGCTTGAATGGATCTCAAGGGATTTATGCTGAACGTAAAAGCCGATCACAAAAAGTTACATACTGAATGATTCTATTTATGTAACATTCTTGTAATGGACAAAATTATGGAGATGAGCAAATTACTGGCTTCCAGGGGTGAGGGAGGACGTGGCTGTGGTTGTAAATGAATAGCAAGAGGAATCCTTATTATGGAACTTTTCTGTATCTTGACTACAGTGGTAGTCACAGGAAACTACGCAGGTGATAAAATTGCACAGAACTACACACACACACACACACACACACTAGTGCATGTATAACTGGTGAAATCTGAATAAGATAAATAGATCATAGCAACCTTACCTTCCTGATTTTGATATTATACTATAGACACGCAAGATGTTACCACTGGAGGGGGGGGCGAGGTTAAGGGTATAAGGCATATTTCTATTTCTTGCAACTGCATGTAAATTTATAATCTCAAAATTAAAAAAAAATGAACTAAAGCAACTTTGGAGCATCCTTTAAATCCTACTAAATTCTCGGGGCACCTGGGTGGCTCAGATGGTTAAGCGTCTGCCTTCGGCTCAGGTCATGATCCCAGGGTCCTGGGATCGAGCCCCACATCGGGCTCCTGGCTCAGCAGGGAGCCTGCTTCTCCTTATCCCTCTGCTCTCCCCCTGCTCATGCTCTCTCTCTCTCTCTCTGTACCTCTGTGTCTCAAATGAATAAAAAATCTTAAAATAAATTCTACTGAATTATCAACAAAACAATCATAACCTAAAAATGTAATATTGATGTATGCAAGAACATTGATGGTTCTCACGGTAATTATAATGAGTGAAAGAAGCTGGAAAAAATTATTATGGTTTACATTTTGTAGCATTTTATACTGATGGAATCAGTACAATCCATAGAGCTAACAAGCAAATCAGTAGTTATCTGAGGATGGGGGTACAGGGAGAGATAGGAGGAGGGAGCAACTACCAAGGGGCAGGAGGAAACTTGGGGGTGATGGATATGTTCTCTTAAAATTGTGGTGATGGTTTAATGGTGTATACATAGGACCAACCTCCTCAAGCTGTCACTTTAAGCATGTGCAATTATTATATGTCAATTGTACTTTAATAAACTCATTTACAGTGATAGTCTCTTCAGAAAAAATAACAACTTTGAGAGAACAAAAATAAAAGATCGTCTCCCCTCCAAATACGTTTAGAATTCTCTGTAGACAATGCCCTCCTTTATTGCCTGCACTGAAGGCAGACTGTTCCCATTGCCCTGCCCTTGGAAAGTCACTGCTCCACCCTAAATTTCTTAAGAAAGTGGGCTAATCAGTGTTCGGTTTGTGGCTTCCAATCACCAATATTTTCATCTTTAGGGTGCTTTTAGTAATTTTCATTAGGGTGAGATTTTTGGCTCTTCTGAGGACTACTAGTTGTTGACGTTATAGGGTAAAATGTAACAAACACCACTCTGGGGTTGGTGGCCTGGAAGTTATTTCTTGTTCAGCTTTGGGGATGGTACTGCCACCCACACACCTCACCCCATATAGGCTCTGGCAATCTACACTTTGACATCATTCTTCCCTGCCGCCCCCACCTCCCAAAGGCAAAAACACCAAGCCCTTTCTCATCTTGCCCGTTAGGTCAAGTGTTAAGGAGGAAATTTGTCTTCAGTGCTCAGTCCTGACCCAGTCTTTATCCCCACGATCTGATTAACTGTGGTTCTGCCAGTCTGGCCCGGTCTGGCCCCCAACCCTACGCTACCCCGTTTCTTCCTTTTTGTACTACTGCCTCTTCCCTTCCCTCCCTGATCCCACCATGAGAGAAGTCATAGACACCACACGAATTACCACAACAGGTTGGCTTTATTTCAGGTACCATCAGTGTACCCTGATGCTGTAAAATTCAATGTCTACACGATTGTCCATTGCTCAGCCACCAGACCTCTGGAGACTTAGCAGATATTACTGAAGTCTCTGGCCTCACTCTGGAGTTATTGGCCACCCTGGTCATCGTTTGATGTGATAGACTTCTCCACCTTCTCTTGGGCTTGCTCTGGCTCATCTTGCCTCAGTGTCTCATTCAGTCTGTGATAGTGACCAAAGAGTGGTGGTCTTCTAGCTTTTTTAGGCTTTCTTACAGGGTTGGTAGTTTTTTCTGAGACTTTTTTACTCAAACTCCTGTGGTGGGTTTTTTTTACCTTCAGGGTTGTCTTCAGTACCTGGAACAACAACAGAGTGAGGCCAAAAGGGCATTGGCTTAGGGGAAGAAGATGGGATATTGATAGAAAAGGGGGCATCATGAGGAGATGTCAGGGCTAAGGAAGGAGTTTGTGCCAGGTGAGCAAAGGTTAAGATTCTTGGGGGAGGGGAAATCAATGAAGAAAAGAGTAGCTTGGGTAGGGTCATCTTACCTTGTCACCACCTCTGGACCTGGGTTGATTGGGAGTCTTCATCTTTTTCCTCTCTTCAGAACTTGAAGTTGGTCGCTCCATATCCTGATTGGGCTGTGGTAGTTTCCTGGTTACCTTAGACATATTGAAGCTTCCCAGTTGTTTGCCCCAGGCCTCCTAACTGTTCTACTGCGTATAACTCTTCCCAGGACAATGAAGGTCCATACCCTCCAGCTTTGATTGGTCAGCTAGGCTGTCCTCCAGCCAATGGTGGCTAAGGTGGGGCTCAGACATCACAAAGCACTACTTATGACATCACTCTGTGTTGGGGAGGTTGCTGGGGAGGCCAAAATGTGGCTCTGACATTTCAAAGTACCATTCCTGACACCTCTGGATGGGAGGGGAAATGATACGGAGGCAAAAATGGTTTGGTTAGAGAAAGGAGGCTTTTCTTTAACATCCCCCAAAGAGTTTTCCTAAACTGAACTACCACTGTTCCTCATACCCCATGTTCAATTGTGGTAGTGCACATAGTAGAGAAAGAATCTTTCCTGCAATCTGTTCTCTAAGGCCACCCCTACTCAGCAGTTTATTTTGCTGTGTCCCTCCCTTAGTTAGCTAGTGTTTGGGATATTTTACCTAAAATCCCTCTAAGAGCAATATGGCTGAATTTAAATATCAGTGGAAATATGACTCATCTTACAAACTAACAAAAAGCTCCCATGAATAAGCTCTCTGCCTATAGCCTTTGGCATCAAAGGCTGCTGATTTGATTAGATTATTTTCTGCCAGCTCTGTGACTTACAGGCAGGGATTAGAATTAGCTGCCCACCCATGAAGGTTGCTTTTATCTTTTATTCTATTTTTGGACTCTGACCATGTTATTGTCATTGAGTTTTGCAAGGTTCTTTCTCTTATATTTTATTTATATTTTATCTTTATATTTTATCTGTTTTTCTTCTTCCTAGATTCCAACACTCATTTCCTTCCTGCCATTAGGCATCAACTCTGATGTGGTTGAATTATGTCCTTGCGTATATTTGTACTCTTGTGAAATATGCGGCCTTCTTAAATATGTGGTGTTTGAATGCATAGCATTGTGCCGTAGATCTTATTTCTTAACTTATACACTCAACATTATGTTCTTTAAGTTCGACTTATGTGGCTATATGTATCTTTAGCTCATTGCTTCTAATGCTGCATCATATTCCATTAGCATTTATGCACCAAGTTTTTCTTGTCCATTATTTCCCCTTTTGAGGAACACCTGTGTTAGCTCTCCACTCCATTCCTACAAACAATGCTGTGAAGAACATCCTCAATCATTTTCCCTCATGGACTTCTGCATATATTTCTCTGGGATATACACTCAAGGATAGAATTTCTAGGTCTTAGATACACATAATTCTTAGTCCATTTGGGCTACTGTAACTTAGTCCATTTGGGCTACTATATTCTCTGGGATATACACTCAAGGATAGAATTTCTAGGTCTTAGATACACATAATTCTTAGTCCATTTGGGCTACCATAGATTGGCTGGCTTAAATGAAAAACATTTATTTCTCACAGTTTTGGAAGCTGGAAGTCCAAGATTAAGATGCTAGCATGGTTGGGTTCTTGATGAAGACCCTCTTCTCATGTCCTTACATGGCCTTCCTTGATGGGTGAGAAAGAGAGCGCTATCTCCTCTTTTTTTTTAAATAGGGCATTAATTACATTATTAGACCCCATTCTCATGACCTATTCTAACCCTAATAACCTTCCAAAAGCCCCACCTCCAAATACTTTCACACTGGGGATTAGAGCTTCAACATGTGAATTTTAGAGGGACACAGACATTCAGTATATAAGCAATAATTTTGCTAATTATTGCCAGATTGCTTTCCAAAATGTACCAATCTAGCTTCCCAATAGAATTATATTATTACCTGTTTCCCTACACACTCACTAATACTTGGTATGGAAGGCAACTTCTGATATGGCTCCCAATGACTCCAGCCTTCTGATGTTTACACTTTTGTGTAATCCACTACCCTTGAGTGTAGGATATATCTAGTGACTTGCTTCTAATGAATAGAATCCATAGAAACCAGCAGAAGTAGTGGGATGTTATTAGTTATTAACATAATGAGGTTTCCTCTTACTATAACTTTTTTGCTGACAATCTCTCTTGCCCTCTCATTTTCTCATTCTGATGAAAACATATTGTGAGATAATCATTAAAAAGGCTCACATCTCAAGGAACATCTCTTGAGGAACTGAGCCCTCTGTGCAACAAACCACAAGGAACTGAATCCTATCAACAATCACATTTGTGGACGGGGAATTTGGTCCTTTCCAAATGGGACTTGAGACGATGTAGCCTTGTAAGAGACCCAGGGCCAGAGGACCCAGCTAAGGTACCCACAGGTTCTTGACCCATAGAAACTCTGAGATAATAGATTTTGGTGTTTTAAGCCACTACTTTTTGGGGTAATTTTTTTACACAGCAAATGATAACTAATACTTAGTATTATCCAAGTTTTAATTTTTAAAGAAATTTGATTGATAACACAATCTCCTTTTACTTCTGTGATTACTAGTGATGAATCTATTCAGATTTTCTATCTTTAAAATTGTTTTTTGGTTACTAACATTTCTCATTCTTGGATTTCTTGTCTTTTTCATGTTGATTCCATCATTACTTTATAATTTTTGGATATTAATTCCTTGTTAGTGAACTTTGTCTTTGATATACTTTGAACATAAATCCTTGATGTTTATCCAATTTTATTCTCAACATACTTTTCCTGCACCATCTGATATGTGGTGATATCTTTATCATATACCTTTTAATTTTAGGGGGTATTCATTGATCATGGCCTCCAGTACTAGGTTGAATGTAGAGGCAATATCAGATATTTATATCCTGAAGGTCATGTGCCTAATGTGTTAACAGTAATTAGGAGAGGTTTTGTTTGTTTTTGCTGTGGAGACTTAATCATGTTAAAGAAGTTTCTAACTGTTCTCAGTTTTTGGAAAAAGCTTTTTAAAAAACCATAAGAGACTCTTAACTCTAGGAAACAAACTGAGGGTTGCTTGAGGAGAGGTGGGTGGGGGGATGGGGTAATTGGGTGATGGGATTTAAGGAGGGCACTTGATGTAATGAGCACTGGGTGTTATATGCAACTGATGAATTACTAAATTCTACCCCTGAAACTAATAATACAGTATATGTTAACTAAATTGAATTTGTTTATTTTTAAAGATTTTATTTACTTATTTGACAGAGAGAGAGAGAGAGTGAGAGAGAGAAAGCGAGCACAAGCAGGGGGAGCACCAGAGGGAGAGGGAGAAACAGGCTCTCCACTAAGCAGGGAGCCTAATACATGACTCGATCCCAGGACCCTGGGATCATGACCTGAGTCGAAGGTAGACGCTTAACTGACTGACCCACCCAGGCGCCCCGGCTAAATTGAATTTAAATAAAAAGTTTAAAAAATAGTCATGTGTCTGAAAAGATATTCATCATCACTTATCATAAGGGAAATGCAAATCAAGACTACAATGAGATAGCCCCTCATACCTGTAGGAATGGCTAAAATCAACAAGAAACAACAGGTTTTGGTGAGGATGTAGAGAAAAAGGAACCCTTATGCACTGTTGGTGGGAATGCAAACTGGTGCAGTCACTGTGGAAAACCACATGGAGTTTCCTCAAAAAGTTAAAAATAGAATTATCATATGATCCAGCAATCACACTACTGGGTATTTATCCAAAGAATATACAAAAACAGTAATTCAAAGGGATACATGCACCCGTGTTTATAGCAACATTATTTACAATAGCCAAATAATGGAAGCAGCTCAAGTACCCATCAATTGATGAATGGATAAAGAAGATGTAGTATATGTATACAATGGAATATTATTCAGTCATAAAAAAGAATGAAATCTTGCCATTTGCAGTGACATGGATGGAGCTAGGGTATAATGCTAAGCAAGATAAGTCAGAGAAAGACAAATACCATATGATTTCATTCACGTGGAATTTAAGAAACAAACCAAAGGAGCAAAGCGTAAAAAAAGAAAGCGAGACAAGCAAAGAAACAGACTTTTAACTATAGAGAACTAACTGATGCTTACCAGAGGGGAGGTGGGTAGGGGGATGGGTGAAATAGATGAAAGGGATTAAGAGTACACTTATCATGATGAGCATTGAGTAATATATAGAATTGTTAAATCACTATATTGTACACCTGAAACCTCACTATGTTGTAATTTTATTTTGGATAGCAACACAACCAGCCAAAAGATTATATTTCCCATTCTCCTTTCCAGGTAGAGATTATCATGTGATAGTTCTGGCCAATAAGATATAAGTAAGTCATTGAGTTCGGTTTCTTTTTTCTTTTTTCTTTTTTTTAGGTTTCTTAAATTTTTTTTTTTTATTATGTTCATTTAGCCAACATATAGTACGTCATTCTTTTTTGATGTAGTGTTCAATGATTCATCAGTTGTGTATAACACCCAGTGCTCATCCCAACATGTGTCCTCCTTAATACCCATCACCCAGTCACCCCATCCCTCCACCCCCCTCCTTTTTGTAACCCTCAGTTTGTTTTCTGGGGTCCATAGTCTCTCATGGTTTGTCTCCCTCTCTGATTTCTTCCCATTCAGTTTTCCCTCCCTTCCCTTGTGGTCCAAATTGTCCTTTAAATTTCATTTCATGATCTGTTTCTTCTCAGTTTTGAAATCAAAGTTATGCTAGTCTTATAAAATGGGTTGTTAAGATTTCTCTCATTTTCAATTTTATGATACACATGTATGAGAGAGAGAATCGCCTGTTCCTTGAATATTTTTTAAAATTTATAAAACCATCTAGATCTAGGGCTTCACTGTATATGGAGCAGTAGATGAGAGTCTGATTACCATTTTTATTTAATAGTTATGTGTATTTGCAGTCAAATGGTCTACCACTGAGCTATACCTCCTAGTTATGTGTATTTGAGTTTGTGACAGGGACTAATTAACAATACCAATTTCTTCCTTCTCATTATTTAGAACCTATTGATAGATACATATATGTCAGAGAGAGATCCAGATAAAGGTGACTGTAAGTTGTGACTTTAGATCTCTACCCAAGTGGACTTGCTAATAGTTCACCCTTGAATTCACCAGATCCCTTACCACATGGCAGATCAGAATTCACCTTTCAGCTAGTAGGGCTGATCCTGTGAAAAGAAAGTGGATGAGAAGGGGCTGAGTGAAGCATGCCCCAATGCTTCTTACAAATTTACCAACTGAATCCCTGCCTCTTCCTGGGGAGAAGTGAATGAGGTGGTGGAGAGAGGCTAAATGTGTTAAAAATTATACCAAAACAAATAAATCTCCCAAACTATTGGCCTTACAGGTTTCCTCTGCAAAATTTAGTCATTTATATTGTTTCCCCCAACAATATGTTCATTTCTTCTTGAGCTTCCAGTTTATTGGCAAGTATTTACTCATATTATTTCATTCCTTTTTAAGATGCTATAGTATTTTTCCTTGTTCATATTTTGAGTCTTAGTTTTTTTTTTTTTCTTCATGTCTCACTATATATATATTATATACATATATATACACACACCATATCTTTATCCATTCATCTGTCGATGGACATCTGGGCTCTTTCCATAGTTTGGCTATTGTGGACATTGCTGCTATAAACATTGTGCTAATTGATTCTATTACTCATATTCTCTTTCTCTGCTTTTTTTTTTTTTTTTTTTGGCCCTTTCTCTTTTGATCCCTGCTTTTTATTTATTTTTTTGGCCCTTTCTCTTTTGATTTCTAGTTGCCTAGCATAACTATTTCCATACCTTCATTTTCATCCACCATACCTCTGATGAAGACCTCATTTTGTCAGCATTCAGCACCTTACCCACTGATTATCTAGTGGAACAGATGCCTGAGCCTAAAGACTTTGCCATATCTCCATCTGATCCTAGGAAGAACCTTTCTGCAAAGCCCTAGAACATCTACAAGTATTACAAAAGGATGTAGGTCTCTGGACCCCTAGTAGGTGTAGAAGTCCCCCTACATTTGTACTTTTGGGGAGTGGAAATGAAACACTTGAGACTTCCCCTAGCTGGGAAATTTTTAATCACAGTTCCTTTAGATCTTTCACATCTTTACCTTTATTATTATAATGGGAGCTTTTAGTGAACAGAAAGTGCATGGCTTTGCTCTCTATTCAAGCAGTAGACATATAAGAACTCAGTAAATACTTGAATGAGTAAATGCATGACCACATAGATGCATGAATAAATGTACAGGCAGCTTATAGGCAGTGATACCACCATTACTCTGAAGCACTAAATGTCATCTTTCATTTAGTCATCTGTAATTATTGAGAATTATCTTCTCATTTTGTTTAAACATTTATTTAATTAACAGTAATACATATTTATACATGTCAATAAGCCATTGGAGTTTCTTTAAAGTGCTAATCATGTCCTTTCCTTTGGTGTTTTTGTCCTTAATTTCTTTATTTGTATAAAGAAATTACTCTTCAACTGTATAAAGTTCATACTATATTATGTAAAACTGCCTTTTGTCTGTCAAATATATTTGTCTCATATATTGCCTGGTTTCTCATTTGTCTTTTGAGAAATGTGTTCATCATCTTTTGACATATAGAAATCTTTAATTTTTATCTAGTCAAGTATATTTATCTTTATGGCATATGATATGGTTTTTAAAATATATTGTTGGGAAAAAGTATTGATGATTTGGAGACACTGAGGCTTATTGTTCTTTCTTGTAAAACTTTTAGCAATCCCTTCTGGTACTTCAATATCTTTTAAGCACTTTTTGACTTATGTACATATGTCTCTTATGGCTTTTTTTCCCACAAATTTTAGTGTTTTATTGTTATTGTCTGTCTTTCATGTTAAAATAGGTAGGTGATATTTCTACAACCACCCCAATGCATAGCTAATTGATTATGCCATACTTTCCTGCTGCAGCCTCAGAATCCAGTTAAACACAACATTCTAGCCAGTCCCTACAAATGGACAAGCATTGACGTGTGTGTGTGTGTGTGTGTGTATGTGTGTATGTACCTGTCTGTTGTTCTGATGCTAGATCAGTAGTCAGTAAATGATGGCCTGTGGGCCAAATTCAGCTTGGCTGCCTGATTAGGCAAAAACAAACAAAATGAAAAACCATATACACATTCATGTATCTATTTTCTATGGCTAATTTCATGCTACATGGGCAGAGTTGAGTAGTTGTGATAAAGACCATATGGCACACAAAGCCAAAATTATTTACTATCTAGTTCTTTAACACAAAAAATATTGCCCATCCATGAGCTTTTTGAGGGCAGGGTTTAGGCTTCATTTATCTGTGTATTCCTGCAGGTCACAGCATATAGTTAACACTTAATACAATTAGAGGCCATAAGTAGGTTGCAGATTAGTAAAATAAAATAAAACCTTTCCAATGAAGGCATCATTGTTGAGCACTATATAATAACTATACCATTCTCTCAAATAACATCTCTAGTCAAACATCTCTAGTATTATTAATGTACTTTTCCTTCAGGCATTATTCCAATTTCTCAAAGGAAGAACATTTCTTAAAATAGAGATGGGGACAAAGGGTAGAATTCTATCACTCTTGAGGCTACGTTTCCTGTCCCAACTGTGACTTTGGGCCATGAAATTGAAAGTTCATTTAGGTTGTCTTTGTGCTTTATTTTTAGGAAGGTCGGTTACTTATTTTCACAATGAGTAAGGCTTATTTATCAGTGTCAACTCCATCTATATTACAAAGCAGTAAAATGGTTTCTAAATGCAAATTCATAGAAAGTCAAATAAAGCATAGAAAGGTTTTATAGAGGAATTACCATCACTCTTTCACAGATAAACTACAAAGATCTTGCTATATTTCTGTGTGTTCTGCTTAAAATGTTTTCCTAATATTTCCTACCAATAATTTGTATCAAATTATACTGTTTTGTAATTTTTTCAATCCTCATTCAAGACTAAGCACATAGTAGGTACTCAATAAATATTTGCATACAGAAAACTGTGACATGAGTTACTCCCCAGAGATTTTAAGATAAAGTAACCTGGTAAAATAATGTGTTCTGAAAAGCAGTATGAAATGGGATTGCTACAAAGAAGGACTATTTAGAAACGTTGATGTTACCTAACCCAATATTTGCAATTAGGTCTTTCTGGAACCTGAACTAACTTTTCAGATCCCATAAGAGCTTCTAATAGTGAAATATCCTTTTTGCAGATAGTGCCAAGAAATAAAGTCAATATGCAACTGTCAGAAATGACATGATGGAATGATTAATATTTCTTATTACTGGTGAAAAAATATGTACTCTCTCCCTGGTAAAGCAATTTTAGGATATGAGAAATTTGTCTTACTAAATATAAACCTAAGCCTGACAAAAATAATTTTAAATAATATATTTTTTAAAAGATCAATGAAAACATTTTCCTCTATAGTCAATAATGTTGTACTTTCATATTTTACTTTCTTATTGTTTGTATCACAGTTAAATCCTTTTCAGGTTGTGTTCTGGGCTAGATTGTCAGAGCTTTGCCCCTCAATTGTAAACAACTGTTAGAATGAGCTCTGCTTTATTATATTTTGTAATAAGGACCAAGTGAGATTTGTAGAATATAGTTATTAATTTTATATTTCTTCGGGTCAATTACTCCGGTTTTCCTTCCTTTTTTTTTGCAATTTTGTATGTGAAAATTGTTATTGTATAATTCTGAAGAAATCCTCCATTAGACTGTATTTTCCAAACTTCTTAGTTCATAGTAATCCTTTATTTTAAATCTCTTTTATATGTTTTAGATGTTGGTATTTTACATTCTTGCTTGAATTCTTCTTTCTTGATGACAATCATTAAAGTGTGTGTGTGTATATATGTGTTATATATAATTATTCATATATTTGTTATATATGTGGTTTATATATTATATAATGTGTTACATATTATATATACATACACATATATATGTATATAACATACCACTATGATTTAGGGGCCAGCAAACCACTGTCCATATGGGGTCAAATATAGATCACAGCTGTTTATTTTTACAGATACCATACCCATTCATTTATATAGTGTCTGTGGTTGCTTTTGTGCTAAAACAACAGAACCTATATAGTCTGGAAAGCCCAAAATATTTACTACCTGATTTTTATTTACTGACCCAATATTTTAAAGATCAGAACACTGAATCTCAGAGAAGTTCAGTAATCTGCCCAGGTTCAGGCTACAATGTAAGTGACAGAGTTGAGATTTAGATGCAGTCACCCAGATTCTAGAGCTCCTGCTTATAACTTATATATCAAAATACCTCATTATCTGGTAGAACTATTATTGCCCTTCTACCCTTACCATTGGTCACAGTTTTTTTCTTTTCCAAAATATTGAACATTTTATTTTCACTTTTTATAAGTAAAATCTTGAGTCAGTGCAACTGGTATGTGCCTACTTGGGTAATTTTTAGTTAGTTGCTACATGAAGCCTTAACAAAAACCTCCTAGGTTTGCCATAAAAAAGGACACTGTTAAGGGGATTGGCAATAGCAGGAACCAAAGTATATGATGGATCTGTCATACATACATTTTTAAAGTATGGCATTAGCTAGAGTTTTACTGAAGTGCACAATGGAAAAAATGAATACGCAAAATGCTGTTAGATAAGTACAAGTCTTACATTAAAAAACCAAGATTCCATTTTGCAAAAAAATAATTCTCCCTACAACATTGCTTGTGGTATCCAGAGGTTAATTTTAAAATCTGCCTATATTTATAGATCTACATATCAGTCCAGGGATACATACATCTTGATATGGATGTCCATGGAGGTGATGAGGGAGTAAACCAATTGCATAGCATGTGCATAGTGTCTTCCAATGTTTATAGGAAAATAAACTATCCCATACCAGGCATTATAGTGGAATCTTCCCTTCTCTCTCCACTCCCTTCTTTCCTCTCTCCCTATCTCTCTGTCCACTGCCCCCAACCTGCATTTCTTTGCACATTACGAATGTATTGAATAAAACCCATGAAGTAGATACTGGGGGTTAAAATGGGATGTGAAAAGAAAGCCATGTAATGGGATATTATTAAATGTTGCATTATAAATCCCTACTGCATTTCAATGCCTAAGCTATGAAATATTTTTATATAAAAACATGAAAAGAAAGATATGTTTTTATAAATCACTTTCTGTGGTATATTGGCAAGGCTTTCAGCCTCTACAAACCCTAAAGTTCCCCACCCATGGAAATGTGATAGGTAGTACCTAGTCTTCTTTCTCTGATTATGGTAATGCTAAGAGTGTTCTGAAGTTTTCCTTCCCCACTGTATTCTCTGTTTCTTTCAATATATGTTTTACTTTTTTTCTGTTATTCTTCATTTTCCTTGCTTGAAGTTTTTGTCAGATGTCTGATAACCCTTGATTATCTGCTCATAATTAAGGATAAAGGAAGAAAATGATGTTTGGAGGTTCTGAGTGTGTGAATCTGATTGGTTGACATTGAATTTTATTGTAAAATTATCTGAATACAGTTTTTGTTAAAGAATGCCACATTTCTATATCTATATCATTCTTCTTTGATCAAATTTCATTGAGAAGAATTTTTTTTATCTCCTTTCTGGATGGGTAAAGATCTGGCTAGCTGCCAGAGATCTGGGAACAACACTCAGAATTAAGGAAGGAGAGCCAGGAATTCTCAGCATTTGATGTGCACGTGGCTCATGGTCATTTAACATCCCTGTTTTTTAGTATACATGCCCTCAACTGTGCTTTGTATTTCCAGAGGGTAAATCGGCGGGTATCTGCTGGAGTGGGACAGAGGCCATTCCCTAGGGACATAGACTGGATAAGGGATCTAGAAATCTGAATGTTTTTCAACAGTTTTTACCTTTCTCCTTATTTTAGCATCTCCCTTTCATGCCCAATAAATACCTAGTGCTAATATTTCCTGAATCTGTAAGGATTCTATTATAAATCTGGTTGGTTCTCACTTTTCCTAAGTCTTGCTCGAGATTCAGCTTTCTTAGTTCTAAGCCAATTATTATTGGTTCATTTGCTTTCCAACTTCTAAAATGTTGTTGCTGTTTTAATCACTTCTGTTCTCTCTGTCCTTGTGGATCCTGTTGGAGTTTTTTGAGGAAGTGAAATTAGATGTGTATATTCAATCTACCATCTTATTATCTTATGCCTCTGGAGTAAAGCACCTAGGGATTTATGCATTTAGGAAACCCAGAGTAGTCTTCATGGCAGGGATTCAAATACATAAACTACATTTAATTTGGAAGTGAGATACATCTGAATTCTTTAAGGAATTAAATCAAAATACATACACAGTGAAAGAAAATAGTTTTTTTATTGCTCCCAGATTGTCATTTAACCTTTAATGAAATTGTGAAGGCTAAAAACATTTATTTTATATAGACTATGCTCATCAGATATTCAAGTAAGGAGCTTTGTTTCCAATTCATTAGGTTTATAAAATGATTAAAAATCCTGAGTCTCCCTTCTGGGAATAAGCTTGTCACTTCAAACAAATCCAAGTAAGGCAGGTATGATGATTACTTGGTATAATGACATATTTTGGAATAATTTGAGATTGTTGACATTGTTGGAAACCAAGAGAAAAAGTTGAAGGATCCCAGTTGTACAGTATGACTGAACAGGACAATAAGCACAAATGTACAGTACAAAAAGGACATTGTGCTCTTTTGGAATGAAATGACATGGAAAATACATTATGAACTGTAAAAAAAGTAATGACAACGTTTTGCTACCAGTGTGCTTGTTTTCTCCAGTAATTCACTGCTGTTTGAATGTTGCTAATATTTAGGTATCAAAATGATACCTTAGTATCAAAATTTCAACCTGTCACATGCTCTTACTGAATTACATTTAACACAACAGCAGAAACACATAAAATTACTTGGCAGAATGGGTAGTCTATTCCTAAAGTTCCCATTTTGTGAGAAGGAATAGAAATTATTTAATAATAGGAGCTTAAATTATAGTTCCGAATCCAAAACAACTTAAAATATAGCTTGGGTCTTGGAGACACAACCAAAGGAGATCTATATTATTTGAATGTAGAGAAAACCATGAGGAAGAGTGTAGGAAAATTGAAGTAGAATGATAGTGGATCAATTTTAAAATGAGGTCTAAATTGGCCTTTTTTTTGCAATTGTATTTTTTACAATTGCATTCATATTCAATTGGTATTCATATAACCAACATTTAATGAGTATCTTGTTTATACAAGAGTCTATGGTTGATGCCTGGATATAGACCTGAAAAATAATAAATATTATCACTACTGTCTACTGAGTGCCAATTATACAACAGGATTTATGGTAGGCAGACTATTAATATGCCCTTTCTTATTTATTCCTCCCAACAACTTTGAGTGGCAGTCACTATGATCCCTAATGACTTTTCTAACATTTATCAGTTAGGGTCTCCATAAGAAACAGAAAATCTGTTTAAATTAGAATAATTTGTGGAGTAGGGTAAGTTTTTAATGAAAGAGCTAATTATAGGGGCTTGGGTAGAATAGAGAAGAACCTTGAAGGATACTGCAGGGACCTCAATTAGTAGTGGCAAAATTGTCACCACATCTGGTTTGAAAGGACCTGGAAGGAGGGGTAGAATTATGTAAAGCTGGACTCCTTCAGAGCAACAGTGACAGTGTGTCTAGGGATACAACCAGTCGGGCATTACCCACATAACAGATCTCACTCTCCTTCAAATCTCTTCCTTGGGGTTTTCCATTAACCAAACCAAATGAGTCTGTTTATGTATTTCATAACAGCCCACCAGGCAGAGAATAGGATGGAGGAAGATAGAGAATGGATATGGAGGGAGCTACATATCCAGCACACAAGGCTACACTGTAAGTGACAGTTGCACAATCTGAACCAGGCATAAATGGTTCCAGTGTTCATGGGTTTCTCATAAAGCTTTTCAATCTTTCACAGTTCTGCCTTGATAAGATAATAATTTGGTGGGGGAGACATTCTTGTCAACAATTACAGTACTTTTACAAATGAAGTGAGCAAGTTTAAGAAGATAAATTGGTGATCTTGGGACATGCCTACTTCTAGCTTATAAATTTTCAAAGGCTTAGGTCTTGCTGTGGCTCTAGACTTTACCAGGATTCTGGAGTCTATTTTGAAGATTCTAGGGGCACTATAATGAGTTGGACATCTCAAGGAGTTCAATATCAGGTATGAGATTTTATAAAATATAAATAAACACACACACACACACCCCTAACTACAACACAAGTGTCCAGATGTCTAGAAATTGCAAGACCAGTGCCCTATGGTATTATAGACAAAGGCAACTATTAGAATATGACTGAAGGTTGGAAGCATAAGGAAAGATTTTATAGAAGTGGCATTAAAATAGGAATAGGAGATTCAGGAAGTACTCAAGGCTAACTTGATCTGAAATTGTAAAAACTATTAGGGAAATGTCAACTCCTAGGGCATGCCTAACCTTTTACCTCAAAAATCTGGGACCAAAGTCTGATATCCAAGAACTTGGTCTATAGGGGGGTCACAGATGGAAGAATTCTGAGAATTAACTGCATTAGGCCTCCTAAGGTAAAACAAAATTCTAGTGGGGGCTTTTATTGCTTTTGGCAACATTTTCTCATCTTTAATTGAAAGCATTAGTATGTTTTTCTTCCAGCAAAGGTGATGTGTCATCAAGATGAAGTTTTTGTTCCCCAAAACACATTTTAGTGAACTTTGTGGAACTAAAATGAAAGTAGGAGTAGAAACGCGATCCTCATTCAAGACAGAGTACAATCTTTATTACCAAACTTCATTATTCATACAAAACCTCACTTTAATTGTTCCTCAATATGCTTTTGGAACTCAGCTGGAAGGTGAGACTTTAATACAGATATTAACACCACCACTTATTTTTATTTTATTTTATCTTATTGTTTTTTAGAGAGGGAGAGAGAGAATTCTAAACAGGCTCCCCATGCCCAGGATGGAGCCCAATGCAGGGCTCCATCTCACAACCCTGAGATCATGACCTAAGCCGAAATCAAGAGTCAGGTGCTTAACCAACTGAGCTACCCAGGCGTCCCAACATCACTACTTACTAATCAAAAGTAAAAGGAATTCTGCTTTTGACTCACTTCTGAGACTTTGGCAAGCTTTTTAGTATCTCTCAATTATGGTGGAGCAAATATGAAAGCTTCTAAGCACAATGCATGCTAAAAATTCTAAGATCTGTCACTTAGTGAATATTTCATTTAATTGTTCTCTGGGAATAGGTTTTTCACTAATGAGAATATTTCTCTCCCATTCCTTTCTAATGATTGCTATAGTTGACAGAAGCAGAAACGAATCTGCAGCCTTCCTAAGAACATTTAAGGAAATATGAAAACTGAAAACATTTTAAAAATAAAATCAAATTATTTTTCATATACCTTCAGATTTGGGCATGTTTTTAAGATGACTAATTTAATACTGAACTTAGCATAATACACTTTAGGTTCATCCATGTTGTTTCAAATGGCAAGATATTCATTTTTATGGCTCAGTAATATTCTTGTGTATGTGTGTGTGTGTGTATACATACACCCCACATCTTCTTTTTAAAAGATTTTATTTATTTATTTGAGAGAGAGAGAAAAAGAGAGGGAGAGAGCACAAGCAGGGAGAGTGGCAGAGGGAAAGGGAGAAGCAGGCTTCCCGCTGAGCAGGGAGCCTGATGCCGGACTCAATCCCAGGACCCTGGGATCATGATATGAGCCAAAGGTAGATGCTTAACCAACTGAGTCACCCAGGCGTCCCCACTCCACATCTTCTTTATCCATTCATCTATAGATGGATACTTGGATTGCTTCCATATCTTGGCTATTGTAAATAATGCTGCAATAAACACAGGGATGCATGTATCTTTTTGAATTAGTGCTTTCACTTCCTTTGGGTAAATAGTAGTGGAATTAGTGGATCATATGGTATTTCTGTTTTTAATCTTTTGAGGAACCTCCATACTGTTTTCCACAGTGGCTGCACCAATTTACATTCCCACCAATAGTGCACAAGGATTCCTTTTTCTTTATATTCTTGCCAACATTTGTTATTTCTTGTCTTTTTGATTCTAGCCAGGTGTAAGGTGATATCTCATTGTGGTTTTGATCTGCATTTTGCTGATGATTAGTGATGTTGAGCATCTTTTCATGTGTCCTTTGGCCATTTGCATATCTCCTAGGCAAGGGAAACAAAAGCAAAAAATAAACTTCTGCACAGATGGATGGTAAACCATCAACAAAATGAAAAAGCAGCCTACTGAATGGAAGAAAATATTTGCAAATGATATATCAAATAAGGGGTTAATATCTAAAATATATAAAGAACTTATACAACTCAACACCAAAAAAAAAAAGAACCCTCCATAAATTATCTAAAACATGGGGCAGGTGATTAACATAACATGATAAAAAAAATGAAACATGGGGCAGAAGACCTGAATATACATTTTGCCAAAGAAGACATACAGATGGTTTTTTAAAATACAGTTTTGATGGATTCCTTTCAGTTACCAGGAAGAGTCAAAATTTTTAAAAATAAAATACAAAGGTCTTATTAACTATCCAAGCTGCTTTAGCCACTCACCACCCATTATAACCACCCAGTCCAACTAAATGTCCAACTCTCTAGCAACATGGGGTTCTCTTTTCTCCAAAATACCAATTGTACACACTCTGAAAACATATCGTTCCCTCTACCCAGAAGGCCTTTAGTCTTGCTTGCCTACTGAATATTTGTTCCTTCTTTTGAGATGCTGCTCAAATGTCATTTCTTAGAGAATAAGTTATTTAATGAATTAATTACAAATGAGTTCTGGTTATAAAGGTCAACCTATGTGGATATATTGGTAAGTAGTAGATACTTCCACAGAGAGCGTTCTGTTGTCATTTCCATTGGTATTATAAGGTCTGACACAAATAGATTAGTAGGGACCAGGGGAGTTTGGTCTTTAGGTTGTAACTTTAGAGAGTATCCCTGAATTTAACACTGTTTTTTATAAAGAGTTGCCAATTGACACTAGCCAATGGAATGGTAGAATAAATGTCTTTCCAGTAAGACGAGTTTTGGTGTGCCAACGAATTGCAACTTCACTATGTTATTCCACACTTCACCTTTGGCTAATGTAAGAAAGATTTGGGGAATCTTTTCTGGAATCACTTGAGGCTGCTTGCCTCAGTCTTTCTACACCAGGGCTGTTAAGGGTGAACAACCCCATTGTCAAGGTGTGCTTTCTGACCTTTGAAGTATTTCCCTGTTATAATGTGCTGGGAGTTGGGGAAGGGCAATATTGGAGAATCAGGATTAGCTGTAGGTCTTGCTATCTGTACATAATGATTTTTGAATAAATTTTTCCATGAACTGATTCCATTTCAAATTGAGGTTTCCTAGATCTATTAAACCATGTTGAGAATTCCCACTTTCAGGTTTCTTCCTCAAATGTGTCTGAATAGAAAGGGCTGAATAAATGCAGTTTTCTTCATAATTTGCACATTCAGTTATTGCTGGAGCATAGTGAGGTCATTCATTCACTAACCCACTGATTTGTTTAATAAATACTTTGAAGCCCTACAATATATCAGACATTGGGTCTGCACTGGATATACAGTGTGATATACAGGACTGATAAGGTTTGTCTCTGCCACGATAGAGTTTATAGTCTATTGGGAAAACCACTACATATTTATCAGGCATCCTTTATGAGCCTGGACTCTTCTTAGCAATCAGAGGGATTAAAAAAACATGAAGATGTAGAAAGCATACTATAATGTCTACAAAGAACTTGCAATTTTGAAGGAAAAGTCAATTAAGACATTGATCCTCATTGGTTAAATAAGATGGGTATTAAAGAGGGCAAGTACTGAATGGAGCACTGGGTGTTATATGCAAACAATGAATCATGGAACACTACGTCAAAAACTAATGATGTAATGTATGGTGATTAACATAATATAATAAAAATATACATATTTTCCCTTTCCCTAAAACGTTTTGGGTAATTGAGGTTTGATTAAATTTTGATTAAGAAAAAAGAAACCATTTTATGCATGGTGTGCTTCTTGGAACAGCCTCAGCCATGTATCAATCTTTTGTGTGTCCCCCAAATTCCTGGTACATGTAAAACTCCATTTCTGTGCACTAAATAGAATGTTCCTTTGAAGTGCTAATCCTTACAGTATCCTATATCTGTTATCTATTAGAGCCCATTTTCACCATTTCAAACTGTACTATGAAACATTATGTCTAAGTCATGATGGCAATATAGGGAATATAGAGATGTCTTAAAATACTATTTATAATTGTATAATCTTAATTAGAACAAGAAAGGATGAAGCAGGTATCAGCCTGTGAATTAAAGATTTTCCTATTCTGAATATTGGTATTCTCTCCCTTTTATTTTTTATTTTTTTAAAAAGATTTTATTTATTTATTTATTTGACAGAGAGATAGAGAGCACAAGTAGGCAGAGAGGCAGGTAGAGGGAGAGGGAGAAGCAGACTCCCCGCTGAGCAGGGAGCCCGACACGGGACTCGATCCCAGGACCCTGAGATCATGACCTGAGCTGCAGGCAGCCGCTTAACCAACTGAGCCACCCAGGTGCCCCATTCTCTCCCTTTTAAAAAAGAGAAATACAGGTTGTCTGTCTAATGTTCCAAACTTGGAGAATGATACTGATTGGATATCATTATGCTTAGGTAAGCACTAACTGGAAAGATAAATGCTTGACATTTGATCTTGCCATATCTTGTTTTCCCAAGCAAAGTAAACTAGTTAAACAGTGAAACATGAGTTTCCCATTTCTACTGCAATTGAACCTTTGAGAAGTACCTGTGAGAAGACAGCCTTACCTTATGGGTTGGAACAATGAAGACGACCAGTTTTAGAGAGCCCTAATCAGGAGATTTACATGGTAGTACATGTTTTACTTCTCCAGATGATACTTTGAGTTTTAATTTGACTCCATCTTGAATTCTCCTGTAAAAACAAGCAAACCACAAATGGGAGCCTAGCAGCGAAATGTTAACCTAAGGGAGGTCAACAATGTAGTATCTATCCATTTCCTAATACATGAACCCTTAGGAAGTTTACCCAGCCTATGAAAATCTTCTATTTTCAGATCAGAGTAGGAAGTAAGGGAATAGAAAGTTGGTGCCATTTGCCCTTCCTTCCTTCCTTCCATCTTTCTTTCTCTTTCTCCCTTTCTCTCTCTCTCTTTTTTTTGTTGTTGTTGTTGTTCTTGCAAGAACCTGTAAATACATTTTCCCACTTTCATTTTCGAGTGATTGAGGTTAAAAAGTGTTAAATTTGAACTGTGAATAGACCTTGGACAGTTGAAATAGATTGCCAGTAAATTAGCAAGGTTGATAACAGAAAGGTACTCCAAATAGGATAGATACCAGTAACCTTACTCAGTTTTCTTCTGGAAGCTTTTAATGAGAAAGGCATCTGTAAAATTTGCAGCATTTCTGAATTACAGGGCAGGCCAATTTCAATCTCATAGTTTGTACCTGACAAATACCACTCTAGAGATAATAGCCAGATCTTTTTTGGTGTGAAGGGTCCTCTATCAATAAATTTTTCTCTTGACAGTGCCAAATATCTGCAAAGGGAAAATCCCTGGGGTCTGTGTGTTTAACTAGAACTGCTGTGTTCACACATTTGGTGCAGCTTCCTTATTCTGGAAAAAGAGCATTTACCTCTTCCCAGTCTCCAAAACCTTTGGCTCTGATTGGCTTTTGACCCAGAGGAGTTTCAGGAAGCTGGCTAGCCTTTTTCTGTTCTGTGGACCCTACCATGTGCTTGCCTCTCATAGGGTTCCCAGGTCTTTGATTTATTGGCAAGGGGGAGTACCTCAATATCTTCCAAATAAATTTTCAGTTGACTATGATATACCAGTTTTGACTAAATAGAAAGTCAAGAGGTTGTCAATTTGACAAAGAAAACTAAATTTTGCTTCAGTTTGGATAATGTCAGTGAATAACGAATTGCTTTCTTTTGCCTTTCAAGTGCCTTATACAAAACAAAAAGCGATTTGTTTTTGTAACAGTTAAAATCTAAATAGGATGGCAATGTCTTTAGCATGTAAACATCATGACTTTGTTAAGTGGAAGTGCTTTATGAAGGAAAGCCTTTTAGTTCATTCACTTATCAAAAAGGTTTTTATTTTTACTTCTATTTCTAGCATTAATTTGGGGTTAGGGATTGGGAAATAAAATTCTCTTACAGATTTTGTCAACTTCTTAAGCACATATCAAAAAATGGCATTAGCCAGAGTTTATAGATACATAGTCCATGAAACCTTTCAAAAGAGAAAAACGGTTTTCCTAAATAGAGCACTTTAATTATGAGAGCTTTGCTTTGATTTTAATAACTGAAAAATGTTGATGCTTAATTGAAAATATTAGTAAAGAAATTTTTACTGTTTAGCTTTGTTACAAAAATTTTTCATCTAGCAGTTAAAATTGATGGCAACAAAGTCTTTGAAAGGAAAGGGTTTATGTATTTTAATAAATGATACACAGTTATAGCCATACTAGAGACCATAAAATTTCTCTAATAAAAGATCACAGGTATGATTGTGGAAATATTGGACCTCTCATTTTACCAATTGTTGCTTTTACTTAATTTCTTTTTATTAATTTAAAATAAAATGAATTTATTCATGAGTATATAGCTATCCAGAAATAATTTTTGTTAGCAGTTACATATAAAAGCAATCAGATTTTGTCTTCTCTCCTATAACATTTAGTGATGGAAGAAATAGTTCTTCTATTAAAGAATAATGAAATCATACCTAGGTCCTATGACATAGAGAAGAATGGGTCTGAGTAAGGCTAAGTTCTCCATTAATATACTTGTAAGAAGATTGTACACAACTTGACATGTATGACAAATGAGCACGTTGGTTCCAAAATATGTTGATCAAGACAAATCAAAGAGAATATGTAGGAGGCCTAAAGAGTTTTCTGAATAGTTGAAAATGATGTTCATATCTTTAAAAATGGAAGGCATAATGACCCTGAAAATGTTAGATTTTTCTACTTTGTTTGTATCCCTGGAAATGTACCTGGGAAATTACTAGTGTGCTCCATGGTTAATTAGCAGGCACCAAAGGAGGTTCCAAGGAGCACTCACATGTGATCACAATACCCTCAGCCTTCCTTCATGTTCTGGACTAAACAAACATCATGGCCTATCATGAAGTGTAACTATCTAATGATGTGAACAATATAAGTGGCAGGATTTCAAAGTTATAAAGAATATAAAAGCTTCCTTATCGACCTCCTTTTGAACATGAGGAAACTGCCCAGAGAACTGAAGATGCTTAGCTCAAGTGTGGCCAGTCTGTGAGAGTCCAATCTGGAGCTAATCTAGGTTTACTGACTTCTCAACCTGGGGACTTGCCAAGAGCATTTGTGCTGCTTCAGATGGTGTTTTTGTAGCTAGTGTTTCCCAGCTGCTTGCTGCAATGCTGTTCAGATTTTAGTCTTCCACCTGATAAGATACCTAAAGTTCCTCACCATGCAGTTAGCGAATAGTGGTCCACAGCCTGAATGTGAATCCTCGCTAATGCTTATGCACAGAGACTGATCTTGGCATCAAGAAATACTTTTCTCATAATCATGTGCAGTGTTAACCTATTCAGTTTGGCTTGACATAGAGCAATTTTCTTAGCACCATTTCCCACAGCCTTCACTTATCCTACATTCCAGACATGTTGGCCGACTTGACAGTTCTTAGGCTTGCCATGCACTTTGATGCCACTTTGACATTGCTCTCTAGCATTTCCTCAGCCTGGAATATCTCCTCCACAATTTTCTGTCCTTTTCACTAAAAATAAAGAAAAACAACACAACCCAGCAACAAAATGTACAAAGAATATGAACAGTCTATTTATTAAAAAAAAGATGCTTGTCAATAAACATATAAAAATGTTCAACCTCATGAATACAGAAGGGCAAATTAAAATGAAAGGCCATTTTTCATCTTTGAGATGAGCAAAAATATGTTTGCTAATAAGCTCTGTTCATGAAAATATGGGGGCATAAGTAACCTCATGAACTGTTGGGAAGAGTACATATTTATGCATCCCTTCTGGGTTCAAAATTTGGCATTATCTATCAAAATGAAAAATGCATGAACTATTTAAATCTAGCAAAGACAATTCTAGGACTCCAGAAGAAATATTCACATGTACATTAAAGGGTTGTGCATGAATGTATATGTGTGTGTGTTCATACAAATGTATTTGTGCATGTGGCTTAGGTCTATGTGTGTGCTGTGTAGAGGACAATTCAGCCTTTGTATGGTAATTACAATTCCTTGCACATAGGTGGTGTGTTAGAGCGTCCAAAACACACTCTTCATTTTCTCATTGGAAACTCAGGAATTGGTATTACCTAAGAATCTTTGAAAGAATCTTTTTAAAGCAAAGTTTTTATATTCTGTTACATTCGTGTGAAGCTGTTTAAGGAAAGGGGGCTGTTTAGGAGGACCCCCCAAAATAAAGCATGTACAACCAGCTTTATAACTCTCCACATGGGTAGCATGAGAGAGGTCGGAAGAGAATACAAGATGAGGATGGGCTAGAGGGAAAGAGCTGTGGATGAACAAAACAGGAAATGGGCCAAAGCAGTACCTTGGGATCACCCTCTCCTTTGCCAGACATTTTCTCTAATTCATAAAGAAATTCCCATATGCTTGTTTGCTTTTGGAAATGATTATCCCCATGTACTCTTTCTCGACCAAATGAGCTAAACTTCTGCAGAGAAATCAGTACCCCTTCCAAAGACCGTACGATCTGTACTTATTCTGAATGACTCTATACATTAATTGTAAAATTATGTCATTTAGTCTTATTACATTCCATTTTTAATCTGTCTCCAGCTGATTAAAAGTAAACAACATCCAGGGAATGGGTTAAATTTGGAAGTATATGCTTGATAAAATATTCAGTATACCAGTAACTGAAGTTTTTTTCCTGAACTCAGAACAGTGCTGTGAAGTCATCCTTCTATCTTTTCTCAATATTTTATTGCAAAGAAACCCTTGCCAAAACACACAACCACCAACTTTCCTCTAATTAGCCCTTAAGGAATTGTTTTTAAAGTCTCAATTTCCAGGACACAGATGTAAGCCTAAGTTCTAATTATGAGAGGCATGGGCTTCTTTTCTAATTTTTTTTTTTTATTTCATTTGCTGACAAATGGGACAACCCACTGTGTTTTCTTTAAGGATAATTTTCCAAAGGCAGAGGGGAGGAGGGGTTGGAAAGCAGTTGAGCTCTTTCATGAATGGAGATTGTAAAGCATAAATATAAAACACGTAGTCCTTCCTCAGGATATAATTCCACGTTTATGCATGACCTCAGAGCCGTTGGAAACACACATACATGTACATATGTGTGCACCCACAGGAGCACATGCCTTAATACCAGTGGTGAATAGAAGAGAGGATAAAAAAAAGAACTGTGTTAAGGAGAGGAAAGTGGCTTGGAAACACAGTGCTGATAACACACTAGACAGACACAAAGTCGGAACGGCAGAATTGGAGAATTCAGGCAGAGCACTTGCATTTTGAGAGGCAGAAGGAAAGAGTGAAACTAGCAGTAAGAGTTACGAGAGCTGGGTGCCAGCTTCAAACCAGACCTCCGATATGGCAGATTCTTCATTGTCTATCCAATTAATGTTATATTCTCATTCCTTACTATGTCACAATTTTATTTTGGATAGCAACTTCTGGCCGATGAGATATAAGTAAGTCATTGGGCAGGGTTTCTATTTTAAAATTTTTTTATTATGTTCAGTTAGCCAACATATATAGTACATTAGTTTTTGAGGTAGTGTTCAACAATTCATTAGTTGCATATAACACCGAGTGCTCATCACCACATGTGCTCTCCTTAATACCCATCACCTGGCTACCCCATCCCCCCACTCCTCTCCCTTCTGAAACCCTCAGCTTGTTTCCCAAAGTCCAGAGTCTCTCATGGTTTGTCTCCCTCTCTGATTTCTTCCCATTCAGTTTTCCCTCCCTTCCCCTGTGGTCCTCTGTGCTATTCCTCAGGTTCCACATATGAGTGAAACCATATGATAATTGACTTTCTCTGCTTGACTTATTTCACTTAGCATAATCTCCTCCAGTTCCATCCATGTCGATGCAAATGGTGGGTATTCATCTTTTCTGATGGCTGAGTAATATTACATTGTATATATGGACCACATCTTCTTTTTCAATTGGGTAGGGTTTCTGAACAAAACTGTCAAAGGGGTCAGAGTCTGCTGGCACACAGGTTTTGCTATTGCGCAAATCTTTCTTGCTTCTTGTTTGGGAAACGAGATGGCTAGTGCTGCAGTGACCATCATGAGTTCATGAGATGGCCTATAGGTATGAGAAGCAGAACAGAAAAGAAGGAAGCCTAGGGTATTGACGACTTCACAGAGCTACTATGTAAACCCCACACTACCTAACTGCAGACTCTGCCAAAGAAAAATAACATCCCATTTGTTTAATCCACTGTTTTAAAGTTTTCTGTTAGTAGCAACTGAATGCAATCCCCAACTTGTTCAAAGGGGCTCTATATAGAGGGTGTTTGAATCAGATAAGGCTTGCACAATCAGGGCTCTTCTAAATCTGAGAATGTAGGCCTCTGCAATGGTCCCTCTACTTCCACCAAAAGCCATTAAGTAACACTTATCAGAATTCTAGAAGGTAGGCAAATCTCCCATGTACAGCAGGAGAAAGCCAACAATAGCCATATCCAACAGCAAGTCTTTCCAGAAAGAAATGGCCATGTACACATGCCAGCAGTCTTTCTTCCTCAAAATTTCCAAGGACAGCATAATTTCTTTCAAACTATTTTTACCAGACTAGTTTCCAAATTGATGAAATTGATGTAGAGTGAACTGTTCCAGGATTGCTTTGAACGGTAGCACAGAGAAATGATGGCAAAGCAGAAATCAAAATGAACTCAGAGCTGGTTAGTCCTCAAAGAAACTTCCCCTTGGCCTTAGCTGGTACTTGTTCCTACTCATCTCTGCAGCCTAAATTTCATCTTACCTACTTCCTCCTTCCCTCCCCCACATACTTTTGCCTCTAGCCACATGTAACTACATGTTATTAATAACATCATGCTATTTCTCACCTCTAAATTTTCCCACATGGTAGTTTCTCTGCTCTTCCATTTAACTCATTTTTGTCCTTTGGAGCTCAGTTCTCATTCTGCATTTTCCTGAAATCTTTCTATTTCTATCCTTTTCATCCTGTCTTCACATATGTACCTCCTTCATTTGCTTCCTGGTTTTACCACTATCACAGGTCTTACCACAGTGAGCTATCATGACTCTTTGTTTCTTCTAGAGTTGTTGGAAGCATGAACTATGTATGATCCATTTCTGATTCCTAAACCTTAATACAATACTAAGTAGTATTCATTAAATATTTGTTGAATGAATGGAGGTAATAAATTATTTAAAAATGCTTTTGATATTTTTCCACATTTACAATGCTTTTCTAGAATTGAAGTTACGTAAAATATGTCCTTAGGGTAATTTGCTGACATAAAGCCAGGCACTAACCAGGTTTCATCATAATGCTGGATAAACTCTAAGATGATTTCAGGTAGAACACACAGGGAGAAATAACTTAATGTAGAACTTTCTTCTACATTTTAATACTATGGCAAATAAGTCTTGTGGTTTATATCCCCCACCCACTCTGTTTTTCATGTTTTTGTATTTCAGGCCAAGTGGGCTCTGTGTGAACTAATTTATGATCAGGGATTGGAGGAAGATGTCATAGTTAAAGAGTCAAGCATACATACATTTTTTGTTTATATTGCACTGAGAAGGCTGGTATTCTTGGAAATTGGCAGATCAGTGTAACACCCTGGAAGGATGGAGGAATACCTGACACCAGCCCAACAGCACCCATGATGGACCTAGCAGATCACTGCATTCTTTCACACAGACCCTACATATTCCCCCAGTCTTTTCTAACATCTCCAGTCAACCATTATCAATCAATCAGAGTCAGCCTGTGGAATAAAAGCATTGTTACATCTGGGTTAGATAAAAGATTATGGGTGTTGGAAATCAGGACAATGATTAACCTGTAGATAAGAAGGGTATATCTATATCCTGACACATTTAAGAGTGTAGAGTTAACTATACTGAGACAAGGTATCCCATAGTTTGTCCCAAGAGAGATAATAGGTTTATCTGTGTCACCTAGAGGCATATGTTTTCAGACTTGGTTGTGTATCAGAATCACTGGGAGGGCTTATTGAAACAGATTGCTGTCATACCCCCAGGGTTTTTGATTATGTAGTTCTGGGGTCAAGTCTAGGAATTTGCATTTTTAACAAATTCCCAGGGATTGATGATCCTTTCCTTACAGGGAATATGCTTTGAGAATCACTACCCTAGATATTTGAATTAAGGTGATTGTAGTCCATATTTGGAAAAAAATTAGGAGATTGCAGAAATAAATGAATATCCCCTGAGGCTAAATTCTGTGCTAAGGACAACATAAATGAATAGAACACGTGCACTTTTCCCCCAAAGAATGAATCATGTCCTTAGATATCTAAGTCAGACTCTCCCTAGGTGATCTCATTCCCATCCACAGCCTGCCTGCCATTTCCACACTGAATACTAGCAAGTATGTATTTCTACTTTTGTTGACCCTCCTGCAAATCAGACTCATGCATCTAAGTGCTCACTGACTTTCTCATCTGGATGTCCAGTATATATCTTCCAGACCAGAGATGGCGAATAGGTTTATCTCCTGTGCCAACTAGAATTAATAGTAGCTGGGCTGAATTGAGAAGGATTCTGAAGTCGGGACAGGTTCAAGGTGAAAAAACAAACACTGATTAATTTGTCTGTCAGGAGCATAGGAGTATTTGGTGTTGCCATCTAAGTAGGAAACTAAACATTTCCTGATCCAAGCCATCTATCTCCTCCTCCTCTTCCTCTTTTCGGTTGATGAATTCTATAAAGAGATTGGAAAGTGCCTTTTGTTTCCTTTAGGACCAGGGCAAGTATTATATCCCTGGACAAACAAATCCATTCTTATATAATTACTTAATGTAAGCCATCTTGCTTTAGAATTCCTTGTTCCACTCTCCTAGTATTGCTTCTTTATGTTCCAAAAGTATCTGCTCTCTTACTCTCTAGGTTATGTTAATAGGGTATCTATGAGCTTTTAACAGTAAATTCTGAGTATCAGCTTTGGATACCTCTTCATATTCCTGTTTTCAAATTAACATCTTCCTGTATTGGTTTACTTATGCAAATCTGTGGTTTTCATCTCTACAAAGCCCTTTATCGTACTGAGCACAATATTCCGGTAATGGTACCATATCAGCCAAGAAACTTATTCCTTCCTCTTTTTACCTGCTAATCAGGTTTCAGTCTTCACTAATATTTATTACTTATCTTCTCTCCATTTCTACCACCATCAGTGTATTATATCACTGACTGTCTTGGTCCTTCTTGGCTACAGTCTCTTTTTCTAAACAAAAAATGTGATCGTTGAACCTCCAACCTGTTTAAAACTCTTCAATAACTTTGAAAAAAGTCGATGGTATTTTGATAGGGATTGCTTTAAATGTGTAGATTGCTCTAGGTAGCATTGACATCTTCACAATATTTGTTCTTTCAATCTATGAGCATGGAACGTTCTTCATTTCTTTGTGTCTTCCTCAATTTCTTTCATGAGTATTTTATAGTTTTCTGAATACAGATTCTTTGCCTCTTTGGTTAGATTTATTCCTAGGTATCTTATGGTTTTGGGTGCAATTGTAAATGGGATCGACTCCTTAATTTCTCTTTCTTCTGTCTTGTTGTTGGTGTATAGGAATGCCACTGATTTCTGTGCATGGATTTTATATCCTGCCACTTTACTGACTTCCTGTATGAGTTCTAGCAGTTTTGGAGTGGAGTCTTTGGGGTTTTCCACATAAAGTATCATATCATCTGCAAAGAGTGAGAGTATGACTTCTTTGCCAATTTGGATGCCTTTGATTTCTTTTTGTTGTCTGATTGCTGTGGCTAGGACTTCTAATACTATGTTGAATAGCAGTGGTGATAGTGGACATCCCTGCCGTGTTCCTGACCTTAGGGGGAAAGCTCTCAGTTTTTCCCCATTGAGAATGATATTTGCGGTGGGTTTTTCATTGATGGCTTTTATGATATTGAGGTATGTACCCTCTATCCCTATACTCTGAAGAGTTTTGATCAAGAAAGGATGCTGTACTTTGTCAAAAGCTTTTTCTGCATCTATTGAGAGGATCATATGGTTCTTGTTCTTTTTTTATTAATGTATTGTATCACACTGATTGATTTGTGGATGTTGAACCAAGCTTGCAGCCCAGGAATAAATCCCACTTGGTCGTGGGGAATAATCCTTTTAATGTACTGTTGGATCCTATTGGCTAGTATTTTGGTGAGAATTTTTGCATCCATGTTCATCAAGGATATTGGTATGTACTTCTCCTTTTTGATGGGGTCTGGAACAAATAATCCTAAAATTTGTATGGAACCAGAAAAGACCCCGAATAGCCAGAAAAATGTTGAAAAAGAAAAGCAAAGCTGGTGGCATCACAATTCCAGACTTCAAGCTCTATTACAAAGCTGTAATCATCAAGAGAGTATGGTAGTGGCACAAAAACAGACACATAGATCAATGGAACAGAATAGAGAGCCCAGAAATGGACCCTCAACTCCATGGTCAACTAGTCTTTGACAAAGCAGGAAAGAATATCCAATGGAAAAAAGACAGTCTGTTCAACAAATGGTGTTAGGAAAATTGGACAGCCACATGCAGAAGAATGAAACTGGACCATTTCCTTACACCACACACAAAAATAGACTCCAAATGGTTGAAAGACCTCAATGTGAGACAGGAGTCCATCAAAATCCTAAAGGAGAACACAGACAGCAACCTCTTCGACCTCAGCCGCAGCAACTTCTTCCTAGGAACATCGCCAAAGGCAAGGGAAGCAAGGGCAAAAATGAACTATTGGGACTTCATCAAGATAAAAAGCTTTTGCACAGCAAAAGAAAAAGTCAACAAAACCAAAAGACAACCAACAGAATGGGAGATGATATTTGCAAATGACATATCACATAAAGGGCTAGTATCCAAAATCTATAAAGAACTTATCAAACTCAACACCCAAAGAACAAATGATCCAATCAAGAAATGGGCAGAAGACATGAACAGACTTTCCAAAGAAGACCTCCAAATGGCCAACAGACACATGGAAAAGTACTCAACATCACTCGGCATCAGGGAAATCCAAATCAAAACCTCCCAATGAGATAGCACCTCACACTAGTCAGAATGGCTAAAATTAACAAGTCAGGAAATAACAGATGTTGGCGGGGATGTGGAGAAAGGGGAACCCTCCTACACTGTTGGTGGGAATGCAAGCTGGTGCAGCCACTCTGGAAAACAGTATGGAGGTTCCTCAAAAAGTTGAAAATAGAGCTACTGTATGACCCAGCAATTGCAGTACTGGGTATTTACCCCAAAGATACAAATGTAGTGACCTGAAGGGGTATGTGCACCCCGATGTTTATAGCAGCAATGTCCACAATAGCCAAACTATGGAAAGAGCCAAGATGTCCATCGACAGATGAATGGATAAAGAAGTTGTAGTATATATATACAATGGAATATTATGCAGCCATCAAAAGGAATGAAATCTTGCCATTTACAACAACATGGATAGAACTGGAGAGTGTTATGCTGAGCGAAATAAGTGAATCAGAGAAAGACATGTATCATATGATCTCACTGATATGAGGAATTCTTTTTTTTTAAATTTTATTCTTATGTTAATCCCCATACATTACATCATTAGTTTTAGATGAAGTGTTCCATGTTTCATTGTTTGTGCACAACACCCAGTGCTCCATGCAGAATGTGCCCTCCTCAATACCCACCACCAGGCTAACCCATCCTCCCACCCCCCTCCCCTCTAGAACCCTCAGTTTGTTTTTCAGAGTCTATCGTCTCTCATGGTTCGTCTACCCCTCCGATTTCCCCCGCTTCATTCTTCCCCTCCCGCTACCTTCTTCTTCTTCTTTTTTTTTTCTTAACATATATTGCATTATTTGTTTCAGAGGTACAGATCTGAGATTCAACAGTCTTGCACAATTCACAGCACTTACCAGAGCACACACCCTCCCCAGTGTCCATCACCCAGTCACCCCATCCCTCCCACCCCACCCCCCACTCCAGCAACCCTCAGTTTGTTTCCTGCGATATGAGGAATTCTTAATCACAGGAAACAAACTGAGGGTTGCTGGAGTGGTGTGTATGGGAGGGATGGCGTGGCTGGGTGATAGACACTGGGGAGGGTATGTGCTATGGTGAGTGCTGTGAATTGTGTAAGACTGTTGAATGACAGACCTGTACCTCTGAAACAAATAATACATTATATGTTAAAAAAAAGAAGAAGATAGTAGGAAGAGAAAAATGACGGGGGGCGGGAATTGGAGGGGGAGATGAACCATGAGAGAGTATGGACTCTGAGAAACAAACTGAGGGTTCTAGAGGGGAGGGTGTGAGGGGATGGGTTAGCCTGGTGATGGGTATTAAGGAGGGCACATATTGAATGGAGCACTGGGTGTTATACGCAAACAGTGAATCATGGAACACTACATCAAAAACTAATGATGTAATAATGCATGGTGATTAACATAATATAATAATGAAAAAAGATATTTAAAAAATCTCTTCAATAAGTCTCTATTGCCTACAGTACTGTTTTTCAAATATTCTTCTTGAAAGACCTATAATTATACAGAGGAGATGACATTCATTCTGGCTCTTAAGGCGTTAGTTCCCTAGGCACAGAAAATGAAATATTTTATTCTAGGCCAATTAAAATTGATGGGGTTGGGTGGGGGGGGGATATTCAAGTATCTAATAAAATGACACTACATGTACCCTTGTCTCCACTTCAACCAGAGTTGTTTCTGTGATTTATTTTATATTTTGAGTCCTGCATAAGTTTTCCCTTGGAAAAAAAAATTTAAGAAAAAAAATCTGGGAGTGCCCAGATGGCTCAGTTGGTTAAGAGTCTGACTCCTGTTTTCAGCTCAGGTCAGGATCTCAGAGTCATGAAATGGAGCCCCACATGGGCCTCACGCTGGGCATGGAGCCTGCTTAAGATTCTCTCTCTCCCTCTGCCCTCCCCCACCATGTGCTTGCACACACACACACACACACACACACGCAGGATCTCTCTCTCTCTCTCTCTCTCAAAAAAAAATCTTTAAACATTTGTGAATGCAAGATAAAATCTCCAAATATATTAAGTAATCAAGACTCTCCATGATCTAGCCCCCAGTTATCTTTCCAGCCTCTTATCTTACTATATTAACTTGTGTTCTCTTTCAAATAAATACAAGTGTTCCCCAACACCCCTTTTCCCTGTGTTTTCATCTGTGCACATGCTGTTCTTTCTACCCAGAGCACCATTTTTTTTAAATCTCTCCAGCCCGGTGAACTTACTCATTATGGCCCAGAGCAAATATCAACTTCTAGGCTGAGTCAGACGCAACTTAGATCATTTGTGTTCCCATGATGCTTTGCAAATACTGCACTATGGCAAATATTCTCTTGATTCAGACAAAAATTCCTGGAGGAGGCAACATCTTTAATTGCCCCAAATTCTACCACTTTATCTGACACAGAGTATCTGCTGCTCAGTACATGTGTTAAAATGAATTGACATGAAAATAAAATGTTACTAGGCATGTAATAAATAACACTGATTTACATTGGCATTATGTGATATTTGATGCCTTCTATTTCTGTGCCATGCAGTGGTAGAGGTGATACCAAAGTAACTGGTGTTAAATTCTGGATCTATGCTCTATTGGATTTATAGCCTTTGGCAAGTTACCTAACCTCTCCATATTATAATTTTTTCATGAGTAGGGAGATAAGGGCTACTTGAAAAGAAGGAATTAGTTGACATATTAATCACTTAGCACAGCACTCAGCTCATCATAAGTACTCAGTATGTTAGCTAATACTATTACCTAATTAGATTGATACATTGACTTAACATTCATTAAGTAAGTATATTTTAGTCTCATATTTCGACAACTGAGAATCTTTAGGACTTATTCAAGTCTCCGCTGTTAACTCATAACAATTCTATGTTAATAATAAAAAAAGACAAATGAATCAATTTTTAAGCTATATTTAGAACTTTTGAGCAATGAAGATATTTTCTAAAATAAATCAGGTTATTAAGGCTTTATTTTTACTGTGTTCTGTATTTCCACTCCTAGGACATTCACAAAGAATCCAGTATGAAAGAAAGAAAGTCATTACACCTAGTCACTCACTTTTTGCATTGCTTCCTAATTGCCTGTTTAAGCTTGATTTCAATTAGGGTATAATTTGCAATCAATAAGATGCACAAATAAGTGTTCAGTTCAATGCCTTGACAAGCTTTTGAAACCCTGTAACTACCATCACAATGAAGATATCCAATATTTCCATCACCCCAGGAAGTTTCTCATGCCTCTGCTAAGCCAATTTCTACATCAGCCTTACAGAAGCAACCACTTAGTAACTTATTGCACCAAAGATTAGTTTTGACTTTTCTTGTAGTTTACATAAACTGGATCATGCAGTATGTACTTTTTGTGTCTGGATTCTTTCACTCAAAGTCATGTTTTTTAGATGCATCTGTGTTGTTGCATTTATCTGTTTCATTGTTTTCTATGGCTAAGGAGTATTCCATTACACAAATATACTTCAGTTTTTTACCATGCTCCCATTGATGAGCATTTGGGTTGGCCTCCAGTTTGGGGCTGTTACAAACAAGGTTGCTATAAATGAATGGTCTTGTACAAGTCAGTTTGTGGACCTCTGTTTTCATGTCTTTTCAATAAATACCTAGGAATTGGTGGGTCATAGGGTAAATGTACATTTAACTTTATAAGAAACTGCCACACTATTTTCCAAAGTGGTTGTACCATTTTACACTCCCACTGGGAATGCACATCCTTGTCAAAATACGATGTAGTCAAACTTTTTATATTTTAGCCAACACATTGAATGTGAAATTTTATCTCATTAGGATTTGATTTTGCACTTCCCTAGTGAGTTTATATTAAACACCTCATCACATGTTTTTTGACTATATGTATATATACATACATAGATACACACATACCACATACACATATTTATTGTTTTTCAAGAAGCTATTGTTGTTTTGCAGTAATTTTTTATATATCAGGATATGAAACATTTTGTCATATAGATGTATACAAATATTTTTCCCAGTCTCTGACTCTGTCAAAAATAAACAAAGCCAGACATTAAACTGGTTAAAACAGGTTTTATTCAGTAGGGAGGAGGAGCAAGCAGGGACTCAAGTGAAAAATTACAAAGAGTTGGTCAGTGTAAATGTGATTAGGCCAGCTGTGTCTGCTGGCTGGCAATTATGGAAGTTAGGGATTCTATCTTGCCATAGAGACTGGGACACAGTCCCTATCCTTCATGATGATTACATTGTAAGGGATGGCTTTCAAGTCCTTGAGAAAGACAGCCTGAGTTGTAGAAGATACATATGCATCTGAAAGAGACAGAGGAAGGATTCACAATTGTAAACATTTTGTAGCAAATTCTTTAAGAAAAAAGAGATGGGTCAGGGGCCTTGGCTAGAACAAACAGTATATTCTTTTGACAAGCCTTGGGTTCTTTACAGACAGGAACTGTTGCGAGGGCGGGGGGGGGGGGGGGGAGTCACCCAGGGAAGTGGCTTTACACTGCCAAAAGCCATGCTAGTGTTGGTGAAGTGTCTTAGTGCGGAGTGCTGAGAGATTTTTTGTACTTCTCACTTGCCTATTAATTTTCTTTCTTTTTTTTTTTTAAAGATTTTATTTATTTATTTGACAGAATGAGAGAGAGAGAGAGCACATGAGAGGGGGGAGGGTCAGAGGGAGAAGCAGACTCCCTGCCGAGCAGGGAGCCTGAGGCGGGACTCGATCCTGGGACTCCAGGATCATGACCTGAGCCAAAGGCAGTCGCTTAACCAACTGAGCCACCCAGGCGCCCTTGCCTATTAATTTTCTGAATGGTGTCTTGAATAAAACTACTTTTAATTTTTATGAAGTCCAGTTAATACTTCTTTGTCTTTTATGATTGATATGTGTGTGTGTTCCTCTCTGAGGTCTCTTTGCCTACCCTAAAATTACAAAATATTCTGGGGGCACCTGGGTGGCACAGACAGTTAAGCACCTGACTCTTGGGTTTTGGCTCAGGCCCTGATCTCAGGGTCATGAGATCGAGCTCTGAGTCAGTCTCCATGCTCAATGAGGAGTCTGCTCAGAACTCTCTCCCTCTCTCTCTGTCCCTCCCCCCACATGCTCACTCTGTCTAAAATAAACAAATCTTTAAAAAAATATTCAGAAATATTTTCTTTTGGGAGATTTGTACTTCTGGGTTTGCCATTCAGGTCTATGATCCATCTCAAATTAATTTTGTATATAGACTGAGATATCTATTCTGGTGTATTTTCTCCCCATATAAACATACAATTTCCCAGCACTATTTTTTTAAATAGACATACCTTCTCCTTTACTGAATTGATTTGGCCTCTTGGTATAAAATCACTTGGCTATATATGTGGGAGTCTATTTCTGGACTACCTATTATGTTCCATTGGTCTATTATTTATCCTTTCACCAATACTACACTGTCTTAATTTCCATAAATTTAGATGAAGCTTTGAAATCTGGTAGGTTGAATCCTCCATATTTAATTTCTTTTTCAAGATTGTTTTGGATGTATTAGATATTTTGCATCATCAGATAATTATTTTTTGAAAATTCATCCTGAAATTTGGTAAGGATTACATCAAACATAGGCAAATTTGAGGAGAACAATATCCTAATAATAGTGAGATTTTCAGCCCATGGAAGTTTTCCATATGTATTTTAGTACTCTTTAATTTCTTTTAGTGATGTTTGTAATTTCTAATGTACTTGTATTACACATCTCCATTAGACTTTTTTTTTTCTTCATTAGTTTAAGGGTAGAATTCAGTGATTCATCAGTTGCATATAACATCCAGTTCTCATTCTATCAAGTGCCCTCCTTAATGCCCACGACCCAGTTACCCCATCTCCCACCCACCTCCCCTCCAGCAATCCTCAGTTTGTTTCCTAGAGTTGACTTTCATGGTTTTTCTCTCTCTCTGATGACTTCCCATTCAGTTTTCCCTCTCTTCCCCTATGATCCTCTGCAATGTTTCTTATATTCCTCATATGAGTGAACCATGTGATAATTGTCTCTCTCTGATTGATTTATTTTGCTCAGCATAATACCCTCTAGTTCCATCCACATTGTTGCATCCACATCATTATAAATGGCAAGGTTTCATCCTTTCTGATGGCTAATATTCCATTATATATATATATATACCACATCTTCTTTATCCCTTCATTTGCTGACAGACATCTGGGCTCTTTCCACAGTTTGGCTATTGTGGACATTGCTGCTATAAACATTGGGGTGCATCACTGTATTTATTTTGGATAAATACCTAGTAGTGTAATTTCTGGATCATAGGGTAGTTCTATTTTTAACTTTTGAGGAACCTCCATACTGTTTTCCAGAGTGGCTGTACCACAGGCAGCAACCTCTTTGACCTCAGCCACAGCAACTTCCTGCTAGACATGTCTCCAGGGAAACAAAAGCAAAAATGAACTATTGGGACTTCATCAAGATAAAAAGCTTTTACAAGCAAAGAAAATAGTCAACAAAATAGACTCTTAAATATTTGAAATTTATGTGCTATTAAAAATGGTAGTAATTTCAGTTTTATTTTCCAACTGATTCTTGCTAGTCCATAGAACTAAATAGAAATTTTATGTTGACTTTGTATGATGCTGCCTTGCTAAACTAGCTGAGTACTAGTGTTTAGACTCCATAAAGTTTTTTGCATGAGAAATCGAGGAATAACAAGAATTTTACTTCTATTTTTCCAATCTTTAAGTTTTTAATGCTCATATTGCCTTATTGCCCTGGATAGAGGCCTAACGTTACATAAAAATGGTGAGAACAAACTTCTTTGTTGTGTTCTTGATCTTAGAGGAAAAGGGTTTAATTTTTCACAATTGAATTTATGATTGCAATTTATAATGGTAAGTTTAATGTTAATTGTATATTTTTATAGATAAAAAATTGAGGAAATTTTATTCTATTGTCTGCATAGCCTGCAGTGTCATTCCTATTTCATTTCTAATTTTTGTAATTTGCATCTTTTTTTTTAGTTAATCTGACTAGAGATATATCAACTTTATTGAGTCTGTCAAAGAATAAGCTTTTAGTTTCATTGGTTTTCTCTCCTTTCTAATTTGTTGATCTCTGCTCTTTATATTATCCATCTGTCTGCTTTCTCTGAGTTTGTTTCATGTCTTTTCTAATTTTTTACTGTGATAGCTTTGCTTATTTGAGACATTTCTTATTTTCTAATATGTCTTTACATCTTAAGTTACATTTAAGACCTTCTTTTAGCTACAACCACATAGTTTGATATGTTGTGTTTTGATTTTTCACTCAAGTCCAACTATTTTCTACTTTCTCTAGTAATTTCCCCTTTGGCCCCTGGATTATTCAAATATTTGAGTATTTTTCATATATCATTCTGTAATTTCTTTCTAGTTCAATTCTTTTTTGGTCAGAGAACTTTGTATTATTCAGTTCTTTTATTTTTTATTTTTTAATTGAAATTTTGTTAATGTACAGTACAATACTGGTTTCTGGAGTAGAATTCAGTGATTCATCACTTTATTACATATATTACAATATTCCATATACCACAGCTTCTTTATCCATTCATCAGTTGATGAACATTTGGGCTCTCTCCATAGTTTGGCTATTGTGGACAATGCTGCTATAAACACTGGGGTGTAGGTGCCCCTTCAGATCACTACATTTGTATCATTGGGGTAAATACCTAGTGCAATTGCAGGGATGTACGGTAGCTCCATTTTCAACTTCTTGAGGACTCTCCATCCTGTTTTCCAGAGTGACTACTCCAGTTTGCATTCCCACCAACAGTGCAAGAGGATTTCCCATCCTCACCAATACCTGTTACTGTTATTCCTTTTAGCCATTCTAACAGGTGTGAGGTGATATCTTATTGTGGTTTTGATTTGCATTTCCCTGATGATGAGTGATGTTGACCATTTTTTCACATATCTGTTAGCCATCTGGATGTCTTCTTTGGAAAATGTCTATTCATGTCTTATGCCCATTTCTTAACTGGATTATTTGTTTTTTTGGGTATTGAGTTTGGTACGACTATAGATTTTGGATACTAACTCTTTATCAGGTAACGGAGAAATTCACCCCAAAAGAAAGAACAGGAGGTAGTACTCACAGCCCAGGAAAATATTCATTTCTTTAAAATTTGTTAATACTTGTTTTGTGTTTAATGAATGCCTTAAAGATTTTCTCTTCCCCCCCCCCCCCCCCCCCAGCAGTTTGATGTGTCTTGGTGTGGTTGATTTTGGTATTTATTTTGCTTGGTTTTCTCTGAGCTTCTTAGATACATGGTTTGGGTTTTTGTTTTTGTTTTGTTTTTTATTTTGGAAAATTCTCAGCCATTTCCCCTTCATATATTTCTTCTACCCCTTACTATCTTTCTGTTCTACTTCTGTGATTCCAGTTACACATATTTCAGAGCATTTGATAAAGTCCCACAGTTCTGAATACTTCTGTTGCCCCCTCGCATACTCTTTTTTCTTCCTCTTTGTGTTCACTTTTTGATTTCTCCTGACCTATCTTCAAGTTCACTGATTCTTTTCTTGGCTTCATTAAGTCTAATAATGAGTCTGACAAAGGAGTTTTTCATTTATTGTGTTTTTTTATTCTCCATTCCACTTGATCATTTCTTAGGATTTCCATATTTGTATTGACATTTTCCATATGATCATGCATATGATTTGCCTTTTTAAAAAATTTTATTTTATAATGTTATGTTAGTCATGATACAATACATCATTAATTTTTGATGTACTGATCCACGATTCACTGTTTTCATATAACACCCAGTGCTCCATGCAGTACATGCCCTCCTTAATACCCATCACCGGGCTCACCCATCCCCCCACCCCCCTCCCCTCTAAAACCCTCAGTTTGTTTCTCAGAGTCCATAGTCTCTCATGGTTCACCTCTCCTTCTGATCCACCCCCCCATTTTCCCCTTCCTTCTCCTAATGTCCTCCATGCTATTCCTTATGTTCCACAAATAAGTGAAACCATATGATAATTGACTTTCTCTGCTTGACTTACTTCACTGAGCATAATCTCCTCCGGTCCCATCCATGTTGATGTAAAAGTTGGGTATTCATCCTTCCTGATGGCTGAGTAATATTCCATCGTATATATGGACCACATCTTCTTTATCCATTCATCTGTTGAAGGGCATCTCGGCTCTTTCCACAGTTTAGCTATTGCAAACATTGCTGCTATGAACATAGGGGTGCATAGGGTCCTTCTTTTCACTACATCTGTGTCTTTTGGGTAAAATACCCAGGAGTGCAATTGCTGGGTCATAGGGTAGCTCTATTTTTAAATTTTTGAGGAATCTCCACACTGTTTTCCAAAGTGGCTGTACCAACTGGCATTCCCACCAACAGTGGAAGAGGGTTCCCCTTTCTCCACAACCTCTCCAAAATTTGTTGTTTCTTTCCCTGTCCATTTTTGCCATTCTAACTGGTGTAAGGTGGTATCTCAATGTAGTAGTTTTGATTTGAATTTCCCTGATGGCTATTGATGATGAACATTTTTTCATGTGTCTGTTGGCCATTTGTATGTCTTCTTTGGAGAAGTGTCTGTTCATGTCTTCTGCCCATTTTTTGACTTGTTTATTTGTTTTTTGGGTGTTGAGTTTGAGAAGTTCTTTATAGATCTTGGATACCAGCCCTTTATCTGTACTGTCATTTGCAAATATCTTCTCCCATTCTGTGGGTTGCCTCTTTGTTTTGTTGACTGTTTTCTTTGCTGTGCAGAAGCTTTTTATCTTGATGAAGTCCCAAAAGTTCGTTTTTGCTTTTGTTTCACTAGCCTTTGGAGATGTATCTTGAAAGAAGTTGCTGTGGCCGATGTCCAAGAGGTTACTGCCTATGTTCTCCTCTAGGATTTTGATGGATTCCTGTCTCACATGGAGGTCTTTCATCCACTTTGAGTTTATCTTTGTGAATGGTGTTAGAGAATGGTCGAGTTTCATTCTTCTGCATGTGGCTGTCCAATTTTCCCAGACCTGAAGAGACTGTCTTTTTTCCATTGCAAGTTTTTTCCTGCTTTGTCGAAGATTATTTGACCATAGAGTTGAGGGCCCATATCTGTGTTCTCTATTCTGTTCCATTGGTCTGTATGTCTGTTTTTGTGCCAGTACCATGCTGTCTTGGTGATCACTGCTTTGTAATATAGCTTGAGATTGGGCAACGTGATGCCCCCAGCTTTGTTTTTCTTTTTCAACATTTCCATGGCAATTCGGGGTCTTTTCTGATTGCATACAAATTTTAGGATTGTTTGTTCCAGCACTTTGAAAAATGTCATTGGAATTTTGATTGGGATGGCATTGAAGGTATAGATTGCTCTGGGTAGCATAGACATTTTAACAATGTTTATTCTTCTGATCCATGACCATGGAATATTTTTCCATCTTTTTTTGTCTTCTTCAATTTCTTTCATGAGTGTTCTGTAGTTCCTAGAGTATAAATCCTTTACCTCTTTGGTTAGGTTTATTCTGAGGTATCTTATGGTTTTTGGTGCTATTGTAAATGGAATCGTTTCTCTAATTTCTCTTTCCACAGTTGCATTGTTGGTGTATAAGAAAGCAACTGATTTCCTTTTCAACCAGTGACTTGCATGCCATTTTCTTGCTTGGTCTTCAGTGTGAAAGACTGAGATTATCTGTCTACTAAGTATTTGAGCTGGGTAGGGGTTATTGTTATAACAATGACCTTCAGTGCACCATCCTCTTCAATTTCCTCTGTGTTACTTTGTATTTAGGGTACAGTTTGGTTTTCCAGATAGTTTTCCTTAATGTCAGCTCCTCCTTTAGCTGTAGGTCTTCTCTTTTGCCTATATCTCAAAGTAAGTCTCTTTTGCTCCTCTCTCAGCAGAAGATTGTTGCTTGTTACTCAAAGCTCACTAGCCTGACAGAAGGTAGAGAGTGTTCTCTGTTGTCCTGGCTCAGTTGCAAGCAGGCTCTGTGTCTCCCTTGGTCTCATTGTGGGGTCTTCTTATTGATCCTGTTCCTCCAGCAGCAGAGTGTCTCTATTGTTCTGGGACAAGAATGTGTTTCTGTCCTTCTCCTAGATATGGAGAGATTTTTCTGTTCCCTTCTCCCAGCTGTAATTGGTTTTCATCTGTGCCTGAGAGTGATGAAGTTTATTGTCATTCCCACAGTGAATTAATGCTTTTATTACATAGAGGCAATAGAGAAGGATGATTCCTATGGACCTTCATAACTGCTATCTTCTTCTCCCTGGACTGTACACAAAGGAGGATTTCTCATCCTCTGCCCAGTCTCCATTCTTTCTCATGAGAAATTTGAGGGAAGAATCTGCACATGGGTGTGAACTCCTCTGTGTGTGGTTCAAAGGGTTCTATATTCTCGTGTTAGGTCTCTTAATAATTAAGTCCAAGGCATAGATATTACTTTTTGGTTTGTTTGTTTTCTAATGTACTCATTTAAAGCTATAAATTACCCTCTAAACACTGCTTTAGCTGTATCTTAAAATTTGATAAGCATTGTTTCATTACCATTCACTTCAAACTATTTTCTAATTTCTTTGTGAATTCTTTGATCCATGTTTGTTTGAAGTATGCTGTTTAATTTCCAAATACTTTGGATTTTCTAGATAGCTTATTGTAACTGATTTCTACTTCAACTCTGTTGTGGTTAAAAAGCACACCGTGTAATTTCAAACCTTCAGATTTTGGCCAGAGACTATATTCTACATAATGTAAATTTGGCCTTTATTAGAGTTTGTTTTAAATCCCAGGATATGCTCTATCTTGGTGACTGTTCCATGTCCACATGAAAAGAATATGTATTCTGCTTTTGTTGAGTGTATTGTCCTAAAATGTAAAATAGTTTTGTATATAGTGTTGTTAATAATCCTTATGTGTACTTGCTGATTTTATTCTCTCTTTTTCCATATTTTACTAAGAGTTAGGTTTTAAAATATCCAACTATGATTATAGATTTTTTGATGTCTTTCTTTAGTTCTGTCATTTTTTTTGCTCCATGTATTTTGAAATTTCCTTCTTAGTTGCACAGTGACTTACTATTTTGTTCTTCATGAACTGATCTTTTTTATCACTATGAAATGTCTCTTTTTATATCTGGAAATAATCTTTATCTTGAATTCTTTGTTATCAACATTTTTTATTATGCTTACATATAAGCATTTTCATGGTATAACTCTACCCTCTTCCAACTTGCTGGTATATTTAAAAATAAAGTGTATTCATATAATATAATTGGATTTCTTTATTAAGTCTGACAACCTCTGCAATTTTATTGGACTATGTCCATTTGTATTTAATAAAATTACTGAAGTACTTTGATTTAAATGTCATTTGTTGGTATTTGTTTTATATTTATACAATTATTTTTTGTCTCTTCCTCCCTTCTTTTGGATGAATCAATTATTTTTTAGTATCTTGTTTTATCTGTTCTGCTCTGAGAACTTTTTAGGCATTCCTCTTTCTGCTGTTTTATTGGTTCTAAAATCTTCAATGTGTACTTTTAAGTTATCATAGTTTGTCTTCAGAAAATAAATCACTTCAAGAACAAGAGCAACAAACTAAAGTAGTGTAATTCCATTTACCTTTCTTCCTATCTTTTGTGCTTGTTTTAGATTTTATTTCTACATGTGCTATAAAATTCACAGTACATTATTTATAACTTTGCTTTAAACAATCAATATTTAATATATATGACAGATTTTTTTTATATTTACCTAGATATATACACTTTGTATTACTTCTTATTCCTTCCCCAGAACCAGAATTCTATTTAACATCATTTTCCTTCATCCTGAAAATTATTTTTCACCATTTCTTGACATGCTAGTCTGCTCAGCATAAATTATCTCAGCTTTTGTCCTTCTGAAAATGCCTTTTCTTTGTCTTCACTTATGAAAGATATATTTATTTGCTGGAGGTAGAGTCTGGGTTAAGTTTATTCCTACCTATAGTTTTAAAATATTTACACATTGTCCTCTGTCCTCCATTATTTATGTTGAAAAATCAACTGTCATTTGTATCCGTGTCCCGTGTCTGTAATGTATCTGTTTTCTCTGGCTTCTCTTAAGAGTTGCTATTTACTACTCATTTTCAGTAGTTTCTCCTTTGGGATAAATCTTGCCTATGTCAGTAAGGATAGGATAGGAAAGGAAAGATAGGATTGAAATGTAGCAATAACCTGTTTTCCCCACTCTCCCTGTGATAACAGTGAGGACTTTTCACCTGTGTGTTGACAGAATTCCGAGGATGATTAGTCTTTCCCCTCACACAAGGTCCCCTTTCTCTGAGAGAAGGATTCAATAGCTCAGAACAATATGCCTTGTCTTACCTGCCCAGTAGATTTCAGTACCCCTAACCCTTACATCATAGACATGTCTGCCCTCAATTTTAGCCACAAAAGAGGCCCCTTCTTACTCTTTTTAATCAGGGTCCTATACTGAGAATGTGAAATCTGTCTGCAATATACATCCTCATGGGGTTAATTCTGTTAGAAAACCAACCACAGATCACACTTAGTTACCAGAACAGAAATAAGTTGATACAGTGCATTTTTAAAAATTATTTTTGGAAATACCAATTTTGATGTGCTTACTCTTTCCAACTTCACATTTATTTTTGAACAGCCTCGGCAACAACTTCCCTCCCACAGTAAACTCATGCTTACCTGAGTAGCACTAACTCTATGACCTGGCATACTTCTGGAAATTCTCCAATTAACACCAAGGCCACAGCTGCATTTCCACACTACAGCAACCATCGGCCTGATGGTCTGGGAAGGAGCAGCCCACTCCGGGATGCCTGGGGCCACATGCTTGAGACTCCAGAACTAAATTCTCATTTTGCCTTTCATCTTCCTCTATAAAAGCTGCAGAGCACAACATGTTGACCTCGGATATGAGGGAAGTCAAAAATAGAATATTTTCCATGAAAGGCATCTGAGGACAAAAAAAAACAAAAATGTACAACAGTAGACTAGTATTTTGATTGTGAAGGCCAGAGGCCCTGCCACATTCTAATTGACATGCTCGCAAATTAGATGTCTTTGCTGGATTATATAACTGCATCAATTCACCACTTCATCTTAAAATGAGTTCATTTTTGGTGAAAGATTCATGAGGGGACTAAGTAGAAGTGACAACACAAAACTAAGCAAAGCTCACAGTCACAATTGTCATGCTTAAAACTAGGCCAAAGGGGAAAATATCATGTGGTTAATACCATCTAAAGGCTCCCTTAATTGACCAGAGATTTTTGAAACAGTGACTTTCTATGTTTGGCTAGATGTTCATATTTTCTTCTGCCCTCCTAGGAGATTTAGGAGGAAGTAAACAAGGATTAGGGGCTTTAGCACATTTTAAATGTGTCAGGAGCCATCCTCTACCTATGGCTCAGTCTGGAAAAGTCAGGAACCAAGAAATTAAAAAGGGTTTAGGAGAAATCCTTTTATCATCCCTCTTGGACATCATCTCCAAATGCATCTTCCTTAAATCCCTGGTAAGGCAAGGTACTTTTTCCAACTTACTGGGCAAGGTGGGTATGACTGAAATTAAGAGCAGAGGAAATACATCCAACTTCAAATATACAAGAAGGAAACAGACCAAGGCTTTTGGTAAATGCTTGAAAAGATTGTCATTCTATTAGAGCTATAATTTAAGCAGAACTTGAAATTCAGTGAGGGCTCCTTGACCCACATTTGTGGTGGAGCTTGTAGAGACTTTTGAGGGGTGCTCTCATACAGCCCTACAAGCAGAAAAATTCTCATGAAAGGTTGGCAACAGTATCCTCTGCTGACATAAACCTCTGTGTGCACTTCAATCAACAGCAAAAAGGCAATGAATAGTCAAGATACTTTGCTTTTTGCCACTCTTATTTGTGGTACATGTGACTTAAGGGACCTGTATCTTTCATCAATGTTTGTGGTCCTTGTATCTTTTACTGCTAACAGAATGCTGTCAGAAACCTATTATGCAGCTGAGAATGGCTTCATATTCAGCTGTAGCATTCTAAAAAACATAATACTGCTTGTACTGTTTCACCATCTCATATAAAATATTCCAGTGACAAAGTGTCGGTAGTAAATATTTCTCATTGGAAAAATGGCTTGGAAACAGATTTTCAGTAAAAATTTCAGATTTAAGAAAAAAGCTTATTGTAAATGTGGACATTTTAAATGGCCAAGCAGCTGGTGATTACCAGCCAATTATTCTTTAGGTATGCAGTTACTAATCTTTCCACTTAGAGTTAAGCATTAAAAGATTATAACCCAACCTTCTGTATAGAAAAGATGATTTTACGAACCTAACATAATGGACAATCATTAGGAGAGCAAAAGTAAATAAAATGAAACAGTCTTGGAAAAAGCATTTGAATTTAGATATTTCAAATATATACAAAAGGGACTTCAAAAGTTGAAGAAAATTGGTCTCAAATGAAATGTGCCTCCAATGTTTGGCTACCTTTCAGAAAAATAAAGCTACTCTGAACTGGCCTTTATTTTAAATATGATCAGTTGCTATAAATAGCTAGTTGAACTTAAAAAAATTCCCTCAAAATTGAAATTCATAAATTAATATTTAGTAAAGTTGTTTTAAATTTTTAAATATTTAGGTCTGCATTAATCCTCCATGCACATTTTCAAATGCATATAAATTCTCTTACAGGGTTTATCCCTGAATGGGGAAAAATAGGTTAACTCCAATGTAAATGTAAACACAGGTTTAAAAACCAACATCTCATAGGAACACTTTCTAAATTAAAAATTTTAAGTGTCTTTGAAAATATAAAACCTTATATTCTAAATATTGCTTGGTCAGATTCTTATTCTGTGCTATGAATCAAGGCTTTATCCAGGGAACACGAATGCAAATAGAAATGAGTTTGTGATTTTGAGATGGTTTAAATATGAATGAAATCCAGGATAAGGTTAAAAAAAATATGAGTATAGTTTAGGTTCTAAAATGTTGAGGTCAAATAGCAGTTTTCTGAGTTACATTCAAATTTCATTCAGTGGACCCCCTTCTAAGCTGCAGCCCTTCCTCCTGCTTCCCACATTCCAGTTACAATCAATTCATTGCTTTCTGTTCTGTGAAGTAATTCCTCCTAGTGTCTTCCTAGGACAGAACATCCTTTCAGTGTATGAAGCCCTTGTCAGGAAGCATTCCCAAATTAACCCCATTTCTCCCATTCATATCCTTCTTCTGGGTTGACTCAATTTGCTCCAAAATGGCTTCCTGTAACAATGATTCACTTGGTGTTAATTATATGCAAAGCTTCTATAGCTAAACTATGAGATCACAAGAAATAATCCTACCTCTCCACTATATCCAAATGCCACATCCTCCAGAAAGATTTCTCTGTTCATTTATTTGGAATTACATCCTTCATTTCCTCTTTATTTTAATTACTTTGTACCTCTTGCTAATGTATATTTAATTCTGCTGTGTGTTGTGGTTATTTGTTTGTATGTTCGACCCATGTGTTTCTGGGTTTATACTTGAATGGAATCAAAATATCAAGAGAATGCTATCTTCTATTTTCCTGTTTTTTTTTTAATCTATTAATTCCAATTCCAGACCTCCAAATATCTTGCCCTCAGTTACCTCTAAAAGTACCAGTGGAGTAGCTCAAGTGTGCTTATAAAGGAGACCTCTGCTACTATATGATAGCTACCATATGACTTCCTCTTCTCTGGCTTTTCTCCCACCAATCACCACTGCTGCTGACATGTTCAAGTCTGCTCCATGTTTTCCATAGTTCTCAGTATTCTTACATTCTTGTGTTAATAGCTTCTTCAGTTTCTTCTAGTAGCCTCCTGTAATTAGAGCTCAGAAATCAATTTATTGAAATAGGCTAGAAAATCAGAATTGATATGAGCACTTTTTATCCTCTAGGTCCTGTCAAACACTCATGACTTTAACATTATTGTGTATGTAGACTTCTGGAATTCTGTTCTACACTAGACCAAAATTCAAGCCCAGCCATATCCAAATTCAGGGAATATGGTATACACAAAAGTCAGGACCTCTGATACACAAATCTGTCCCACACAGCATTTGAACTTTGTGAGAGTGAGGACACTGTCCTTTGCATCTCCATGTGCAACAGCAACCAGTACAGTATTTGGCACAGAGTACATATTCAATGAATCTAGGTTGAATAAATGCATTCTCGCCAATAACACCTAGTGTGAGATTATGCACCTAATACATTCTTACTACATTAATTTACACATAGATACAATAGTCACACTACTTTTAGTTAGGAAATTTTGATTTTAAGATAAATTATAATTTTATGATAAATATTGGGCATATGGTCTCCATACTGCAATTTTGAAACCCACATCACTCTCAAGTTGTTATTTTTTCTTCACTTTGCTTTCCAGTCAAAACTCTTAAAAATGATCTACATTTTCTTCCTCTATGTCCTCAAATCTTATCCACTCCAAAACCCACTGTAATTTGGCTTGTGCCTTAACTGCAGCACCACCAAAATCGTCCTTGCCAAGGTCACCAAATCATTCTAATTGCTAAATTTAACAAACAGGTTTTATTCCTTTTCTTATTTGAGCTCTTTACAGGTGCTGACTAGGTTAAAAACAATCCTTTCTTGAAAACATTTGTTTCTTGGCATACATGATTCTACATTCTCCTGTTTGTTTCCCATTCTTCTAGTGTCTATGTCCTGTGGAGGTTTCCCTTCTCTGCCCATCTTTAAATATTGATACTTTTGTCAGAGGTCCTTTTCCTTTTTTCCAAATATTCTCATGGTTTCTATTACCATCTGAATGCTGAAAAATACAAAATCTCCAACCCAATTCTCTCTTCTGTCTTTCAGATATGGTTGTTCAAATGCTACTGGCACTTTAGGCATACCACATTTCTTCAAGTTACTCAAACAGGCCATACTCTCTCTCCTAATTTTGCACATGATGTTTCTTAGGCCCAAGATGTGCCTACTCAGATAACTTTCCACCTCCTTTCTCTCTCAATTTGTTACCAAATAATCTTGTCAGGTTTTAGCTTAGATGACATTATGCCCATAAGATTCTAAATTACTTTCAGTTCACCACATATACCATATTCTCCCCTGCTTTTGGATCTTATATATGAAGATTGATATGAGTTTTATACCCACACTTTGGGGCAACAAGAAATTTCATTTTTCAATTTCTCTAATTCAAATTAAATCTGGTTTAAACATCTGTCCCCGGCTACTGGGAAATTTAATCTCAGTCATCATTTGAGCCCCCTTCCTGACTACATTGGATTTAAAATAATCCCGGACTTACTTTGTGCTGAAAAACCATGAAAGGGGCTCTGTTCCTAGTTATGGTGGTTATCCTAGAGATGATAGTTATCTAAATCCATTTGGTCCATTCAACATGGAAAGCACCAATATTTCTATGATGAGAAATGGGCAAAGGATCTTCACTTTAGCTATCAATGCCAAGGGGTTTAGTGCTCATTCCTAACCACATGCTATGTGTCCCCCACTCCATCCACGTATCCATATACCACTTAGATTCTCCCTCACCTCTCAGGGGTGCTGTATCAGAGTGAAACACGAGTCCTCTAGCAATATATAAACCCCAACCTCTGGTTCTATCCAATGTCTCTAAGAAAAGTCACCATTTCCCCCACAAGATTAAAGCCATTTAATTTTCCTTCAAAGAATTAGCCTCTATCCTCTCCTGTTCTGAAAACATTTATCATAACCCCTGTTAAAGGGCTTGACACACAAAGTCTCCTTACTTTTCTCCCAAAGTGTGACTGGAGATATGGGTAGAGATGCAGTGAGCTCACTTAAGTATAAACCAACATGGGCCCTGTTCTTCCAGGGCTGTGGGAAGGAGGTGCATTATTTTTCACTTGTCCTGCTATGTCCCCAGGAACCAAGAAACCAACATGCCAATCACTCCCCACCCCCATGCACACACCCAGCCATTCACCCAGCTAGACTGACTGACTTCTACTCATCTTTCAGGCCCCAGTTGAAATATCTCTTCTTCCAATAACCCTTCAAGGATCTACAAAAAAGTTTTCTTCCTGAGACTCCATAACCCCCTGTACATCCTACATTATACACCATATATATCACTCTTTATTGAAACCACCTGTTGGGTTGTCCATCTGTCCCATTAGAGTGTGAGCTCCAGGAGGGCAGAAACTATTTTTGGTTACCTAAATATTAATCAAACACTTGACAAATTTCTCAGATGAAATGTTACTGATTCTCCTTCATATGGAGTATATAGTGAAGCCCTTATCAATGACTTTTGACCAAGTACAATTTTAGATTTATATAGAGAAGATCCACCTTTCATTTGTCTACCTACTGTCTCCATTTATCTATTAATATCTATTTTTCTCACTCTATTATTGTCTCTGGTTCTGAATATATATCTCCATTTGGGGGAGGGGGTGTTGCCAGGCCAGGGATGAGGGCATTGGCAGAGTTATGTGCAGATGCAGATTTTTCTTCAGACAGACATGGCCTTAGATTTTGTACCAAGTATCTGAAGGAATTGGGAGAAATTTTAGGTGGGTTGTGTGTCTGATCCCCTTTCATAACTCAGCTTGATCCCTTTGCAACTAGGATGCAGTGGGATAACAATTTTTTTTTTTTTACTCAGCATCTTTTACAGGTCCCAGACTCCATCATCCTTGAATTATATGTCTTCCACAAACTTCTTGGACAGATGCAACTTTCAATATACCTTCCACAGTTCTTAATAAGAATCTGCAGAATAGACACAAATCAAATCAAGCCACTAAAAACCTTATGCTTAACCTTTTTCCTAAGATCTAATTTTAGAGTAGACAAATATTTGTCCCACCCCTGATAAGGCACTAACTAGCTGCAACCTTTAGCAAAGTCACCTCAAATTTTTGATCCTCAGTTTCCTATGAGATAGGGATAATAACAGTACATACCCCAAAGAGTTGCTATGAGGATTAAAGGAGATTATGACTAAAATTGCACACTTTTAGCATAGACATGGTACATAGTAAAGGGCGAATAAAAGGCAATTGTATAATTGCTCCTACTTTTCATTTCAGAGATACAGCCCACAAGTTCCTTTTGAAGATTCTCATGGTTATAACTCAGTGACTGTGGCATTTAAAGCAATACCATAATTTACCTTTAGAGGAGTGACAGCAAATTCTCCAAAATGTTTTTCCAAGATGGGATCTCAGATGGGAGAGGCCCATGTTATTCCTTCTGGTCCAGTAATGGGTTGTATCAATTATATGCAATGCTAAGAATGTATTTTTACTCTGAGTATTTTTACCTTAAATTCATGTAAATGAACAGTAACTTGAATATTTAATTCAGCACAGTATCCAAGAAATAAGGAGACGTGCCCAGTGAGTAATTCCAATTTGACTGGTGCTACAATGAGACTTGGGGGAAATCATAAGTGCTTTTAAGAAAAACCAATATACAGGCTCTATAGTCAATCATCTCAATACCATGATTCCAGTGTTTGCAAATATGCCCTCACTGTAGCTTATCAGAGCCTGGTCATAGGTGATATTCTTACAGATTCTCAAACAACTGCCACACGTAAAAAGCCATACATTGACAGTGATCAAGAAACCTTAGTTGAGAATCAGTATTGATTTTATTTTTTATATTTTTTAAAGATTTATTTATTTATTTTAGAGAGATCATGAGTCAGGGGAGGGGAAGGGGGAGAGGGAGAGGATCGTGAAGCTGACTCCTGGCTGAGTGCAGAGCCAGAGGAGGGGCTCGATCCCAGGACCCTGAGATCATGATCGGAGCCGAAATCAAGAGCCAGCCACTCAACCGACTGAGCCACTGGTGCCCCAGTATTGATTTTAATAATAATATTTACAAGGGCTATCTTTCATGGAGTGACTCTAATGAGCCAAGTATGGTAATAAGTTTTTTTAATGGCCATGTCCTCTAATCTCTATAATAATTCCATGAGGTAGATATAATCATCACCATTTTACAGATGAGAAAACAGAGGCTTGAAGAGGTTCATAAGCTTATCACAGTCATCACTACAGCCATCTCTTTCTCATAGTCCACATTATTTCTTCTAGGAATCTCCCTGTTTGGGACCATGTAGGCCTGATTTAATTGTAGCTGAAACTACTCCTTCAGACACAATCAAACCCTGATGTAAAAACAAAACAGGACAAACAAGAATATTCAGAATATCTCCAAATTACATAGGTTTATGCCAGAATTTTCTTTTTGCTTTTTTTTTTCTTTTTGCAAATACATTATTCAACAGTACCACCTTGAAGATTTGTTGTGTGTTCTCCTCAGTAGTGTTTAAGGGATTTTTAAAGAGGAGCTTTATCCAAGTTGCTATCATTGTATCTCAATCCCCTCAAGCAAATGGTCACGTTGAAAGGATGGTACAGATGACTAAGGGTGCCCTGCAGCAAACTGCTCTAGGAGTATGACCAAGGGGACTCTGCCAGGCTTCTAATCTCTGCACATCAATGACAGAAATAGTCTTGCAGTCTTGTTAATCAAGTGGCATCTCAATACTTGTTTCAAACATTCTAAAGGAGGCTTAGATGAGAACTTAAAACACAAACATGAATGCTCACTGGCTTGTGCTCTGATTGCACTTACTCTTTCATTTTAACCAAAACTGGTGATTTGGGGGAGAACTAGATACCTTATCTCATGTAGTCTCAACTTCAATTTCAGTCCCACAGATGGGTCATCCCTGAACTCCTATCCCTCCTTATTTGAAATAGTCCTCTCCTCCTCCGGTAACTATCACATCAACTGGTTTTATTTTTATGGGAAAACTATTGCTATCAGAAATTTTATATTTTGGCTTCTGTTTATTTTAATTTTGCTTTATATTGACTGGTTCTCCCCAATGAAACACTAGCTCCATCAGAACAATACCTTATTTGTATGCTTATTCACTGTCTTTGAGATCCTAAGGAGTATTAGAATACAATAGAAGCTCAATAAACAAGTGATGATAAACTAGATGCCTGTAGAAGTTAGAGTGTGTGCTAGAACATGGAGAGTAGAGTTGTTGGGTGAGGCATTCCCAGGTTGAATAGTTTTCAAGGTCTTTATTCCAGAAAGACTAGATTTAAGCAAAACCATTGGAATTATATCCTCTAGGGCTATCTGGAGTTCATTTTTCAAACACATCGAAAGTCTATTCATAGCCACTAAGTGAATAAAGTTCTTTGTGGCCACCAAAGATGTTGAAGAAGCCCTAGAATTTGTACTCTCAATTTTAGAACACACAAGAAGGCTTGCAGAAGGTTTAAAAGAAACTGTTGGGCAAAGGGAATATGATTCTATAGTTCTCAAAAGGCATGGTACATTAATTAAATATATTACCAAAAATAGTGCTTATTATATCTCAGACATGGGTTTGCAACGATGGTGCGCAACAGCTCTCCAATGGATCTCCAGTACACCTCTTACCACAGCATTGCAAGCCCTTTGTGATCTGGCTCCTTCCTGACTCTCTGACCTGATCTCCTAGGTTCCTTTTTCACTCACTCCATTCCACAAAGTCTGGCTTCCTTGTTAATCATTGAAACATGATCTTTCCCAATCTAAGAAAGTTATACTTCGTTTTTCCTCTGCCTGGAAAGAACTCCCTTCACCTCTATCCCGCACTTCTCACACTTTTGCGTGGTTGACTCCTCCATAGTTCAGGTCTCTGTTCAAACATTACCTAACTGGAAAGTAGCACGGTTTAATAATTCAAGGCTAAGTAGCCACCTAATAATTCTCTATTATATTACCATCTTCTGTTATATTACCAAAATGTGTTCCTATTTGATATTTTCTTAGTTATTTATGTATTTACTTGTTTATTGTCATCTTCCATACTCGAATGTGAGCTTTGTGAGAGAAGGGACCTTGTCTGTTAGGGATCCTTTCTGACTTGTTTACTGATGTATTTTCAGTATCTAAAACCAGGCTTGGTACATAGATTCTCAACATATACTTGTTAAGTAGAGAACAGACATTTATCAAATAATGAAACCAATGACCATATAATTACAAATGTGCTAACAAGTGTTAAAAATGTGAAAGGGGGCCTGCGATAAAAATACTGGTAGGATGGAGAATGAAAGGAAGCTACTTTATTTTTTAATTAAATTTTTATTTTAATTCCAGTATAGTTAACATACAGTGTTCTATTAGTTTCAGGGGTGCAATATAGTGATCCAACAATTCTGTACATCACCCAATGCTCATCATGACAAGTTCACTCCTTAATCCCCGTCACCTATTTCACCCATCCCCCCCACCTCCCTTCTGGTAACCATCAGTTCCTTCTCTATAGTTAAGAGTCTATTTTTCCCCACCAACAGTGTAAGAGGGTTCCCCTTTCTCCACATCCTCGCCAACATTTGTTGTTTCCTGTTTTGTTAATTTTTGCCATTCTAACTGGTGTAAGGTGGTATCTCATTGTGGTTTTGATTTGTATTTCCCTGATGGCTAGTGATGTTGAGCATTTTTTTTATGTGTCTGTTAGCCATTTGTATGTCTTCTTTGGAGAAGTGTCTGTTCATGTCTTCTGCCCATTTTTTGACTGGGTTATTAGTTTTTTGACTGTTGAGTTTGAGAAGTTCTTTATAGATCTTAGATATCAGCCCTTTATCTGTAATGTCATTTGCAAATATCTTCTCCCATTCCCTGGGCTGCCTCTTAGTTTTGTTGACTGTTTTCTTTGCTGTGAAGAAGGTTTTTATCTTGATGAAGTCCCAAAAGTTCATTTTTGCTTTTGTTTCCCCTGCCTTCATAGACGTGTCTTGAAAGAAGTTACTGTGGCTGATGTCAAAGAGGTTACTGCCTATGTTCTCCTCTAGGATTTTGATGGATTCCTGTTTCACATTGAGGTCTTTCATTCATTTTGAGTTTATCTTTGTGTATGGTGTAACGGAATGGTCCAGTTTCATTCTTCTGTATATAGCTGTCCAATTTTCTTAGCACCACTTATTGAAGAGACTGTCTTTTTTCCATTGCATATTTTTTCCTTATTTGTCAAAGTTTAGTTGACCATAGAGTTGAAGGTCCATTTCTGGAGTCTCTATTCTGTTCCATTGGTCTATGTGTCTGTTTTTGTGCCAATACCATACTGTCTTTGTGATCACAGTTTTGTAATATAGCTTGAAGTCAGGCAACGTGATGCCCCCAGCTTTGTTTTTCTTTTACATCATTCCCTTGGTGATTCAGGGTCTTTTCTGGTTCCATACAAATTTTAGGATTTTTGTTCCAGTTCTTTGAAAAATGCTAATGGTATTTTAATAGGGATGGCATTGAAAGTGTAAATTGCTCTGGGCAGGACAGACATTTTAACAATGTTTATTCTTCCAGTCCATGAGCATGGAATGTTTTTCCATCTTTTTGTATCTTACTCAGTTTCTTTCATAAGTGTTCTGTAGTTTCTAGAGTATAGATCCTTGACGTCTTTAGTTAAGTTTATTCCTAGGAATCTTATGGTTTTTGTTGCTATTGTGAATGGAATCTATTCCTTAATTTCTCATTCTACAGTCACATTGTGAGCATATAGAAAAGCAACTGATTTCTTTTTTCTAAATTTTATTTTATTATGTTAATCACCATACATTATATCATTAGTTTTTGATGTAGTGTTCCATGATTCATTGTTTGTGTATAACACCCAGTGCTCCATTCAATACATGCCCTCTTCAATACCCATCACCAGGCTACCCATCCTCCAAACCCCCTCCCCTCTAGAACTCTCAGGTTGTTTCTCAGAGTCCATAGTCTCTCATGGTTCGTCTCCCCCTCTGATTTTACCCCCTTCATTTTTCCCTTCCTAGTATCTTTTTTTTTTTTTTAACATATAATGTATTATTTGTTTCAGAGGTACAGGTCTGTGGTTCAACAGTCTTACACAATTCACAGCACTCACCACAGCACATACCCTCCCCAATGTCTATCACCCAGCCACCCCATCCCTCCCAACCCCCACCACTCCAGCAACCCTCAGTTTGTTTCCTAAGATTAAGAATTCCTCATATCAGTGAGATCATATGATACTTGTCTCTCTGATTGACTTATTTCGTTTAGCATAATACCCTCTAGTTCCATCCACATCATTGCAAATGGCAAGATTTTGGTTTTTTTAGATGGCTGCATGATATTCTATTGTATATATATATACACCACAACTTCTTTATCCATTCATCTGTTGATGGACGTCTTGTCTCTTTCCATAGTTTGGCTATTGTGGACATTGCTGCTATAAACATTGGGGTGCACATACCCCTTCGGATCCCTACATTTTTATCTTTGGGGTAAATACCCAGTAGTACAACTGCATACAGTAGCTCTATTTTCAAATTTTTGAGGAACCTCCATACTGCTTTCCGGAGTGGCTGCACCAGCTTGCATTCCCACCAACAGTGTAGGAGAATTCCCCTTTCTCTGCATCCTCGCCAACATCTGTCGTTTCCTGACTTGTTAATTTTAGCCATTCTGACAGGTGTGAGGTGGTATCTCATTGAGGTTTTTGATTTGGATTTCCCTGATACTGAGCAATGTTGAGCACTTTTTCATGTGTCTGTTGGCCATTTGGATGTCTTTGGAAAAATGTCTGTTCATGTCTTCTGCCCATTTCTTGATTGGATCATTTGTTCTTTGGGTGTTGAGTTTGATAAGTTCTTTATAGATTTTGGATACTAGCCCATTATCTGATATGTCATTTGCAAATATCTTCTCCCATTCTGTCGGTTGTCTTTTGGTTTTGTTGACTTTTTCTTTTGCTGTGCAAAAGCTTTTTATCTTGATGAAATATCAATAGTTCACTTTTGCCCTTGCTTCTCTTGCCTTTGGCGGTGTTTCTAGGAAGAAGTTGCTGTAGCTGAGGTCGAAGAGGTTACTGTCTGTGTTCTCCTCTAGGATTTTGATGGACTCCCGTCTCACATTTAGGTCTTTCAACCATTTTGAGTCTATTTTTGTGTGTGGTGTGAGGAAATGGTTCAGTTTCATTCTTCTGCATGTGGCTGTCCAATTTTCCCAACGCCATTTGTTGAAGAGACTGTCATTTTTTCCATTGGACATTCTTTCCTGCTTTGTTGAAGATGAGTTGACCATAGAGTTGAGGGTCCATTTCTGGGCTCTCTGTTCTGATCCATAGATCTATGTGTCGGTTTTTATGCCACTACCATACTGTCTTGATGATTACAGCTTTGTAATAGAGCTTGAAGTCTGGAATTGTGATGCCACCAGCTTTGCTTTTCTTTTTCAACATTCCTCTGGCTATTCAGAGTCTTTTTTGGTTCCATGCAAATTTTAGGATTATTTGTTCCATTTCTTTGAAAAAAGTAGATGGTATTTTGATAGGGATTGCTTTAAATGTGCAGATTGCTCTAGGTAGCATTGACATCTTCACAATATTTGTTCTTCCAATCCATGAGCATGGAACGTTTTTCCATTTCTTTGTGTCTTCCTCAATTTCTTTCATGAGTATTTTATAGTTTTCTGAGTACAGATTCTTTGCCTCTTTGGTTAGATTTATTCCTAGGTATCATGGTTTTGGGTGCACTTGTAAATGGGATCAACTCCTTAATTTCTCTTTCTTCTGTCTCGTTGTTGGTGTATAAGAATGCCACTGATTTCTGTGCATGGATTTTATATCCTGCCACTTTACTGAATTCCTGTATGAGTTCTAGCAGTTTTGGGGTGGAGTCTTTTGGGTTTTCCACATAAAGTATCATATCATCTGCAAAGAGTGAGAGTTTGACTTCTTCTTCACCAATTCGGATGCCTTTGATTTCTTTTTGTTGTCTGATTGCTGTGGCTAGGACTTCTAATACTATGTTGAATAGCAGTGGTGATAGTGGACATCCCTGCCGTGTTCCTGACCTTAGGGGGAAAGCTCTTTGTTTTTCCCCATTGAGAATGATATTCGCTGTGGGTTTTTCATAGATAGCTTTTATGATATTGAGGTATGTACCCTCTATCCCTATACTCTGAAGAGTTTTGATCAAGAAAGGATGCTGTACTTTGTCAAATCCTTTTTCTGCATCTATTGAGAGGATCATATGGTTCTTGTTCTTTCTTTTATTAATGTATTGTATCACATTGATTGATGTGCGGATGTTGAACCAACCTTGAAGCCCAGGGATAAATCCCACTTGGTCGTGGTGAATAATCCTTTTAATGTACTGTTGGATTCTATTGGCTAGTATTTTGGTGAGAATTTTTGCATCCATGTTCATCAAGGATATTGGTCTGTAATTCTCCTTTTTGATGGGGTCTTTGTCTGCTTTGGGGATCAAGGTAATGCTGGCCTATTGAGTTTGGAAGTTTTCCTTCCATTTTTATTCTTTGAAACAGCTTCAGAAGAATAGGTATTAATTCTTCTTTAAATGTTTGGTAGAATTCCCCTGGGAAGCCATCTGGGCCTGGGCTCTTGTTTGTTGAGAGATTTTTGATTACTGCTTCAATTTCCTTAGTGGTTCTAGGTCTGTTCAGGTTTTCTATTTCTTCCTGGTTCACTTTTGTTAGTTTATACATCTCTAGGAATGTATCCATTTCTTCCAGATTATCTAATTTCCTGCCATATAGTTGCTCATAATATGTTTTTTGAATTGTTTGGTTGTGTTCTCTCCTCTTTCATTCATGATTTTATTTATTTGGGTCCTTTCTCTTTTTGAAAGAATTAATAAGATCGAGAAACCACTGGCCTGACTTATCCAAAAGAACAGAGAAAGGACCCAAATTAATAATATTATGAATGAAAGGGGAAAGAGCACGACGAACACCAAGGAAATAGAAACAATTATTAGAAATTATTATCAACAGCTATATACCAATAAACTGAGCAATCTGGATGAAATGGATGCCGTCCTGGAAACCTATAAGCTGCCAAGACTGAAGCAGGAAGAAACTGATAACCTGAATAGGCCAATAACCAGCAATGAGATTGAAGCAGTGATCAAAAACCTCCCAAAAAATGAGAGTCCGGGGCCTGATGGATTCCCTGAGGAATTCTACCAAACATTCAAAGACGAACAATACCTATTCTACTGAAGCTGTTTCAAAAAATAGAAACAGAAGGAAAACTTCCAAACGCATTCTATGAGGCCAGCATTACCTTAATCCCCAAACCAGGGGAAGAACCCATCAAAAAGGAGATTTTCAGACCGATATCCCTGATGAATATGGATTCCAAAATCCTCAACAAATCCTAGCTAATAGGTTCCAACAATACATGAACAGGATCTTCCACCACGACCAAGTGGGATTTACCCCGGGATGCAAGGGTGGCTCAGCATTCGAAAATCAATCAATGTGATAGGTCACATTAATAAGAGAAGGGAGAAGACCCATATAGTCCTCTCAATTGATGCAGAAAAAGCCTTTGACAAAATACAACATCCTTTCCTGATTAAAACTCTCCAGAGTATAGGGATAGAGGGAACATTCCTCAAGTTCATAAAATCCATCTATGAAAAACCCACAGCGAATATCATCCTCAATGGAGAAAAGCTGAGAGCCTTTCCCTTAAGATCAGGAACACGTCACGGATGCCCATTCTTGCCACTGTTGTTCAACATAGTACTAGAAGTCCTAGCGACAGCAATCAGACAACAAAAAGAAATAAAAGGTATTCAAATTGGCAAAGAAGAAGTCAAACTCTCTCTTTTCACAGATGACATGATACTTTATGTGGAAAACCCAAAAGACTCCACCCCCAAATTACTAGAACTCATACAGCAATTCAGTAATGTGGCAGGATACAAAATCAATGCACAGAAATCAGTCGCTTTCTTATATACTAACAATGCAACTGTAGAAAGAGAAATTAGAGAAACGATTCCATTTACAATAGCACCAAAAACCATAAAATACCTCAGAATAAACCTAACCAAAGAGGTAAAGGATCTATACTCTAGGAACTACAGAACACTCATGAAAGAAACTGAAGAAGACACAAAAAGATGGGAAAATATGCCATGCTCATGGATTGGTAGAATAAACATTGTTAAAATGTCTATGCTACCCAGAGCAATCTATACCTTCAATGCCATCCCGATCAAAATTCCAATGACATTTTTCAAAGTGCTGGAACAAACGATCCTAAAATTTGTATGGAACCAGAAAAGACCCTGAATCGCCAAGGAAATGTTGAAAAAGAAAAACAAAGCTTGTGGCATCATGTTGCCGGATTTCAACCTATATAACAAAGCAGCAATCACCAAGACAGCATGGTACTGGCACAAAAACAGATATATAGACCAATGGAACAGAATAGAGAGCCCAGAGATGATCAGTGATATTGAGCATCTTTTCATGTGTTTCTTGGCCTTCTGGATATCTTCTTGGAGAGATGTCTGTTCATATTTCTACCCATTTTTAATGGGATTATTTGGTTTTTAGCTGTTAAGTTGTAGCAGTTCTTTTCTTCCCCAAGTTTTTATTATATTCCAGTTAGTTAACATACAGTGTAATATTAGTTTCAGGTGTAGGATTTTGTGATTCATCACTTACATACAACACCCTTAATCCCCATCACCTATTTCACCCATCCCCCAGTCCACCTCCCCTCCAGCAACCCTCAATTTGTTCTCTATATTTAAGAGTCTGTTTCTTGGTTTGCCTCTCTCCCCCCACCCCATTTTCATCTGTTATGGGACCTAGTGTTGTGGGGACCTGCACTGGTCTTCTCGAGGAGGGTCTTGCTATGCTGGGATTGATGCATGTTTGACCTAGAAGGGCAGTTGCACCAGAGCACAGGAGCATGGGGTTTGGAGCAGAGCACATGAAAAAGCCTGTGTCCAAGTTAGCTGCCCTCAGCAGGTGTCTGCACCTGTGCTGAGTAGTGGGGGAGAGAAATGGCATGTCCTTGCTCCTTTCTCCCTGGAGAGGCAATGCCACCTCTCTCAGATGCACTCCAAGAAGAGGGAACCGTCTCTCCCAATGCATCTCAGGTGATCCTCAGATGATGCTGTCTGCCCCGGAGTTACCTGAGTACCTTCTCTATAGGATTACTGCAGTGCCCTCAGGGCTTATACTAGCCACTCTGGCGGACCTCTAAAACTCTAGTCTTTGAGCCCCACTGGTTGCAAAAACTCATGAAAATCAGCCTCTCTCACTTTCCCAGTCAATGGCTTTGGGGAACTATTTTCCTTGTGTGATCCCTTGGGTGCTCCTCTCTCTCCTTCTCACCTCTCTCTGGGACCAGGGATCCTGCCCTTCCACAGCACCTGCAATCCGTTTCTCCCCCAAACCATGTCTTTGCACCTCCTACCTTCCACAATATGGCCTCCCCTCTCCCTCTAGTTGTCCAATTTGTTCTGTCAGTCCTCAGATTGATTTCTTGGGTATTCAGAATGATTGGATATTTATAGCTATGTTCAAAGGATGATGTAAGCCTAGGGTCCTCCTACTACTCTGCCATCTTACCTCTCCCTGTAGCAGTTCTTTATATATTTTGGATACTAACCCTTTATCAGATATGTCAAAGGAAGCTAATTTAGGTACAGGCATTAGTCAAGTGCTCTCTGTGGATGTGATAAGATGAGCTCTAATGGATAAGAAAAAGCCAGTCATTTGAAATGTGGTGGGAAGAGGTTTAGATATTTCTTACATTTATTGTTTCTACATTTTTAACTTTGTTTTTAAATAATTATAGATTCACAGGAAGTTGCTGTGATAGTACAGAGATGACATGTATACTCCACTGGTTACATGGGGAAACTATAACTAGGAAATGGACAGTGATACAATGTCTATGCTTGGTTCTATGCCATTTTATCAAATATTTAGATTTGTGTCACCACTACCACAATTAAAATACAGGACTATTTCATCATTAAAAAAGATCTCTCTTTATATTTGTTTCAGTCACTTTGATTTCCTACAGTTGTGTGATGTGGTGATTTAGGGTAAGGTCAGTACAAAATTGTTTCTCTCACATAAAGGACTATTTGTGGAGAATGTATCCATCCATCCCTTATTTACTCCCAATAAAGGCAGGATTTGCCAGGGGCTTTTGAAAGCAAGTTATCCCCTTAGGTCAGACAAACTGTGGCCTGAATCATTTACAAGATGTTCAAAATAGCATGGGTTAGAGTAATAATTCTGTGGTCACATTCAATTCTTCCTGCCCTAAAATCAGCAGTCTTTTTCCATTCCAAGGTCAGATGCAAATTGTTTCTCCTCTGTGCAAAACAGATAGATTTTCATAAAACCTACCCTAAAACTATGCTAAGAGAATTAATTCCACTTGGAGTATTAGCTTCTGCCTTCAGACCACCTGTATTTTTCCATCTGTTTTATTATTTGTTTTTCTACCACAGTCTCATTTGAGGATTAAATTTAAAAAGACTGGATAAACCTGGTTTTTCCTTCTTGCTATAAACTGATCACCTTATTACCAAGTTTTTTTCCTCACTAACAATGCTTGTAATTCTACTAAGCATAGGGACCAAAACCAGCAAAACAGCACTTTCCATGAGACAGTTACTTACCTGACAATTCTCACCATTAGTCACCCAACAGAGCCTCCTTGTCCCTAGAGAAAATGTAAGCAAAGTTCCCCATGCACAATGCTTCTGAAGCTCTGGGCAGCTGCTCTCTTTCAGAGAATCTAAAAAATATCATGAAATTATGTCACCAAAAGCAGTTCAATTGCCAGTGGACCAGCTGCCGTTTTGTGTAGACAGATTTATCAGGGGGTTGAATGCTCAGAATAACCTCAAGTATGGGGACATTGTAATTATGAATTCCAAATGGAAGAATTCACAACTAAAGATACCATCACAACAGAATGCATCTGAATCTGTGTCCTCTGATCCCCTAGGATTAAATATCACTATAACCCAAATAGGCAATTTATCTGCAGTGTCAGCCTTAGAAAACTGTATTGAGTATCCTTGTATCCTTGATTTTTCCTAAGTTAAAATTACGAGGAACACACGCATACAACCACACACAAAACCACACACAATATTCACTTTTAGAATTTGAGGACAGATGCAAAATGTATAAGCAAAAATTTCTCATTATAAATATCAAATATCACCACTCTGATCATTTTATTTTATCTATTACACATTATAAGGAAGTGTTCTAAATTTCTATGTATTGTTGTCTTTCAAAAGGCTGCATTAAATAGGGATTAGCACACAAAACACCACGAGTGATATGTCATCAAAGTTCCAGTGGAAACACCCAATGTTCTACTGCATTTTTGGCAGAATTAACAACCTGTATATCTGACATTAAAAATTCATCAGCTCTCGCAATTAAATAGGAATAATTTGATCACTTAAAGCTGTCTGCACCATACGACATGTCTTTTATAATCTAAGAATAGTAAAAGGCCTTCATTGAAACACAGGCCATATATTTCAGCTGAATTTTGCTCTTTTCTTTCTTTGCTGGTATATTCTCTCACAGAATTTTTTCTTTCTGAGTTTCTCTTTACCTAAACTTCTACCAATATTCAGTTATTAGCTATATCCTTTCTTCTCCTCTCATCCTTAGGCAATCTTATCCATTATTGTGTTTTAAGCACCATAGATATGATGATTACCAAATATTCATTTGTAGCCCTACTCATTCTCCTGAATTCCAGTCTCAAACACTTAACTATCAGCTACACTTTTTATTCATGTAGCCAGAAATCACCAAAATTTGTCTTCAAACTGTAATTCATTTTCGCAGCTACCCTAAATTTTTTCCCAATGACTAAGCTCCTTAGCACCATAAATAATGTTACTATCAAAGAAGATTATAAACTTTTCATCCTCCATTCTACATACACTTGCAGTTAGCAAACACATTCTTCAGGGTCTCTTGATCTGTGCTTCCTTTCTTCAAAGTCGTTTGTCAAATTCAGATGTCCTCTCCTAGCATGTTGCACTAACCCCCTTTCTACTTCCAGTCTCTCTTTATGCCATCATTCTTTATACTTCTTTTTGATTTACCTTCTTAAAACACAAATTTGATCAGTTTGCAGATTTTTCTCTTCATTTTTAACGCTCGTTAATGCACATACTCTAATGCAAAGCCTCGTACAATATAATACCAATGTATCTTTTCAGCTTTATTTTTCTTCTAGTCATTGACCTATTTGCTATGCATGGGTGGAGAAAAAAGCCTCAATTCTAATTTGAGCCTGAAGTCCAGCTCTTCCTGTAGCCTGGAATTCTATATTCCCACACCTGTGCTCTGACAGTTATCTATGTATCATAGAGGTTGCAATTCAAATGTTTCCTCCTCCAAAACTCCAAAAAGTCTTCTTATATCCCCAATAGCACATAATCTCTCACTCTTTCATATAATGCTTTTTAACTCAGTGAGAAACTTTCTATGCTTTTTGGAAAATTCATTTAATAAGTATTTTTTAGTTACTATGTGTGAGGCACAAGGGCTGCCCTGGTGAACAATACAGACCAGCTCCCTAGTCTCAGGAGCCTGGCAGTCTGTCAGTCAGTGAATAAATAAATAAGTCAGTTCTGAAGATCCTGCCATGCTGCAAACTGCCATGACTAGAGTAAGAGTAGAGGACAACTTTAGGTCAGACCATCAGGAAAAGCCTTCTTGGGGAAATGACATTTGCGCAGAGACCTGAAGGACTAGAAGAAGCTGGCCATGTGCAAATAGGAATAAAAAGCATCTCAGGTAGAGGCAACAGCAAGCAAAAACCCCTGAAAGTGGGCGCCTGGGTGGCTCAGTTGGTTAAGCGACTGCCTTCGGCTCAGGTCATGATCCTGGAGTCCCGGGATCGAGTCCCGCATCGGGCTCCCTGCTCGGCAGGGAGCCTGCTTTTCCCTCTGACCCTCCCCCCTCTCATGTGCTCTCTCTCTCTCTCATTCTCTCTCTCAAATAAATAAATAAAAATCTTTAAAAAAAAAAACAAAAACCTGAAAGTGAGAGAAAGTATTTGAGGGCCAGAAAAGGACTGCATACCTGAAACGCAGTGAGTTGATATTTGTATACATACCTAACATTTACTACATACACGGTGCTGAACAAAACAGAGCCATTTCTTGCTCTCAAACAGTGTCCATATGATGGACCAGACTTGTACTGGCCCAACAGTAACACAAACATATAACTAAAATTGTGGTAAGTGTTATAAAGGCAATGTAAAAAAGGGTACTCTGATGTGCTGGCAAGGTAGCAAAATGGAGATTTCCAGCAAACTGCCACATCTGTGGAGGTCAGAGAAGAGGTCTGGAATGAAAATATTAATGTAAGTCCTCAACATATAGGTAATTGAAGTTTTGGTTAAAAGGGATGCTCAAGGCCAAGACATGAGGGAACCTAATATTAATCATCACATTATTAATCTGACATTAATATTAAACATTAATAATCTGAAAAACCCACCAAAGAGCCCAAAAAGGAAAAGCCAGAAAGCTAAGAGGAAAATCAGAGTACCAGAAGCTAAGAGAAGAAATTCAACAAGGAGGGAGATAAAAACTTCAGCCAGTGCTCTTGAGAGATTAACTCACAAGAGATCTGAATAGTATCTACCTGACTGTGCAACAAGGAAGTCACTGGTAAAGCTTAGAGAAATCCCCATTGATGGAGTGGCAGGAACAGAAGAGAAACTAGAGTGAGTTAAGGAGACATGGGAGGTAATGAAGTGGAGACATGATTTATAGACACTTCTTCCAGGAGCTTCACTATAAGCAATAGTAGAGAATTGGCAATTAGAATAGCCTTAATTAAAGTGATTCCAGCATCATTTGGGTAGTTATTGATTTAAAACTTTTTCCTTCTCTTAATTATGTGTTGTTAGATTGCCAGCATTATTTTTATTTTTAACTACTATAAAACAAATGGGTTAGACTCAATGAATTTTTAAAGGCCTTGAACTACTGTTCAGAGGTCATACAGCTTAGAAGTAGCAGAGCTAAGGCTAACAGCCATGTCTTCTTATTGCAAGTTGAGTGTACTACATGCTACTTCCATTCAAAACCTGATTCCAAATTCTTTAAGTATAAAGAGGTAGGCTGCCTTGGAGGGAAATTTTCACCAACCTCTCAATGAAAGTTAACTTTGACCTTAGGGAAAAGCTCTTCATTTTGCAGTGATTTCAAATGAGATCCAGGAGGCAGACACCTGAAGGCACCTGCTCGCACAGATCTTCACCAGTAGTCTTACATTTGGGGCTTTCATTACCATCAGATATACAGAATTTGTTTTAGGATGTAAATAATTATATTTACCTCAAGAATTTGCTTTGTGATATACACACACACACATTCACATATACAAATACAGTTTTAAAAAATTATAACAACTTGTCCATAATCACATTTGTAATGGTCTCTGGTACTCTAAATCCACTATAAAGAAATGTCCATGTATCCTCGCCTTGCAGAATGAAAGAGCTGGAATGACTATACAGATCTTGTTGCCCAAAGCTGTCCTTTAAAGATGCTGAACCATTTTGCCTAGATCCATGGTAGAAGACACATTACTGTTAAATACTTAAGAAGTCCCATTTATTGGCAGAAAGACTACTGTGGATTGCTACTTTTCATAAAGAATGTCTAGAAGTTCCCCTAAGTCTTTTCCCCAGTTCTTGGATATTATATCCATATCATGGAATCTACATTATTGTCTGTAGCCCTACTAATACATGCTAATTAGGGGGAATTCTCCCAAGTAATTAATTTCATAATATTTATCTGGAAACATGTTATCATTTCTAAGTATTTTAGGGAATTATGAGGAAAAACCTTTTAGTCACAAAGCTACATTAAAATCTTAAACAGAAAATATGACATAATGCAGGTTAAACTTTGGACAGCTTGTATATAGCCACCAGGAGATAAAATGATAATCGTTGTCCAAAAAACCCATTTAACTTACCATCTTTACCATTTTATTCCTTATTCAAGTGTAGATATTCAGCCATTTCCTGAGATTTTCAAACTATACTGATTGCCGCTTTGCTGTGTGTTCACATTCTGAGAATACCCTGGACTCCAGCACAGCAAATTCATCATCTATCCTCTCTATTGCCACCAGTATCACAGTACTTGTTTATGGCTGATCAAGCACAAAGGCATTTGTCCCTCTGTTTCCTGTTCCTCCTTGCATGTGTTTGAGCACACACAAAAATGAGTCATTTAAATGCACTATGTTGGGGTATGAGATAAACATAAGGCTTCTTACACAGTAACAGATTAGATTATAATAATATGTTTTGAAGAAAGCTTTTAACAACATAGAATTTATAGAAACTCAGTTCTGGAGAAAATTGGCTACATGAAATCTAAGTATACTTTTTTATTATTATTTGTAAGTACACTTCAAAGAGTACCTCTAGGTTATGTCGAATAGGAGAATTTCTAATAGAGTTGAGGGCTTTGAAATTGTCTTTTTCATATGGCAGACTGACTACAATAAAAGTAAATCTCTTATTAGGAATTACAGGCCAAAAGTAATACTTAATTAGCTTGTTTTTTCTAACTACAATAGAGATTAATAAAAGGCCAAGGACATCAACAATTAAATTACTGTCAGTGAGGTAAAGAAAGTCTCATCATTAGAAATGCAACAAGGGCAAAGGATAGTGTTGGGTTTCTGGCTTACAAAAGAGAGAATAATATATCTAAATGCAATTAGGTCCAGGCTCTGGGAAGAAGAAAGCAGGGATAGATCCCTTCATTGTCACTGTGTAAGTTAAAAAGGGGGGGGAAGAAACCCCTATCCCCTTTTGCTGTATACCAAGGAGAAACAAATTTCTAGTGCAGGTTGGTCACTGAGCCTCAGAGCCAGAGCAAAGATGAGGGGCTTGCTCCTTTGTTATCCCTTTACTATCCTGAAGTCAGTTATGCATTGAGCTACTAGATACGGAGATACCTTCAGATACCTTTTATTTTCTTATCTTTTCTCCTTGAGAAAGTGCTTACAGTGATAACCAATTGATGTGTTCAACAGACTGTCCTTATTGCATTTCCAACCAATTTTTTAAAAGTTATAAGTATTTATTAAACACCTATAAGCATTTATGTGACCAAAACTGTTCGGGAATAGACCTAAGGCATTATTAATTTTTTTTAAAGATTTTATTTATTTATTTGATAGAGAGAGACGCAGCGAGAGAGGGAACAGAAGCAGGGGGAGTGGGAGAGGGAGAAGCAGGCTCCCCGCAGAGCAGGGAGCCGGACGCGGGACTTGATCCCGGGACCCTGGGATCATGACCTGAGCTGAAGGCAGACGCTTAACGACTGAGCCACCCAGGCGCCCCCCTAAGGCATTATTTTATAATAATCTCTCACCTTTCTGGAAGATCTACACATAGTGATTATTTCCCTTTAAGGCAGTGGACAGAGAAATTTTGAATGAGACCACTCACAACAATGCATATTTTGGAGCCCTTTTCAAAGAACATCCAAGATAAGTAATTTATAAGTATATTGCATTCCCATACTGTGGGCATTCACCATTTGTCATTATTATGTTCACAGTGAGGTGAGGCAGATACTACAAGATCTTTAGATTTAGCCAGTAGATGTCAAGTCTTGTAGTAACAACAAAATTATCATGTGGTCACTATGCCTTATTTTACTTATTTGCTGAGGTAGTAAAAATGTAGTTGCTAACAGTTGAAACTTAACAAACATATTCTAGAAAGTTCTTTTTTTAATGTTTTATTTATTTATTCATGAGAGTCAGAGAGAGAGAGAGAGAGGCAGAGGCAGAGGGAGAAGCAGGCTCCCCGCCTAGCAGGGAGCCCGATGCGGGGCTCGATCCCAGGACCCCGGGATCATGGCCTGAGCCGAAAGCAGACGCTTAACCATCTGAGCCACCCAGGTGCCCATTCTAGAAAGTTTTTTAAAAAGACAAATAGGGGGGCGCCTGGGTGGCTCAGTCCTTAAGCGTCTGCCTTCGGCTCAGGTCATGATCCCAGGGTCCTGGGATCGAGCCCCGCATCGGGCTCTCTGCTCCGTGGGAAGCCTGCTTCACCCTCTCCCCCTCCCCCTGCTTGTGTTCCCTCTCTCGCTGTCTCTCTCTCTGTCAAATAAATAAATAAAATCTTTAAAAAAAAAAAAAAGACAAATAGGTTTGGGAGGAGACAGAATTCTGTTAACCTTTAATGACAGAATTACTTTACACAGAACTCCTCATTCAGAGAACATTATGGCTCAATGAAATTCCATAACTTCTTACCAATAAAGATAAGGCAACAGGAACCCCAGTAGTGGTACACACAAGGCATACAATGCTGATATAAACTTTGGTCAGCTCAGAAAAAAAATGGAAGATATTTTTGGAAGACTATTTTGGAGCTATATGGATGAATCAGATATACGTCATATTGACCCAAAAAAGGCAAGTTGAAAACACATACAATTTGATACTGTTTTTATGAAGTTTAAAAATGTATGAAACAATGTGATATATTGCTTAGGAATAAATAAATATGTGGTAAATGTATAAACAGTAACAAGACTATAATAAACATCAAAATGAGTATAGTGGTCATTTCTGTAGGGGGGTGGAGATAATTGGTGCAGGGAATTTAACTAAATTGGCTTTTATCTCATAAACAGAGTTTGGATACATAGGTATTTGTTGTATTCATAGCTTTATATCATCAATTGTGCTATTAGAAGTTATTTTCAAATGTGCACAAAAATAGAGGTGCTGGTAAAATGAACTCCTGTACTCAACTTGTGTATTCAACAATTCTCAAAATGTTGCCATATTTGCACCATCTATCTTTGTTCTTTTCTAAAATGTAATTTAAAGCCAATTCCAAACAACATGTCATTTCTGCATACTGTAGTATACATATCTAAAAATATGAGCTTTTAAAAGACATAACAATGCCATCACTACTATTAACTTTAGTATCATGTATACCAAAAGACTTAAAATCCTTCCCCTAATTATCTCAAAAATCCCTTTGACAGTTAATTTGCTCAAATCAGGATTCACAATAAGGTCCACACATGATATTTAGTTGTTAGATCTCTAGCCTCTTTTAATCTGGGCATTCCTCCCTGCCATTTGTCTTTTCATGCTATTGACTTGTTGCAGTAACTGGGTCAGTTTCTCCATGCTGTTTACTCTTCATTCTTTTTTGTATGTCTTGAATATTGCATACTTCTTAAAATATTTAAGACACTATTATGTTGAAAAGGTTAAGTATGGCATTCACACAGTTGTTGGTCTTTTGAGGTATGGTAAGATGATAGAAATGGAGAAAAGTTGATTGTCTGGCACTATGCCCCGCGTCTGTTTCAGAAGATGTGTCTGGATCTTCTTTGACTAAAGAAAGCACTGTGTGGTGAGTGGGCATGTGTTTAGACAGTAGTAGATGAGAGATGCCTTCCCCAGAAGCATAAAATAGTAGGAATTTGGGAAAATGGCACTTTACAAATAGCAGATATTCTACCTGTTATTATTCATAATTAATAATAGCTGATATTTATGAAAAATTATTATTTTATCCTCCAATCCTATGAGGGACCATCACATTTTGTATTTTACAAATGAGGCTCAGAGAGGTTAAGCAATCTTCCCAGGGTCTCACAGCTGGTAAGTTGTTGAAAAAGAATTATAGGTGAATTTGGCTTGGTTTGAACTCAGTCTGATTCCAAAAATAGAGACTTATGCACTATACTGTACTTCCTCAAGTAGAAGTGCTTCATAGTAATCTGCCTAATTTGGCCCAAACTTCAATTTAATGCCCAGTGCCAGTCAAAAACCCATTTCCTCCTTCCTCACATGGAAGCCTCACATGGCTTATTTCCACATGCCTCCCTAACAGATTCTCTGATATTTGCAGTTTTAATCAACTATATTTGGATGGCTATATGTCCTCTAGCATGTAATGTACTCTATTTAGATTTTTCTATACATTTTTGTTCCTATGCCTACCCTATCCCTCTTAATTTTGGGAATGCATAGATACTGATCTAGATGACCTAGACATAGATATAAATATGTATGTAAGCATTTTCCATTATGTTCCTATCATCGGGTTTCCTCTTTCTCAAAAATAAGTAAGATTGGCTAGAGAATGGAGGTAGGTTTTGCAGAGGGAAAACACTTGGATGCACAGAAGCTCTGGCCTCTAATCCTGAGCCACTTTATATCTATGAGACCTTGGAAACTTCACCTCTCTGAGTGTTGGTTTCCCTATGAATAAAGTGGGATAAGTTAGAATTTCTGTCAAGGCTGTTGTGAGGGTCTGTGAAGAGACAGACTTTGAAGAAGTCTATGCTGTCAAATTTTACATAATTTTGAAGCAAGTAAATCAATACTACTTCTCACTCCTTTGACTTCCCAAACAGTGAAATTTCTGCTTCAGTAGAGCTAGAAGTAGGATTACTGTGTAAGTACTACCTCCAGACTAGGATTAGTGTACATCTCACATTCAACATTAATTTCCTTAATTCCCTAACACTAGATACGTGTACATGTGTGTATATTAGGATGTATATACTATATAGATATAAAAAATGTATTAGTCCATGTTTATACCATTTTTTCTCAAATTGTCTCATATATGTGTGTGTGTGTGTATAATTTCAGGTAAACTGAAAAAATGTCAAATTGGAAAATAGAATGCACAAGAAATCATAGGCAATAGAAGGTACTATTTTATTTTAAGTTGCCTGTAAACAGTTTTAAATCTTAGGATTTAAAGAGACAATAGTGTACAAATGTTTTTATCAATTTCCTTGAGGTATAATTTCTATAAAATACAGTGGACCTATTTTAAGTGTATACTATGAGGAAATTTGTCAAATACACCTGCATAATTACCACCACTATCAAGATATAGAACATCTTCATCAGCCTAAAAAGTTCCCTTCTGAGCGTCTGTGATCAATTCCATCTCTTGACCCATGGCCCAGGCAACCAGAGATTTGATACAGATTAATTTTGCCTTTTAGAATTTCACATAGAGTCATACTGTGTGTTATATTCTATGACTGGCTTTCTGCACTTAGTATAACATTTTTTAGACTCATTTATATTGTTGTATCAGTAGTTTTTTTTCCTACTGCTGTCTTTCATTGTTTGCATACATTGCAAATCATTTTCCTACTCACCTAATTGATGGCTCCTGAGTTGTTTCCATTTATCAGCTATTATGAATAAAGCTGACATGAACATTTATTTACAAGGCTCTGTGTGGATATAACTTTCATGTCTCTTGGATAAATACTTAGGAGTGAAATTGCTGGTTCACAGGGAAGTATGCATAGTCTTTAAAAAAAATGCCAGACTTTAAAAAAGTGATTATACCATTTTATGCTCTCATCAACAATGTATAAGAATTCTTGTCACTCTAATATCTAGCAATTTTTACTGTTTTTAACTTTAGCCATTCTAGTGAGTGTGTAATGGTATCCCATTATGGTTTTTAATACATTTCCCTAACAACAAATGAGTATCTTTTCATATGCTTAGTGGCCATTCATATATCTTCTTTTATAAAGTATCTGCTTACATAGTTACCTATTTTTATCTGGTTCCTTGTCTACTTATTACTGAATTATGTTAGTTATATAGTCTTTTTTATATGTATATTATTAGATCTAAATATTTTGCTTTTGTTTCATATTAAATAAATTGCTGTCTACTCCAAGATAGAATTTTGTATTTTTTTGATTTTATGCTTAGGTGTTTAATCCATTTCAAGTTGAGTTTTGTGTATATCATGAGGTAAGGATCAAGGTTCATTTTTTCATGTGGATCTCAAAGTGTTCCAGCACCATTTATTGAAAATGGCACCTGGACTGAAAATCAATCGAAAATATATGTGTAGGTTTATTTCTAAACTTTTTATTCTGGTCATTTTTAGCTAGTCATCCTTATACCAATAATATTCCCTCTTGATGACTATAGCTAAATACTAGTTCTTTTTTTTAATACTAATTCTTGAAATCAGGCAGAATAGTATTCCAATTTAGTCTTCCCTTTGAAATGTTGTTTAGGCTGTTAGGTCCTTCAGATTTTCATCTAAATTTTATAATCAGTTTGCACATTTCCACAAAAATATTTTTTACTGAACATTGTAAAATCCATGCAAAGTAATCAACAAGCCTGCAGCCTCTTCAGGGACACTTTAGTAATGTGAAGGCCAAGAATTGCTGGGTCCTTTTCTAACTTTGCATAGATTAAACCCATCATAAGGGTTTCTAAGTATTTTGTAAGACTTTTGTAATGATAATTAGGAGATTGGGTATGAATCAGTTTTTTAAACATCAAAGGGTTTTGTGACAAAACACACACACCCTTTATTATAAATTTATTTATTATTTCAAAGAGTACATTTGAATGTATTGCTGAAAGAGCAGTTCTGTAGAATTTGTACTGGTTAACAAAGGGTCCATAGAAAATCCACTGAAATATTGGACATTCAAGATTAGTAACACTTGACAGTGAAGGAAACTGTTATGCCTTTGGGCCAAATCTGTATTTCTATGTGTGACATTGAGTTAAATTTTTCTGTGCTTCATCCTTCAGGAATCATCACCTTTACTTACTTAAGAATTTTTCTTGAAGGAACACTAAAATTAAATCCTATCATATTAATATATTGTTTCACATGTCCTAATTTTGCTAAATTTTCTTTATATATAGGTCACTGGTATTTCTTAGAGTGTAAGTATCCACCATTACATGTTTTTATTCCCTCTCTTACAGACCTCCTTCACTGACAAATTAGCCAAGAAAAGTCCAATTTATATTTTTTATGGTTCAAGTTCTGTCAGGATATGCCATAATACCCTATTAGATACTAGTGGTGCAGTGACAGGGAAGATAAAGGAGTTCTGCTCAGCACTTTGAATGCTGGTCTTTTTTTTTATTAAGAATGTGACCATTCGATGGACTTGTGAAACCTGAAAACCTGCTTCTAAAATCCCTGGCTGATCCATTCTCTCTGATATATGTGTACAGTGTTTTGGCTCTGAGCCAAAAGACTTAGCACTGTGTCATAAAGTAGAGTTACATTTTCATAATCCTCACTCTTTTGAAATGTAGCCATGTAAAATTTTAAATGAAGCTTCAATGGCCCTGTCTATCCTGTCATTCTTTCCAAGAGTTTATTCCTATAGGGTGATGTTGAGTCTTACACAGCAGATAGAGCTCAGGAACGAAGTTGCTCTTGTGAGGGCCAAGGCTAGCTAAGTCACCACTTTATTATGTGAAATTGGCCATTGGCAAACTAGAATGCATGCAGAGACCATTGCAATGTCAGAGGCCTGAACACTGTTGATCGAGGAACTATAAAGGTAACTGGGGACATTCAGCATGGATAAGACTCATAGATAACATGATGATGGTCTTTATAAACTAGATGTACTTCCATGTGGAAGAATGGTTTGAAAATAAAAGGAGTTGATTTTCAGGGACAACTAAGAAAGATTGGGGGTGGGTGGGTAAGAGAATTGTGGAAGGGACTATCTCTTGAAGAGATGGTAAGAATGACATTATTAATGGACAGAGTGGGATTTGAAGTAAGATAAAGAGCAGGTATTATATCTGGGTCTCATCATTTACTAACTTTGTGACTTTAGACAAGTTACTTAAAATGTCTGAGCCTCACATTCCTTGTCTGTAAAATGGCCTACTGCTAGGGTTGTATTGTGAAAATTTAGGACATAGTGTCTGTGAAGTACCTAGCATAGTGCTCAGCTGATGGGAACTTCTTTCTTCTCTGTCATTGAAGGATTTCCAACTCTACCATTCTAACTGTATTTTAATTTGTATTTGATTAGCTTTGTTCTCAAGCCAGACAGTGTAATATAATGTGTATATTTCTGTGCAAAAATATACTCAAAATATTTAATACTCATTAAATGGGTAACTATAGAATGTCATAAAAATCTACTCACAAACAGGTGATTAACAACACTGATCACATTTCCTCTGTAAATCCATTTTAATAATTTATGCTTGACTTAGGAATTTAGAATGAATGCCCGATTCCATCTGTATTCAGCACTTGCAGCCAATTTCCTACTTCAGGAATTCATGCAGTATTAGGCCTGCTCAATTGTCCATCTGACTATTCTTTTTTTTTTTACTATTATGACAGCAAAAAGATTTGGTCTGTGAAGAAATTGCAAGTTGCCCTCATAAGGTTAGGAACCAAGTTTAAGTCTCCTTATTCAGCTATTTTACATCTTATATCAGTGAATGGATCTAAACCTTTGCTGAACCCTTTAAAATTCTGTCTATAAAACATCTTCATAACCAAAGCCTCCAGTGCAAAGTAGTACTTTATTTTTATTTTTTTATCTACAAAGATGGCCTGCTTTCAGAATGTCTCTGGTTCTGATATTAGATTAATATGTGGATTTTAGTGGGAAAGACCTCTCCTTTTTTTTTTTTTTTTCCTATCTAAGCCAGTCATTGCTTTATAGATTTTTGTTTGACTTTTCAAACTGAAGATTCCAAACCATTTCCAGTCAGGCTATGATTTCTGCATTTTCATGCAACATATGTTGTGTGGATTGTCCGTGATTTTTGCAAGATTTAAGTTTTTCTTCTTATTTTGGCCTGTGGATATCTTTGCACTATTCAATATTTTTGTGGCTTCTTTGGCTGCCCTTATTGTATTCACTATTGGCTTACTGAATATCTCTGCTGGGATGTCCTATAGGAATCTCAAACATCAAATTCAGCATGCCCAAACTGAATTCAACATCTCTCTGATCTACCCAAACTTGCTCTTTCCCCTGTATTCTCTTTTCATTTGTGTTCAGGACAGGATTGTGGAGGTAATCTTAGACTACTCCACATATTTATCATTCCTGCTACTCTTCATTTCTTTTTATGGATTCAAATTATCATCAGTGTCATTTCATATTTTATGTATGGCAGGTCTGGTAGCAATGATTCTTTTGCCATCTGAAATGTGCTATTGAGACCATATAGGAGATTTTTCTTTTGTGTTATTGTACTCCTTTTAGCTATAACTCCTATTGATTAAGTTTGTCCTGTTGATTTTTTTTAATTAAAATGACTGTTTGCTAAGGATTTTTTGTAATACTCTATTATTTCTCCTTGCTGTTCATGATTTCTTGCTTTTTAAAAATGGTTTCCATCCCTCCCTTTATCTCTTTGGACATTCTAAACATACTTTTGGTATGTTTTTGGTAATTTTGGTAATTTTGAGATTCTTCTATTTGCACCCTATTGATAGTAAATTTGCTAGACATTTATGTGTGTTGGCAGTCTTTCTTAGCATTCTTTGTGTCCTTTGGGATTCTAGTTTTCAAGATGCATCTTCAGTAGCTTTTCTTTTACCCTCTGTGTTTAACCATCCTTATCTAGTAGCTTTGTGGTTGCCTCCACCTACACTCTGGAAACCCAAGGGTCATGGTTCTTCCATCCCACAGAGATAATGGGGAATTGGCAGATAATATCACTAAAACAATGGGACATTCAGCCCCTTTTTTAGACCCTGAGGATTTCTTTGATTTTATGTAAAGCTTGTACACATGTCATCAGAGGAACCAAAGACTTAGGCAACAGTTTCAGACTTTTTTTAGCATCCTTTCACAGAAAGCTCACTCTGCCAGGGACCCTGATTTCATTCAGTAAAATTACTAAGGTTTCCAGCAGCATATTCAATGTTTTCCTTCCTGTTAACTTATAGGCACTTAACTTGCAGCTTCCTTGATCTGTTTGAGGACCTGTAGCTCAGCAGGGCCAGGATTTCAAGACTACTTAGTATTATATGTGTTTGTAATGTTTCTGGTCTACAGATATTTTTATCTTCATTTTATTTTATTTTATTTTATTTTAAAGATTTTATTTATTTATTTGAGAGAGAGAGAATGAGAGAGAGCATGAGAGGGGAGAGGTCAGAGGGAGAAGCAGACTCCCCGCTAAGCAGGGAGCCCGATGTGGGACTCGATCCTGGGACTCCAGGATCACGACCTGAGCCGAAGGCAGTTGCTTAACCAACTGAGCCACCCAGGTGCCCCTTTATCTTCATTTTAAAATCTAACATGAACTTGGACTGAAATAATAAAGTCATTGTACTGTAGAAATGTCTTTCAAATCTGATCCTTCTCTTCATATCCACTGCTGCACTGTCGCAATATTAGCACTCTTGTAGCTACCTCCTAACTTGTGTCCCTGGGTGTAAATTTCCCCTATTTCTATCTAACCTCCAAGGACTATTTGTTCTTTCTAAAACAACACATTTTATTGCCTTAAACATACTTGTCAGAAAAATCCAAATGCATTAGCATGGACTACAAATTCCTTCACTTTCATGCCTCAGTTGTTCACTGTCTAGTCTTAGTTTAGTTTCCAGTGAAAACTTTGTCTACCTCTAGAAAATGTTTGTTGGCCCCACTGAAATGTTTATTGTCCCACAACTTTTACATAATTCCTTTATTTCTGTGATGAGAGTTGGTCATGTGGAAAAACACTTCATCTGGCTCAAATATAATTTATTTTATAAAATTTTCTCCAACCTCTTCGAGCTGGGTCTTTCTTTCTCTTTATTCATAGTATTTTCTTCATACCTTTAACATGGTATTTCGCACACTGCATTCTAATTATTTACTCACATATTTGCAAAACAAGTATGATTTTTAAAAATGTGATGGGAATTTTAAAATGAAGAACAAATTTCTTTCCTCATAAGTCTGATAAGGAAGTAGTCAGTTTTTACTTCAGTGTTTACCTAGAAATCATTATAAATCAAAACATGATGAAAAAGATCATACTTTACCTTTACATGGTCAAGAGCTTGGCACCTAGTAGAGCAATGACTGTTATGTCCTGAATATAGAAGTATAACTATAAGCCTTCATGTGCATTCCAAATTGTAATAGCATATTCTAAGTTTTATTAAACAGGCATCAACATATATTGAAGTTGACTACGCAAGGAGTACCAGAGTACCATAAAGGTACATTCAATAAGTAAAATTTACAACTCTACTTAGGTCATTTATTTGGACAATATTATAGATAAGCTATGATAAACCCAACCTAGGCATTTTTTTATTATGTTCAGTTAGCCACTGTATAGTACATTAGTTTTTGATGAAGTGTTCAATGATTCATTAGTTAACTATAACACCCAGTGCTCATCACAGCATGTGCCCTCCTCAATATCCATCACCCTGTTACCCCCTCCCCCAACACTCCTTCCCTCTGAAACCCCAGATTGTTTCTCAGGGTCCATAGTCTTTCATGGTTCATCTCCCTCTCTGATTTCTCCCACTTTGGATTTCCCTCCCTTCCCCTATGGTCCTCCATACTATTGCTTATGTTCCACATATGAGTGAAATCATATGATAATTGTCTTTCTCTGCTTGACTTACTTCACTTAACATAATCCCCTCCAGTTCCATCCATGTTGATGCAAATGGTGGGTATTCATCATGTCTGATGGCTGAATAATAAACCATTGTGAATATGTACCACATCTTCTTTATCCATTCATCTGTTGAAGGGCATCTCGGCTCCTTCCATAGTTTGGCTATTGTGGACATTGCTGCTATGAACATTGGGGTGAATGTGCCCCTTCTTTTCACTATGTCTGTATCTTTGGGGTAAATACCTAGTAGTGCAATTGCTGGGTTGTAGGGTAGCTCTATTCTTAACATCTTGAGGAACCCCCATACTGTTTTCCAGAGTCGCTGTACCAGCTTGCATTCCCACCAACAGTGTAAGAGGGTTCCTCTTTCTCCACATCCTCGCCAACATTTCCAACCTTGGCATTTAATTAGGAATTATATTACATTCTGCCTTTGAATTTAAAAGCTATCAGAACATTATTTGCATTATTTAACTCTCTTAAATGAACTCAATGATTTTTACAGGATATCTTCTGTCTCCATGGCTAACTTTACCAGGAGCTTAAAAGAATACAGTAGTCATTCCATCTTTTGGAGCAATATTCCAAGTATTTGGTAAGATAAAATGTGTTCTCAATGATGATAGTGATTACTCATTGAGAAATTGACTCATTTATTCAGCAAATATTGAGTATCTAGTACATGCCAGGAATTGCCCCAGGTTCTGGGGTAGAACAGTAAACAGAAAAGTTAAAAAACAAATCCCTGCCATCATGGAGCTGATATTCTAGTTGGGGAGAGAAATAATAAATGGAAATATAAATATACAACAAAAATATTAAATAAGATAGTGATTGCTATAGAAAAAGTACAGCAAAGAAGTAGGTAAGGCAAGAAATGGAGAGTGGCATGAGTATTTGGCATTTTAAATAGAAATACCAGGAGACGTTCACTGAGAAGATGACATTAAAGCAAAGATGGAAGTCCTTGAGGGTACCAGTATGGATTTTTAGGGCAAGAGCATCTAACAGAAGGAAGAGCAGTGCAAAGACCTGTTTTAATTCACTTCCAGCTATTATTCTGACCTAATTACTATAGTTTGCTTATTCATCTTGCTTATTATCTCCTTCCACTACTAGAGTGAAAATTCCATAAAGGCAAAAAATTTGATCTGATGTTTCTTTTTTCACTGCTGCATCCTGAGCATCTAAAATAGTGCCTGGCACACGGTAGGCATATGATAAATATTTGTTGAGTGAATAAATTGTTGTCATTTTGCATAAAATAAAGCATAATAAGTATTATCATTATAATAGTGATATATTCTCTATTTTATAATTTAAATTTTTACACTGAATCCATGAAAGGCCTTGGGGATTGATCCTTGCCCCACTTCTTTTCTTCTCTGTACTTACTCTCTATGTGATCTCATCAGTTGCCTTATCTTAAATGCTATGTATATGTTCTTGAGTCCAGATATATATTTTCAGCTGTAACCTCTCCCCTGAACTCCTAATTCATGATTCTAATCAACTACTTGACATTTTCATGTGGATGTCTAACAAACATCTCAAAATTAGAATGTCTATAAGCAGAATCGATTCTTCTCAAACATGACTCTTCCCTAGTAAATGTAGGACCGCCTTTTCTCAGGCCCCCACAAACTGGTATCATCCTTGACTCTTCTCTTTCTCTCCTTCCTTGCTTCTAATCTAACAGTACATAATGTTGCCTCTAGTTTCAAAAATACTGCAAATCTGATCCCTTTCCAACATGTCTACCTCTAAGCCCACATCATAGGTTACTGTAAAAAAAAAAGTCCTAACTTGTGCCCTTTCACTCTTGAACCCCTAGAGTTCATTCTCCTCACAGAAACTGAAATAAATTTCTAAAACATAACTAAGATCATGTAATTCTCATGCCAAAAACTTGTCAATGGCTCCACATGTCTCTTAAAATAAAATTCAAACTCTACCATAGCCTACAAGACCTTGCATAATCTGACCTTTGTCTCTCTTGACTCCTTTCTTACCCTTTTTCCCCTTGTTCCTCCATTCTGGTCTGCTATCCTTCTAACTGCTCCCCAAACACACAAAGTATGTTACTGCCTAAGGGGAACTTTCAGTTCCTTCTGCCTGGAATATTCCTCCACCAAGAATTATTCTTCATGAATTATCCTATTCACCTCTGCAAAGAGGCATTCCCTAAGTATCCTATATTATAGTCACCATTCCCCCCATATTCCCAACTCTCAATCACTACATCTCCTTGCTTATTTCACAGCACCTATTAATATCTGAATTGTATGATTTGTTTAGTCATTTATTGTCTATCTCCCCCATTTAGAATGTCAGCTTCATGAAGACAGTTGCTTTGTTTTGTTCATTACTGTATCTGTAGCACCTGAGTCCTTGGTACATATATTCAATAAATATTTGCTAAAGAGCTATGATACATCAATTTCCATATGCTTTTTAACTCACCTGAGAATAAGAAACCTAAAACAACAGGTATCTTTACAAAAGTCAGATCCATGTTGGCTAAACAACACTTTGTTGCTGGGTTCTGAGCTAGATAGGTACTGAGTATACAAAGATGAAATAAAGTAGTCCCCATCCTCAAATAGCTTATAGCACAGTGAGAAGGCAAACACATAGGCACACTCTGACTTGTATGTAGTCAAGCTTTCTGTAGTCAAGTCCTCTCTTGACTGTATACCTTGAGGTCAGGGATGGTGGCTATTTTTCCTCTGTATGTTAAGGCCCTACCAGTCAGAATGTGCTAAGCATTCTAATCCAGGAAGATATAATACTATGGGAGGGCAAGGGAAGGAGGGGCCCATCTGAAAGTAATCAGGGAAAATGAAGGAAAGGTCAAAAGTGCCTCTCCTTAAAGGCATGTATAAGCTTTTGCTAGGATTAAAGATTTCCAATGGAATTTCATACAGAAGACAAACACTAAGCAAAGGTTTGTGGAGAATGATAGTATAAAGTATATCTAACACCTAGGACTGGAGCCCTGGCTCACAGACTTGTTGCTTGCTTATATTTGCTAGGCCTCCCATACTTGCATGGATTTGTACCTGAAACATGTCCAAAGTATTGAGTTCCTGGATCAGAGCTCTACCCTGTATCACAATTCCACTATTTATATGTTAAATGCCCAGATCAGGACCTATTTCCTTTATCTTTCCATCCATCTATTGATCTATCCATCCTTTCATCTCTTCCTTCCTCATCCATCCATCCATCCATCCATCCATCCTCTAGCTACTATTTAATGTTTACTATTGCAATCAGATACAGAGGGGTTCAGTGTGGTAAGGACACAAATACATAGACAACTATTTACTAGGTCTTGGTGGTACCAAGATGAATGAGGCATATAATTGGTGAATAGACACTATTCTTACACTCAAGAAATTACTGTTCAATATGGGAAGTGCTTATATGATAAATGGTATTCTGGGAGCACAAAGGTCACCTAACCCAGCCTGCAGTTACAGTAGAGGCTTTTTAGAAGATGGCTGGAAATTAGAAGTTAGCCAGGGAGGAGATAAATATTTCAATAAGTAGAAGAAATTTATAAAGAGCTGGAGTTAAGAGAGAATGGCATATTCAGGAAATAAAAGTAGTCCATTAGAAAGAATACTGACACTTCCTTAGTAATGGGTTTGGGGTTTGTCAAAAAATCAAAAGCATGGGCAAAAGAGTGAGAGCTGAAAGATAACCAGGCAGGTACTATGAGTGGAAATCTGTTGCAGTGACTTGGAAATTTCCTGTACTCAATTATTTAGCTTTGTTTCAATAGTATGAGCTATTTTCAAATGAGTTCATATTTGGGGCTTATTAAACATCTCAGGTCATGCTAACATCTTGTCCTTAGCTCAAAGCAAAATGTACTTAGAAATTTGCCATTTAGATTCAAAACTGATAAGCATTGTAAAATAAATTCAATCTGTGTTTCTTATATGTTTACTGTTAGTCAAAGTGTTCCTTAATAAAAGAAATAAAAGCTATTTAATATCCCCAGAAGATTTATTAGCTGCTGGTAAGCTTTTTAGAAAAGATGCCCTGATTTTGTGGGATCAGGCAAGATTGAGTCAGGGATTTGGAGCTCTATTCCTGATCCTACCACTGACTCACTTCAGGCCTATCTTTAAACCACCTTCCTGTATGAGATCAAAATCTTTTTCTTACAGAGAGAACAAAATTTGGAACTTCGTGAAGTAACTTCTTTGTTGATACAGATAAAAACGATTTATTAGGAAAGTTGGACATTCAAATTTCTTATGAATAGAAGTGACTTACAGACTCTAAGCTAAGTTCTAACCTGGAAAACTGAGTCAGCAATAAAGGAACTCTGAATAAAGGAACGACTAAGCCCTAGGAGACACATGTGACAATCTGACAAACTCAAATAAATATTTATATATTGAGTTGGCACTGGAATTTCCAATTGTTTGGGGCAGTTTAACATTGAAGAGATCAAACTATCATCAAAAGTCCCCATGTACTGGGTTGGGGTAAGGGCCAAGGCCCAGTCTTGGAATCGCGACAAAGGAGAAAAGACCAAACAAAAAAGAAAAACTGAAAAGAAAGGAAAGAATAAATAATAAAGAAATAATAGGAAATAAATTTTTAAAAAATGAGGCAAAACTGGGAATGAGGAAAGTTGGTAAGAACAGTGATTTGGTACCAATATAGACATATACTAATGTCTTCTAAAGCAACCAGATTCAAAAGTTTATTAGTGAAGGAGATTTGGAGAGTAAAATGAGAAAATAGTCATAACAACAAGATAGCCAGTTCCTATGTCTGTTAATTTCTGACTCTTTTCCAGAGAAAATGAAACAAAGTCCAAAATCTGCAGGGTAAGTCAGCAGGCTGGACACCCAGAGAAAAGTCACAATTTGAATCCAAAGGCACTCTGCTGACAGAATTCCCTCCCTTGGAGATCTCAGTCTTTTTTTCTTATGGTCTTTGACTGATTGGATAAAGTTCACCCAAATTATGGAGGGTAGTCTGTTTTACTCAAAGTCTACTGATTTAAATGTGAATCTCATGCAAAAAACACCTTTGCAGAGACATGCAAAATAATGGTTAACCAATTATCTGGGCACCATATCTCAGTCTGGTTGACATGTAATAATCATAGGCAATGACTTAGAGATTTTAAGGCCCTTATAAATAGTTAGGGGCATCTGGGTGGCTCAGTTAGTTAAGTGTTTGCCTTTGACTCAGGTCATGATCCCAGAACCCTGGGATCAAGCTCAGGTTTGTCAGGCTCCCTGCTCAGTGGGGAGCCTGCTTCTCCCTCTCCCTTTGACCCTCCCCCTGCTCATGCTCTCTCTCTCATGCACACACACACACACATACACACACTCTCAAATAAATAAAATCTTTTAAAAAATAGTTAACTAGGACCAGGATAAAAACATTATAATCCCTAAACATTGTAAAAATTATTATGCCTTTACCATATCTAACAGATTTTAAGGAAGTACTTAACCTTTCTGGTTGATGTAGGTTTCTTGTCCATAGACATAATGGAGAGCATCTTGAAAGACCCTTAAAGTGTATCATGCCCTTGCCCTAATCAACCACTAGTTATCTACTACTACTACTAGTCCCTTTCTGTCTCTATAGATTTTTCTATTGTGGATTTCCGTATGAGTTTAATCATATAATATTTGGTCTTTTGTGACTGGCTTCTTTCACTTAGCCTTATGTTTTCAAGGTTCATCAAGTAGTAGCATATATCATTACTTCATTCCTTTTTATGGTTAAATAATATATGGCTAGACCACTTTTTGTTTATCCATTTGTCTGCTGATGGACATTTGGGTTATTTCCAACTTTGGCCATTATGAATAATGAATACTTCTGTAAACATTTGTATACAAGTTTTTGCATATGTTTTCATTTTTATTATATACTTAGGTGTAGAATTATTGGGTCATTTGCTAATTATGTTTAACCATTTCAAGAATTGCCAGACTGCTTTCCAAGGTTTCTATACCATTTAACATTCTCACTTCCTTTGTAGTGTTTTTGTAAACATATTACACATATGTTGCATTTCTATATGTGATAGGCCCAAAGAGAGGCTATATGTGTATTATTTTATACAATTGCTTTTAAAATCAATTAAGAGAAGGAAAACATGAATTTATATTCTCTTTTGTAATTATATCATTTTATTTGTCAGTGTACTTTGTTCATGTGGATTGAAATTGCTGTCTGTGATCATTTGTTTTCAAACTAAATTTCTAAAGAAATTTCTTTGGAATTATTTGTAAGGCAAATCTGCTAGCAACATATTTTTTTTCTTTATTAGCTTTCATTTCTGATAAATAATTTTGTTGGATATAAGATTCTTGGTTGGCAGATTTCTTTGAGCACTTTAAATACATTATGCTGCTGGCCTAAGTTGTTTCTGCTGAGAATTCAGGTGTTAATCTTATCAGGGTTCCTTTATAGATATATCATTTATCTCTCGCTGCTTTCAACATTTTCTCCCTGTCTTTGACATTCAGCAATTTTACTATGATGTGTCCATCTGTGGGTCTCTTTGTGTTTATACTACCTTAAGCTTCCTGAGTGTGTATATTATTGTTTCTCAGTAAATTTGTGATCTATCCAGCCATCAGTTCTTTTCCTTTTACTCTCTCCTCTCCTTCCTGTACTCCCATTATATGTATGTTGGTATGTTTAATGATGTCCCTATGTTTAATGATGTCCCATATTTCTCTGTTCCTTTTTCTTCATTCTTTTTTCTCTCTATCCTTTGGCTTGAATAAGATCTATTGCTCTATCTTCATGTTCGGTAATTCTTTTTTCTTCCAGTTCAAATCTATTGCTGAGCTCCTCTAATGAATTTTTATTTCAGTTAGTATCACTTTCAACTCAAATTTCCACTGGTTGTATTTTTAAAATTTGTATCTATTGATATTCTCGATTTGACATCTACTTCCCTTTACTTCTTTAATTATGTTTATCTTTAGTTCTGTGAACATATTTATAATGGCTGTATTGAAATGTTTTTTGTTTAATCTGAAATGTCATTACTCTCACACCCAGTTTTTGTAACCTCCTTTTATTCCAATGTCTGGGTCATACTTTACTATTTCTTTGCATGCCTTATAAATTCTGTTGGAAACTGGACATTTTAGATAACGTTGCAATTCTAAATACTGGTCCCTCATTCTGAGGCTTATTATTATTTGTTTAGTGATGGGCTGATTAGTTTAGAGAGGTTTGTTCCTTCCCTCTCCCCCCAGACACACCCAGTGCTAAGCCTCTGCTGTTGCTTCTCTGTGTGGCATAACTTTGGTTAGTTGATGACAGGGGTACAGATAGGGCCATCATTTACTTTTTCCCTAAACAAGCTTGGTGGTTAAACTCCACTAATTACAGGCCAGGGTTGCATCATTGTTTTCAACTATGCCCTGGAGCATAAATTTCTTCTAATTGTATATATTTAAAGTATACAAATTGAAAACTGCTATACCTTGTGAAATAACCATGATCAAGCCAATTCATAATCTTTATAGTATTAAATCTATCAAAGGACAAGATATAATTCACCTGGTTTTGTAGTGCTTTTAAAGCCCTCCAATCAATGCATCCATCACAAAGAAATGTACGAATAGATGATAGGGAATATTAATTAAATTTCTACACCTTCCAGAATGTGTAGTGTACTTAGTGTACAATGACAAGTTTTTGTTCTTCTCCATCCAGTGCTTAACAATTACTTTTCTCCACTCCTCCTCTCATTGTTACTATTCTTTATGACCAATCAATGCTACTTCTTGACACGAAAACCTGCATGCTCTACTCTAACTTTCCTGGTAATTAGAAACATCAGATAAGTGATGCTTGACCCAGGAAAACACCATCACCATTTCATTACCTAGTGCATTATTAAGTGTATAGATTGAAGAAAGGGTCATCGTAATCTATCATATCATATTCACTCCCAAACAGAGAAAATTTTACCAGCAAATATTAATCCCTGAACCGATCCCATTGTGGGAGGAGGGTGTAAATGATGGTGCTTTATATAGCTGTTTTACATGTACTCCTTCATTGTGTCTCTATGTCCCGACATATCTTCAGCTTCCTCCATCTCTCTGTCAACCAAATGCAGTTTGCTCTATCTTGTAGTTTCTAGTTGTTGCCCCCATTTTTCCTATTGGCTTGTTTTCTTCATTTGTTCAAATTTTGCCCTGGAATGTTGTCCTTCAGGTTTTATTTAGCTTCATGTTAATAGTGTCAGTTTCTGATAATAGTATTAATTACAAATAACATTTATTAAGCTCTTAGCTTAATAATCAGCAAAGAAAAAGTCAAACTTATCAAATTAAATTCTGATTCTAACATCATGTGGTAGGTACTATTATTCCCTCATTTTCACAAAAGGAAATGGGAGCTGATATAGGTTAAATCACTTCTCCAGTGTCTTAGTAGGAATTTGATAAAGTTGAAATTTGAAGACAGGTCTATATAACACTAGAGCCTAATTCTCTTAACAATTAACACTTACATCATTAGTTTTTGATGTAGTGTTCAATGATTCACTACATGTTGGGTAATTGAATTTAAATTAAAAAAATAACACTTAATATAGACTTATCCACCCTTTCACCTGCTCCAGCTCTTAGGTCTTAAAGCTTCAGCTCAGGTTACAGTCCTGTGCCTTTCACCACCACCTTCCTCTCCCCACTTATTTATTTTAAAGGTTGTTTATTTATTTTTTTTTAGTAATCTCTACATCCAATGTGGAGCTCGAACTCACAACCTCAAGATCAAGAGTCATAAGTTCTGCTGAGTGAGCAAGCCAGGTGCCCCTCTCCCCACTTACATATTTCCAGCATTCAGGAGAATACTTTTCAAACAATTTGTCTATAAGTCAAAGAAGGGAATTTGCAGTGAATGGAGAAAGAGGTGAAGTTTAGAAGGATTTTCTTCAAACAGTGGAGCTCTAAATACATTTCTTTTTTTTTTTTTAAAGATTTTATTTATTTATTTGACAGAGAGAGAGTGGGAGAGGAAGAAGCAGGCTTCCCGCTGAGCAGGGAACCCTATGTGGGCCTCAATCCCAGGATCCTGGGATCATGACCCAAGCCGAAGGTAGATGCTTAACGACTGAGCCACCCAGGTGCCCCTCTAAATATGTTTCTAAGTTGAGGAAAGGATGCCAGGATAGGAGGAAAGAAATTGAAGACACAGGAAAGAGGATAATTGATGGAGTAAGTTTCTTCTTTATAATTCTTTGGTTCTGGGAATGACTAGAGAGCTCTTACTAGAGCAGTTCCAATATGAAACCAGCTGCAGGCCCAAGAATGTGGCATTCTGATGAAACAAGTTCATAAGAAAAAAAAATATATAAAGCAAACTATTATTTAAAGATGGCTTGTTTGAAATGATGCCAACATTAACTTAATAGCAATTTTAAATGGTAAAGTGAAAGATTATAAGGGTTTTTTTTAGAACTATTATTGTACTTACTATAATACATCACTTTGCCAAAAATATTCTTGAAAAAGCAATTTAGGAAGCTATTTTGGAAACTAATTGCGAAGATTTTCCATTAAAACAGTTTCATTTTCTTTTTTTTCATTAAAATCTCAAGTAAATATATAGTCATACATAGAATATTATTTATCATGATACACCACACAGTACAGTGAAACCTTAGATGAGACTTTGGCACACGAATTTAATTTCATTATTGAGTATTCTTCCATTCTTTAAGTTAATATCAAAAATCTTACTCATTTTGTGAATTGTTTTAAACTGATAACCACAAAGCTGTCCATTCACTGGACTAGCAGACCAGATATTTCAAGGAGATAAAAATCCATCTGCAGTTGAGTCATAAAAATTCTTAATAAAATATAATATAGGTGTAGTGTAGGCTCCAGTAATAGTATGATCAGAAGCTCATTTGAGGTCAAGGACTCCAGTTCTGTCTGCTCCTCCCTTCTTCCTTTGGATCTCCCTAAATCTGGTTTCCTTAATGTTCACAAGATAGTTAGCAGTAGCAATGAAGGCTACAGATTTTATGATTCACATTCAGAAGGAGAGTTAAGACCCTTTCCAGTAATGTGCTAAAAGTCCTTTGCTTCAGTTTGATGCAGTAGTTAATGTCACATAACCATTCTGGGATAATACTGGAAGATAGGGGATACCCCAGCTGGTTGTCTTAAACGCTTATGAAACTGAGGATGGGGTAAATACCTGAACAAATTTGGGGTGAGTGGATGTTAGTAGGAAGTTTGTAGATGATTGTAGTTTCAGGTAAAAAAAAAAAAAAGGTAACATTAAAGGATGGGGAATCTGAATGGTGTTGGATTTCTCAAACAGACTAGAATAACACAAAATGGTTAGGGAAAATAATTTCTCATGTAAAATTCCATTCTCCTGGTTAAAAAAAAGATATAATAAGTGAATTCTGAAGTCTAAAAAATTTATCTTTCTTTTAGGTATTATTTTCAGGAAGTTAGTTATTTAAGAATGTGTTCTACCAAACTAAAGGATACACCAAGAATGAGGGAGAAATGGGATCCAAGAAACAATGAGCTCACAATGGACAGACCCAAAAGAAAGTTCTAAGATGACAACTGTGCAACAGGCCTAGAGAGTAACCAGTCCAAACTGGAAGAGGAGACTCTAAGGTCCCCAAAAGGAAGATTCTAGGAAAATAAAAGATCATATTACTAATGTCTTTGAGGGGGTCTAATACCCATTTTTCCTACATGGAATCTAAACAAATTGAGAAATATAAAAGTAGAGGATATAGCTTAGTGTAAGAGTAAAATGGACCTCTTAACTAAATCCCAGGCACACTTGTCAACACACTCACAAGCTCCATTGGATAAGGTAGGCTTCTTGCCATGGAAGGGCAAAGTATAACCTGAAGGAGCACTGGCAAACAGTACTTCCTATGGACAGCTCATTCTGAAGACGAAGAAAGACAGATATGAGTAGAAAATGTTCCTTTATTTTTCTGAATTTATCTGTCAAATATGTCACCTCTCTTGTGTGGAGTAAATAGCAGGAAACAAGGCCAAGAGTAACCCAAATGGGGCTCCATCCATTCTGAAAGAAATAACAGAAGAGGAGACTAAGCAATCAGGAAACAATTTAATTAGAAATTTAAGTTTATCTTGGGGAAAATGACAAGGATGTAGATGATAAAAGAGGACGAGGGGCATCAAGGGTGTTAAATTTGTCTCATAATGCAGTAGAAAATGTACAAGTATTTTGTTTAGAACTAGAGTGAGGTGAATGCCAGGATACAAAAATCTATTGCATTTCTATGTACTAATAATGAACTACCCAAAGGGAAATCAAGAAAATAATAAAATACCTAGGAAAAAAGACCTGTACACTGAAAACTAGAGGGCATTGATGAATGAAGTTGAAGATGACACAAAGGGAAAGATATCTATGCTCATGAATTGGGAGAATATTGCTAAAATGTCCCTACTACCCAAAGCAAGCTACAGATTCAATGCAATTCCTATCAAAGTTCCAGTGGCATTTTGACAGAACTAAAACAATTCTAAAATTTATATGGAACTACAAACGACCCTAAGTAGTCAAAACAATCTTAATAAAGAAGAACAAGGCCAAAGGTATCACACTCCCTGATTTCAAACTATAGTACAAAGCTATAGTAATCAAAACAATATGGTATTGGCACAAAACAGACACATAGAACAATGGAAGAATAGAGAGCCCAGAAATCAAAATATATATCTATAGAGTCAATTAATTTTTGACAAAGGCAAGAATATACAAAGGGGAAAGGCCTGTTTCTTCAATAAATGGTGTTGGGAAAACTGGACCACTATTTTGCACCATATATAAAAATTAACTCAATGGATTAAAGACATAAACTCCTAGAAGAAAACATAGCAACAAAACTCCTTGGCATTTCTTTTGGATCTGCCTCCAAAGGCAAGGGAAACAAAAGCAAAAATAAACAAATGGGACTACATCAAATTAAAAAGCTTCTGCACAGCAAAGAAGACCATCAACAAACTGAAAAGGCAACCTACTGAATGGGAAAAGATATTTGCAAATCATATATCTAATAAGAGGTTGGTATCCAAAAATATATAAAGAACTACAACTCAATAACAAAAAAATCTGATTTAACAGTGGGCAGAGGATTTAGATAGACATTTTTCAGAAAAGGGCATATAGATGGCCAATAGGCACATGAAGAGATGGTCAATATTACTAATCATCAAGGAAATGCAAATCAAAGTCACAATGAGATATCACCTCACACCTCTCAGAAAAGCTATTATCAAAAGACAAGACATAACAAGTGTTGATGAGGATGTGAAAAAAAGGGGACCTTCATGCATATTTGGTGTGAATGTAAATTGGTGTAGCCACTATGGAAAACAATAAAAATACCATATGATCTAGCAATTCCACTACTGGACTATCTATGTGAAGAAAATAATAATTCTGAAGGATATATGCACTGCTAGTTTCATTGAAGCATTATTTACAATAGCCAAGATATGGAAACAACCTAAGTGTCCATCAAGAGATGAATGGATAAAGATATGATTGTATATGTATATAAATAACAGAATGCTATATATGTGTATATGTGTATATGTATATGGAATACTACTTAGTCATAAAAAATGAAATCTTGCCCTTTGCTACAACATGGGTGTACCTTGAGGGTATTATACTAAGTGAAATAAGTCAAAGACAAATACTGTATGATTTCACTTATATGTGGACTCTTTCCTTTTTTAGGGGGGAGGGGGAGAGAGAATCTTAAGCAGGCTCCATGCTCAGCATGGAGCCCAACGCTGGGCTCAATCCCACAACTCTGAGATCATGATCTAAGCCAAAAGCAAGATTTGGATGCTTAACTGACTGAGCCACCTAGGTGCCTTTCTTATATGTGGAATCTTAAAACACATTCTCATAGATACAGAAAACAGATTAGTGGTGACCAGATGGTGATGGGAGGGAGCAAAATGGGTGAAAGGAATCAAGAGAGAAAATCTTCCAATTATAAGATAAACAAGTCATGGGGATGCAATCTACAGCATAGGGAATATAGTCGATAATGTATTAACTATGAGGAGACAGATGGTAACTAGACTTGTTAATGGTGATTTTGCAGTGTATACAAAGGTCAAATCATTGTTGTATACCTGAAACTAATGTCAATTATACCACAAAAAAATTATGCTATCCATTATGTCCAGAGTGAATAGCTCATTATTTACATCTGATTATGTCTATATAGGTAGAATTCTGTCTTGTGAAATACGATAAAAAATTGTCATAGGTGTGGTTCAACATCCGCAAATCAATCAACATGATACACCACATTAATAAAAGAAAGGATAAGAACCATATGATCCTCTCAATAGATGCAGAAAAAGCATTTGACAAAATACAGCATTGTTTCTTGATAAAAACCCTCAACAAAGTAGGGATAGATGGAACATACCTCTACATCATGAAGACCATATACAAAAAACCCACAGCGAATATCATTCTCAATGGGGAAAAACTGAGAGCTTTTCCCCTAAGGTCAGGAACATGACAGGGATGTCCACTCTCACCACTGTTGTTCAACATAGTGCTGGAAGTCATAGCCTCAGCAATCAGACAACAAAAAGAAATAAAAGGCATCCAAATCAGCAAAGAAAAAGTCAAACTTTCACTCTTGGCAGATGACATGATATGCTATGTAGAAAACCCAAAAGACTCCACCAAAAAATTGCTAGAACAGATACAGGAATTCAGCAAAGTAACAGGATATAAAATCAATTAACAGAAGTCTGTTGCATTTCTACACACCAACAATGAAGCAGCAGAAAGAGAAGGAATCAATCCATTTTCAATTGCACCAAAACCCATAAGATACCTAGAAATAAACCTAACCAAAGAGGTAAAAGACCTTGTACTCTGAAAACTATAGAACACTGATGAGAGAAATTGAGGAAGACACAAAGAAAAACATTCCACGCTCATGGGTTGGAAGAACAAATATTAAAATGTCTATACTACACACAGAAATCAACACATTCAATGCAATCCTTATCAAAATAACACCAGCATTTTTCCCAGAGCTGGAACAACAGTTCTAAAATTTGTATGAAACCAGGAAAGGCCCCGAATAGCCAAAGTCATGTTGAAAAGAAAACCAAAGCTGGAGGCATCACACTTCCAGACTTCAAGCTGTATTACAATGCTGTAATCATTAAGACAGTATGGTACTGGCACAAAAACAGACACATAGATCAATGGAACAGAATAGAGTACCCAGAAATGGACCCTCAACTCTATGGTCAACTAATCTTTGACAAAGCAGGAAAGAATATCCAATGGCGGAGTGGGGAGGGGGAACAGTCTCTTCAACAAATGGTGTTGGGAAAGTTGGACAGCCACATTCAGATGAATGAAACTGGACCACTTTCTTACACCACACACAAAAATACACTCAGATGGATGAAAGACCTAAATGTGAGACAGGAATCCATCAGAATCCTAGAGGAGAACACAGGCAGCAACTTCTTTGACCTAGGCCACAACAACTTCTTGTTAGACACGTCTCCAGAGGCAAGGGAAACAAAAGCAAAAATGAACTACTGGGACTTCATCAAGATAAAAAGCTTTTGCATAGCAAAGGAAAGAATCAACAAAACTAAAAGCAACCTGAAGAATGGGAGAAGATATTAACAAAATGACATATCTGATAAAGGGCTAGTACCCAAAATCTATAAATATCTTATCAAACTCAACACACAAAGAACAAATAATCCAATCAAGAAATGGGCAGAAGACATGAACAGACATTTCTCCAAAGAAGACATACAAATGGCCAACAGACACATGAAAAAATGCTCCACATCACTTAGCATCAGGGAAATACAAATCAAAACCACAATGAGATAGCACTTCACACCTGACAGAATGGCTAAAATTAACCACTCAGGAAACAGCAGATGCTGGCAAGGATGCAGAGAAAGGGGAACCCTCTTACACTGCTGGTGGGAATACAGACTGGTACAGCTACTCTGGAAAAGAGTATGGAGTTTCCTCAAAAAGTTAAAAATAGCACTACCCTATGACCCAGCAATTGCACTACTAGGTATTTACCCAAAGGATACAAATGTGATCCAAAGGGGCACCTGCACCCCAATGTTTATAGCAGCGATGTCCAGAATAGCCAAACTATGGAAAGAGCCCAGATATCCATTGACAGATGAATGGATAAAGAAGATGTGGTATATAGATACAATGGATTATTAGTCATGAAAAAGAATGAAACCTTGCCATTCGCAATCATGTAGATGGAACTAGAGGGTATTATGCTAAGGGAAATAAGTCAGTCAGAGAAAGAAATATACCATATGATTTCACTCATGTGGATTTTAAGAAACAAAACTGATGAACATAGGGGAAGGGAAGGAAAAATAAGATTAAAAACAGGTAAACCATAAGAGACACGACTATAGGGAACAAACAGGGTTGCTGGAGCGGAGGTGGGCATTAAGGAGGGCACTTGATGTGATGAGCAGTGGGTGTTATATGCAACAGATGAATCACTAAAGTCTACTCCCCAAACTAATAATACACTGTATGTTAACTAACTTGAATTTAAATAATAAAAAAAATCACTTGAGATATGGCAAAAACATAAATAAAAGCTTCCTTCTGCTGACACATATTCCCTCATTTAATCAGGAAAGGACAGCAAATTAAGTAATCATGATCTTGAATGTGCCTAATTTACCATCTGAAAGTACTTTAGATTGTTACTGCAACCAATGTGTTGAAATGACCGCTAAATTTGGTTTGGAAGTAAAGGGTTAAATGGGAATCATGATGGTGAAAAACAGTGGGTGGTATGCTCAGGACAGTTGTTCAACAAATGTTACATTTGTACCTAGCATTAGACAGGCACTGTGCTAAACACTAGGATGGCATTATGTGGTCTCCACTCTCATGGATATTAAATGCTCTTGGGATATTGACAATGACAAATAAAACAGTTTGCTAAGAAAAACTGTCATAGTGTAAAATGAGACTTCATAGATCTATTAGGTTCATTTACTAAATGAAAATGCCAATATAGGTGATGAATATATTAGATATTTGTTTTTTGAAAAAATTATAATGCAAGTTTTTAGTTGTTTTTGTTTTTGTTTTACATTTGACAATTTTGAATACTCATGATTCTAAATGCAAAAGAGCTGGAGCCAGGATAGTGGTTGGTTGATATTTCCAGATTCTCTTCTATGGGAAGGGAGAACTGAGAGTTTACAGGAACAGGGAGGAGCAAGGCCAGGCCTGAGAGAGAGAGACAGAGAGAGACAGAGGTGATTTGTAGTATGTCTAAAGCTAGATACCACATACCTGTTTTTATTGATGGCTAACACAGATTCTGACTGATTCAGCTGTTACAACTGGTACTGACTGTAAATGCAGTAAAATCTCATTAATTTTCATCTGATTTCTCTATTTACAAAACTAAAACTGTGAGGCTTTAACCAGGAGAAGACAATTGGCAGTGCTTGATTATTATTAGATATCAGGAGTGACCTATCAGTCACCACCACTCAATCTTGCTATTTGTGGCAACTTTTGCATGCTGTGTAGAATCCCCTCCTGTACTCGTATCCTGTATTATAGCAGAGACAGAGGATAGATATGATTTATGTAAAGTATATGCAGCTTGGGTAATAACTAGACAGATCATTGTGATGGAAAAAAATGTGAGGTCTAAAACATAGTAAAAGTTCTATTTACAGAATTCTATGGTACATTTACTAAAAAACAAAAAATTACTCCAAATATTTCACACTTGAAAATGCTTAGAGAGAAGCACCTTCAAAGAAATCAATCCCTGAATAACTGCAACCCTCTTTTCTCTTTTCTTTTGTCTTGGGAATGTGGCTTCCCCAAGCCTTTACAAATAATTCTGGTATGTGAAAGCAGAAGATGGCAAGGCAAAACTGCTTTTATATATACCTGCATGTATACAAATATATATAATATAAACCACATATGTATTATATAATTTTTTTTTAGTCCCCACAACATAATCATCTTTATCTAGACTACTAAGATGGTCCCAAACTCTGAAAAATTAATTATGGGTGCTATTGCAGGAATATTTGATGCTATTTGCCTTTTCTAGTTATAGAGCATTCATTGAGTCCAGTGCTAGACATTAAACTGCTTTATTTTTAATATCCTAGTTTATTAAAAACCAATAACTATTTACTGATCACTGCTATATGCCTAGCACAGTTCTAGGCATAGAGAATACAGAGATGAACAAAACTGAATTCTTGCCTTCATGGAATTTGCATTCAACCAGAGAACCTGATAAAAAAAAATAGTGTTCAATAAATTTCACCAATCTTTTGAGAGAAATACAATTATTTGCATCCTCACTTTACAAATTAAAAAACAATCTGAGGAACAGGGAAAAATCTGATGGGCAGTTTCTATAATGGTAATAACCACACTATACAATTACTCAGCCTACTCTTTTCTGGTGTTACTTTCTCTAGCCTCATGAATTTTTACCCAACACATGTACAGTTTAGTACTGAATCATAGACTCAAGGAGTCTCCTCTGAAACATGTTAGAGGTTTCTCTCTGCATCTCATTCCTCTCCAATACTCTACCTACAAATTCTTTTTTTTATTATTATGTTAGTCCACCTACAAATTCTAGCCACCATTGGCTTTCTCAAATTCTTATCATCGTCTCCTCAACTCAGCAAAGCCACAGGACTTTGCTTGATTTCCTTCTTCTACACTGTGACCTTGAACATGCATTTAGGAAATAGGCTGACTGACCAATTATAGGGCTTATTTTGTTTGTTTGATTTCCTTTTCTCAAAGATCACAGTCTGGCAGTACCCATTGTGCAATATCTTAAAACCACTGTTTCATATATTTTTGTCTGTTTTTCTAGTTATGGCAGAAGGACAATTCCTATATCAGTTAACATTTCAAGGATAGAAGTGGAAATTTTGGCATCCTATATATATATTTTTTAAATCTTCAGGTTTTATAGATTTTTCTTATATAAAATCCCTAATTTGGGCTTTTTTCCTGTAATTCTTGTTAGTTGTGAATATTGTTTTTTAAATGCATGATCTACTAAAAAGTAGAAATTGTGGAAAATGTGTTCACTTTTGCAATAGCTTCCTGTAATAGTTATTCCACTTATTTTAATCAACATAATAAGCATTTTCACACAACATAAATGTTTTCATAAAGATCTTAAGAGCTACCTATTATTCAATCATATGGCTGTACCACAATTTTCTGAAATATATAAACTTTGAAGGCCATATTTCATTTTCTACTTAAAGAAAGCAATATAACTGGGACGCCTGGGTGGCTCAGTTGGTTGAGCATCTGCCTTCGGCTTCGGGTCATGATCCCAGGGTCCTGGGATCCAGTCCCACATCAGGCTCCTTGCTCAGCGGGGAGCCTGCTTCTCCCTCTGCCTGCAGCTTCCCCTACTTGTGCTCTCTCTCTGTCTCTGACAAATAAAACCTTTTAAAAAAATAAAGAAAGCAATATAACTAAAGGCTTTGAATTCTGGCTTCTCTTCTTACATGTAGTATGAATTTAGGCATCTTTTAAAATCTGTTTCCTAATCTCAGAAATAAAAATATTATCCCTTATAGGATTATTGTGTAGATCAAATGAAATAATGCATGTAAAGCACTTACCATAGAACTATCTATCCACAAAACTTAATTTTATTGTTTATGCTCCCAATGTATATCAGGTACTACATAGGTTTGAATAAATTGTATTATTATATTACTTGGTATTGAACATGTTTGTGCCTGAGGAAAGGAGAGGTAAATTAATTTAGGGCCAATCACTAAGGATTTTGTTTACCATACTGAAGAATTACTGACTTGGTCTTGAGGTTGATTTATTTTTCATATGTTCATATGTATCAGTGTGATATTGTTGGAAGTACATTTAATCTTTAAATCAATTTGGAAATAATCCAAATGTACATCAAGTTGTTAATGAACATCTTTTTAATCTAACAAATTCTCACCTAGTAATATAGAATGTTTTATGGTTTTATCTTCATGTATTCATATTTCTCTTCAAAATATTTTCTAAAACTTTCACATTTTCTCTTAATTTTATTCCTCTATAGTTTATATACTCTGTTGACAGTCTGAGTGGCTTATTTTGTAATTGTATAGTGCTGTTTTACAGCGTGGTTATTGATTTTCATACTCTTGTTTTATAACTAACCACTTTATTGAACTCTCCTTTTAGTTTTAATAGCTTGTCTGTTAATTCTATTTAGTATTATAAGCAAATATATCATTTATAAATACTGAATTTATTTTCTACCCTTCTAATAATTCTACCTTTTAATCTTATTCTAATTCATTCTGAAAGACATACTAAGTAATGGCATGCCTATCATTCTCTTCCTGGATTTAATAAAAACGCCACTGGTATTTCACCAGTAAGTGTGATACTGCCTATTGGTTTCAGATATACTCTGTTACCCATAAATGCAATTATAAAAATATATAATAGAGAAACTGAAAATCCCTGGTTATATCATCCCCAGAGGAAAATAGTTTGGTGCGTATTGTACACATTTTATTAAAATTTCTTTTAAATTAACATTCTTTGATATACTTTTACCTATCACATCTATATCTACTTCATTCCTTCTAATTATTGTATATTATTGCATTCTGTGGATATAACATGTTAGTCACCAATTTATGGCTATTTTACTTGATTCCGATATTTAGTTATCACAAACAATGCTCCAGTGAACATCCTTGTAAATTTACTTTTGGTTTGTGTGTATAGATACTTTTGTAAGTACATCAAGGCAAAGATTGTGAATAGATTTTTAAATATTAGCAATGCAACTTTGATATTTTTAAAAATATATAGCCTCTCAAATTTTGTATTTTCTTAAAGTCTGTATGCTTGAAGTTCCTCACCTGGTGAGTTGATTGAATTCATTGTTTCTGGTGGATACTGGACACTGCCTTGGAAAAGAAGCCATTGCTCAGCTAGAGGTTAACATTTTGAGTTTCTAGGAGGCAGATGGAAACAATATTGTTTTAACCATGATGTTTTTGAGAGTTTCAAATTTTGAAAACATTCCTTTACATATGAAGAACAAACCTTGGATCTGAGTACAGAGATTTACTATAATCCACAGTGTAGAGAAGACTATAATTTAAGGTAAGTTCCTGTTATACATGAATGGGAAAATTTTTTTTTACAATGCTGGAAGGAACATGAAAAAAGCCAAAAAGGATGAAATATGTTGAAGATAGTGTCTGCATCACTGAAATAATATTCAGTGCCCCCATACCCTAAACCCTGGCCCCATGTTTAAGTGGAAGAGGTAGGTGAATAAAAGGGGACAAAGTAGTATTAATAATTGTAAAAGGGGGAAGCTAAAAGCACATTTTTTTTTATCTTTTCCCCTCAAGAACTCTGGGGGAAAAATAGCTTCAGTTTCTCAATAATAAGCTAGAGTGGCCGTAATAGAGCAGGAGTGCTGATAACATGTATTTCATTAAGAGTCTGAGAAGTTCCCCTCCTCTATTTTCCCACAGTTTTCACCAGACATAAAAGAGGCTCAGAAGATCCCATGAGACCCTGTGGAGAGAGTGGAAGGTATGTAAGAGTTAAGTCAATCTTATAGCAAAAAATAGTTGGCATTGTTCACTCACATCTCTTAAGACTCCATCTCTGAAGTCTAGATGGAGGATACCAACAAGTATCAGAGCATAAGGCACATCTGACAAGAACCAAGATGGGAAGCTTAGTAAGCAAGGAGAATTGGCTGATTGTCCTTCAACAGCAGATGAAGAAAGAACCAGGAGAGATGAACTCTATCTCAACCAGAGGTCAGTAGGTATTCACAGAGAAAGGTATCTCTTGATCCAGATAGTCCTCCCCTGCTAGTTCCATAATAATATATGTTTTCCCTATGTCCAGATGTTATCTATGGAAATGGGGAAGAAAAGGAAGTGAAATGAACCTGAAAAGTCTGACCATTTAATTACAAAGAACCTGAGCTCACCTGAAACCGTTTTTAAATCTTGGGGGATGTTCATTAACTTTGAATGGGTAAGTTTAATAGATGTTCCCAGATGCAGCCTCTACTAAGAGGGATTAAGACTTAGAGCAAGTTGGGGTGCCTGGGTGGCTCAGTCATTAAGCGTCTGCCTTCGGCTCAGGTCATGGTCCCAGGGTCCTGGGATCAAGCCCCACATTGGGCTCCCTGCTCTGTGGGAAGTCTGCTTCTCCCTCTCCTACTCCCCCTGCTTGTGTTCCCTCTCTCACTGTGTCTCTTTCTGTCAAATAAATAAAATCTTTAAAAAAAAAAGACTTAGAGCAAGTTATACCTATGAGTGGTCATATATAAATTTTCCCCGCTATTGCAAGAAAATACTTTAAACTGTCTTCCAAAAGGCTGTGCCAATTAAGCATTCTCACACTTCCTTGCAGGAATGTAATTTCTCCACCCATACTGGAGGGGAGGTAAAAGTGGAAGGGAGGCTGTTAACTCCCCATTAAATATAAAAAGTGTAAAATGCAGCTAATTATCTTATGACACAGGGCAGTTGTATTCAGCTTTTCAGAAGGTTCCACAAAGTGATTTATAAAGTATTGCATTTCAAGTTCCATGGCTTAAAATTTATGATTTCGCTAAAATGACTGAAATTAGTAACAACTTGGTTTGTTCCTTTCCCTACATGATATATAACTTCATTGAATCGTGTCAGAGATATTTTTGAAAGTATTCTTTGTTTTCCCTTTTAAAACATTATTTTAATTAAGTGGAGTCAGTACAGGAAGAGAGTATTGTTAAATAGAAATATATTAAAAATTTATTCAATATGTTTTCTTTTTAAATGTAGGGAAATATGTATTACAAAATCTTCTGTTTATTTCAATTCTATTTGCTTCAGAAAATCTTTATAATATGCTTCATATATTTTATATTATGAAGGGTAACAATGCATCCTTTGTGGTATGAGACATTCACATCTTTACAATGTAAGTAATGGAAGTAGATGGCATCCAAAATCTTTAACTGCTGAAAATATCAAGTTTTGCTTTCAGATTATAAGCCTAAGATCAAGGGTGTCAATTAAAATGTAATAGGAAAAGAATTTTTGATTAGGTTTTCAAACATTTATAGAAATAACATTTTAAGTATTTTCTTTTTTTTAAATTATTTTTAGCCTTGTCTCCTCCAGAAAGTATTTGCCTTTCCTTTCATCTTATTCAATTGTTGACAGTTTATTTTATAAAAGTTGATGACTTTAAATTGTAGGCAAAACTTTGATTGCAATTTCCAATTAAACTTGTCAATCAATGAGTAAGGGAAAAAGGGCAAGTACATTATAAAACTTGTTTGACCACCTTTACAAATTTTTATTACTGTCTTGGAAAAAGTCTAGTGTTTTACTACTCAAATAAGCCCTTTTTTTTGTATTGTTTTTCTTAAAAATTTTAAAATTTTATTATGTTAGTCACCATACAATACATCATTAGTTTTTGATGTGGTGATCCACGATCCATTGTTTGCGTATAACACCCAGTGCTCCATGCAGTACATGCCCTCCTTAATACCCATCATCAGGCTTACCCACCCCCCTCCCCCCTCCCCTCTAAAACCCTGTTTGTTTCTCAGAGTCCATAGTCTCTCATGATTCATCTCTCCCTCCGATTCCCGCCCCCCTTCATTTTTCCTTTCCTTCAAATAAGCCCCTTTTTAAAAGGCCCCTAGATACAAAAGCAAGCAGAGCTGTTGTAAGAAGGCTGATTTGAAATAATGAGTTTAACTTGAATTCTCAATATCCCTGATGTTCTATTGTTGCAATTTTCTTTGTAACAGCTAAAATTCTCTCAGGTTATTCTGCCTGCTTAAAGTCAGAAAGGGTTTGTTTGTTTATTTATTTATTTAGAAAGGGTATATTTTAAATGCCCTTGTAGTTATTAGAAATATGTACTATTAATCTTAAAAAGCAAGATAAATGTGAAACAAGGCTCAAGCCCTGTGGTAGGTCAGTGGTATCTGACTAAAGGAGAGATTGATTATATGTTTTGTTATACATAAAAGACCCTGAACAAAGTTCAATTTGTCTAAGTAAATTTTAGGATAGAAGGAAGCAGCTGATGTGGTCATTGAAAAGATAAGACTTAGAATTAAGTGTCACCATACTTGTTCCTATGTGACCTTGAACAACGTAATCCCTCTGAGCCTCATTTTTGTCATATACAAAATAATGCTTCTACCTCCTAGATTTAACAGCATATAGTACAGGGTCTCATAGATATTTGTTACATTATTATAGCTGAATAGGATTCAAGGAAGAATTTTAAAAACATTAAAGATTGGTCTAATAGGAATTCTTCACTTCAATCTTACAGAAAAAATAGTTGGCATTGTTCACTCACATCTCTTAAACTTTGTGCCACCTAATTCAGCTATAATGAAGGATAAGCTTTAACTAGTGTTATTCTGGATTCAATGATGCCAATGATGCCAATTATCCCTGCCTTAGGTGGTTCTGAAATACTCCAAACCACGTGTTTCTCGGAAGAGAGGTATTTTTGTTTTTCCCCAAACTTGAAAAATATGTGAATCCCACTGAAAGGTAAACATTTCCCCAGGTGTTGACTTATTTTTATTTTAATGGCTAAATATGTACAATCATAAAGCTAAAAATAAACTACTGATCCTCATAGGCTTTATACACCTATAAAACTGAAACATATTTACAAATTTAAAACATTTATTTTACTACTTTTTTCCAAACCACTGTGAAATTTTCATTTAGACTGTGTGACATAGTAATTTGGCTCTCACCTAGTTCAAATATTTAATCTATGTCCCTTTTACTATCAGTCCATAATTAAAATATCATACAGAGGAATGACATTAAGATGGCACAATAGGTTATTCCTGACTTTACTCTCACCATAAAAAGGACAACTAATATCTATTTAACAAGACAGCATGAGAGACTCCTAGAACATGGGGGTGAGGCTAAAGTATACCCTTGTACCACAGAGACCAAGACAGACTTCATCAGAAGGGTAAGAGAAATTGCTACATACTGACCACGTTGTCCCTCCCTCAGGACAGTATAGCACCATATGGAGGTCTCCCCTGAGTCTGTTAGTCAGAAAACCAGACCTCCCCAGCTTTGTGAGAGCCTTTTCTCTGATCTCATACCACAAGGAGTGGGAGGCCCAGTCGCTGGGAATCCCACAATAGAGAAGGGGAGAGGGGCTTGCAATAACCAGTACATGGATCTTGGCAGACCAAATTCATACCTATAGTGTCCACATAGTAATCCCAACCAGCAGCTTTGCTCATTTGTAGAACCAAGTCAGGGGTACACTCTGACCAAGGAACTTGGCAGGGTGCAGATCTGCCTGATTCAGATCTTCAAATATAGAGTTTTGCTAGCACTAGGGCCTGGTATATCCACACTCAGACAAGGTGCTGAGTCACAGCCAAGCCAGTTGTGGAGAATGCCTTCATGCCCCATCTGAGCAGAAGGGCTGGTGATAACTAGAAGCTGACTTCCCCTAGACCAAAGAAAGTACTAGGCATGGAAGCTTCCCTCACTGTACAGAGGCAAGGGGATTAATCCATAGCCCAGGCTTAGGGTAGCTCCTAACCAGATAGCCTGTTTGAGAAATTGAGAGTGGCCTGGAACAGTCCCTCACCCTCAGGCAAGGATGACACATAGCCCCACCCACTCCGGAGAATGTCTTCCAGTCCCATCTATCCAGAAGGGCTAGTGAAAAACTGAAAGCTGTGTGGCCCAGCAGAGAAGGACAGAGTCAATAGTTTGTAGAGCAAGGCCAGTGGTTCTGTTTGGCCAGGGAACTTGGGGTATGGGTCAGCTTGAGTTAAGGAAACAAAGAACTTTGAGTTCTAGAGCTGCTTCTCCCACTGTGCCTTGAGGCTATCCAACCAGGAAATCTAACCAGAGCACATGGGAAGCTGTGAAGCGCATTCAACAGCTCTATGTACAGTAGCACTTGAACAGAGAGAATAGCCCATGATTTCCCCCAGCTGCAGAATAAAATGGGTGGTCTATCCTGAGTAGGAAATTTAGTACACAGAGTCAGGCCTGATTTGGACTCCCAAACAACAAGCCATACAGGCCTTGGCCTGCTGTCCTGTCAGGGCAGGGAAGCTAATTCATGGTACCATCTTCTTCTGAATATAGCACCAAGTCCCAACCATTTAGTAAGCCTTGCCAGAAAATTTATACAACTGCATAGCCCAGCCTATAGTCTCAAGTGTGTAGGGAATTAAACCAGCAATCCTATCCAATTATTCTCAACCAGTGTCATCTACCCCCATCCTCTGAGCCTAAACAGTTGCTGCACCCCAAAATAGACCATAATAACAGGCTCCACCTGCCCAAAACCCTTACAAGCATACCTTGGAGATAACACAGGTTCAATTCCAGACCACCACAATAAAGTGAATATTGCAATAAAGTGAGTTGAATGATTTTTTTTTTGTTTTCTAGTGCATATAAAAGTCTATTAAGTGTGCAATAGCATTATGGCTAAAAAGTAACACCTTAATTAAAAAATACTACTAAAAATGCTAACCATCTGAGCGATCAGTGAATTGTAATCACTGATCACCATAACAAATACAATATTTCAGTTTCATTATTATAAGAATCACCAAAATGTGACATAAAGACACAAAGTGAGGAAATGCTGTTGGAAAACTGCCAATAAACTTGCTCAACACAAGTGCTACAACCTTCAATTTGTAAGTATATGTGAAGCATAATAAAGTATGTCTGCAGACATACCCAGAAACCTACTGAGCTTACTGGTGAAGAACTGTCCCTGCCAAAGCAAACCTGTAAAGTCTGGAAGTGGAGCCCCATTACTCAAATATGCAGATGCCAATATGAGGAATCAAGGATCATGAAAAAAATCAGAGAACTATGACACCACCAAAGGAAACTAATAAAGCTCAAGAAATGACTAACGAAATGGAGATTTGTGAATTGTCAAAAAAAATCAGATTGTCTTTAGTGAACTAAAGGAAATTAGGAAAGCAATGCATGAACAAGACAAGTTTGATAAGGAAATAGAAACTACCACCCCCCCCCCAAAAAAACCAAACAAATCTTAGAGTTGAAAACTATAATAACTATACTGAAGAATTCAATAGAGAGTTTCAAAAGTAGACTGAGTCATCCAGAACAATGAATCCGTGAACTGGTGGATAGGACACTGGAAATTACTGAGTCAGAGGAACAAAAAGAATGAAAAGGAGTGAATAAAATCTACAGAACTATGGGACACACGAAAAGAAACAATATTTGCGTTTTAAAGCAGTAATAGCTGAAAACTCCCCAACCTGGAGAAAGAAATGAACATCCAGATGCATGAGGCCCAAAAGACCACATATAGGTTAAACCCTAATAGGTCTACACCAAGACACATAATAATTGTCAAAAATCAAAGACAAAGAATTTTAAGAGCAGCAAGAGAAAAGAGAGATTACATATAAGGGGACTCTCATAAGACTATGGGTGGATCTCTCAGCAGAAAATTAAGGAATGGGATGGCATATTCAAAATATTGAAAGAATATAACTGTCAACCTGAGGTTCAGGGAAAATGGCAGAGTAGAAGGATCCTGAGCACACCTTGTTCCATAGACACATTGAGATGACCGCTACATCTATGCAACTGACTCTGAAAACAAGACTGGCATAACAGACCTTCCACAGTTAATTTTATAGAGGAAGGACAAATTTGGATACCAAAACCCCAATGAGACTAACCACAAATGGGAGGGACACCACAAGCATGGAGAAGCAAGAGGATCGGACCCCACCCCTGGTACCACAGGCTTGGGGAACTCACACTGGGAGGACAATTCATGATAACATCTGGCCTTGAAAACCAGTGAGGTTGAACTCTGGGAGAGCCAGAGAGCAATAGGAAACTGATCCCCTACCCTTAAAAGCCAGTATAATAAGTACCTTGGCCAAAGATACAGCACCGAAGCAACAGTTTGAAAAGCACCTGGGATATATGTGAAAGATTTATTTACTGGTCTCAAAATGTACACTGGGAAGGGGCAGAGATTTTCAGATTTCTCCAGAAACAACAATGGTATATACAATTTCTCTTGCCCTCCCCCAGTCTAGATAGCAGGACGCTTTCAGGAACCAGCACTAACATGTTGCACCTAACCGGCTAGCACCACATGCCCTGCTCCATGTTCCTCTGGGGACACACCCCATCCAACCAGCCTGTCTGGACAGGGTAGGAATTTCTCCAAAACAGTTCCTGTCCCACCAAACCCTGCAAGCAGCCCAGGCAGGGACTGGATCACTCCAAAGGAATGCTTGCCCTGGGAAGAAGGGGAAATAACCCCACACACCAGTGCACCCACAATTCCAGCAACAGAGCCTCTGTTGGCTGTACAAAAAGGCTAAGTGTAGACATTTAGTGACTGCCAACCCAACCCACCTATGAGCCTGGGTTAGCCTTGGACAGGCCTCTTGACAGCATAAGGATCAAACACTGCCTAGTGTGCTCACAGCAGGAAAAGCAGATAATTGCAGATAGTTGGACTAAAAGCAAACACAACTCAGCCACAATAGTAGGGTACACAGAGCCCACACTGGAGACACCCCAGAAAGCCTGGTGCTGGTGACCAGGGGGACTGTGTTACAGGGTACCACAGAACCTCTTCTACACAAGACTACTACTTTCATGACCAGGAGATATAACAGACCACAATGTTAAACAAAATGAGACAGATGAATACATCCCAAATGACAAAATCACAGCAAAAGAACTAAATGAAACTGAAATAAGCAGTATGCCTGATAAAGGGTTCAAAGTAATGGTCAGAAAGATACTCATTGGACTGGAGAAAATAACAGATGAACTCTGTGAGAACTTCAACAAAGAAATAAAAAATATAAAAAAGAACCAGAGATAAAGAATTCATTAACTGAAATAAAAAATACACTAGAGGGAATCAGCAGTGGATTAGAGGATGCAGAAAAATGGATCAGCAATTAGAAAGATAGGGTAATGGAAAGCAACCAAGCTGAAGAGCAAAAAGAAAAAAAATTAAAAATGAGAATACATTAAGAGAAGTAAGCAACACCATCAAGCATAATAACATTCATATTATAGGAATCCCAGAAGGAAGAGAAAGGGGCAGAAAATATATTTGAAGAAATAATACTTGAAAACTTCCCAAATCCTAAAGGAAATGGAAAAAATTTTAAAACAGCTCACCAAGACTGAATCAGGAAGAAATAGAAAATCTGAATAGATCAATTACTAGTAAGAAAATTGAATCAGTAATCCAAAATCTCCAAATGAAGAAACACCTGGACCAGATGGCTTCACTGGTGAACTTTACCAAACATTTAAATTAGTATTAACTCCAATCCTTCACAAACTATTCCCAAAAATCTGGGAAAATTCTGAAAGTCATTTTACAAGGCTAGCATTATTCTGATATATGAAAACTAGAAAAAAATTACTAAAAAAGTACAGGCCAATATCCCTGATGAATATAGATGCAAAAGTTCTCAAGATACTAGCAAACTGGATTCAGCAGCACATTAAAAATTTCATTCATTATGATCAAGTGGGATTTATCCCTGAGATGCATGAGTGGTTCAACATACATAAATCAGTCAATGTGATACATCACATTAATAGAATGAATGAATTATAATTATCTCATAAGACACAGAACATACAACAAAATTCAACATCCATTCATGATAAAAACTCCACAATTTAGACATAGAAGAACATATCAGAACATAATAAAAGTCATATATGAGAGGCCTGCAGCTAACATCACAGTCAATGGTGAGTGGATAAAAGTTTTTCTGTAAGATCAGGAATAAGACAATGGTGCTCACTCTCACTATTCCTATTCAACACAATACAGGAAGCCCTAGATAAAGCAATCAAGCAAGAAATAAAATGCATCAGAATAGGAAAGAAAGCAAAATTTTCTCTATTTGTAGATGACATGATTTTATATATAGAAAATCCTAGACTCAATCAAAACACTATTAGATTTAATAAATAAATTCAGTAAAATTGTAGGATACAAAATCAGTAACATTTCCATGCCCTATCAACAAAATTTTTTTTTCTTTGTGAACTGATTTGTTTATTAGTATTATATATATATATATATTTTAAGATTTTATTTATTTGAGAGAGAGAATGAGATAGCATGAGAGGGGGGAGGGTCAGAGAGAGAGGCAGACTCCCTGCTGAGCAGGGAGCCCGACATGGGACTCGATCCCGGGACTCCAGGATCATGACCTGAGCCGAAGGCAGTCGCTTAACCAACTGAGCCACCCAGGCGCCCAGTATTATATATTTTTTAACATTAGGTTTGCTGAAAATAGGCAAAAGGAGTCACTTTTTCATATTTTCATTACATTCAACAAAATTTCTTAAAAAAGAAATCAATCCCATTTATGATACACCCAAAAACAATAAAATGCTTAGAGATTTCTCACCTTCTTAAATTTATTCCTATGCTGAAAACCATAAGACATTGAGGAAAGAACCTGAAGATAACACAAATGGAAAGATCCCCCATGTTCATGGATTAAAGAATTAATATTGTTAAAATGTCAATACTACCAAAGCCATCTGTAGATTTAGTGCAATCCCTATCATGATTCCAATGACATTTTTTACATAAGTAAGAAAAAACACTCCTAAATTTTATATGGATCTGCAAGAAACAGCAAATAGCCAAGGATATACTAAGAAAGAACAACAAAGCAGGAGTTATCACACTTCCTGATTCCAAGCTATACTATAAAGCTAAAGTCATCAAGACAGTATTGTACTGGCATAAAAACAAATAGAACACTGAAACATAATTGAGAGCCCAGAAATAACCCCAAGCATATATACCTGCAGCAGTCATGGCCAGGCACTGCAGCCAGTCCCATCCACCAACACAATCACAGCAGCCACAGCCCAGCCACAAGAGGAGGGTGCATGCAGCCCACAAAGGGCATACCCCTGAACTGCTTAGTTCTGGTGACCAGAAGAGAATGTGCTTTTGGGCCTCACAGGATACTTTCTATATAAGGCTACTACTTCAAGATGGAAAGACATAGCAGATCTACTTAATACCTAGAAACAAATACAGAGAAAAAGCCAAAATGAGGAGACAGAGAAATATGATCTAAACAAAAGAACAAGATAAAACCAGAAAAAGAACTAAACAAAATTGAGATAAATGATCAGCCTGATGAAGAAAGATACCAACCTCTGGAGAAGAATGAATGAACACAGTAAAAACTTCAACAAAGAGATAGAAAATATTAAAAAAAGAACCAATTAGAGTTGAAGAATACAATAATTGAAATGAAAAACACACTACAAGGAATTATCAGCAGATAAGATGATGCAGAAAAATGGATCAGCAATCCAGAGGCAGGGTAACTGAAATCACCCCAGGTGAACAGTAGAAAGGAAAAAGTATTTTAAAAAATGAGAATAGTTTAATGCACCTTAGGGACATCATCAAGCATACTAACATTTGTATTATGGGGTCCCAGAAAGAGAAGAGAGATAAAAGGGCAGAGAAATTATTTGAATAAACAATAGCTAAAAACCTCCCTAACCTGGAAAGAAAGACATCCAGGTCCACAAAGCAGAGAGAGCCCTAAACAAGATGAGCCCCAGGAGGTCCACACCAAGACACACAATTTAAATGTCAAAAATTAAAGCTAATGAGAGGCTCTTAAAAGCAGCAAGTGAGAAGCAGCTAGCTACCTACAAGGGAACACCCATAAGATTATCAGCTCATTTTTCAGCAGAAACTTTGCAGAGCCAGTATATTCGAAGTGCCGAAAGGAAAAAAATAATCTACAACCAAGAATACTCTACCTAGTAAGATATCATTCAGAATTAAAGGAGAGGTAAAAAAAAAAAAAAAATTCCCCAAACAAAAAGGAGTTCATCACTACTAAAATGGCCTTACAAGAAGTGTTACCAGGACTTCTTCAAGCAGGAAACAAAAGGCCATAACTAGAAGTAAGAAAATTGTGAAAGAAAACAGTCTCACTGGTAAAAGCAAACATATAACAAAGGTAGTGCATCAACCACTTATGAAGATTAAAAGACAAAAGTAGTAAAAGCAACTATATCTATAATAATCAGTTTGGGATACACAAAATAAGAAGATGTGAAACATGGCATCAAAACCAAAACGTGTGTGTAAGCTAAGCTAAAAATGTAGTACTTTTAGAATGTTTGAACTTAAGCGACCATCAAAATAGACTCCTATATAAGATGTTACCTATGAACCTAATGGTAACTATGAACTTATGATACACAAAAAAGAAAGGAATCCAAACATAATACTAATGGAAGTCATCAAATCACAAGGGAAGAGAGCAAGAGAAGAATAAAGGAGCAGAGACAACTGCAAAAACCACCAGAAAACAACAAAATGGCAATAAGTACATGCCTATTAATAACTACTTTAAATGTAAATGGTCTAAATATTCCAATAAAAGACAGAGGGTAAGTTAATGGATTAAAAAAAACAAGACCTATCTAACTGCTGCCTACGAGAGACTCACTTCAGACCTAAAGATGCATACAGACTGAAAGTGAAGGGATGGAAAAGGATATTCTATGCAAATGGAAATGAAAAGAAATCTGGGATAGCAATACTTAGACAAAACACACTTAAAATGAAGACTGTAGCAAAAGACAAAGAAGGGCATTACATAATGATAAAAGGATCAATCCAACAAGAAGATATAACAATTGTAAATATTTATGCACCCAACATAGCACCTAAATATATAAGCAATTATTAACAGACATAAAGGGAGAAACTAATAGTAATATAATAATAGTAGGGGACTTTAACACCCCCTTATATCAATGGATGGATCATTGAGACAGAAAATAAGAAAACAGTGGCCTTAAATGACACATTAGTCCAGATGGACTTAATAGATATATGCAGAACATTCCATCCAAAAATAGCAGACTATAAATTATTTTCAAGTACACACAGAACATTCTTGAGGATAGAGCACTTGTTAGGCCACAAAACAAGTCTCAATAATGTCAAGAATATTGAAATCACATCAAGCATATTTTCTGACCACAATAGAAATGAAACTAGATTACAAGAAAAAAACTGGAAAACACAAAAACACATGGAGGCTAAACAACATGCCACCAACCAACCAGTGAGTCAATGAGAAAATTTAAAAATACATGGAGACAAATGAAAACAGAAACACAACATTCCAGAAGCAGTTTTAAGAGGGTTATTTATAGTGATACAAGCCTACCTTAAGAAACAAGAAAATATCAAATAGAAAATATAAAAAGAAGCTAGAAAAATAAGAACAAATTGAAAGTTGGTAGAAGGAAAGAAATTATAAAGATCAGAGTAGAAATAGTTTCATTGATCTTTTCTATTTTATTTACTCTAAGAGCTGCTTCTCAGAAAAGATAAAATAAATTAATAGATCTTTAGCTAGACTCATCAAGAAAAAGAGAAAGGACCCATAAAATAAAATCAGAAATGAGAGAGAAGTTACAACTGACACCACAGAAATACAAAGGAATATGAGACTACTATGAAAAATTATCTGCCAACAAATTAACCTAGAAAAAAATGGATAAATTTCTAGAAATGTATAGTTTAAAACAGAAAGAGATAGAAAATCTGAACAGACCAATTAACAGTAATACAATTTAATCAGTAGTCATAACTCTTCCAATAAACAAAATTCTAGGACCAGATGGCTTCACAGCTGAATTCTATTAAACACTCAAAGAAGACTTAATCCTTTTCAAACTATTCCAAAAAAATTGAAGAGGAACACTTTCATCAAATGCATTATAAGGTCAGCATTACCCTGTTAACAAAATCAAACAGATACTACTAAAAAAAAAAGAAAATTATAGGCCAATAACCCTGATGAACATACGTGCAAAAATCCTCACCAAAATATTAGCAAACTGAATTCAATACATTAAAAGGATCATACACCATTATCAACTGGGATTTATTCCAAGGATGGTCAGCATTCACAAGTCAAAGTCATACACCACATTTACAAAATGAAGGGTAAAAACTACATGAACATCTCAATAGATGCAGCAAAAACATTTGACAAAATTTAACATCCAATTACAATAAAAATTCTCAACAAAGTGTGTATAAGAGGAAACATACTTCAACATATGTCAAAGGCCATATGCGACAAACCCACACCTAACACTATACAGTTTTTTTCTCTAAGATCAGTGACAAGACAAAGATGCCCCCTCACACCACTTTTATTCAACATGGTACTGGAAGTCCTAGCCACAGCAATCAGACAAAAAACAAAAGGCATCCAAATTTGTAAGGAAGAAGTAAAAACTGTCCCCATTTGCAGATAACACTATATTATATACAGAAAAACCTATAGACTCCATGAAAATACTATTAGAACTACTATTTCAGTAAAGTTGTAGGGCACAAAATTAATATAGAGAAATATGTTGTGTTTCTATAAACTAATAATCATCGGAAAGAGAAACTGAGAAAACAATCCTATTTACAATTGCATCAAAATAATAAAATACTTGGGAATAAATTTAACCAAGGAGGTGAAAGATCTGTACTCTGAAACCTATAAGACATTGATGAAAGAAATTGAAGATGACACAAATAAATGAAAGAATTAATATTATTAAAATGTCTATATTATCCAAAGAAATCTATAGATTCAATGCAATTTCTATCAAAACACTGATCACATTTTTCACAGAACTAGACCAAATAATCCTAAAATAGGTATGGAACCACAAAAGTCCCGAAATAGCCAAAGCAATCTTGAAAAAGAGTAAAGGTGAAGTTATTACCATCCTGGATTTCAAGCTATACTACAAAACTATAGTGATCAAAACAGTATGGTACTGGCACAAGAAAAAACACACAGATAAGTGGAACAGAATAGGAAGCCCAGAAACAAACTGACACTTACATGGTTGATTAATCTATAACAAAGGAGGCAAGAATATACAATAAGTAAAATACAGTCTCTTCAATAAATGGTGCTGGGAAAACTGGACTGCCTGATAACCTCTTCACTCAAATTGAGTTCTCTTTCCCAGCAGGTGATTCAGTCTATCCTGCAAGTAGACCCTGTGGGCTTGCCTCATGAGTCTTCCAGTTGTGCCCAGGCATATTTGAATCCAAGGAAGAACACAATGTTGATTCATGGTTTCCCCTAGAAACTTCTTTAAATGGAAAAATGCAATGGGGACATTCAAGAATTCCTGACTATACTGATATTCCAGGAGCATCCACAAGCTAGTTTCTTGCACACAAGAGTCTATGACTTTGGATTTGGCATGCAGCATATTAGACATATCATATGTAATCAGTGCTCTAATTCATTCTTGTCTGCTGCTGGGTAACACCTCCTTTAGATCACCAGCTCTCTTTTTATGCCTTAAAAACAAAATAAGTAGACTTACTTGCTATTCTGCAATATACCCCATGCTATGGTCTGAATTTGTGTGTTCCCCAAAAATTCATATGTTGAAATTCTAACCTCCAAAGGTAATGGTATTAGTAGGTAGAACTTTGGGGAGGTGCTTAAGTCATGGGGGTTCCACCCTCATGGCTTTAGTGTCTTATAAAAGGCACTATAAAATGGCATTAGTGCCTTATAAAAGAGGCTTCAGAGAGATCCCTAGCCCCTTCTGCCATATGAAGACATAAGGAGACCAGGACCCAGAAGAGGGCCCTCATCTAACCATGTTGGCACCCCAATCTTGGAGTTTCAGCCTCCAGAACTGTGAGAGAGAAATTTTTGCTGTTTATGAGCTACCCGGTCTGTGGTATTTTGTTATAGTAGCCCAAATAGACTAAGACACCCCATGACATTCTGATTCCCCACTTTTGCTCACTTTTCTCTATCTGGGCCACACTTCATAACCCATTCACTTTTGTGACTTATGTCCTATGACATGCCTAGCCATCATTCACCACATCATAGTTATTACCTAACATGCTAATCATAAAATAACTGATTCTATCACACTCTTATTATTCCTATTCCCTTACTCCTTCTTTCCATCCCTATTTAACTATTTGAGGAAACAAATACAAATACTCATCTATCTCTTATAGTTTCAATTAAGAAAGAAGTTACTCAAATTAAGCAACAACTTTTCATGATTCATCCCACTAAAAAAATCTGTTTTAGAAAGTGTTAACATTTTATTAAAATAAAATGACCTTTTCTTGGAGAACATAAACTGAGATAAAATACAAAAGAATCAAATTGTTCCATAAGACACTTGGAAATGTGTTGTTGTGTTCCTGAAAGGAAGAAGAGTTGTAAACCTCAAATTAAATTTATCAAGGGTGGGGAGTGTGGGGAGGTGTCTCCTTGTGTATGTGTAATATAAAGCCCATTCCTTTCAAGCAGATACCATAGCTCAGGTTTGTTCTTTTCTTCCCTCTGTTGGCCATCACAAAGAAATAGTTTCACTTGCTGCTTAATGACATTGCAGTTTTATAGATCTGTCAGCAATTGCAGTCCACAGAGTAGGATACAAAATTGCCAGAATTAAGTTGAGAGATGATATAGATCAAAAGCCAGGAAAAGCAAATGGGATCTACAACAGTGATCCAATAGGTCTGGGATGATGTAGTTATAAAGTATTATCTGTTTCTTTAAAAAAAAAACAAATGGTGAATACAGTTTGACATTTATTCTATACTTCAAAATATTGCTTTTCGTCTTGCTTTTAAAATTTTTGTGTTGGAATAAAGGAGTGGGATGATGTTGAGAGAGTAGCCTTTTCACAATACCACATTTTTTGGTCCGAGAGCTTCTGTGCTGGAGCCAGATATTAGAGATAAAATATTGTCAATATCTTTCTTAAAGGGTCATCTAAGCATAGCAAGTATGGATTACACTATTATTAGCCTTGCCATAACACTATTAAAGCCAGAATTCAAAGCAAAAAAAGTCACATTCAGAAATTCTTTTGAGAACACAATGTCTCAGAAATGCAGATATACTAGAATTTTTTCTTAAAATAATACTATTCCTACTAATCAAAGGAAATGATTCAACTAATTAAAACATGAATAGAATAGGTTTTAAGTGCCCATGGCTAAAAAAAATTTTAACTGAGTCTATGACTATTCAATTATAATCATTGACTTTGATGTACACAAAGCAAAGTTTGGAACTGGAGGAACAATTTGTATGCATTTGTATGAAAAATAATGCTATTTTAAATGAGTATTAATATTAACTTACGTGAAACCCTGTGTCTTGGATATAGGACTCTGTGTAAAAAAGCAGAGATTTAGTTTGAGTCCTTGAGAAGAAATATATACATACCTGTACCATCAAGGTAGTTTTATGTTGCCAGTAACAAATGCGTGGTGGTATTAAGCTAAAAAAGGGAGATTGACTGTGAGGATAGTGGGTGAGTCATAAATCTCAAGGTGCAGGAATACAGCTAAGCTTCAAGAATTAAAGCTAAATATTGAAATGCCCATTAGACTTGCCAAATCTTCTTTCCATTGCTTTCTCTATTCCTGCTTCATTTATATGTATATTTATATATATAAATATATATATATATATTTAATTCTAGGTATAGGCATGTCATTTCTGCTTTTGAAGATACTAGACATAAAATATGGTCACAGGCTACTCCCAAATTTTGACATCAATGACCCATGTATTTGATAGTAAATTTTTAAGATTAAATTAAAAATTCACAAGAATCTGGGGGAGGAGCAAGATGGTGGAAGAGTAGGAGACTTAAATTTTGTCTGGTCCCAGGAATTCAGCTAGATAATTATCAAACCATTCTGAACACCTACAAACTCAACAGGAGATCGAAGAAAAGAATAGCAATTTTATGAACAGAACAGTGACCACTTTCTGGAAGGTAGGACATGTGGAGAAGTGAATCTGAGGTGATATTTGGGAAGATAGACTGCAGGGGGAGGGAACCTCCATCAGCCAGCTACCAGCAAGTGATAGAGCAGTGGAGCACAAAATTAGAACTTTCAGAAATCTGCTCCGCTGAGGGATGTCGCTCCAGTGGCTAAGCAGGGGGTGGAACCCTCACTGGGACAATGTGGTCTCAGGACCCTCAGGGTCACAGAAAGACTGGGGGTGCCTGAGTGTGGCAGAGCTCCCAGGTATCTGAACAGGAAAGCCGGCTGCAAAGATGGAGCCAAAGAGTGGGCTCTCAGCTCAGGGTTGCCATAAACCATGATCTGTGGTACAGTCGGGCCACTGCTTTTCCAGCAGGGACCCAACAAGTGGCAGATCCGGGGAGACTCCCCTTCCTCCTCAAGGAGGAATGGCACAGGAGTGCACTGCAGGAATCTGCTGGGTTTGGAGACTCCAAACAGGGTTGTGTGCCAGAGACAGAAATGCTGGGTCACAGACTGGGTGAGCACAGAGTGAGGCAGGAGACCAGGGATATGGGAGTGATGGACTGCTTTTCTTTGGGGGCTCACTGAGGAGTGGGGCCCTGAGTTCCCAGCTCCTCTGGGGCCAGAGATTGGGAGGCTGCCATTTTCACTCTCGTCCTCCAAAACTGTACAGAAAGCTTTCAAGGAACAAAAGCTACCAAGAGCAAACCCTAGCAGATTACTCAGCCTGGCCCCTGGCAAGGGCGGGGCAATTCTGCCTCAGGCAAATACATTTGAGAATCACTGCAACAGGCCCCTCCCCTAGAAGATCAATGAGAACATCCAGCCAAGACCAAGTTTATTGATCAATGAGAATGGCAGAATGCCAGCACTAGCAGAATACAGCACATAGAATTCATGGCTTTTTTCTCCATGAATCTTTAGTCTTTACAAGTTAATTTTTTCAAAAAAAGATTTTATTTATTTCACAGAGACACAACAAGAGAGGGAACACAAACGGCAGAGTGGGAGAGGGAGGAGCAAGCTTCCCACGGAGCAGGGAGCCTGATGCGGGGCTCGATCCCAGGACACTGGGATCATGACCTGAGCTGAAGGCAGATGCTTAATGACTGAACCACCCAAGTGCCCCCAAGTTAATTTTTTTAATTTAATTTTTTTCTTTTTCTATTTTTTAAAATTTTCTTCTTTCCTTTTTCAACCAACATCTTATCAATTCCTTTTTTAAAGTCTTTTTTAATTTTCATTTTGACAGTCATACTCTATCATTTCATTGTATTTAACCTTATTTTTTGTATATATTTTTCATTCTTTAAAATTTTGGGATACAGTTTCTTCTAACAGACCAAAATATACCCTAAATCTAGTGTATGGCTTTGTTCTAGTCTCCCACCCAATCACATCCTCTCCTTTTTTTCCTTTAATTTTTAAAATTTTTTTTCTTTCTTTTTTCAACCAACTTCTTATCTTACCAATTCCTTTCTTAAAATCTTTATTAATTTTCATCTTTACATTCATACTCCATCCCTTCACCATATTTACCCTTAGTTTTGCATATATATACGTTTTTCTTTCTTTAAAATATTGGGAGGCAGTTTCCTCTAACACACCACAATACACCCAAAATCTAGTGTGTGGCTCTGTTCTATTCACCAGCCTGATCATATTCTTTTGTTTTTTCCTTTCTTTTCTCCCCGGTTTCCAGTCTCCTCTGATTTGTTTAGTGTATATTTTCCTGGGGTCGTTGTTACCCTTGTAGCATTTTGTTCTCTCATAGGTCTATTCTTCTCTGGACAAAATGACAAAACAGAAAAACTCACCTCAAAAAAAAAAAAAAAAAAAAAGAACAAGAGGCAGTACTGATTGCCAGGGACCTAATCAATACAGACATTAGTAAGATGTCGGAACTAGAGTTCAGAATGACAATTATAAAGATACTAGCTGGGCTTGAAAAAGGCATAGAAGATATTAGAGAATTCCTTTCTGGAGAAATAAAAGAACTAAAATCTAAGCAAGTCGAAATCAAAAAGGCTATTAATGAGGTGCAACAAAAAATGGAGGCTCTAACTGCTAGGCTACATGAGGCAGAAGAGGGAGTTAGTGATATAGAAGACAAAATGATGGAGAATAAAGAAGCTAAGAAAAAGAGAGATAAACAACTACTGGATCACAAGGGGAGAATTTGAGAGATAAGTGATACCATACGGTGAAATAACATTAGAATAATTGGGATTCCAGAAGAAGAAAGAGAGGGGCAGAAGGTATATTGGAACAAATTATAGGAGAGAACTTCCCTAATTTGGGGAAGGAAACAGGCATCAAATTCCAGGAGGCACAGAGAATCCTCCTTAAAAATCAATAAAAATAGGTCAATCTAATAATAAAACTTCTAATAATAAAAAAAATCTAATAATAACACAAGTCTCGAGACAAAGAGAAAATCCTGAAAGCAGCTCGGGACAAGAGGCCTGTAACCTACAATAGTAGAAACATTAGACTGGCAGCAGACCTATCCACAGAGACCTGGCAGGCCAGAAAGGATGGGCATGATATATTCACGGCACTAAATGAGAAAAATATGCAACCAAGAACACTTTATCCAGCTAGGCTGTCATTGAAAATAGAAGGAGAGATAAAAAGCTTCCAGGACAAACAAAAACTAAAGGAATTTGCAAACACAAAACCAGCCCTACAAGAAATATTGAAAGGGGTCCGCTAAGCAGAGAGAAAGCCTAAAAGTAACATAGACCAGAAAGGAACACAGACAATATACAATAACAGTCACCTTACAGGCAATACAATGGCACTAAATTCATATCTTTCAATAGTTACCCTGAATGTCAATGGGCTAAATGCCCCAATCAAAAGACACAGGGTATCAGATTGGATAAAAAAAACAAGACCCATTGATATGCTGCCTGCAAGAGACTCATTTTAGACCCAAAGACACCTCGAGATAGAAAGTGAGAGGGTGGAAACCATTTACCATGCTAATGGACACCAAAAGAAAGCTGGGGTGGCAATCCTTATATCAGACAAATTAGATTTTAAACCAAATAGTATAATAGGAGATGAGGAAGGACACTACATCATACGTAAAGGGTCTATCCAACAGGAAGATCTAAAAATTTTAAATATCTATGCTCCTAACATGGGAGCAGTCAATTATATAAGCCAATTAATAACAAAATCAAAGAAACACATTGACAATAATACAATATTAGTAGGGGACTTTAACACCCCCCTCACTGAAATGGACAGATCATCTAAGCAAAAGATCAACAAGGAAATAAAGACTTTAAATGACACACTGGACCAGATGGACTTCACAGATATATTCAGAACATTCCATCTCAAAGCAACAGAATACACATTCTTCTCTAGTGCACATGGAACATTCTCCAGAATACATCATATCCTAGGTCTCAAATCAGGTCTCAATGGGTACCAAAAGACTGGGATCATTCCCTGCATATTTTCAGACCACAATGCTTTGAAACTAGAACTCAATCACAAGAGGAAAGTTGGAAAGAACTCAAATACATGGAGGCTAAAGAGCATCCTACTAAAGAATGAATGGGTCAACCAGGAAATTAAAGAATTAAAAAAATTTAGGGAAACAAATGAAAATGAAAACACAACTGTTCAAAATCTTTGGGATGCAGCAAACGCAGTCCTAAGAGGGAAGTATAGAGCAATACAAGGCTTTCTCAAGATACAAGAAAGTTCTCAAATACACAATCTAACCCTACACCTAAAAGAACTGGAAAAAGAAGAGCAAATAAAGCATAAACCCAGAAGGAGAAGAGAAATAATAAAGATCAGAGCAGAAATCAATGAAATAGAAACCAAAAGAACAGTAGAACAGATCAATGAAACTAGGAGCTGGTTCTTTGAAAGAATTAGTAAGATTGATAAACCCCTGGCTAGACTTATCAAAAAGAAAAGAGAAAGGACCCAAATAAATAAAATCATGAATGAAAGAGGAGAGAACACAACCAACACCAAAGAAATACAATTATAAGAACATATTATGAGCACTATATGGCAGCAAAGTAGATAATCTGGAAGAAATGGATGCATTCCTAGAGATGTATCAACTACTAAAAGTGAACCAAGAAGAAATAGAAAGCCTGAACAGACCTAGAACCACTAAGGAAATTGAAACAATCATCAAAAATCTCCCAACAAACAAGAGCCCAGGACCAGATGGCTTCCCAGGGGAATTCTACCAAACATTTAAAGAAGAATCAATACCTATTCTTCTGAAGCTGTTTCAAAGAATAGAAATGGAAGGAAAACTTCCAAATTCATTTTATGAGGCCAGCATTACGTTGATCCCAAAACCGAAGACTCCATTAAAAAGGAGAATTACAGACCAATATTCCTGATGAATTCTCACCAAAATACTAGCCAATAGGATCCAACAGTACATTAAAAGGATTATTCACCACGATGAAGTGTGATTTATCTCTGGGCTTCAAGGTTGGTTCAACATCCGCACTTCAATCAATGTGATACAATACATTAATAAAAGAAAGAACAAGAACCGTATGATCCTCTCAATAGATGCAGAAAAAGCATTTGACAAAGTACAGCATTCTTTCTTGATCAAAACTCTTCAGAGTATAGGCATAGAGGGTACATACCTCAATATCATAAAAGCCATCTTTGAAAAACCCACAGCGAATATCATTCTCAATGGGGAAAAACAGGGCTTTTCCCTAAGGTCAGGAAATAAAAGCGATGTCCACTATCACCACTGCTGCTTAACATAGTACTAGAAGTCCTAGCTTCAGCAATCAGACAACAAAAAGAAATAAAAGGCATCCGAATCAGCAAAGGAGTGAAACTCTCACTCTTTGCAGATTATATGATACTTTATGTGGAAAACCCAAAAACCTCCACTGAAAACTGCTAGAACTCATATTGGAATTCAGTAAAGTGGCAGGATATAAAATCAATGCACAAAAATCAGTAACGTTTGTATACACCAACAACAAGACAGAAGAAAGAGAAATTAAGGAGCCAATCCCATTTACAATTGCACCCAAAACCATAAGATATCTAGGAATAAATCTAACCAAAGAGGCAAAGGATCTGTACTCAGAAAACTAGAATAATCAGGAAAGAAATTGGAGAAGACACAAAGAAATAGAAAAACGTTCCATGCTTGGGGCGCCTGGATGGCTCAGTCATTAAGCATCTGCCTTCAGCTCAGGTCATGATCCCAGGATCCTGGGATCGAGCCCCGCATCAGGCTCCCTGCTCAGTGGGGAGCCTGCTTCTCCCTCTCCTGCTCCCCCTGCTTGTGTTCCCTCTCTCACTGTGTCTCTCTCCATCAAATAAATAAATAAAATCTTTTAAAAAAAAAGATGCTGAAAAGAATTTCAACAAATACAATAAAAAAAAAAAAAGTTCCATGCTCATAGATTGGAAGAACAAATATTGTGAAAATATCTACGCTACCAAGAGCAATCTACACATTTAACACAATCTTTATCAAAATACCATCAACTTTTTTCAAAGAAATGGAACGAACAATCCTAAAATTTGTATGGAACCAGAAAAGATCCTGAATAGCCAGAGGAATGTTGAAAAAGAAAAGCAAAGCTGGTGGCATCACAATTTCAGACTTCAAGCTCTATTACAAAGCTGTAATCATCAAGACAGTATGGTTTGGCACAAAAAGAGACACATAGACCAATGGAACAGTATAGAGAGCCCAGAAATGGACCCTCAACTCTATGGTCAACTCATCTTTGACAAAGCAGGAAAGAATGTCCAATGGAAAAAAGACAGTCTCTTCAACAAATGGTGCTTGGAAAATTGGAAAACCACATGCAGAAGAATGAAACTGGACCATTTCCTTACACCACACACAAGAATAGATTCAGAATGGATGAAAGACCTCAATGTGAGACAGGAGTCCATCAAAATCCTTGAGGAGAATGCAGGCGGCAACCTCTTTGACCTCAGCCACAGCAACTTCTTCCTAGGAACATCGCCAAAGGCAAGGGAAGCAAGGGCAAAAATGAACTATTGGGACTTCATCAAGATAAAAAGCTTTTGCACAGCAAAGGAGACAGTCAACAAAACCAAAAGACAACCGACAGAATGGGAGAAGATATTTGCAATTGACATACCAGATAAAGGGCTAGTATCCAAAATCTATAAAGGACTTCTCAAACTCAATACCCAAAGGACAACTAATCCAATTAAGAAATGGGCAGAAGACATGAACAGACATTTCTGCAAAGACAACATCCAAATGGCCAACAGACACATGAAAAAGTGCTCAACATCACTTGACTTCAGGAAAATCCAAATCAAAACCTCAATGAGGTACCACCTCACACCAGTCATAATGGCTAAAATTAACAAGTCAGGAAATGACAGATGTTGGTGAGGATGTGGAGACAGGTGAACCCTCTTACACTGTTGGTGGGAATGCAAGCTGGTGCAGCCACTCTGGAAAACAGTATGGAGGTTCCCTAAAAAGTTGAAAATAGAGCTGCTGTATGACCCAGCAATTGCACTACTGGGTATTTACCCCAAAGATACAAATGTAGTGATCCAAAGGGGCATGTGCACCCTAATGTTTATAGCATCAATGTCCACAATAGCCACACTATGGAAAGAGCCTAGATGTCCATCAACAGATGAATTGATAAAGTAGAGGTGGTATATATACACAATGGAATATTATGCAGCCATCAAAAAATGAAATCTTGCCATTTGCAATGATGTGGATGGAACCAGAGGGTATTATCCTAAGTGAAATAAGTCAGTCAGAGAAAGACAATTATCATATGATCTCAGTGATATGAGGAATTTGAGAAACAAGACAGAGGATCATAGGGGAAGGGAGGAGAAAAATGAAACAAGATGAAACCAGAGAGGGAGAGAAACTATAAGTGACTCTTAATCTCAAGAAACAAACTGAGGGTTGCTGGAGTGGAGGGTGGTGGGAGGGATGGGGTGGCTGCACGATGGACATTGGAGAGGGTATGTGCTATGGTGAGCACTGTGAATTATGTAAGACTGATGAATCACAGACCTGTACCCCTGAAACAAATAATACATTATATGTTAATAAAAAAAAAAGAGAGAAAAAAAATTCAGAAGGATCTGTTTGGCTAGCTACTTATATTTGGTCTCATCAGTTGTGCCCAGAGGTATAACTCACATTGTACAGATTTACCAGTAGCTTACTCTTTGGGGAGATGACAAGGTTTCAAACAAAGGGAAACTATTGAGAGTTGGGAAGGAAACCAGTAAGTGCTGAGTATAATATGTACAAAGTTGACCCGCCGAGAGAGGTGGAGTGAGTACTGAGCTAGGGCACATGATTGCTGTACCATCTGAGAGGAAGCAACCAAGAAGGCCACAGTACAGTGTCCATAAAACTGGGTGATGGCCTTGAAAATTAACATTCATTTAGCTGCTAATAGCTGTAACACTGCTATGAAGTAGGCATTATTATACCAGTTTTGCAAATAAAGAAAATAGGACTCAAAATTTAAGTTCCTTACCACTGCTAGCAAGTAAAAGGAAAATAATATCAATGTTTGTCTGATGCCAATGCCTGTTTGTTATACTGTGCTGCTTAGAAGGCACCAAGGCCAGATGAGATTCAGTGAAGTGCTGATAACAGAAGGCCCATTCAGAAAATCCTAGTGGTGACAGAATCTAAGAATAATGATTGAAGAGGCTGGTGGAACTGAACTTTTGTGTTTCTAGATCTGTATATTCTCATAGACCATTTAGTTAGTGCTTGTGCATAAAGGTAGCAGAATCCAGACTCATGGACTAAACAGGATGTCAAGCACAATCATAATGCTAATTTAAGACAATATCTGTCATTTGATAAGCACTACTATTGGCCATAATGTACACTAGGTACCTGTTACAAGTCAAAGCAAGACCTGTTCTAGGAGGAGACTAAAATAAGGCAGAGTAACTGTAGAGTCTTGATTGCTTAGTTTGATCTAAAAGGCTATCTACAGTCGAATCCCATTCTTTCTAGTTGCATCTATCCATATTCTTTTTATAAAAATACACAAATGTTCAACCAAATCAGATTATCATTATTTGCTGAATATGCCATGCTATTTTAATGTTTTAAATACAACCATGTCTTTCATTGCCCCCCTTTCTATGACCAGAACACTGCTCCCCCTCCATTTCTACTGTATAAGTTTCTATTATCTTTTAAGATCCACATCATTCCCTGTCAAGGCTGATCTGAAACTACTTCCCCACCAGAGATGAGTGCTACTCAAATTGCAACATTTATAATAATCTGTACAAGTCCATAAGCCCCGTTAAACTGTGAACACCCTGAGGGCAGGAGGAGAGTATTAATTCTTTTCTATCCATTGACAGAATCCAATTATTGCTAGATTACCTGGCCAAACACCATCAAAAGCTTATCTCACTCCCCAGAGCCTTTTTACATCGTACCATTTCAACTTGAGTCATTTTGAAAATCTGTATGGCCTACAATGGTTCCTCACAATCTTAGCCTTCTGATTCACACACAATTACAGGTATTTTACCTTTCTCTGAAAAACATATATCTAAAATATATGGGTTAACTTAAGCCATGATATTCATGGGACTAAAAGCATTTTTCATTATATCATGGTGACTAGTTACTATTACTGGCTTCACATATGTCTTTTCTCCTATTTTCATTGTATTAACTCTTGCTTATGTTAGATCAATGGACCATACCTGGCTTACGCAACTTTTTTCTTTAACGCATTATTTTCCAATATAAAGGAAGCCCATTTACTAATAAATGTGGGAAAGACTCGACTTATGATTTAAATAGGTATTAACAACTTTTTTCTTTCATTTCTGTAAGACTGCAGCAACTTCTTCAGAAGGCAATGATATCACTGCCTTGGTAAATCTTGGGGTGTGCATTTTGTTGATCCTACCTTCATCAGGCATTTCTAAGTGTGGGGCTTTGGACATTGTTGTATCAAATGGCACATTCTCCATTGGCACACATGCTGTATATGCAAGAAAATATTAGAAAAAATATATATGTATTAATTTTATATAAAAAAGAAAAATAAGCACTATTTATATTTAATGTATTTATTGATGCCAGTCTACACTGACATACAGACATGTTTATTTTGTGTGTTTATGGAAGTTCAAGGTATCCTTAGGGAAAAGTGGGAATTCCACAAACTTTACGCTTTGGTTTGTTTTAAGCATAATGTTACACATTGCTTTTTACTTATGCCCAGTTAATTACATTTTTACATTATTTTATTTAATAATTAAATTGTCACAAAGTAGACAAGTAGCCTAAAGATTTTAATGGAAATAAACCATAGATTGTAGATAATAGTGATGACTCAAGCACAGATAAAAACAATTGCCAAACTGATGCTTCTTTTTCCTTAGGCTTATCTGAATCTCCAAAGTAAAGGTGACATATTAATATTTTAGCTATGAGTAAAAAGTGAAGGCCTATGGTAGGAACTTATGCTACTGAAAGAGCATTTCAAAGATGAATGTTTGGAATGTTCCCATTACCATGTTTTTTTCCCCCTTTTGCCTAAAACAATATAAAAATGTCGCTTGTAAAATCTCTCTTATCTGTACACATTAAAAACACAATTTTATTGACTGTTTTATATTCCAAGAGGTTCAAATTTATATCTGTCAAGTATAAAAATATCACTTTTAAATAGTATTATTTTCAACTGAGAAAATGGTTACTTTCTAATTTTCAACATCATGAACACAATTTGCTAAATTGGTACTTGGGATTGAAAAATGTATACCATGAGGTGCTTCTTTCATATGGATCTATGTAGCTCTAGGAGTTCTTTTTTTCATGTGTGTCAGCATTTAAACCAAACCTTTAGAACTGAACTCTGTACCAGTCTTCTGAATTTCTCTATTATATATCATTAAACAATGATTTAAAAAGTAGTTATAATGGGAGATTGAGCTTGGGAAGATGGTGGAATAGGAGGACTCTGAGCTCTCCTTGTCCCATGTTTACAACAAGATATCATCCACATCCAAGTCAATAAACCAGAGAGCAATCCCAAGCCTGGCAGAACAAACTCCACAGCTAAATATAGAGAAGACGCTGCATCTGAAAGTTTAGGAAGGCCAGGAAGGCAGAGGGAGGCCAACCACAGGACGGGGGCGCTGAGTGCCTGAAGAGGGCAGAGAAATGGGCCCTCATACCAGGGAACTCACATGGGGAAGACTATTCCTCATAATGTTTGGCTTTAAAAACTAGAGGGCCTGAATTCTGTATTTGTAAAACTAGTGGAACTTGGAGGCTGGAGCTTTAAAAGTCAGCTGACTCAGCACTGGGCCAGCCAGGAGGGTGAGTGAGAGCTGGGTTGCCACCCTTAAAGAGACAGCTGCATGCATGGAGAGGCAACATAAAAACAGCAGTTTATATAGTACCAGGAGCAAATGGGAGACAGGTGTTCATACTGGTTTTGGAGCATTTTAGGGGACTTAGAAAATGAGGGAGACGGCAGGTGCCATTTTCCTGCCCTGACCCCTAGCATAAACACAGAGCCACCTGTGGGAGGTGGCACTGCACAGATACTTGCTACCTAACCTGCTAACAGTGCATTACACCCATGAGGTCTCCTGAGGATTCACCCACTCCAAGCCTGCTAGCTTCAGCCCTGGGCTCACAGCAAGTTTTGTTAGTGCACATGCCCTTCCCAGCCACCAAGCTGTGCCCTAGCCACCATTGTGCCCAGCCATCAATGCATACCATACCCAGCCTTGCACCCCCAGCCATGGCAAAGCACAGTCCTCAGCTACCACAGCACTTCAGAGGATCTGGCATAGGACTAGTGGCCCAGTGCAAATTTGGATAACACCTCTGCCTCACTCCCAAGTTCCCCAGTGGACACTCCCTCAGAACTGGCCGGCTAGGATCCCACTAGCACGAGAGAGAGCAAGCACAGGCCACAATAGGCAGAGAGACAGTGCAGACAACTGCACAGAAAGGAAAAGTGCCTCAGGCACAACAGCAGGGAGTAAGCAACACACATAGGATACTCTCCTGAAGTGCCAGGTTCTGGTGAACAGGGGACTCCCCACTGCAGGGCACTCTAGGATATCCTCTTCATAAAGTCACTACTTTCAAAGCAGAAGACAGAGGTGACTTTCTTAACACAGAGAAACAGACACAGAGAAGCAGACAAAATGAGGAGACAGAATTTTATCTCAAATGAAAGAACAGGACAAGGCCATGGCTAGAGATCTAAGCAAAATAGGTATAAGTAACATGCCTAATAGAGAATTTAAAGCAATGATTGTAAAGATACTCAACTTGAGAAAAGAGTGGAAGACATGAGTGAGACCCTTAACACAGAGATAAGGAATAACATAGCAAAGATAAAGGGCTCAATAAATGAAATGAGAAAAAACACCTGATGAAATGAACAGTAGTATGGAAGAAGCAGAGGAATGAAATAGTGACCTAGAAGCCAGAGCAGTGGGAAGCAATGAAGCTGGACAAAAGAGAGAAAGAATTATGCAAAATGCAAATAGACTTAGGGAACTGAGTGACTCCATCAAATTATAGAAATTATGGAAAATTATAGTATTACAGAAATCCCAAAAGAAGAAGAAAAGGGGGCAGAAAATGTATTTGAAGAAATAATAGCTGAAAACTTCCCTAATCTGGGGAAGGAAACAGATATCCAGAACTAGGAGGCACAGAGATGTCTCATCAAAATCAACAAAAGCAGACCCACCCAAGACATATTGTAACTAAATTGGCAAAATATAGTGATAAGGAAAAAAATTTTAAAGCAGTGAGAAAAGAAGTCAGTAACTTACAAGGAAAAACCCATAAGGCTAACAGATTTTTCAACAGAAATTTTAGAAGCCAGAAGGGAGTGGCATGATATATTCAAGGTGCTGAATGGGAAAAAATCTATAGCCAAGAATACTCTATCCAGCAAGACTATCATTCAGAATAGAAGGAGAGATAAAGAGTTTCCCAGAAAAACAAAAACTAAGGGAGTTCATGACCACTAAACCAGCCATACAAGAAATATTAAAGGGCACTCTGAGTGGAAAGGAGAGGTCAAAAATGACAGTATAAAGGCAAGAAATACAAAATCAGTAAAAATGAGTATTTCTGCAAAAATCAGTCAAGGCCAACTCATACAAACAGAAAGGATATAAAACATAACATATACATAAAATGTGGGGAGGAGAAAAAAATGGGTTCAAACTTAAAGATCATCAACTTAATATAGACTGCTATATGCAGAAGAGGTTATGTACAAACCTAATGGTAACCACATATCAAAAACCACTAATAAATATGCAAAGAATAAAGAGAAAAATCCAAATATATCACTAAAGAAAATCTGCAAAACATGAGAGAGAGGCAAGAAAGGATCAGAGAAAATCTCCAGAAACAACCACAAAACAAGTAATAAAATGGTAATACATGTCTATCAATAATTACTTTGAGTATAAGTGGGCAAAACACTCCAATCAAAAGACATACAGTGACAGAATGGATAGAAAAACAAGACCCACCTATATGCTGCCTACAAGAGAATCATTATAGACCTAAAGATACCAACAGATTGAAAATAATGTGATGGGAAACACCTATCATGCAAATGGATGTCAAAAGAAAGCAGGAGTAGCAATAACTGCATCAGATAAACTAGACTTTAAAACAAGGACTGGGGCACCTGGTGGCTCAGTTGGTTAAGCATCTGCCTTTGCCTCAGTCCATGGCCTCAGGGTCCTGGGACCAAGTTGCACATCAGGCTCTCTGCTCAGCGGGGAGTCTGCTTCTCCCTCTGCCCCTCCCCACCAATCATGCTCATGCTCATGCTCTCTCTTTCTCTCAAATAAATAAAACCTTTTTAGAAAAATAAAAATAAAAAAACAAAGACTGTAACAAGAGACAAAGAAGGACACTATATAATAAAGGGTACAAACCAACAAACAAGAAGATATAACAATTATAAATATTTATGCCCCCAACATAGGAGCACCTAAATACATAGAACAGTTAACAACAAACAAAAGGGAACTAACCTAACTGATAATAATACAATAATAGTAGGGGACCTTAACACCCCACTTAAATCAATGAACAGATCATCTAAACAGAAAATCAAAAGGAAACAATGGCTTTGAATCAAAGACTGGACCAGATGGATTTAACATATATATTCAGAATAGTCCATCCTAAAACAGCAGAATACACATTCTTTTCAAGGGCACAAAAAACATTCTCCAAAATAGATCACATATTAGCCCATAAAACAAGCTTCAACAAATCAAGAGAATTGAAGTCATACCATGCATCATTTCTGAGCCCAACACTATAAAACTAGAAGTCAAACACAAGAAAAAAATCTGGAAAACCCACAAATACAGGGAGGTTAAATAACATATTACTAAACAATGAATGGGTCAACCAGGAAATCAAAGAAGAAATATAAAAGTACATGGAAACAAATGAAAATGAAAACACAACGGTCCAAAATGTTTAGGATGCAACAAAAGTGGTGGTCTTAAGAGGGAAGTATATAGCAATCCTGGCCTACCTCAAGAAGCAGGAAAAATCTCAAATAAATAACCTAAACTTACACCAAAAGGAGCTAGAAAAAGAACAACAAACAAAGCCTAAAGACACCAGGAGGAAAGAAATAATAAAGATTAGAGCAGAAATAAGTGATATAGAAACTAAAACAATTATAGAACCGATCAATGAAACCAGGAGCTCATTCATTGAAAAAAAATCAACAAAATTGATAAACCTCTAGCTGAATTTATCAAGAGAAAGGACTCAAATAAACAAAATCACAAATGAGAGAGGAGAAACAACAACCAACACCATGAAAATACAAACATTATAAGAGAATATTATGAAAAACCATATGCCAACAAATTGCACAACCTGGAAGAAATGGATAAATTCCTAGAAACATATAAACTACCTAAAATGAAACAGGAAGAAATAGGAAACTTGCACAGACCAGCAAAGAAAGTGAGTCCGTAATCAAAATCTTCCAACAAACAAAAGTCCAGGGCCAGATGGCTTCCCAGGTGAATTCTACCAAATGTTTAAAGAAGCATTAATACCTATTCTTCTCAAGCTATTCCAAAAAAAGAAAAGGAAGGAAAACTTCCAAATTCATTCTATGAGGTCAGCATTACCCTGATATCAAAACCAGATAAAGAAACTACCAAAAAAGAAAACTATAGGCCGATATCCCAGATGAACATAGAAGCAAAAATCTTCAAAAAAATACTAGCAAACTGAATTCACCAATACACTAAAAGAAATCATTCACCACAATCAAGTGGGATTTATTTCTGAGTTGCAAGGGTGGTTCAATATTCACAAATCAATGTGATACACCACATCAATAAGAGAAAGAATAAGAACCATATGATCATTTCATAGATGCCGAAAAAGTATTTGACAAAGTACAACATCCATTCATGATAAAAGCCCTCAACAAAGTAGGCTTAGAGGGAACATATCTCAACATATTAAAGGCCATATACAAAAAAACCCCACAGCTAATATCCTCAATGGGAAAAACTGAGAGCTTTTCCTCTGTGCTCAGGAACAAGACAGGGATGTCTATTCTCACCATTGTTATTTTACACAGTACTGGAAGTCCTAGCCACAGCAGTCAGACAACAAAAAGAAACAAAACGCATCTAGGGGCGCCTGGGTGGCTCAGTTGGTTAAGCGACTGCCTTCAGCTCAGGTCATGATCTCAGGGTCCTGGGATCGAGCCCCGCATCGGGCTCCCCGCTCGGCGGGAAGCCAGCTTCTCCCTCTGACCCTCTCCCTGCTTGTGTTCCCTCTCTCGCTGTCTCTCTCTCTCTCTGTCAAAAAAAAAAAAAAAAATCTTTAAAAAAAAAAGAAACAAAACGCATCCAAATAGGCAAGGAACAAGTCAAACTTTCACTATTTGCAAATGATATGATACTATATACAGAAAACTTGAAAGACTCCACCAAAAAAGTGCCAGAACTGATAAATGAATTCAATAAAGGAATAGGATACAAAATCAATGTACAGAAATCTGTTGCATTTCTATACACCAATAATGAAGCAGCAGAAAGAGACATTAAGAAAACAATCCCATTTACAATTGTACTAAAAATAATAAGATACCTGGGAATAAACCTAATCAAAAAGGTGAAAGACCTATGCTCTGAAAACTATAACAGTGATCAAAGTAACTGAAGATGGCACAAAGAAATGGAAAGACATTCCATACTCATGGATTGGAAGAAGAAGATGTGGTATATATATATACAATGGAATATTATGCAGCCATCAAAAGGAATGAAATCTTGCCATTTGCAACAACGTGGATGGAACTGGAGGGTATTATGCTAAGCGAAATAAGTCAATCAGAGAAAGACATGTATCATATGATCTCACTGATATGAGGAATTCTTAATCTCAGGAAACAAACTGAGGGTTGCTGGAGTGGTGGGGGGGTGGGAGGCATGGGGTGGCTAGGTGATAGACATTAAGAAGGGTATGTGCTATGGTGAGTGCTGTGAATTGTGTAAGGCTTGAATCACAGACCTGTACCTCTGAAACAAATAATACATTATATGTTAAAGAAAGAAGAAGATAGCAGGAAGGGAAAAATGAAGGGGGGGAAATTGGAGGGGGAGACGAACCATGAGAGACTATGGACTCTGAGAAACAAACTGAGGGTTCTAGAGGGGAAGGGGGTGGGGGGATGGGTTAGCCTGGTTATGAGTATTAAAGAGGGCACATATTGAATGGAGCACTGGGTGTTATATGTAAACAATGAATCATGGAACACTACATCAAAAACTAATGATGTAATGTATGGTGATTAACATAACATAATAAAAAATGTTTATGCTACCTAAATCAATCTACACATTAAATGCAATCCCTATCAAAATGCCACCAATATCTTTTACAGAACTGGAACAAGCAATCCTAAAATTTGTATGGAATCACAAAAGCCCTGAATAATCAACCTTGATAAAACAAAGCAAAGCAGGAAGCATCACAATTTCAGACTCAAGTTATCTTACAATGTTGTATTAATCAAAACATTATGGTACTAGCACAAAAATAGATATATAAATCAACAGAACAGAAAACACAGAAATGAACCAACAACTATATGGTCCTTTAATATTTGACAATGCAGGCAAGTACATCCAATGTGAAAAGGACAATCTCTTCAACAAATGGTGTTGGGAAAACTAGACAGCAACCTGCAAAAGAAAGAAATGGGACCACTTTCTTATACCATACACAAAAATAAATGCAAAATGGATTAAAGACCTAAATATGAAACCAGAATCTATAAAAATCATAGAAGAGAAAATAGGCAGTAATGTCTTTGACATTGGCCATAGCAACTTTTTTTCTAGATAAGTCTCCTGTGGCAAGGGAAACAAAAGCAAAAATAAACTATTGGGACTACATCAAAATAAAAAGCTTCTGCACAGTGAAGGAAACAATCAACAAAGCTAAAAGGCAACCTCCAGAATGGGAGAAGACATTTGCAAATGACATATCTGATAAAGGGTTACTATCCAAAATATATAAAGAACTTATAAAACCCAACACCCCAAAAATAATCCAATTTAAAAAAAATGGACAGAAGACATGAACAGACATTTTTCTAAAGAAGACATCCAGATGGCCAACAGACACATGAAAAGATGCTCATCATCATTTACCATCAGAGAAATGCAAATCAAGACTACAAGGAGATATTACCTCACAGCTGTCAGAATGGCTAAAATCAACAACACAAGGGCGCCTGGGTGGCTCAGTTGGTTGAGTGACTGCCTTCGGCTCAGGTCATGATCCCGGAGTCCCTGGATCGAGTCCCGTATCGGGCTCCCTGCTCGGCAGGGAGCCTGCTTCTCCCTCTGACCCTCCCCCCTCTCATGTGCTCTCTCTCTCTCTCTCATTCTCTCTCTCTCAGATAAATAAATAAATCTTTAAAAAAAAATAAAAATCAACAACACAAACAACAGGTGTTGGCGAGGATGTGGAGAAACAGGAACACTCATGCACTGTTGGTAGGTACAGTCACTCTGGAAAGTAGGATGGAAGTTCCTCAAAAAAGTTAAAAATAGAACTACCCTATGATCCAGGAATCATACTACTGGGTATTTACCCAAAGAATACAAAACATTAATTCAAAGTGATACATGCATGCCTATGTTTATAGCAGCATTATTTAGAAAAGCCAAGATATGGAAGCAGCCCAAGTGTCCATCGATTGATGAATGGATAAAGAAGAACTGGTATCTCTCTCTCTCTATATATATATATATGTATGTATATATATAGCATGTATATGGTGTATATATACATACGGTATGCATATTTATATATAATATATATAATAGAGTATTATTTAGCCATAAAAAATAAAAATAAAATCTTGCCATTTGCAATGACATGGATGGAACTAGAGAATATTATGCTAAGTGGAGTAAGTCAGAGAAAGACAAATGCCATATGACTTCACTCACATGTGGCATTTAAGAAACAAATGAGCAAAGGGAAAAAAAGAGAGATAAACCAAGAAAAAGACTCTTAACTACAGAGAACAAATTGATGGTTACCAGAAAGGAGGTAAGGGGGAATGGAGGAAAAATGTGATGGGAATTAAGGAATGCACTTGTGATGAGCACTTGGTACTGTATGGAATTGTTGAATCACTGTATTGTACACCTGAAACTAATATTACACTGTATGTTAACTAACTGTAATTAAAAAAACACAAAAGTAGTAATAATGAAGCCTACTTAATCACATTTATCAGTAATTTCTCTGATTAAAAACAATTCGATCTATTAATAATTTTCCAGTTTATTTTTTCTTTAGTTCATAAAAAGTTCAAAGTTTCTTTGTTTTTCAACTTTATTGAAATATAAATAACAAAAACCACTATATATTTGAGGTGTACAAAGTGATTATATACATACACACACACACACACTGTGAAATGATTACTACACTCAAGCTAATTAACACATCCATCACCTTACATTGTTACTGTTTAATTTTCAGTTTATTTATTTATTTATTTATATTTAAATTTTACTTAGTTAATGTACAGTACAATATTCATTTCTGGAGTAGAATTCCATGATTCATCAGTTACACAAAACACCCAGTGCTCATCACAAGTGCCTTCCTTAATACCCTGCACCCATCTAGCCCATCACCTCCACCCACATCCCTCCACCAACCCTCACTTTGTTCTCTATCCATAAGAGTGTTACAATTTATTTATTTATTTATTTATTTAATTTTTTTTAAGATTTTATTTATTTGTCAGAGAGATAGAGAGAGTACAAGCAGGGGGAGGGGCAGGTAGAGGGAGAGGGAGAAGCAGACTCCCCGCTGAGCAGGGAGCCCGATGCGGGACTCGATCCCAGGACCCTGAGATCATGACCTGAACTGAAGACAGACGCTTAACCGACTGAGCCACCCAGGTGTCCCTGTTACAGTTTATTTTTAATGTGGTTACAACACTTAAGATTTACTGTCTTGGTAAATTTAAAGTATGTTACATGATATTATTAAATGAAGTCACTATGCTGTGCATTAGATCCCCAGAATATATTCGTCTTATTACTGAAGGGTTGTACTGTACCCTTTGACCAACGTCTCCCCATTTTCAAAGTCCATTTCTCTATATATTTAATGAGATACACACTTTATTTTTAGCTCATGTATTTATTTTATCAACATACATATAATAGTATTAGGTGTGTCCTCAATTATTTTAACTGTTAGATGTGAGCAAGCAAAATAAATGAATAAACATGGAAAATTGTGCTCATTGAACAGTAACTATCCAAGTTTTAGTTATGCAAGATGAATGAATTCTAGGAGCACCTGGGTGGCTCAGTCTGTTAAGCATCTGCCAAGATCCCTGAGTCCCAGGGTCAAGCCCCACATCTGCACAGCGGGGAGCCTACTTGTCTGCCTGCCTCTGCCCCTACCCCCACTTGTGCTCTCTCTCTCTCTCTCTCTCAAATAAATAAAATCTTTAAAAAAATTTAAACGATGAATTCTAGAGATCTGTGGTACAACATAGTGCCTATAGTTAACAATATGGTAATAGTGCACTCAAGATTTTGAAGATGGTAGATTTTATGTTAAGCATTCTTATAAAATAGGAAAACAAGGCATGATTGTGGTGATAGTATCACAGGTGTATGCTTATGTCCAAACTCATATTATACACATTATACATATGTGGATTTTTTGTACATCAATTGTACCTTAATAAAGCTGTTTAAAAAAGAATGTGGAGGCAATTGATGTAAAACATAGAGTTCACATTCGTTAGTAAGGTGTTTAATCCTTCCACTGTTGAACCACTGCTTGCCTATGTAATTATCTCTCTTCTTTCATCCATTCAGTCACTCTGTATCCCTTGCATTATCCCCTGCTCCTTTGCTTACACAACTTTCTTTGCCTCCACGTTTCTCCATAACATAATCTGTTTTTTTCTGTTCTTTCACCCATGAATGTTCATTTTCTCTATCGTATCAAAATCCTACTCAGACCTCAAAAGCTAGCTTGGACATTTTGTCATATCTTCCTTCTTTATGCTTCCATATAACTCTCTTTATACCTCCATTATAGCTCTGATCACAGTTACTCTTCTAAGAGCTTCCATAAATGACTGACCTTCTTCCTCAAGGTCAAGGATCACAGTCATGTGTTGTCCCAATGTCTAGCATAGTGACTTGTACAGTATAAGCACCAATAAATGGGCTAGAGTATATTTCTTCCTCCTCACAGGAAAATAGAAATTAAATAAATGGCTACACTGTGATTAGAACAATGGACTAGTCTGAGATGCCACAAATCCTTACCACCAGCCACCACTATAATAAAGTTTTGCTTACATATCACTTTCCATTTTAATCTTTACATCATATTCTTATAAGTAAATTTTTACAAGGATGCTGGGAATTGATGTGACTGCATTTGGAAATATTCCAAGGATTTTATTGAAATAAGAGACAGCACAAGAAAATGACCAGATGTTAAACACTAGGCACATGTACCTTGGGCATCTCATTCTAGTTCTGGTGGAATATGGACAAGGGAGTAATTTTTCAAAATTGCATGTGGGATTCACACAGACAAAGCCCATAATTTTTCCACATGAACCTGAAATAATGGGGGTAGGGACAGCTACGCTTCTATGTTCCCTACACACATCTAAGTAAGAATGAGACCACAGGGACACATAAGAAGTGCTCAATGGCTTTGCAGTGGTTTGTAATTCTTTCCTCAACAAATAATGTCATTCTCAGCATGAAAATACTGGTAACATATGCAGTGAGAATAGAGTCAGCAATGAGGTTCAAATAGGAAACAAAGCCATCTCTTTTCTCTTTATGTATTTCATCAAACATGGGATTTAAGAAAATATGGTGTGAGAAATCTAATATTTACTGAAGAAGAGTAAACTAGGAGACACTGGTTTAAAGATGTTCATCCTGTTGTAGTCAGACATTATTTAGAATGCTGTATCAGCCATCTGACAGCTGTACTATTTTTGGCAAATTACATAATCTTTTTGCACTCATGACTCTTTTTTCTTTAATAGGATAGCAATAACTGCTTCAAAAGTTTATAGTGTTGGGGAGAGGAAAAGATGGCAGAGGAGTAGGGGACCCTATTCCAAGTGGTCCCCGGAATTGAGCTGGATATCTACCAGACCACTCTGAGCACCCACGAAATCAGCCTGAGATGTAAGAAGATAGACATGGATCTCTACAAACAGAATATCGCAGGTGGTTGGTTTTCAGGTATGAAGCAGGGAGCCATGATTCCACAGGCAGATTTTGGAGGATAAACAGCAGTGGGAGGGAGCCCGGATGTGGGGATCCTACACTGCCAGTGAGTGATAGCTTCCTGCACTGGGGACGGGGCGCAGACTCTCAGACCGGTAGCAGCGGGGAAAGGACTTTAGATGGAAACCGGATCAGCGGGGTCGCCCATGTGAACTGGGGGGGCTGGCGGTTTTAGAAGCACAAAGGGCAGAGACGTCCAACCTAGAGGCAGGACTGGGAGCGCTGTGGAGGGGCGCATAACCCAGGGCTGCAGTTTACAGCACAACAGACAGAAATGGAGATAGTGTGGCCTGGTGAGCTCACTGAAGAACAGACTGCAATCTCTGTGCTCTGAGGCAGAGGGTGTGAAATGGTCTCTTTTGCTCTGACTCTTGAAGAGTCGCGGAAAGCCGCCAGGGAAAGCCGCCAGAGAAAAAAAGCACCCCAAAACCGGTGCCCACTGAGCCCATTCCCCACCACACGGGGGCAGGGCAACTCTGCCCAAACAGGGTTGCCTGAGTAACAGCGTGGCAGGGCCCTCCCCCAGAAGACAGGCCGGGAAAAAAGGAGGCCAGCAACCCTAAAGGTCCCTAGAAAACAGGTACATCTTGCTTGGGGTGTGGTCAATAATTTGGACTCTATACATTCCCTCAACCACCCATCAACAGAATGACTAGGAGGAAGAACCCCCAAATTAGGAAAGACTCAGAGATTATGACTTATGCCACAGATTTACAAATGGATTCAGATATAACCAAGATGTCAGAGATGGAATTCAGGCTAGCAATTGTGAAGACAATAGCTAGAATGGAGAAATCAATTAATGGCAACATAGAGTCTCTAAGGGCAGAAATGAAAGCTGAATTGGCAGAACTTAAAAATGCTATCAATGAGATCCAATCCAATCTAGATAATCTAACAACTAGGGTAAGTGAGGCAGAAGAATGAATTAGTGACCTGGAAGACAATTTAATAGATAAAAAGGGAAAAGAGGAGGCAAGGGAAAAACAACTCAGAATCCATGAAAATAGAATCAGAGAAATAAGTGACACCATGAAGCGTTCCAATGTCAGAATTATTGGAATCCTGGAGGGGGTGGAGAGAGAGAGGACTAGAAGATATATTTGAGCAAATCATAGGTGAGAACTTCCCTTATCTGAGGAATGAAACAAACATTCGTGTCCTAGAGGCAGAGAGGACCCCTCCCAAGATCAAGGAAAACAGGCCAACACGCTGGCATGTAATAGTAAAACTCGCAAATCTTAGAACCAAGGAAACCATCTTAAGGGCAGTTGGGGGAAGAGATTCCTTACGTACAGAGGGAGGAACATCAGAATAATGTCAGATCTCTCCACAGAGACCTGGAAAGCCAGGAAGGCCTGGAAACACATATTCAGGGTACTAAACCAGAAGAACATGCAGCCAAGAATATTTTATCCAGCCAGGCTTTCATTTAGAATGGATGGAGAGATGCAGATCTTCCACGACCGGCAGAAACTGAAAGAATATGTGGCCACTAAGCTGGCCCTGCAAGAAATATTAAGGGGGGTTCTATAAAAGGAGAAAGACCCCAAGAGTGATATACAACAGAAATTTACAGGGACAATCTATAAAAACAACATCTTCACAGGCAACGTGATGACAATTAATTCATATCTTTCAATAATCACTCTCATCGTGAATGGCCTAAATGCTCCCATTTAACAGCACAGGGTTGCAGAATGGGAAAAAAAAAGACAGGACCCATCCATATGCTGTCTACAAGAGACTCATTTTGAACCTAAAGATACATCCAGACTGAAAGTGAAGGGATGCAGATCCATCTTCCATGCCAGTGGACCTCAAAA